>NC_049174.1:34269968-34906531 GCF_009769625.2 Cygnus olor | reverse complement strand
CACTGTGATTTGTCTTTGTATGTAAGACACCTACAAATCTAGATTATTAAGTCTTTGCATTGTTTTTAGGAATATAAAAAACATTATTTTTTTCCGTATTATTTTCTGTTTTCCTTTCTGCTCAACAAAGGTTGAAAGAATTTGACATCAAAATGATAAAATTTGACCTTTTCTGAAAATTGTACCACTGAGGGAGTCCTCAGACAGTATGACCTTATGTGTAGTTACTGTCTTTTTAGCATTCATGTATTAAGTTTGTTAAAAGTATCAGTACTGCTCTGTAATGATCTGGGGGGAATGGGACATGTAACACTAGAAGCATATGAGATATGTCTGAATTGCTTCAGTAACTTCATCAGCCCATTGAAAGCAGAATGAACATGAGATCAGATTCAGATGGGAAATAGTCAAGAAATGTTTTTTCAATTTATTTTACAAACTGTCTGTTCTAGCTGTTCTATCAGTCAGTCTTTTGTTTTAATAATTACTTTTATTTGCATCTCTATTTCCTTCCCACTAATTATCTATCTCCTAACTATACGCCATGAAAGAGAAGCAAGGTTTAGTGAGAGATTATGTCTTGTATTACACCAATGAAGAGAGTTGGAAAAAATTTAAAAGCTTTCAAGTATACAGGCTCAACCCTAATTGTAACGTAAGCAGTACTCTATCAATTTCTTTAGTAGAAATGGCTATAATAGATACTGATTTAGTAGAATATTACCCTCTCTTACATTTGTTTATTTTATACCTTTACCATATCTATAGCTTGCTATAACTCTGTGTTATTATTAGCATCTGCACAAAAATGTGATAAAATTGTAACACCCTTGCACTAGGCATTATGGAAACATAACAAAGGATAGTTCTTGCTCTAAGAAGTTTACAGTCAAAACTGATAAAAGACACAAATTGTGTTGGTCCTTCTCAAAATCCCACTGAATTTAAAGAGAGTTTATAAATGCTTTAATGGGCTTTTGAGCAACCCTGCATCAGTTTGGATGAGAAGTTCAATGTGACACAAGTAAGATTATATTATTTTGCTGGCTAACTAAAAGGGTAGTCATTTCTTCCTTCTTAGGCTACTGTCTGTGTATCTAAACTTCAGAGCCTCTGTTTCCTAGCTGTCATCTGTAAGAAAGAGAGAAGTTCAGAAGACAATTCACAACATTGAATTAGTTGTCCATGGTTAGAAGTGTTGACTGTTCAGAGGCTTTCAGGTTTTGTGTGTTGTATTTCTAAACTAGAACATTGTTTTTTTCTGTAATGTAGAAGTCACCCTAGATACTTTAATTGCTTGCAGTAAGCAGATGCATGGCTTTGAGAGCAAATTGAGTAGAGAAATCAGTGGCCTTTCAAATTAATTAAAAGGCACATATGATACAGGAGCTTGAAGGAAAGCATGACTTTGGTAGCAAAAGAAACTGAAAAGTGAAGGGTGGACAACGTTTAAATTACTTCCTTTCTAAAATTAGGATTTTGGCTGAGTAATATGTTAGAAACAATACAGAACACATAGGGAGAGAAAAGAAATCAATTTCTTATGTGTGAGAACAAGAAGCTTGAACTTGAAGTGATGATATGAAGATATCAGAATAAATAATTCCTCCAGGAATGTAATAAACAAGAGAGATGCTTTGTGAGCTTTATTTTCAGTAGGTTGGAGAGAGAAAATTTGTGTGCATGCATGCATGGGTGTGTGCACACGCATGTGTACACATGTACATGTTATTGCAAATCTGAAAAAAAAGACTGAGTTCCTCCAGATGGAGTACTTTCCCTCAAACTCATATACCTGTGATGCTGTACCTCTCTCCTGACGTTTTTCTCGTTAAAAATCTTCAAATGTGAACAGTTAGTATGTAAATATACGTATGCAGTATATGTATGTAGAAACACTATAAGTATATGCAAACTCATAAGTAAATGTAAAACTGGCAGGACTCTGATCAAAAAAAGGTTAAGGTAGACCCATAGTCTGGTTCTGGACAGGAAGGAAATCTTATGAAATCCTCTGACTGGCATTTTCTGAAGGCTGAATAGAAAAAAAACTACTGTAGCATAGAACAATCAGCATTGAGAAGACAGCCTAAGAGTAGAAGGCAATTGTAATCATGACAGGCGGTATAAATCATAGAACAGAAAAATATATCAAGTATCTTGCAATAAATGTTTTCCATATGCTTTCCTAGGATATATTTAATGAGCTACACAATTATAATTACAACAGGAATTTCACTGTATTATGCTAGTTGAGGCCTTTCTTTTTCAACTAAAAAACGTCTGTTATAAATGTCTTGAATTTGAACATAATCAGCAGGTTGTAACTTTATATTGTAGAAGATCTTTCATTCAGTTTGTATTGTAAACTAGCATTAGTTAAAGAACTAAATGCAAACAGATGTTTGAGGAGTAGTTGGCAAAGGAAAAAAGTGACAAGACCTTGGAAAACAGGAATATTTACATTCTTCATTGACCATTTAGCAGCTAGGCTGTAATGCAAGTATCCTTTATAAGTTTAAAATTGTTCAGATAAAACTTGCATAGCAACTGCTGCCATACATCACTACTTTACCTCTGTGAGAAGGAGAGAGAAACATGGTTTGTCATATACCTATTGATCCAGTCAGTTTTCATTCTTTTTAATATTTTTACCACCTCAGTCTATTCTTTTTCTTTTACTTGGTTGCTCAGTGTAATTTCAGCTGAAGTAGTAGTCATCTAGACATGCTTATTTTTATATATTTACTCTGTTAATAATATTAAAATGTTATATACTCTATGTTAATAATATTAAAATATTATAATAGTATATGTATTGTATACAAATTCCTAACAGCATGGAGTTCACAATTACACTTATTTTTTTACTTTGGAGTCATAGAGGCTAAGATGCATCTCAAGGCTTTTTCCTTAGCAGTGAACACCATGCACTAGCTGTGAATGATGATTTCTGTGTATTAATGTCACGCAAAAATTAAATTAATGTTAAAAGTCACAGTTTTTCTTATATGTTGTTACCAAAATTCTTTGCATTCCTCAAAAGTAATTTTCTGTTGGAAAAGTTGCCTGCTTTTGGGTTATGCAGTTTTTCTATTCTTATTTTTTTGGACAGCAAGGTAACCTGTACTTCCTTTTCAAGTCATGTTGTAAGGTTTCAATCCCTTAGCTTCTACAGCAAATTCCTTCACTTTGGGGTTTGTCTGTGGGTATAACTCTGTACTATCAGCTCCCTGTATGAAGACTGCTTCTATTAAGTATTGCTATTATTTATTTATTTATTTGATAAGGAATAGTTCATTGACTTAGTATAGGGTAAGGATTTTTTCATACTAGGTCTTTCTACAGAGTTTTAGGGAAAAAGTGAATTATTTCAATTTCTGCCTTTTGGTGCGATTTAATACAAATAGTAAATAACTATAATCCAGATGTTCTGTGTTCTCATTTTACAAAGAATTATAACACTAATGAGAAGACATTTTCTAGTAGAATTTTAATGTGCCCTCAGAATAGAGGGGCTGGATACTTTCCTTTGAATGTTTTTACTATTTTTAATACATTGCTATCTATGGCTTGACTAAAAAGAAAAGTTAGAAATTTACTTCACTATATTACTTACTGTAATGAAGCAATAACATTTTTAGGTAAGAAACATTTTCAATTCCCCTTCAACCTCTGTATTGTAATGACTGTTTCACAGATTCTGTTGTACTTCTGGTGTAATCTTTCAGTGCTGCTTTTTGACGTTTTTTTGTTACACACTGGTGTATTGGGTTGGAAAGCAGCTCTTTACAAGAGCACTTTTAACTGCATATTATGCCTTCTATATTATATTTTATGACAATGCCTGTGGCACACACACGCGCACACACACACACACACACAAAAATCCACACTGCCTCCAATTTAGCCTTTTTACTAGCTTTTTCTATTTGTTCAGACATTTCATAGTCAAATGGTTCCTTTTGGTCAAGTGCCCGTATAATTGAGTTTAGAGTGTTTCAGTGCACTGACCTGTAAGGGTTATAGAAAAATAGAGAAAAGAGACATTTTCTCTCATGAATAGATTCTGTAACAACAGCATGATCATTCTCTAAAACGTAAATGTCTTAATTCTGAATGTTTCTCATTACAAGTCAGATGTCTTTACAATTCCAGTTTAGAGTTTTTAAAACATTTCTCTTCTGCATAAATAATTCCTATTGCACAGGCAGTCTGTATCTCACAATGTGTGTTTCCTGAGCAGTCACCTCTTTCTAAATGTAGAACTAAATTGTAAGAGAGAGAGCCGTAGCTAGTTTCATTAATGACCTTGGCAGCAGGCCATGTACAACCTTTTGTTTATTACATTCACTTTTCGGGATTTATATTGGCATTCTCTAGGATGCTGTTGCTTTTTGATCTGTTCACTGACTCTGTTGAGGACTGGAGATTTGCACCTGTAGCACCTTGCACCACTCAACTGACTCCAACCTGTCCTTCACTGTCAAGATCCCCATCTGTTTCCATCTTTATTTGTTTTGTGTAGCTCAGATTAGGCTTTTATCACTGTCTTTCTGTGCAGTTCTTGATAGTATGTATGTCTTCACTGAAGCCGGTGACTTTATGCAATGAAATCAATGGCTTTCTGCTTCATCAATGCCCTTTTTTTTTTTTTTTTTTTTTGGCCTATGCTGCAAATGTCATATCTTTGGACATAAAACTCTTGGCAGTGCTACAGAACAAAAGCTCCTGGTATCAAATGATTTGGAAAAGTACAAAATGATGTGCATCCAATTAAACCAGAAGTCAGTTCCCATGCTAGATACTGAACAGTCTGAGTTTAAATGTTCTAATATCAGAAAAATGTCTGTTATTATTAAGAACAACTTATGTCTACTGTATCTAAACACTAGTAAAACTAATTTAGACCTACTAATCTTTCCCACATTCCTACAGCAACTGTTGTCCATGTCCTAACCCCAGCATTATTCATGTGCCTGCTCAGGGCTAATTTTCGGTGTCAAATTTCCTTGCAAACACTTTTCCCTTGGACTTTATTTCATTTTTTGTTCTGTATGCCCAAGAAGATTCTTTATTACCTTCCTAGACCATAAAAGGGCAAGCATTTTACATCTAAGTAAAATCATTGCCATCCTGTCAGCTTCCGTCCCATTGAAGGATATTGGTGACAGCAAACCTTTGGAAAAGGAAAGTGAAGTGGCAACTAGCTATCATGTTTTTATGAGACTTTTATCAAATTCCTCAGAACTGTTTCAATATTGCTGACTTTTTGCAATTAAAATGCCAAGAACTACTAATCCTCCTACCTTAATTTGTTCCTCTGTTTTCTACATATAGAGCTGTAGGTTCTCTTTCTTCACCAGCTGTCATGGTGTCATATCTGTTATAAGATTTTGAAGAATGTGTACAGTATGCACAATTTTCTGATAAGCTTATACTTGGCATACTTCAATGGTGAATCTTTTACTAGTCTCACTATGTTATATTCTTTTAAGTGTTTTTAGGTAGGTTTACAGTAGTGATTCTCTTATACAGTAGAATTGTTTAAAACTTTCAATATAAGGATTTAGGTACAAAGTCAAGGTATGTCTGATTCTTATAATTTATTTTCCATAGTATAGCATTAAGTGGAACTTGCCTCTCATAACAAGTTTTAATCACCTGAACTGAAACCTCAAGAGCAGCGATGCAAAACCTGCAGTAAAAAATATAAAGATTTCTTTCATGGTTGTTGCATACCAACAGTTTGGTTCCCTATAGAATATACTAAATATAAAGATTTAAGGTGTTTGTCTATAAGAATGGAGATACTTTCTTTGCAGCCCTGCGTTAAATGGTAAACTTTTGAAAAAATAGTTCCTTAAGTAGTATCTTAATAAGGTAGGTCATCAGTGTAATCACTTCCATTTGATATAATTGATAAAAAAGGGGTCTATAAAAAAAAAAAAAAAAGGAACAAATGCATCTTTTAAAATACTAAAACTGTGTTTCGTTTGGCTTGGAAAGGGCTAAAATGGTGGTAGTCAGGAGTGAACATGTCAGTTGGTTTCAGTTTTAAAATATATTGTTGTAAACCATATTTTCTGTAATTAATTAGCAATTGGGGAGGTTCCTTGGCTGTGAGAAAATGGAAGGCTGCATTTAAATTTAAATAAATAAAAGAATTGACTAAGTTATAACACAAGTAATCTATGTAGGAAAATTTTGAACCAACTATCAATTAATAAACATGTTTTTAAATACCATCTGTGTATTGCTTATGTCTGTAGAATTTAAGTATGTGCATAAGAAATCCTACAAAAAAAAAAAAAAAAAAGAACGAAAGAAATTAGAAACCTTCCAAAGAATGTTCAAACTTAATATGAAACCCAGTAAAGGGTTTTGTCTGAATGTTGGATTGTGCTGGAAAAGGTTTAAGAGGAAAGGGAAAAATTAGCCTTCCCTCCCACGTGATCTGCAAAGACAAAAGAGAGTCAGAGGCGTCACCAAAAAAGCTAGCTGGGACTAATTCCACAATATTTATCTGGAATGTTTTGTACCTTTCCAAACCTTTTCGTATCATAGAACAATGTTGCTCATTAAGCACGTCCAGCCCTAAACTCTGCAATTCGTTTAATCCTTAGAAAGGCACTAGATAATAGCTGTTCTTAGAACTGCATGCAAAGTAATGCTCTATTGCATTTACCTAAAGATAACCCGTATTGAAACTCATAAATAATTCAAAAATATGGTGAAAAATATGAGTCACTGCATAATATGCAACAGAGGCAGATGAAAAGTGACTACTTCCTGCTGTTTCCACAAGGAGAGTTTCAGGTTCTGTAGCAAACTTAATCATACTTACGGCAGGATGAATAAGCAACTGGATTTCATTCAGGTATTTGTTTCCCTTTCTGATGGATGCGCTGAGGCTGCATGCATGAACTCCTTGTATTTGCTTGTATGCATGGAGAGCAACTTCTCAGTTGAAGAAATATTTGCACATTGATATTCACACAAGGAAATTACAGCTGAATAACTTTGTGCTCATCCAGGTAGCTAGCTCACAAAATATTTATTCTTAACATTATCAGTATTCAAGGACCTCTGAAGCCAGTGGAGATACTTCCATCCCTTCAGTTTTGTAGCTTTTTATGCTTTAACTCTCTTACATGCATATGTATATATTGCTATAAATATGTATGTACTTATATAGCTAAAATTTAATAAAAGATAAAGCATTTTATTATAGAATTTTCAGGAAAACATTTAAATGTGAATAGAAAGAAAAGGAAAACTTCAGTAACTTTGTGAATATTACTCAAAGATTGATCTTAATTGTGCAAGTAAATTATTACAGCCAGGTCTCACAATTTACCACAATTTCGTGGTAAACTTTGCATTATTCAGCGCAAAGGGGAACAGCAGCACCCTGGGAAGAGGCAATTAGTATAGATAGTGTGAGTTACTGGATGCGTGTGGTGCTTTATGTCCAGTCAAATATTCTTTTTGCAATGTGGAAGTGGCTGATAGAGCTTCTAGATCAAAGCTGACCCTAAGACAACATAGTACAAATAAACCTTGCTAGACTAAGTTATCTATGCATGGATACAGCTCACGGGCTCCTTCATGATTGCATAGTAGGCGGTAATTGGTATAAGATACATTAATATACGATTGGTTATTTTATTATCCAATAATTTTAGAAAAGGACTCTGGAATCAAGATTGCAGTGATAATAACAGCAACTGAAGATACAAAGCTGTAGTTTTGAACTAAGAACTTAGAATGTTTTAAGTGCTATGGCAGAGTACTGTTGACTCCTTTCATGAAGCTTATTGTTTTCTTTGTAGAATCACAGTTGTCATTTGTGTAGCTCTTGAGAAGATGCTGATGGTCTCTTTAATAGGTTACTGTGTTAACAGCTGACATCTATTAATTTTACCATCTTAATTGGATCCTTTTAGATGTTCAGCCAACTGGTCAGGCACACAGTGTGAGAGGCCAGCTCCCAAAAGCAGCAAGTCTGACAATATTAGTACAAGTAAGTACTTCAAATAACTGCTATCGCTCATCAAATTTTAACCTGCTGATACTTTAGAATATGAGTTTGTGAAATGATATGTGCTGGTTACCTGTTTTAAATTGAAGAAAAAAAAAAAATTCCTTTTTTTTTTTTTTTAACATTTTGATTGGCACTGTTTCGTGAGAAGGTTTGGATATGTGCCATATGCCATACACTCACTGTTTCAAGGCTAGCCTGCACTTTTCTTAAAATGTATCAAGTGACAAGTGCTTGGTGATACCACTGCTGTGCAGAGAACTAGTACAAGACCTCCGACCATTTAAGTCCCACTGAAAGCATCAAAAATAGAGTTGTAAGTAGTTCATAACTTTTACATTGGCTGTCTGCAGAGGTTTGAATTTTACCTACTGTGAAAATCATCCTGAAAATAAGAATAGCTCCTGTCGTATTTTTTTTAAACATATCTGTAAACATAAAAGGATGGCATTGCTATGGTATTGGCAGTTTAAACTGGACAAGGTCCCCTGCAGTGCATTGAGTATGCTGATGGTACCCTGCTGTATGTCTCAGTCACATTTAACCCAAGAGGAGCAGAGAATGACTAGCCCGCTATTCAGATCAGCTTGATGCTTAGATGAAATCTTCCTAGCAATCCAGACAAGTGAAATAAAACTTACAAGTCGGAAACGGGCAAAAAAGCAGGCAAAACCTAGCTAGATATTTCTTGTTGAGGGAATACCTGCTATGATTTAGGAAACATCTGTTCATCTTTTGCCTTCTGCTAGACCCCAGGCTGCACCATGGTTCCCAGACAGCAGCTCAGGCTTAGTAGCCTTTTTTTTTTTTTTTTTTCCCCCTAAAGGAGAACTTCATCCAGGTATTTACACAAATGCTATCGTAAAATAGTAATTGTTTAATGTCCTTTACATGTTGAATCTTTATAAGCTGAAGTGAATTCAGAATCCTTAATGTTTTTTTCGATAGTACTTTATTTTAGGCTTCTGAGAATCTGACTTGGCTTCCAGTAAGCCTTCAGGTAGAATTCAAGGACATTTTTTGCATTTCTTTATTAATACTGTTTCATGTAGAGCAGACTGCCAACACCTTATTTTGGCATGAATCAACCCATCTAGTCAATGAAACAGCAAGCAGTATTTTCATTTTCCACCAATTAAGTATTGTGATATTAGAGGAAATGCATTTCATTCCACATTGGCTTCATGCTAGAGTCCTGTGGTCTGTAAGGACCACTTTGAGAGCTGTTATTACATAAAAGTACTTTGTATGTATTTTTTTTTATTGACGAATTACGAGAGCTGAGAAATTCTTAGAAGGGTACCACTGCTGACCTTACTTTTGCAGGTTTCATTTTAGTTATCTGCTAAAATAACGTTCAGCTGATTTTCTTCTTCCCTGCTCCCTCCTCTGCTTTAACATTGCTGTCTGATCTGTGCACTGTTTTTCTGCTACATTAAGCATTATTGTAGTTGCCTTGATTGCTTATATCAACATAACAAAATTACTGGCTCCTGAGTAGAATGCAGTAAAAGGAAGGGATATGCCAACCACACAGAAATTAATATTGCTTACTACACTTTGTCTCCCACAAATAAAAGTAATAAATATATATTAATGCTAACAATAGAATTCTTCAATCAGAACCATGCACTGAATCTTTTAAATTATTAGTTTTGTGACTTAAATATACTGCTGAAGATGATGGAGGCAGTTGATATCAGTGACCATGCTACTTAAGCCCAAAGTGTGTGGCAATTCCACGCACCTTCGTATGTTATCACTGCAAATGAGGGCAGGGTTTAGGAGAGGTGTGTGTGTGGTGAGAATTAAATCAGGTATGATTAATTGACAAAAATTCTGGTAGTGTTTACACCAGTATCACAGAATCACAGAATCGTCTAGGTTGGAAGAGACCTCCAAGATCATCTAGTCCAACCTCTGCCCTAACACTAACAAGTCCTCCACTAAACCATATCACTAAGGGCTACATCTAAACGTCTTTTAAAGACCTCCAGGGATGGCGACTCAACCACCTCCCTGGGCAGCCCATTCCAATGCCTAACAACCCTTTCGGTAAAGAAGTTCTTCCTAATATCCAACCTAAACCTCCCCTGGCGCAACTTGAGCCCATTCCCCCTCGTCCTGTCACCAGGCACATGGGAGAATAGACCAACCCCCACCTCTCTACAGCCTCCTTTAAGGTACCTATAGAGAGCGATGAGGTCTCCCCTGAGCCTCCTCTTCTCCAGGCTAAACAACCCCAGCTCCCTCAGCCACTCCTCGTAAGACTTGTTCTCCAGACCCCACACCAGCTTTGTCGCCCTTCTCTGGACTCTCTCGAGCACCTCCATGTCCTTCTTGTAGCGAGGGGCCCAAAACTGAACACAGTACTCGAGGTGCGGCCTCACCAGAGCCGAGTACAGGGGGACAATCACCTCCTTAGACCTGCTGGCCACACTGCTTCTTATGCAAGCCAGGATGCTATTGGCCTTCTTGGCCACCTGAGCACACTGCTGGCTCATATTCAGCTGCCTATCAACCAGTACTCCCAGGTCCTTCTCGGCCAGGCAGCTTTCCAGCCACTCATCTCCCAGCCTGTAGCGCTGCTCAGGGTTGTTGCGCCCCAGGTGCAGGACCCGGCACTTGGCCTTGTTGAACTTCATACAGTTGACCTCAGCCCATCGGTCCAGCCTATCCAGATCTTCCTGCAGAGCCTTCTTTCCCTCGAGCAGATCGATACACGCACCTAACTTGGTGTCATCTGCAAACTTACTGAGGGTGCACTCGATCCCCTCATCCAGGTCATCGATAAAGATATTAAAGAGGACCGGCCCCAGCACTGAGCCCTGGGGGACTCCACTAGTAAGCGGCCTCCAACTGGATTTGGCTCCATTCACCACAACTCTTTGGGCCCGGCCATCCAGCCAGTTTTTAACCCAACAAAGCGTACACCAGTCCAAGCCCCAAGCAGCCAGTTTCTCGAGGAGAATGTTGTGGGAAACGGTGTCAAAAGCCTTACTAAAGTCAAGGTAGACCACATCCACAGCCTTCCCCTCATCCACCAAGCGCGTCACTTGGTCATAGAAGGAGATCAGGTTCATCAAGCAGGACCTACCTTTCATAAACCCATGCTGACTGGGCCTGATCGCCTGGTTGCCCTGCAAGTGCCGCGTGATGACACTCAAGATAATCTGCTCCATGAGCTTCCCTGGCACCGAGGTCAAACTAACAGGCCTTTTTTATTTATTTTTTATTTATTTTTAAATTTTAAAAATATCTGTGATATTTTTTCAACATTCAAATCTCAAATTAATGAAGCTTATCACATGAAATTTCATTTGTTGATAAGGAAAATTATCCTTTTTAAAATTAATTTAACTATTGTACAGCTGTGATTAGACTTAGTTATGAATGTTCAATGAGATTTCCTTTTCCTGTTTTAGGAAGCATTGCAATCATTGTTCCTCTTGTTTTACTGGTGACTTTGATCACTACTCTGGTAATTGGATTATTTCTTTGCAAAAGAAAACGAAGGTAAGTATTTTTATAGTTATGTATGCAATAAAAAGTAAATCTTTGAAATATGTGCACCTTTTTGATATCAAAAATCTTCAATGTTGAGAATATTAAAAAAAAACACAACTGTTTCTGGATACAATTAGTTAGTTACATTTTGGTTCTTGCTGGAACAATTGATATTTAATGTGTTTGTATTCCACCTGCAGTAGATAAGATGATATAGTTCTTTCTTGTCAAGTTTGCTCAATCCTGCCAAGGCTGAAAAAGTGTTAATAATTTTATCCAGAGACTTAGTGAACTTAGTAAGCAGAATTAATGTATTTCTTTGGAACCATGTAATTAAGAAATATTGCTCATGTCTATGAATACCTGCAGATAGAGCCTGTGCAGAATTTCCAGTTTCTAATTATAGTTCACTCTGATTTATTTACATTGATTAATTCTTTTCGATTTTGTGTAAGTTGTAGTGAAGATGTAAACAATGTTCAGAGTACCTACTGTAGAGTCCTGAGCCTCGTCATCAGTACTGTATTTATCTTGTACAGGAAGCCAAGTTCCAGCACTGAACAGTGAATCTTTTGTTCTCTTGACTTTTAGCTGCCCTACAGCTCATAATTACGTTAGGGAGTGTAGTAGATATTTTGACTTCTTCAAAGGCTGTACAGAGTTGTTGGGGAATTTCTACTGTATAAAGACACTTGGAAGAGCTGTTGACTTTCTTGTGTTTAGCAAAATGGTGGTAGTGGAGAGGGAGATTTAACAAGGAAATATTCCAAATAATATTGATGTGGCCTACTAAAGAAGGCTCAGAAGACTTAGATGGCAAAGCACCTACTTCAATCCAGTAGCTGGTCTGCTGGTTGTTTCTGAGCATCTTCCATTCTCCTGAGGCTTGTTAACCTACCTCCAAAACTGAGATAATGTCTCCTTTTAAGTCCTTTAGAAATGTGTGAAGAAGTGTGAAGGGGAAAAAAAAAAAAAAAAGAAAAAGAAATATTTCTTCTTTTTGAAAAGCCAACAAAATACATTTCTGGCTGTACCATTAGTAATGCTGACCCTGCCAGGCTCCATGGATGTCAGATGCTGCTGTTCCTAAACAACAGATTCAGTAATAGCCAAATTGTTAAAACTAGTTGCTGGTCTGTAAATTGTTTAAGTGGAAGAAGTCATTTTTAACAGTTAAATAATCACTCTTCAGAAGAGAAATAGAGTTGACTTCAATAAAGAACGTTTGTTTTTTTCTTAAAATTACATTTTGAAATGTAATGTTTTCATGTAAAATTTAATGTTTTTAAATCTCTTCCGAGAAGATTGTAAATGTTAAAATAGGTCTAGCTGTTCAACACCTGTATGCTACTAGCTTAAGTCACTAGCTTATTTCTTGTGTTTACGCATTACAGGACAAAAACTATCAGAAGACAACCTATTATAAACGGAGGAATCAATGTTGAAATTGGCAATCCGTCATATAACATGTATGAGGTGGGCCATGATCACAGTGAAGGTGGTCTTTTAGCCTCAGATTTTCATGTAAATGCAGAAAAGGTAATTTTTTTTTTTTCAAGTGGCCAAAACACTACTTATTTTATGTCTTTAAAAGATTTTGACTTTGTCATTAATAGAAACAAAATGATGCTGTTTAGATTTAACTACATAGTGGACATAAAGACAAGTTAGGTTTCATTAGAAGAAACTTCCTGTGTATATTAACAATTGTTTTTGCAGTCTGATGCTTGATGATGGACATTCTTTCCTAGTGCCTGTATTTTACCAAAACAGAGTTGGAACTAGACTGTGAAGTGAGTTTTGTCACAGACATTCTGCCTTGAGTTGCCTAATCATCTTCTTAGTCTAGTCACAAATACTGAATGGAAATACATTATCATAGAGTCTACCTTTTGAAGTGTGAAAGAATGTATTTGTACATAGAAGATTTAACTTACTTCATATATGAAAACTCCCAAAGGCATAAAGAATTCAGAGTCCTGGCTGGACAGATAGAGTAAATGTTTACACAAAACTAGTAAGTATTATCATTTTCTTGTAAAGGATGCTGTCATTCTGCAGCAGCACTCTTCAGTGACTGAACACCCTGAGTGATGTGACATGGGATGAACAGGGTAATGCTGCGATATCTTTCCTAGAGCTCTGTAATCAGACATACACCAAAGGGCAGCCATCATTCTGTGGCATTTCTGACAAAGCAATAACCGGATTACTGTTAGCTCTAGGAATGTCATCGCTGAATCACATAGTCAGTGTGCAGAGTACAAGAGGTAAGCTGAAAATGGAGTTACTCCCTGGAGGGTGAGTAACTGAACCAGTGCTCATTTTGAAGTCGGGCTCTAATACGTAATGAAAAAACGTTTTTAAAATGCTGAATGTTTTTCTCAGACTGAATGCAGGAATTTTTCAAGCTGAAGAATACATGCAATGAGCTTTTTTTAATTATTATTATTATTGCTGTTGAACACTCTAAAATAAACAGTGCACTGATTGAAAACATTATTTAACAGTGATTATAAGTACACATGGAAAATACTCTGTTAGCACAGAAACTAAATTTTTCTGTTTATACAGGCCAGATACATAGGGGGAGGGCCCACTGCATTCAAGCTTCCCCACACAACTCCATCAATCTACCTAAACTCTGACTTGAAAGGACCACTATCAACAGGGGTGAGAAATGATGATTCGAATTCATTTCATTCCACCACAGCCCCTCGCTAAAGAAAGTTTGTCTGTCATTTTAGAATAGAGGTATCTTGTGTGTGGTTTCATTTTGTTTTTCTTTTTTTTTTTTTTTTTTAATGTCAGGAAGAATGACAGGGATTAATACATTTTCATTTTGAGATAAGGGGTTCCTCTCTGCATACAAAGATCTAAAACTGTGAATGTATCTTTACAAAGGGATGCAAAGCCAGTGAGAAAAGTGATGCTTTTTCATAGTATTATGTAAGGTTAGCATAGCATTCGGAGTCATATATCTTGATGTATTTTCAATTCGTATGTACAGACATTTAGTGAAGTTTATCAAGCTGAAAGAAGTTCCCAAGTAAATGAAAAAAAAAAGTCATTTTAAAGGAATTTGATACACACTAAAATGAACAATTTCCTTTAATATTTGCAATGCATTTTTTGATTGCTCAGCTTTCGATCAATTTTTGAATAACATCTTAAGGTAGTTACTTTTAAAGTATCAGACTGACTACAATTCAGCGTGATGTTTGCAAACATTGAAGTTTAAAATATTAGAAAGGGACATCAATATGACATTCATTTTCATATGCCTCAGTATATATTCATCTTTTCTGCCATTTGCATTCTTGCATGATTGTAATATGTTCTTTATTGTTTGAAAATGTAACAATTTGTAGAGGGTATGATGTTTCTGATGGACTACAGAACCATTGATGAGGAGACCTAGAATATATGTCCATATGCAGCAGTAACTCTGTTACTCAAGTCACTCCATTTACTTTTTGTGCCTCACTGTACTGCATTAGGACCTACTCAAAGAGGTATCGTGAGACAGAGCCTACTGTCTGTGAGGCACTATATAAATGCCAAGAGTCTTTGTACTGTTGTAGTTATCACCCTTAACAGTGATGGTCAAAGAAATAAAAAGTCCTGTCAGTTGGAATAAACCTAACTTGCTGATGATAATCATTATGACAAATGTAAAGATCTCCAATTCAATGGGAATAGACAGGCTTAAATGAGATTTTGCTCTCATAAATTACAGCAGCAGTTATTACATATTTAAGTTCCAAAAACATACAAGAGTAGCTTCTTTTTTTTTTTTTTTTTTTTTTTAATAAATGTGACTCATCTTTTTCTTCCTCCATTCTAAGAAAGCATGGCAGTCACTTTGTCATCTGTAATAGATAGAATAGGCAGCTTTTAACTAACCCAAAGGAGTAGCTGCTTTAGCTAGCCAGCCTAAAGAATATCTGAACCCTGGGTTCAGAAAGAGTATTGATCAACAGGAAAAAGGAAAGTTAAGATTCTGGACTCCTTTTATTCCTTGTTACCCAAGTGTTTTTTCAGCATATTTTCAAATAAAGAAAATCTACCCACCTTTGAGTGGGTAGGGGCTGTAATAAAAAATTTAACCACTTCTTACATACACCAAACAAATTCATTTACCTGTTTTGTCTTACTGTTCTTCTACTTTTTGTAAACATTTATATTTGTGTAAGCAAATTTGTACTGTTTCATTGGTTATGAGAAAGGAATGTTTTGACCATAAAGTACCCGTTCCAGTTATAATAGGTGAAAGTCTGAATAGCTAGTTGGATAGCAAAGGTCTTCTAGAAGACAATAAAGGCACAAAGTATGAAGAAATTATTTGAGACATTTATATTATAAACCTTGGAGAGTGCTTTTGCCTTAGCATTAGTGATAGGACAGTAAGTTTTCATCCGTGTTCATCCTTTTACACTGTCATATGTAGGAGATTTCTCATATACTCGAGTGCTTTGCAGACTTAAAAATGGACTTGTCCTATAATGAAGTATTACTCAGTTCAATAGATTTTTTCGTTACAGTCCAAGCTACCTAACGTGTTGAGAAAATATTTCTCAATCTGTAAATACTATGATATGTTAATAGTTATGCTGGTTTATTTTTAAAGAAAGTTTAATTTTCATTACAAAAGTATTGAATTTTTGGTCAAATCATGTTGTATATTTGGGCCACAGAATTCGAAAACATGGTCAGCTATTGATGGGATGCTGATGTCTTAGAACAGGTAATATATGGAAACTGTTGGTTGCAGTTTTCTACTGTTAAACTCGTCACATGGTCTCACAGTGCACCTTCTCTATAAACTTCTTCATACCTATTCTGAAATCTTCTGGTGTAATAAGGTGGACAAGTGAACTTCAGAGACATTTTTCAAGGTTTTTGTTTTTGTCATTGCTTTTATGGTTTTAATATCATACTATGCTGCATGTCATGTCACTGATTATTTTAATAGCATGTCTCATATCATGAATTTAATTTGAACTAAATAATTAACCCATTATCAGGTTTGCAGAAGTCCAGGTATCTATTAAATATGTCCAATTATATTTTATGTGTACTTGTTCTAGCTTTAACAACCCCATTTCCATATCCATAAATGTTTATTTTGGTTTAATCTGACTGATTTAAGGTATGCTTAATTTCTCTGCAGCCAACAAATTACTCCAATCCAGTATATGCAAAGTTATACATGGATGGACAAAATTGTCGAAACTCCTTAGCAAGCGTTGATGAAAGAAGAGAACTCCTTCCAAAGAAAATAGATATTGGGATAAGGGAGACTGTGGCATAATCTGCTGTTACCTTTTATACTCTGTATAAATGTATAAAATATAAGGATTACTTTTCTATGTACCAACAGTATTATAATTGTTTTGGCATCAGCATTACCTCTGTTTTTTGTTTTGTTGATGTTTTCTGGGTTTTTCTTTTGCTGATGACTTTTGACTGACCATTTGTAAGGTATTTTTATGAAAAAGAAACTGCACTACGGTACAACTTACAACAATGCTGCTGAAATAACACACCTTTAAATTTGTTAAGATGGCAAACAACATTATCGTTTGTAGCGTGAAAATGAGCAATCTATTTTCTATGAACTTTTTTGGTTCTACTTAATCAATGAAGATGGTATCTGCACTTTTTCATTATGTAGTCTGGAAGCTGTAGTACAGTGTGTAATTTTGTTTATTTTAAATGGTGAAAGAATGATTGAATGGTCTACTCTCTTCTTTGTGCCCATTAGAATTTCTCTTCAGATCCTGATAAAGCTAGATAACTTTTCACAAACAAACATAACTTGCTTTTAAATTAGCTTTAGGTTGCCAAGAAGTAAACAAGATTATAGAAATGAAACATCTAATGATCTGCATGAACACAATGATTATGTTTCAGAAATTCAGTGACTGTACATGCTATACTAAACATATATACCATGTAAACAAGCTTTGTATTTATTAAAACCTTATAGAACATAGTAACAATATATCTTGGAAGCTGAAACCTTACTTGCTGTGGGACAAAGCATATGAACTCCAAGAGTCCTTTAGGACAGTAGCCACCCTAGAGCACAAGAGGGCATTGCCTACACATGCATTATATGTTTATTCACTTAATCATATGCATTACTTATGGATTAATAATTTCTCAACATGTACCAAGCGGTAGGGAAACACATACACACAAAACACCTTAAGCACACGCACACAATCACAGCATTCAGTTTTGGCAATCACAAAAAAAATCATACTTGTTTAGAGATATTAAGGAATCCAAAACACAGCAGATGCTTTAAATAAAAATAAATTGGGATATTGCTGAGATAAAACATAACCAAATTGCATATTAGTTAAACCTCACCTAAGCCCGAGTTTCAGTAGTCTGGGTAAAATACCAAAATCTAGTTACCAGAAGTGAAAAGCCTCAGTATCAGTTTCCAGCACTTGCTCTGACCTGGTTTGTTTTCTGTTGTTGCTAAGAAGGAAAATCTGACTCAACTTTTTTAATTTTGATGGAAATAAAGGATACAATGTCTTTCAGGTTTGAACTGAATCAAAGTATTTTATACATAACTTTAAAGGCACAAAAGACTGATTCACACATATATACTGTGGAGGACTCTTCCTTCCTCTGCTAGACATGACTGACTTTTAGCTATCATAATATATTAACAGATTAAATATGTTTGTGGTTGCTCTTTACTCCCTTTGTACAAGCATTACAAAAATAACTGCTGTTTTATAAGAGATTTTTGTTGTACTATTGTGCATGCATACTACCTATTTCTAAACTTTGCCATATTGGGGCCTTTATAAAATTCCTGATTTATGTAATACTAGTGCAATTTTGCTTGAACAATGTTATGCATATCATAAACTTTTTCAGGTTCTTATTTAAGTACATTTTTTTAGATCGAACAGTATTTTTCATTTTGGTTATAATAGTCATTTTGCCTATGTTTCTACAATGAAGTGTTAAATACTTTATACAAAAAAAAATTGTTGACTGACTTATTTAAATGAAAATCTACATACTTGATTCAGTGTGTTGACTAATTTTTAAATTTAAGATTAAAATGAAAACTAAAGAAAAGCAAATTGAAGGGAAAGAACGTTACTTTGTACAAATGGCTAAATTCCTTTTTTAATGACATTTTTTGCTTTTTATACAACTTCTATTTGGATGTTCTTTGCAGCTCTGCACATTTGGATAAATTAAGTGTATAGCTGTATATTATGTCAATAGAATTTTAGAACAAAAATCCCAAATTAAATAGTTTCATACCACACAGCTATGATTCCACAGGTTCTGCCTTTATTCTGTTGAAATCATCAGATATGGATTTGGCCCTCAATTTTTATAAAACCATAGTTTTTATGAGGTCTGAACACGTGCTCTTCTCAGAAATGTCTGTTTTCTGGTGGAGAAATCCTCATATCTTCAGTTCTCTGGCAGAACTGATTTTAACTAGTGGATATGCAGGTAACATGAGTTTGAAATCATAAATTCTTATACAGACCTGATGATTTTTTTTTTATTGTGATGTGTCATGTTTCCTTTCAGTGAGACATTTTCATTTACTTTACACTAGCTTACGTGTAAATTACTATTAAAAATTAAATTTATTTATTTCATAGAAATACACAGTTGATGTCAGTGGAGTTATTAGATGTTGGATATTAGATCAGAATCTGATCTTTAGCTTTTAGGCAGAATGTTCATGGAGTTCTTTTGCTCTACCACTGCCATGCCTTAAAGATCTTTAAATTAAACCTCGTAATAATCCTTGTATTGGATTTTTTTTGATTTGTTTTTAACTTTGCCAAGGTTCTCCATAGGAGCTGTTTCTACCAATCCTTTAAGAGCCCAGTTCTGGGGCCTCAGTCCCCAGTTCTGTATCTGCAGACAGGATGCAAGGAGCTGAAGGGTGGAAGATTGAGAACCTGATCAGTATCCTGTATATGCATCCTCATAAATTCAGTAAAATGTTTTTGCGCAGGAAATTATATAAATAGTTGCAAGGAACAACAAAATTATGAACTTCCTACATTTCCACAAACTTATTGCTATTCTTAATGCCATAGATTCTTGTGTCTTTTAAGTTTACATAAACTTAGAAGAAAACAAAAATTGGATAAATGTGCTTGTATCACTGATTAAAACATCCGTCTCTTCAGGGTATAGTTGCAAGGTTGTTTGTGGTTGCTTTCCTGAAAGTACTAATGACATTTCATGTGAAATGCTAGTACTATACTATTTCATTGAATTCATCAGGGTAAAATTATTTTTCCACAATACTAATAATTTTTGTTAGCAGTGTGAAGCAGTTTGTGGGTTTCATGGATATCAGCTATTAAAATTATTCAGGGAAATGGAACTTCTGATAAATCTAACCCTGAAATACACTGTTCATTTACCTCTTAGGTTTAGGCTATGTCTAAGGCATGGTTTCAAGTTCCTGGGTGACCATGATACAGCTCTGTCACTTTTTACGTTCACTGCACACATTTTCCTTCAACAGAAAAAAATACATGTAAGTTTGAAGGGTGACATGATGTGCTTCAATACAAGCTATATTGCAAACTGCTTTGCTGAATGGAGAAGCTTTAAACAGAACACATGAAAAAAAGCATTTGTGCCAAACTTTATGGAATTGTCTAATGATTTATTATTATTATTATTTAAAGACATTATTCTGTATGTTCACACACAATAACAGTGTCATGGAGTCTCTGCCTTGTCATAGAGGCTGTCATTCTTCTATGCAAGAGTTTGCGTAAACACTGAAGTACGACAAGACAAGTTCAAAGCTACACATCGGGATTGATGCTGCTGGTGCTACTTTGATTAGTCATTCTGCACAATTAAGATAACATGAAAACAGTTTGGGGACTAGGAATGCATTTGAGAATATTTATTTTGATTGTCATTTTTGAATGTTTTTCGTTCGCTAATCATGGGTCTGTTATTTACAGAAAGAAAGAAAAGCTCTGTAGTGGAAGGCCTTTAAAATTTCTTCCCAAGTTGATCAGCTATCAGCAAGATCACAGAGAAGGTCCTGATATAACAATAATTAATTTATTCTTATCAAGCTGGTAGTGACTATAACTAGTGTAGTCACATATGTAATAAAATTTTATTTCAATACATTTCCAAAAATCTGTTTCGCATAAAAGAGTTCCTTCTCCTTCTCCTTTTTGGAGGATGAGAAGGTGATAAAAGAAGGAAATGACATTGATAATAAAAGGTTGTCTGGGTAATCAGCTTTAAAAACTAAGACATTTTTCATGTGGAACAAGCAAACCAACAGTGAAACTTGTCTGTCTAGCCCTGGGCATCACTACAAAGAAATTGAGGCACTTGGAATTTTTCAAGTCTTAGAGAGATGGATTGGTGAGCAGAGGTATGGCTGACAGAGGGGATGATAATTTATCATCTTGGTTCTCTAATTTATCACGCCTACCATCTCCACATGTGTGAAATACAGATCTGATGAAAATAAGGGTTTCTAGTTTAGTGCCCATATTGTAAGATGACAAAAAGGAGAAAAGAAGCATAAAGCATCTTTTGGTTCCTTATGCCAGCTGCACATCACTTAGTACATGTTGCGACTCCCATGACCTCTGACAGCGGCCTTCAAAGTAATACATGAATAGAGGAAACTGTTGGTCTCTTGGTCTCTGGAGGATGCTGAACAAGTTTTACCTTGAAAAAAAAAAAAATACAACTATCTCCACTAAACCAATATTAGACTTTTTTTTTTTAAAGATTTTTTTTTATCAAGATATTTCAAGATATTATACAAACACAATATGTATAGTATCTGAACTGATGTGTATTTAATCAGAGTAAACTCATTTTAACAGGTAAGTTGAAAGGAAAGTTTGTAACTGCCATAGGAACTCATGGGATATATTAATTTAGGGTTACTGTTAAGCTCTTTATGTTACTACATGTCAAGTGAATGTTCAGTCTGGAGGGAAAAAAAAATACAATCTGGTCCCTGAGTGTTTCTGAATCTTAAATAAACAAATCTGAACATAACACAAGTTTTCAACTTGGAAGCTTTTAGAAAAGAGCTGTGCAGTGGAATGGTTTCTCACTTGTTTCGTGTTAGTGAGGCACAAGCAGCAATCTCATGTCACATAAGTAGGTGTTTGGGGATTAGTGTAAGATAATGATATATGCATGTTAGATTTAAGGCAGTACTAGCCAAAGAGACAATCTGCTCAACAGATCATTGTTCAGCCACTGGAATAACTCAAGTTGGGAAGGGCCTCAGGAATGGGTTTCTGCCTCTGTCGACAGGCCCAGCTGTGCTGGTGGGCAACCTGGTACCAGAAGCTGAGCTTTGCCCTAGCCCAGCACCTACATCAGGTCTTGCTCCGTCCAAATAGCAAGAGACAATGTTAAGATTCAAAGTTTTAACTTACTTGACAACTGGAAGATTTGGGCATAGCTCACATGGATAATACAGTACCTCAAGCTAGGGATGGTGAAGTTCTGGTTCCTTGGGAAGGCATGGGTGAAGAGCACAGTGTTGCTCGGTGCCAGTGATAGGAAAGATATAGCAGAGAGTATGTCACATGCAGCTTTCTGTCTTCTGTCCCAGACCTCACGTTCCACTGGTGGACATCATGCACAGCCTTTCTTTCATGGTGTTCAGAGAATAAACACGTATGCATACCTCTGAAGGGGAGGTTAAGGGGTGCTCTGTCAGCTCAGACACCGTTTGCTTGGATAAGTGGCTGTATCTGGCATGTGTGTCAGACTCGAGCAAAATGTTTCTCCTGAGATGTTTACATGGAGCTGTGAATATTGTGGGAAAAAAATTATAATAATAATAAAAAAAAATACTATGAAAGCAGCAAAGCTTAGATGTGTCCGTATGGCTACTCTGTCTCCAGAATTTGTATATAGACATGCTGTGTGAGTGTACATATAGACAAAGCACCTTAAAGAAGTGCAGTCCCAGGTAAGTGACCTTTCTTTCCAGAGAGGAATTAAGTTGTTGTTCAATTGCAGTGTGTCCCCTCCCTTTGTTTTGCTGGAGCAAGTCTTTACAATGGTTCGCTGCCTGTGTTTCTGAGGACTTCTTGATAAACTGGCAACGATGATTTTCCCTGAGATACCACAGTGATCAGTGTTGAAAGGTGTCTGACAGCATGCTGATAGCTCAGTTAAGGTATCATCTAAGTTTGGCAAATGGCATTACATAGGTGGCCCTTTTTAGCCTGTGAGCCTGGGATACCTGCTTCCTGGTGGCTCTCATGAGTCCTGAATTTCAAACAGTAGTTCCTCGTGTTGGCAAGCATGAACCAGAGCAAATAGACCTGTACTGTTGTGGAATTAATACTGCCACTGTGAGCTTAACATAGCAAGAAACTTAAGATTTTTATCTCAGTTTTATTGATTCTGAGTCCAGGCTATTAAAAGGTTTGGTGTTAGTTGCATAGCTAATGTCCTTGTCCACAATGTACCTGCAGGACAGTTAGCAAAACCTCATCTCTTGCGGGAGCAAGCTCACATAGCCTGTGGGAATTTGCTAAATATTCTGGAAGCCTTTAGAAAGGCTGGAGAGGGGTGCTCAATATGAAAATGGGCATTGCCCAACAGAAATTCTTCATATTTGGTGAAATATGATATGAAAATGAGTATTTTGTAAATCTGGAGCTTCGAAGTTACAGAAGTGTAAGTATAGCAGCTCTACACCTTTTAAATTGATCCACAACCAATTTTCATAAGGAAAGAAAGCAATGAAAATAACGTTAATGTTCCCACATAGTAGAAGGGGGTCTGCCACCTTTTATAACAAAGTCTCAGAAGAGGTGTCCTTAAGGAAGAACAGACAGGCGAGGTGAGGTGAGATGTGAGGTGAGGTGACATGAGGTGAGGTGAGCTGAGGTGTGAGGTGAGGCAAGGCGAGGGAGGTGAGGTGGGAAGACTCTTGTGTACATTTGATTATAGTTGCCCTTTTCCAGGCATGTCTGTGGATCCTAACATCTCTCCTCTCCTTCCACCCCACCCAAAAAAGCAATGTCTGCATATCCTGCCCTAAGGATGCAAGCTCCTAGACACTCTACTTTAAAAATCTGATGGTAGTTGCTGGTTTTGCTAGGAGGAGGAATGTAGCTGCAATTAATTTTAAGTTGCCCAGCGCATACTGGGCAGAGCCTCTTTGTTTAAATGGCATAAAGCATGAAAGTATGCCATGCTGCACTGCTGTCCTTGCTGCAGAGGTCACACTTTCAAATTGCAGATCTCTGCTAGTCATTGGACTTCATTTTAGTAGCAAGACTATAACAGGGACGCTTTGTGCAGCCTGGAGTTGCCCTGCAGCAAGAGCCACGCTGCGTGTGAGCCCCGAGGCTGGTGTGCAGCCTGTGCTTCCCCAGCCTGGATCCCATGCCCAGGCTCTTTCGGTGGCCTTTCAATTGGCATTGGTGCGCTACTGCGCTTCAAGAAAACACATCCACCTCATGGGACTTTGTAGTTCAATAGGCAGTCTGAAAATAGGTCTATCATAAAAAGACTGTGACCTTCTTCCGTTTTTGTCTGTGAGCGTGATTGGGTTCATACATTGTACTGCCCTGGTGTGTCCTATCTGACACTTCTCAGAAGATGTGAAGCCTTTGTTATAGACGTGTGATGAATTTCCGTATACTTTTAGCTATTCTAATTATCTTGAAATTCCTAAAGTCCTAATACTTCATTGTCCTGAACAATATTTTAATGTTAATTAGGCTACAATCACAGCTTTAATTCACTTTTTTGGTTTGTTTCCTATACTGCAGAATCAGGTACCTTTTCCCCCCACTCTTAATTGACATGAGAAAGAAAAAAAAAAAAAGAAAAAAAAGAACATAATAAAATGGCTAATTTGAGATAGCCATTATATATACTATCTAAGTCATGTCCGACAACATTAGGTTGTCCTTTTTCCTGCTTAAAATTAAAGCATTAATGTAGCTTTCAGTGATAGGTACTAAACATCTTTATAAATATTTGAAAAGATGCCGTTCAATGAACTGTGCAAGACAGGAGGCTGACCTCGCACAACTAATTAATTATTGCAATCAGAGGATCTCCAGACAAAGTACCCTCTTTAGCAATTTGAAAGCTAATTAACATTCATGTCTTGTAAAAGTCACTTGACTTCCAATTATGATTAAATATGCAAGGTCACTGGGGACACAGCAAGCCGAAGAGCTGAAAGTAATCCCCTAGTACTGTGGCGACAGTAAAAAGTAATGTCATGCACTGAAGGACTGTGCAGGAACTATGGGTTACAGACTGTCATGTCCCACAGTGCAGTGAGAAGGACTGATGGGACACCACCACCAGAGGTTTTGGCCCACTTCTTTGCACAAGCAAAGTGCTTTACTTGGGATTCCAGGACTGAAGCACACCAGAGAGCTAAGCTGTGCGTATGGCTAATCATATCTTGTCTACCCAGTTTTAAAACTATCTGTCAAACTATATGCCTGCTCTCATCATGCATTGATCAGTCTTAATATAAATTTAATAAGTGTTAAAGGATTGAAGAACATCTCCTGTCACTGAATTAATCAATCTGACTAAACAACAGTGCCCTTACCTAAGGATATCAAAATTGCAACAAAATACTATGTTATTTTAAGGGGCTATGATCAGGAGAGCAAAATATTTTTTTTTCTTTTGCTGTCCTAATATGAAGTTCCTACCATCCATTAACATTTACATCTACTGCTAAAGTATCTCAAAATATTAATAATATATTCAACTTTTGTAATAGAATGGTTCCAAATTGGCAAATTTAAAACATTATTAAACGTTTTCTTCTCAGATGCTATAAACTGACCTTTTTTTTTAAAAAAAAAAAACACATATTATTTGAAAAATAAATGTTTTAATAAAGGAATAAGATAATTTAGGTTAACAAGCACATTAACACTAAATGAATAGCAAAACATTGACTATAATGGACAATGTAATTAAAAACAGTGAATATATTGTCTGTTTAAATAGCCATATCCAATAAATCAGAATGACAACCTGAATTGTCACATACTCTCGTATCACATCCTATTTTTGTTGGCATTATTATTATCAGAACAATTGTTACTGTCTACCAAAAATAAATATATTGAGGTCAGTCACCCCACACTTGTTGTCACTCCAGCGTGGTTAATTGCTATCTCATCAGCCAGAGCAAGCAATAACCTGCAAACATCCAAACTCCATTTAGTTGCTGCATCAGTATGTTTATTTGTACAGCATGATATAACATATGAAAGTTCACCGAAGAGGACACTTCACACCGAGATGTGCTTGGTGACCTCTCCAAGGGGAGGGTGTAGGAAGCATTACCCTTCACTGGGACAAGAGCAGTTAATTAAGTCCATAAGGAAAGAAGATGTTCTAATAAAGCATAGTTTTGTGTCCCAGAGGAATGAAACAATGTGCCTCTTAATTAAGAACCACCTACACAACCTTATATCAGCAAGTTTCAGGGAGCAAGATTAAATCTGGCAAAGGATGCTTGGCTACCTGGGCAAGTGTTGCCCACCAAGACAGGATTGTCTCCAAGGATGCAGCTTCAAAGGTGAGCAGGAGGATAGAGATTCCACGAGGTGTGTGATAGGCAACAGCAAACTAGCTAAACACAAGCAAGAAAAGGAAAAAGATGGGACTGAAATATGGGGTTTTCTCACTTGCAAACTACATGGTCTTTTCTGAATGCTGATATTGCAAAATACTTCTGTCTAATTTTCCCTTAACTGGCAGGAGCTTGATGGACATCAAGGTACAAGAATAACAACCAGGCACCACATAGGAGGTAACGGCAAAACATGTAAATCAAATGAGTAATACCCCTTGCCAGTTGTCTTGGCTTCCCAGTGTGTCCTTGAGAGGCTCCACAGAGCACCCAATAAGCCTCCACTGATGATACATGAGCCCTGTGAAGAGACCGAAAGCACACACCAGGAGAGGTCTCCTCTCCTCCAGCTGGCTGAAAAGCATTGAGGGGCACATTTGAACCCAAAGATATCCAGGGGCTCATTACAGTGACTTTTTGGTGTGTCACTCTCAGTGCAAGGATTAAATGTGGCATGCTACACAATGGGGTCCACAATTAGGTGTCCCAAATTCGGCTGCTTGCAAATAAAAAACACTACCAGCATTCCGTGCAGCACATGGAAACAGAGTTCTACCCCAGTGCTTGCCTCTACATTCATCAGGTTTGGGTTTGTGCTGTTTCAAAGTTGCTTGGAATATTAGAACAAGAAAAAGAGTCTAGCCAGTAAACCACATCGTGTATTATATATAATAGAAGAATTAGATTGGATTCTTTTCATTCTTGTTTCAGCTGTTTAGAGAGTATGTACGTTTATCCAAAGTCTGTAGGACTCAGCAACCAGCAGCAACTTATTTTCTAAATTCTTTTCAACCCATTCCTTATTCATATTCCCAAGTGCCCAAGTGCATTTCTATTTCTTTAATGTTTTCATAGGTTTTTTTTTTTTAACCTCCTATTCCTGTGAAGCAGTTCACTGGCAGGTTGAAAAAAAATCAGGGAAATTACTGATTTCCATGGATACAGATAATATGAAATAGAGTTCTTTTACTGAACGTTCTCTTTATTTGTACTTACTATATTTGTAGAGTTCGAATTAAAATTTAAAAACTTGTGATGTTTCTGCAAGATTTGATGACAGAAAAGCAGAGTCATCTCATTACAGATGACAGAAAACTGTAGACAGCACTGAAGGAAGGGAACTATGTAATTAGGATAACAAATACAGAATCACAGGGCTTGACAGGACCTCAGGGGGCATCTGCCCTCTCTTGTGTCTCCAAAACAGAATCAGCTGTAGTTAAGCCAGCCTCTGTTGGCATTTCTTTCACATTTTTGAAAAGTACCAACAGTGTCCTTACACAAACAATGCCAGCGCTTGTTGTCCTTTCTTTGTTATGAGTATGTATCAATTTCTACTGCTGACATTTAAAGCTGCTTGTCCTAGTCCTCATGGAGAAAACCATACTTCTTTCTACAGCCTTTAAGAAAGTGAGGAGCTAAAATGAAGCTGAGAAAATGACCCCATTGTGGCGTACACATCTCAGTCCTGCACCACCACTCATGAGCACAGAGGAGCTGCTGAAATAATGTCTTCAGCCAGGCTGTGGGTGACAGTATGAAGACCAAAGGTGTTGTATTGTCCTCCTTCATTAAAGCTCTGGACCATCCTCGGTATCTGATGATGTTGGTGGGTGACATGGGCTGCTCTCCTTGCACCCTCCTTCTCACTTCAGTTCAAATGACCACAGAACTCAAAATTGTCACTTCTTTGCTTATAATCTTACTCTGTAAATTAAGACAGTCATTGATTCCTTGCTGATGCTAGGTATAAGCTGTAAGAAACTGTCCCTCAAACCAAAGTGGAACTCTAAGCTAATATCTTGTGTTTCAGCAGACCAAGAAAAGAAAAAGAAAAAGAAAAAGAAAAAGAAAAAGAAAAAAGAAAAAGAAAAAGAAAAAGACAAAGAAAAAGAAAAAGAAAAAGAAAAGAAAAAGAAAAAGAAAAAGAAAGAGAAAGAGAAAAAGAAAAAGAAGAGAAAAAGAAAGGAAAAGAAGAAAGAAAAAAAATCAAAGCTATATCTATATCAAAAAGGCAAGAGGTAATTTCTCTGCAAACCTCTGAGCATCAGAGAATCACGTAGACAGTCCTATACCAATATAGTAATGCCATTATAGCTATACCAACCAAAAACAAGGCATAGTCCTACAAAGCATTCCTATCATTTCAGCCTTAGAGACCTTTGAGCTTCGTTAGCTTGAAGGAAGGTCTCTGCTGACTCCCTGCCCTGCTTTATTTCACAGCAGCAGGCTGAACCTATTGAAGCATCAAGTCAGTAATGCAGATAATGAATCAGTAACTCAATACCACAACAAAACTCCTGAGTGTAAAAAAAAAATGAAATTCTTACTCTGAAATTTAATAGTATCTTGAACTTGCTGCTGAAGGAAGTGCATAGCTAAACTGTGAAACTGGAATGGGGTCATTAACTAAACAAAATACCTATGGCTTTGCAAAATTCTTACTATAAAGTACAGCTTAAGATCAGAGATCCCTCCATGAGACAGGATAGGGGAGTATAAATGAGTGTGGAATCCATGGGATTAATACAGAATCAGATGAGTGAAATTTGATAATGTTTCAGATAGAAGTATTTATGTTTGTTTTGAGGTTTTGTTTTCAACCAGTGAGGATATTTCCTGCTCAGTCAATTACAAGGGTAATTGTTACAGGTCTCCATCACTGGCAATCTTTAAATCAAAACTTAGTGTCTTTCTAAACAGATAATGCTTTAATTCAGCAAAGACTTAATTCAAGTAGTTCTTACATTACACAGGGGATCAGTCTAGAAGTTCACAATTTTCAGGCCAAAGGACTATGATTCTGTGGGTTTACTACAAAAGCAATTCTATGTCAATGAAACTTCCTGAGAGGTACAACATTCACCACAAAACCCACCCTCCAACCAGTGATAATTTGTGTGTTTTATTTCAAAACGGTACTATTTCAATGTCTAAGATAAAAACTATGGTGGCAGCCACAAGTCACATATTTTACACATTTAGCAGTCTACACTTAATAGGCACAACAATATTCAAGTGTATTTAAATGCAGAGGCCACAAGTACGTGTGTGATTAAGTTGTCTGATGATACTCACAGCTCAGCAAGAAGGCAATGATGTGCTGCATTGTAGTTTCCGAGATGAGTGAGTCCATTAACAGTTTAGCACTAATGACTGACTACAAGGGTGTAAAACTGCACTGAATGCAAATAAAAAAAAAACATTGGGACAGCCACTAAAGGAGGCAGGTACCTGAGACCACCTTGCTCCTACTACTTGCACTTGGCTGAAATACACAGTTTTCACCTTCAGGTACCACCAGGTAGCACCAGGTACCACCGCTACAATTAAGACAAAAGATGAAAGAAAGGGATAGAATAGTTAAAGGACAGACGTAGATGTACATTGGTATAGATACGCAGGAAGAGCAATCCATCATATTTCATGATTGCCACCAGGGTAGAAAATCAATAAATACCCCAAGAGCCTGCTGCATCATCGAGCAGGGTGTATTTGTGTGTGTGCGCGAGGGGAGATATTTCAGAACTGACTGAATACTGTTAATCTTCAGGAAAAAAAAAAAAAAATAGCATTTGTGTTATCCTTATGATTCTATGATTCTATTCTTCCTATAAAACTGATAATGACTGAATTTCGTTTGGGTGTGAGGGACTTAGGCCATAAGGCAGCTGAAAGAAAGACATGTTTTTTAACAGGCAGAGGCCTTCTTTGGGATGGTTCTAATAGTTGACGTATTGTCATAGTCTCAGGCCTTCTAAGAAAGAGTTTTTGTGGTTTGTGTTTGTTGTTTGTTTGATATTGTTTGTTTTTGATCGGTTAGGGGTTTTATGTTTTTTTGTTTGCTTGTTGTCCTCAGCCAAAATATAGATTTTTCCCTGCTAAAATATGGATTTTAAAGAGCAGAAAGAAGGCAAGGAAGTGTCTGTATCAAAAGAGTGTAACCAGCATTTTGTGGAAGGTGATTCACCCACTCTGGTCTGCTCTTGTGAGACCACACCTGGAGCCCTGCATTCAGCTCTGGGGCCCCCAGCACAAGAAGGACATGGAGGTATTAGAAAGAGTCCAGAGGAAGCCACAACGATGATCAGAGGGCTGGAGCACCTCTTCTATGGAGACGGGCTGAGGGAGCTGGGGTTGTTTGGCTTGGAGAAAAGAAGGCGCCAGGGAGACCTTACGGCAGCCTTCCTAGGCCTAAAGAGGGCCTACAGGAAAGCTGAGGAGGGCCTCTTTGTCAGGGTGTGTAGTGATAAGACAGGGTTAATGGTTTTAAACTAAAAAAGGGGAGATTTAGATTAGATATTAGGAAGAAATCGCTGTGAGGGTGGTGACGACCTGGAACAGGCTGCCCAGAGAAGCTGTGGATGCCCCATCTCTGGCAGTGTTCAAGGCCAGGCCAGATGAGGCCTTGGCCAGCCTGGGCTGGTGGGAGGTGTCCCTGCCCATGGCAGGGGGTTGGAGCTGCATGGGCTTTAAGGTCCCTTTCAACCCAAACCATTCTGTGATTTTATGAAGTGAATGTGGGTATGCAGAGCTACCCCAGGAAGGCCCTGTTCACACATTTCCTTCAAGAAAATCCTTCTGTGCAAATGCTACGGTTGTACAATGCACTAGGTCTGTTATGTACAATTGCAATGATTGCACCCTTTTTCTCTCCAGCCAGTTTCAGGGGTACTTCACTTGCTCTCCAGTCCCCTCCTCTCTCTCTTCACCCTCGCCAGCACTCTCGCTGTTTCCTGGCCCCAAGGAGTTGAAATTCTGCCATTTCTCCTGCCTGATGGCTCTTGCATTCACTCTTCCTGCCACTTTGTGCTGACCTCCTCTTGGGATCAGACACGTGAGCTACAAAGGACAGCTGCGTTGTTTGGCTCACTTTCTTCACAAGGCTGCATTTGTGCAGAAATGTGTATTTGCTTCGAAGAAATTGGGGATCATAAGAACCTCATAAAGTACAGGAATTCATGAAAAGCATACGTAGGGAAATTGAAGCTTATGATAATAAAGGCATCTCGCATTTTAGTTTTCATTGCTATGAATTCATAGAAATAGTATGTTTCCACTGAAATGTTGCCTGACCTAACCTACAGCAGCCTTGCAAAGCAAGTGCTCCATTATCCTACCTTTTCTTCTGTAATTTCAATTTTGAATGGTTTTAAGCATTCTCCCCAATCATTCTTCATGCTAAGCTGGGGGGAACTCGGCAGCGATCACCACTGAGATGTGCCTGCTTTACTTGCTACTGCTCATGGTACTGCTTAGCTTCATATTTGAGTATGAAAATGCACTTCTGTGAGTATTTCTTCTGTCAGTGTGAGATCTGGTGGCACTTGATTTAGCAATATTTGGGGCTAAAGTACCACATAAACACAGGGATGACTTCTAAAGTCCAGGCACGTGGGCAGGAAACAAAATTTCTAGTTTTCATAGCCTGGTTCCACGTAATTAAATTTCTAATAGCAAATGGATATGCACATAACTTGCTCTTTATGAGTACTCTGAATTCTGAGTTTGCCAAGAACTGAGCAGTTATTATGATATAAGTAACATGTATTCAGCGTACATAACACAGCTGTTTGTGGCATTTTTCTTAGACTATGGCTAAGAAAAATGTTACCCACAGGACTAAACAGCTTTGTTCATAAAACATTGCAAGTATGGAATTTTAATCTAATCTACTTAACTATTTTATCAACATGCTTTGGGTTGATTAAATCAGTTTTTTTATGCTCCAGGATTTAAAATCCTGTCATTGGATGTTTGCGTGTGAGCTCCGGAGTTCACCATTCAGTGGCGGTGAAAATGTACAGTGGAAATTAAAGACTGCTCAGAATTCTGTGTAGCAAACCCACTTTTTAATGATAGATTTTTATGTTATTATTATTTTTTCTTTTTTGTTGTTGTTGTTCACCGTGCAGTCAGGGCACGTGAGGGTTTTTTTGTTTTGTTTTGTTTTGTTTTTCTGAACCAAGTTTACTGCTGAAGGTAGCGGTGTAGTTCCCAGTAAAGCATAAATCTGTGGTGCAAAACCCTTGTAAGAACACACGATATTGCTACTGAGAGTATTCAAATGGAAAGAAATGAAAAATTATATATTTTAAAGTGTTTATAAAACACTGTTGCCCTATGGTTTGCTGATACAAATTCTCATCTTTCGTACTTTTTTTTTTTTTTAGAAGCAATATTGGTAATGAACTTTGTTTGGATACTGTTGATGGGCAACTGGATGTGAAATGACACTCATAGGCTAAAAATCAAAAATGAGAGAGGGCCTTTTATCACCCTATTTCCTCCACAAAGCCAAGAGATATACTTATTTTTCCCATTGCTGTACAGCTTGTGACTGCTGATGATTTAATGCTGCAAGAAACAGTTTGGCCATTTGATGGTAAGTCCCACAGGCTCTTTTGTGCATTGATAGAGCTTCTTGGTGGTGTGCACTGTAATTATTATCACCCAAAGGGGAAAGACTGGCAACATCCCACCTCCTCCCAAAGCAAAGACTGGTCTTGGTGAGGAACAGTCCTGCACCTGCACCAAAATTTAACAGAAAAGAGTTTTGAACTGGTTCGCACTGGCTTTACTTTACCATCTTCCTTTATTCTTCCTTTATTCTCTATAGCTTTTGCTCATGAGACTATTTTATACATTCAAAATGTACATTTTGAATATGTATGTTGTACATTTTGAACATGTATATTTTTTTCCAAAATATACATTCTGTTCAGAATAGTTTCATGGGGAAAATACTTTGATCCAAAATGGATGCTTAGATTTAACCAAGACTACAATATGTAGCATATATCTGCTAGGAGAAGGAAAAATGTAATTCTTGGAATACAGAATTTAATTAACTTGACTTACATCATTTACTGCAGTATTCATGGATCCAAATTCAATTCTCTTTGACATACCTTTTAAAAAATCCATTGTTATGAAAAGTAAAGTGCAGGTTCATTACTAAAGCTCATTTTGAGTTTCTGCTTTTCTCTGCTACTTTTAAGTTCAGTACGGATTTGACAGGGACTCTGCTTTGCTCCTGAGCTAAGAGAGCTCTGGCTGTTAGCTGAAATCAGCACCAGGTCGATTAAAAATGTGTCCGTTCTGCTCCTTCACTCTTCCATATAGTTTCTAGCCTCTTTTAGCTCTCTGGATCCTATATAAATAACCATGTTTTATATCTATTATCCATTTATGAGGGATAATTAGCTTTGTTGATGAGCCCTTGTATCCAACAACTTGCCTTACCTTTGCTGTCAGTCCTCTGATATCAGCAGGCAGCTTGCATTGCACTGTGTTGCATTGCATTGTGTTATATTATACTTTATGTTTCTTACGTTACGTTACGTTATGTTATATGCTATGTTATTGTTGGCAGTTAGCTGGTATTTTCAGTAGAATCCCTCTGATTCCATTTCCCACATTGTTTACCATGTCGTTGTGTCTGGAAAATATGGTGTTGTTGCTTACCAGAAAGATAAAAATGAATAACAAAATTTTTACCATAACACCTCACCTTTTCTCGTCTGGACTGTACATGTCCCATCCATACAAATATTTTGTAAGTGTGGGACTCCAGATCAGTAATGCAAACCATGCTCACAAATCCTGGGATACCAGCATCACAGTGTAAAAGTATAGCTGGTGGCATTCTCACTGAGAGGGTTAATCATGCTTAATGAACCCAGTGAGGTGGAAAGCAGAAATTCAGCCACAGCCACCTTTAGTTTTCCATGGTCCTGGTAAATTGTTCAGTAAAACAATTTGCTGAGGAAGAAAGGCTGCAGGAGGCTGTTGTTAATGACAAGGCACTGTGGAATGAATATAATGCTCCTCTTGCTTCTCTATTGTTCTTTCCTTGGCTATAAACACAAGTTGTGGCAAGGCACTTCGCTGCTACGTATGTATGTGCTGGCTGTCATACTGCAAGCCCAGGATGCTGTTGCAGACGGCAATGGCTGAAAACTATGAATGACGAAAGCCAGTTGCACCACGAATAAGCCTCTCTGCTCCCAAACTAATTTTTCAGTGCTCTGGCACAGTTTTTCTCTGTCTAGCAACCGACAGGAGCATTTGTGAAAGGGAAAAGGAAAAGACAAACCACTGCACAAAATGTGTAACCACTTCCAAAACACTTGTCCTGCCTTTTGGAGGCCTAGCACCATGCACCATGCACCATGCACTGGCCAGGTACCTCCAAAACTCATTACAGTCTTGCAGCCATGAGGCTGTGTCAGTCATTTATTATAATTTATTTGCCCGTGCCCATTCACACGCTGCTGCTGGTCTAGGGGTGGTCAGCTAAATGCACTGAGGGCTTCACCCTCTGGCTGGGAGCAGCAGTACTCCTAACTTGTGGCAAATGAGGTGTGCTTACAGCAAATATATTCTGTGCCAAGTCAAAAGCCTCAGTCTTTGCTTTTTAATCAACTGAAAAAGCTGTTTATTGCTGTCTCTATATAAGTGTCTGCGCATCCCGCTTTAATTAACTGTGTCAGGCTTGGCTGTCATTCGACACAGGTTTTATTGGAAGAGATGTTAAATCACAGCTTTCATAACTGTGTCTTCAACACATCTGTACTGAGCTCTTTTATGTAACAATTAGTTTCCATCAGCTGTCTTTTGTTTCGCATTCACTCATGGGTAGCCACATCAAAGTCCACCACAGCTTTGCTCCCCTCCCACCTCGCTCACTGCTGCAGGAAGCTTGGGCCCAGGCCCCAGGCACAGGGCCACTCAGGGGAGGCCGCCCACACAAAACAACCTCCTTTGGGGTTTACCACAGCTCCCTGAATGTTGCCTGATGTCAGGGAGCCCTTGTGGCAGTGCTGGCCATGCCAGCTGTGTGACATTGCCAGTTCTCAGGAGTATTGGTCTTGCACTTCTTCCTCCAGGCTCTGCCTCAGGCCTGCTCCTGTCCCTGTCCCACTGACTTCACCACATGGGGCATAGCATTCAGGCTTCCCAGTCTGTTTTAACCAACTGCTTACCCACCACCATGATATTTTATGTTCCTTTTCACAAATGTCAGGTTAGGGCTTTCTCCTTTTACTGTCTTTGGTCCTTGGAGAGTTCATAGAAAGGCAGAGGATATGTTCCTCTGCTGCCTGAGCCAGGGTTTTCAGAGGCAGATAGTGAGCTCAAGGGACTAGCACACGTGAACCTTTTCCCCCCACTGTGTCCTGAGGACATGGGGCACTCTCCAAGAAGCCCCAAAGAGCCTTTGCTCTTCATGGCCCACAACCAGGGGGTCCTTTCCCACCTCCTGCAACAGCACCGATCCATCCGCTAACGAAGGTGTTTTTATGCCTCCATTTGTTCATCCTCAGCATTTGTTCTTTTTCTTTTTCCCTGCCTGTTAGCGCTTTAGACACTTGCTGTGTTTGTCAGCTAATGCAGCCCTGCTGTTTACAAGTTAAGCTAGGTGGCCAATTTCCTCTTCACGACTCTTCGTTAAATATTTAAGAGCACTTAGATACTAGCCTGGTGCTTTCCTGTACGTGCACTAGATCAGTCCCAAATGCTTGTCTCCTGTGGCTCTCAAACCCAAGGCTGGGGAAGCAAAACACGAGCCACCTGCCCCACCACTGCCTGCTCCTGGGTATGAGGGGCTCAGCTAATGGGGTAGGTAGGAGGAAACCGAAGACAAAAAGGCACATTATGTCTGACCCCAAAGTGCTGCAGATTCTGGGGGTTTTTGTTTAATGGTGAGAGGCTGAGTCAACATGCACACCTACGAATGTCCTACAGGGCTGTCATCTGAGTGTGAATTTGTGGTTTATGGGTTCAAACTGCCTCGACACTACAGATCTCTAAATAGGGGACTGGAAATTATCAAAATAAATTTGCCCTTGCAGGAGAGACCCAGGTGGTAGGTTGTAAGGAGAATATTTAATGTGCAGAATTGTACATTCCTGTACTGCACTGTAATACTATCGCTGTTGTAATTGTACATAAAGTCTTCCCATCATTTTTAAATACTTTTGGGATATGCTATGAGACTCATCTTTCTATACAAAGATATTTATTGATGAAACTAGTTTGAACTAGCTTGAAAGTGTCAAGTATTTATATTTAACATTAAATTATTGCTACTTTCTCAGGCATTTAGGGAATGATCTATTTTAGTATTCCTGTGATATCTGCTGTGAACTTAGCTACTGTTGCTTGTAATAAGAAAACAGTCTTTTTTTTTTGTCTTTTTTTTTTCTTTATTGTTCTAGAATTGACCAAAACCACATGGCTGATGGCTGTTTAGGCCAAAGAGCCATAAGACCATATTCCACCCCCCCCAGGACCTTCCCTACAAAAGATGGTAGAGAAGCTGTCAAAATGGTTCATTTAGTGAAGAGGTGAACTACTTATGGGAAAAACGTGCTTCTAAATGTTTTCCTGTAAAATCCTAATGGCAGATATGGGAATGTTTGGCCTTCCTCTGAGTGTGACACATCCTGTGGAGACACCATATTAATGTCAATGGGAGAACAGCAAAGATACATTTTACATCTTTTCTGAAAAATATATATATGTATGTATGTATATATATATATATATGTGTATATAGATATATATATATATATATATAACTGCTATATTCTCATAGCTCTATCTCCACAATATTTGCCTTTCTCAAGCTAGCATGATCCTTTCAGTCAGTGGCTGGTCCCAGTGACATCTAGCAATTTCGTTCAGATGCTTGAATATCCCATTTGAGCAGAGCCACAGACAATGCATATTTTTGCCCAGTTCTCCTATTACATAAAGTCCTGCTGGGCATACAGCATCAGAGACAGCCCAGCAGAGTGAGAGAGCTCAGGGTGGTGATCATCTCTCCTGGGTCCTTGCAGGTGGAGCATGTTAGTGCCAAGGTGGCTGCACATTGACCTGTCTCCACAGGATTCACAGACTAGCTGGCGTGAGTTGTGTTTCTCTATCCTACACTCAGGCTGGGTAGGTAGATCAGAGGACGGATTTTTCTTTTTATTTATATTTATGCAGGATGTCTGTTCTTTGTTCCAGTGAAAGCAGAGCAAAATGCACGGGTACCAGCTGTAACATCTTTGCAGAGGCACAGCCAGCACCACTGCCTGCCATCCCTCCACCACTGCAGTCTTTGCTAGGCAGGTGTATCCTGAGGAAAACTAATAGCTCTGCACAGTGTCCTCACTCTCATGACTAAAATACATCGGTTTTGTGAGCTCTTCTGCCCTTGCCAGTATACATCACATTTTCTTCCCACACACTTACACTTCACTAATGCTATCAATAATGTCCTCCTTCTTCCATATATTTCCTTTTTTTCATTTCTCCTGCTGCATTCCTGGCATTTTATCAGCACTTGCTCCGTATTAACCCCACTCCATCCCCAGCTTCCCTCTCCAGCCCGAGCACAGTGCAAAACCATTATAGCCAGTAGCTCCCCCCAATATTTCCAAATGCCCCTGGGACATAGGCATGCTTGTGGCATTGTCCTGTAGGGAGGTCCTTCCCTGTGCACCCACCACAGGGACAAAAGCTGCTGCTCAGCAAGGCACAGAGCACCTTGTCCTCCCCCAGCCATGGCAGCACTTCATTTGCCAAAGCTGGTCTCCTGACATCGGGATGCTCTTAAAGGACAAAAGAGGTGTGTCACTGTTGAAAAAGGGGTAGAGTTTGGTTTTACTGGATGAAGCTTATCTCTGCATCAGTTGGGAACCGCACAATAACACTTCTGGAAATTACAGGTAGGGAGAAAGTATCACTTCTTTTTCCATAGCACTGTGCCTATTTCCCAGGCGAATAAAAAGGGGGTTGTCACATATATCTGTGCAGTGGTCATTGGGATATAGGGTGCGCTGCTGTCAAAGCTGCATGTTGGTGTGGTGAGTCAGGGCTGTTTCAAAGCCACCTTTGCCTTTTTCCCCAGACTTCACCTTCGTTCTACCCTGCAACTTCTAGCCAAGGTGGAAAGAGCCAGCTGTGAGGCCAGCACCGGATGTCTTGATCTATTTTCAGCTTCCTCTGTGTAAGATGTAAATGCCCTTTTGTTGCACAATGCAGTGTATTAAGCATCATTCAGCCCCTGTGTTGCAGAAGCACGGAATCCATTTTGATCTAATCCCCTGACAAAAGTACTAAAATAAACCCCTACCTGTATGCATAACACTCTCTGATCCTGCGTGGCTCTGGCCTGCCTCTTGCAGAGGGACCAGAGGCAACATGCCTGACACCAACCCCACTTGTGCACCCTGTGTCAAGCTTCGAAGGGGCTGCAGCTTGCTGGGCTGGGGCACACCAAGCCATGGAGCAGGTTATTAATTTATCAAAGCAGGAGCTGGTGCAGGAGCTCACAGCTCTCAGGAAGTCATTTACTGCTGCTGGGGAAGAGCCTGTTTCCCCACTTCCAGCAGACGCTGCAGCACCACCCCGTGCTTCAGCCATCCTCTCTCTGCTGCTGCTACACTGCTGTTTTGCAGGGGGGGTGGTTATGATACTTTTTTCCTTTCTTTTTTCTGCAGCAGCCCAGCTGGAAATGTAAGATAATAGCCCAAATAATTAAGAACTCCTCACACTATAGCTCCTGCTAGCATTCTCTCTCCAAGACATCTTCCAGGGGAGGTGAGCAAAAGGGAGACCTGAGTGTCAGAAAGCTGACAGCCGAGGCAGACACGAGAAGAATTATAGGCATTCAACAAACATTAAAAGGACAATAACACACTGGCTTATGGCTATTTATTTTTTATGAGTGACTTTGGCAGTATTTTGTTTGAAGTTTTGATGGCCATATGTTTTCCAGGGAGGCACAGCACTGTTTGTAAACTGTGCTATAATTGAAATTGAATTTTTATGAAATCTATGTGAAATATGATAACACATTAAAATACTCTCCTTTGGAGAGTTTCCTCATTGATTTTTGTTGCATTAAATCTGTTTACACATCAAAGGAAAATATTACATTCTGCCTGTCTTCATTTCAGTCACACCCTTCCTTTTGTTTCCTGGAGACTGCACATGGCAGAGCAAAATCCCCTCTGTTCAGAGCTCTTCCAGCACTCACACTTCTTTTAGTGAAATGATGCTTTACACTATAATTGGCCTTCTTTCCACCATCTGCTTAGCAAACCAGGAACTTTATGATGTCTTTTTTTCGTTCATCTTTTCAGCAATTCAGCTATATGTATATGCTGGGACCAATTCTGCCCTATGGAAAATACATGGAATTTCATGGCTGACTTCGCTAGGATCAGGATCAGTCCACAGAGGTATCTGCTATGGACAAAATCTGTAGCTGGAGCAGTCATGGCTCAGTTCACTTCAGAGAAGCTGTGCTGGTTTATTTGAGCATCTGTCCCTGGAAAAGTTTGTTATTGTTATGGCAGAAAACATTTTAAATGCAGCCAGCATATTTCTTCTAGGGCTTCTCAGGTGTTACTGTAAAGACTGAACTTTCTTTAATTTTTGTGTGTGAAAATTCCACTTTATATACATGTATGTATATGTATACAATTCTGTATGCTATTGAAAAGTGAATGCATAGGAAAAAAATGCTGTGTTTGAAGGGAAAGCTTAATTTACCTTGGTACTAAAGAAGGACTTGAGTGAATCCATCTTAATGACAAAACTAAAATGGAAAGCATTCTTAGGACAGATAACTAGATACATGATGATAAACCTTCCCTTGCTTTACTCACAAAGCACCTTGTCAGAGCACCAGCATTGCAAGAATGCTGGTTGTGTTATCTAGCCCAGGTTGCTCTTGTGTGGAGCTAGGCCAAAGGCCTATTTCAAACACAAAGAAATGATCTATTTTGATGTTTTTCTCTGTCACTGTAAGGATAATAGCTGTATGCTATATCACTAGTGCCCGTTGGATTTGGTTCTGAGTTAAAGCTGATCTCTTGCCAAATCTTATTTTCATTTCTCCTCTGCCAGTTGCAAAATTGTCATGTTTTTATTCTCCTCTTTGCATTCACTTGGGTTTCATTTTCCTCTGTTTTCAGAACATAAAATGTGCTGCATGCAGTTAGACCATCACTCATCAAAGCTGATTCTGCACCCTACCCACAGAGGCTCCCTCCTGCCCAACAGAGATGTGCAAGGTGGTGGGATGTACTCTGTACCTGTCTGCACGGCCCAGAACGTGGGACCATGTTGCCTTTTTTATATTTGCTTTCCATTGTGTGGCTACAAATGCTTTTACTCATGAGAAAAATTATCTAGCTGGTCATAAAATCCAACAGAAAAACATACTTCCATGGGCTCCTGAGTGGGCAGACACTCTACACCATCAGCAGCCTGTGTGATATCTTTTCACTGCACCCTTGCTTTCTTTTGCTGTGTCTTTGTTTTCATTAATTTCTAGGTGTAAAAAAAGTTCAGTTCACTGCAGCCAGAAAAGTCATTGAGGCCTATGTAAGGGATTACCTTCTCTGACTGAGATGGAGGAATATCAGTTTGTGATACAGAGATGCTACCAAAATGGCTCGTAAAGATAAAAGATGAAATACTACTACTACTACTACTACTACTACCACTACTACTACTACTACTACTAATAATAATAATAATAATAATAAAAGGCTGTGTACTGGAATTTAGAGGCAGGACTTGGATGCTGGGGCCACCTGTAAAATGTCTGTCCAAGCACTGAGAAAGAATATTTCCCATTTTAAGCATGAGGTGTATCAGCAATGAGAATAATCTCCCAAAATGTTGGCACATTTACATTAATGCTGCTGTGAAAGTTCCTTGAAGGAACAGCAAAGTTAACACAGGCAGAGGTTAATTGATTTATTTATAGCATGACTTAATGATCTAGAAAAAGCCGCAAGGTAGCAAGTTAAACTGGTATTTGTTTTCATCTCACTGTGCCTTCAAAGTCTGAATTTGAACCTGACACCATCCATGGAGACCGTGGTGCACCAGCCCCAGCAATCTCTTCTCCCTCTTTCCTTATGCCCATGGACATGGCAGTGTGTCTGAGGTGAGAAAATTCAAGATTTGCTGGTGCCAAAGGTTGCCACAAAGCCTGGTGGTGACCATGGCGGTGGCTGACCACTGACTTTTTTACCCACAGGCTGCTGGTCCAAAGGGGACTCCTTGGAGGCAGGGTGGCAGTGAGAGACATGTGGGTGATTGTCCTGCACGTTTCAAAGAAAAGGTGAGGTCTGCTGTGCCTCGTTTACTACTAGGAAGAGTGGAAATAGAAATGGGGAGTGTATTTTAAAGCTAAGACATAGCTTTCCCTAAACCCAAGTTGTAACACAATTCCTAAGAAGGCACCTGAGGGTATGAGGAGTTTATAGTCCTAAATTTTTCAGGCGTAAAAAAATAATTAAAAATAATTTAAAAATATTAAAAGAAAAAGAAAAAGAAAAAGAAAAAGAAAAAGAAAAAGAAAAAGAAAAAGAAGAAGAGAAGAGAAGAGAAGAGAAGAGAAGAGAAAGAAGAGAAGAGAAGAGAAAGAAGAGAAGAGAAGAAAAGAGAAGAAAGAGAAAAAGAAAGAAAAGAAAGAAAAGAAGAAAAGAAAAGAAAAGAAAAGAAAAAAAAAAAAGAAAAGAAAAGAAAAGAAAAGAAAAGAAAAGAAAAGAAAAGAAAAGAAAAGAAAAGAAAAGAAAAGGAGAAATTTTAAATGACTTGGGGAAAATCAGATTTTGATCTGATAAATTTGGCCCCTTCTACTGCCCTGTGCACTAACCGTGGGATCAGATCTGCCCGTGCCTTGTTCTGCCTCCCAAGACAGATGTAATGGGGCCGCAACCAGCTCAAGTGGAGGCGGGTCTGCTTCTGTCTTTTCTTGGTAGTAAGCTTTCAGGAAAGAGCAGAGTGCTTTAAATTGAAACAAACAAACAACAAAAAATCACAACCCTTTGTGTTTGTTTGTTTTGCATTCCTACATGCCTAGTTACCTTCTAAACAACAACAACAACTAAAGAAATGAGGTGAGGCAGAACAACAACAAAAAGGTTTCTGAGCATCTCCTCCTCTCTTCCCTGCCATGCACTTGCAGGTCCCTGCTGGCTTTCAGGATTTGCTTTGGTTAATTTGGAGTTTCTGAGCTGCAGCAAACTGTGCAGCCCTCTCTCTTATTCCTGGGCAGGTTTATTTGCTCGTCTCCTCTGAGGCCAGGCTCTTGGCTCCCCATGCTTTACTGCAGCTTCTTTCCTTGAGCTAGAGGCTGTAATTTTTCTGTTTCGTGCCCCTCACTGTGCGGTGTGCAGGGCAGACGGTTCTGATGCACCAGCCCTTGTGCTGCTTCCTGGCTCCATGCACAGGGGGCCACTTGCTCCCTCCTTTATCGGCCTCCAAATAAAACAGGAAAGCCACAAATCAAAACTGCAGCCTGGTAGAGTAGGTAAAAGGAAAGAGTGAGTTAAAGCCAGCAAGGCGTTATAGACAAAAGGGAAAAGAGATAAAAATGGTAGAATATATAAATAAATAAAAAAGGCAGGAGAAAGTGGCGGGAAGGAAGGGCAGAGAAAATCCATAAAACACAACAGAAAGGCAAATCTAGAGAAAGTTGCAGTGCCTCGGCTGTTGTGAGACTGGACAGACAGACGGGTTGCAAAGAGTGGGAAATTGCTGTCATTGTGCATGCTGTGAGCAGAACTTTTAAAGAGATTGCTGTAGCGAAATGGCACGAGTGTTTTGTATTAAAAAATAATAACAGTGACTCATCCTCTGACAAATTATTAAATAAAACATTAGGAATTGATGAAATTGAATATGCAGAGCACCACTTTGCAACCCCCATGTGCCAAACCCTGTCATCCTTGTGTGGGCACCCTCTGTGCCTACACGTTGGTGCAAACTACTCTCCTTTTTCTTCTACAGGTTCTGATCTTGCCCTGCAGAAATAAAAATAATCTATATTTCTGATGTGGGAGGAGGTGGAGAAATAGAGGCTGGAGTTTCTGCTTCTGTATAGATTGTATGTCTGTATACACATATGGATATAGGTGTGTGTACATATGCAAATGTATACATTTTATGCGTTATATGTAAATATATATATAAAATACATACAGGTTTGAGTCAGTACATGTACTAACTGTATTAAATGTAAGAACAGGCCTCCAATTTACAAAAACACATGCTTATTTTTTTCAGGGTAGCCTCCATAGCAGTGATTCCTACCTGGGAGGAGTTGACAGCCCAGGGAAGGACTTGTCCATGTGTTCCTGGGGCCCCTTTATGGGTATTGATCATTGACCATATTAGATGCATTTTAATGCATGTTAGATACATCACATGTGTTTCGTTCATGCTTTGGGTGAAAAAAAAAAAAAAAAATCACTTGATGGCATTCTGCCACCTAGTTCTTATGAACCTCAATGAAATTAAGAGGACTGAGCCACCAAAGTGTTGTACAGCCCTTCAGATACTACAGAGGAAACTGCCACAGCATTAGCAATGTTCATTTTAATGAAAAAAAATACAGCTGTTCTAGGGGTATTACACTGTTTTTGGTAGTATTCTTAAATTAAAGTTTGACATCCCAGCACCAGTTGGCAGGTGCACAGACAGTCAGGGCCAATGTTCGGTGGGAACTGGAGCCCAACCTGTGGGGCAGTAGGGACATATCCCATGTTGAAGCAGAGTCACTGCTGGGAAACTAGTACATTTCCTGCAAGAAATATGGCGTGCTTGGCATGCGTTAATTATGAAGTGCTGTCACGCTGAAGAGCCAAATAACAAAAATAGCAGTAACATACAATTTAGGAAATTTCACAAGTGGATTAATTAGCTAGTCACATTGTGGATGATAGTAAATATATGGCTGGTTAGTTTTGGCAAAATACAAAGTAAATGTAGACATTAATAAATAGTTACACATTACTGCCAAAACTTTGATATTAATTGTACATTATGAGCTGCTTTTCTATTAAATGAACATATTGAACAAAGTATTTATTATGTTTTCTCTGTATTTACAAAAAGAATAAAATGTACTGATTACCAAAGTATTTTTATTTATTTATTTATTTATTTTAAGTAATGATGGAAGCAATGGTCTGTGCTATTAGTACATTTCAAAATTGTTTTTAAAAGTTGTTTCTGTTTGGTTTCTAAGTATTTCTTAAACAAATTTCTTGCAAATCTTCCTAGGAGAACTATGTTCAAAAAAATATTTAGCATAGAGAAAAACATTAAATATTTCATGATATAATTAAGTCTTATTAATGTAATTGTCTATATAGTTTAGATTAAAAATTTACAAGAACCCTTTTCCCTTTCATTAGAAGATATAATTTCTTATGAATTTCCGTAAATGTTTTGAGCTTAATCCTCAGCTCTGGGAAACATTGGAAGTTTTCTCATGATCTGATGTTGAATCTGATGTTGAAATTTCTTTGCTCTTATTTTTCCTTTTTAGCCCTGCCAGAGACTCTTTGTCATGGAATTAGTACTCATGTAACTAAGATGGAAATGATTAAACATTTGCTTTAGCATTTCTGGCATTTAATATATTCCCATTTTTAGCATTTTAGTTATTGTTTTTCTTGAATAGATATTTTAAGAGCCAGATCCTTTGTTTCTTATATTTCCACACTGTGCTATATTCAAGGCATGTACAGAACTCAATACGATTTTAATTTTAATACAAATCTCTCCACACAACCAATAATGTTTTATAAGCTGAGCAATTCCATGTTACTGATCACTTGTAACACCAGAGGAAATTTTATGGTAGTCCATGGATACAGAGGAGTAGCACATTTGGGAAAACATCCTTCTCTCCCTCAAACCCCCTGCCCCAAATATCCCTTCTGCTTCAGTCAGAACCAATAACTAGTTCAGTCCTTTCCTGGTCTGACACTTCCCTATGTAAAAAGACTGCATGGTTGCTATTTCATGTCTTCAAAAAGAATTGAAACAAAAACAAACAAACAAAAATTTAAAAAAAAAAAAGATTCCCTTTAAGGAGTGTGAAGAGAACACATTTCTGTCTTTCTCTAATTTCCAAGACCTTTTAAAGAAATTGAAATCCTCATGATATTGCCCTGAATCCATCAAATGTTCTTCCGAATGGTTCTGTTTATTGGCATCTCCACATTAGCATATTGGCCTGTTAAAATTCATGTAGCCATCCATCTGCCTAGTGGCTCCACATCTAAGCAGACTTCTACTCAACTGCTAGCACCATTAAAATTAACTTTTTCACTTGAACTTGCTTTCATTTAAGCCACTGCTAGTGTAGAAAGGAGCTCATTTAGTGATGCTTTTTCACCTTTTAGGTTAACTCTGAATGCATCATTAACAGAAAGATGTTGACTAATTTGGAGGGAGTTTAGAGAAAAGGTATAAAAATGGTTAGTGGGTCAGGAAAGCATGCACTGTGCAGAAAGATAAAATGAACTATCCATGTCTAGACTGGCTGGAAATCATGATTAGAAATTTTTAAAAGATATAAACACAGGTAGTAGAAAAATTCAGTGTTAAGATGATAATGAAGAGCTGGCAGAAGTTATGTGGTGACAAAGTAGAAAAACCCTCTTTGAAAATTCATGATTGCCATAGTTGGGGGGATGTGTGACACCACAGTGCAGGGGTCCAGACCAGAGCATCGAAGGAACTCTAGTGTAGCACACGTGTGTTTTAGTAGTTATGAAAAAATGCCACCAACAAGAGAAAAAGCCTGAATATAAGAAGGACAAAATCGTCATTTACTTGTGTCCACATTTTTTCTGGTGGGCCATATATTAAGCTGTGGAAATCTCCTTTCTAAACTGCTGGGGGGCTTAGAACCCAGGGCATTCAAGTCACAAAACAGTAATAAAAAGTAGAGAACTCTGCTTTACCAGAGATTTTTGACACAATATTCCACAGTAGGGCAGCTCTAATAATGCATACTACCGCCTGACAGCATTACTCGATCAGAGGGACTCTGGGTGGTCTGGGAGAGTATCCTCTTGCAATTTGTTGCTTGTTTTACTTCGATTTGACTCACAGCTGGGCAAACCAGGAATTCTGAATTTGCAATTTCAGTGTCACCGCACAGCACAACTTTTACCTGGACATCACACTGGATACGTGGTGTCCACCTCGCTTCACCTGGCCTTCACTTGCATAGAGTGCAGGTTATAAAGCAGGGCCAAAACTATGTGGCTGAACTCCATACAAGAATTATTTTGCACAGTCACAGAACAGGATTTAATCTGTGGATAGACTTTGTGAACATTGGATGATGGAGTTTAAAAAAGAAATTGTGTTGGGAAGAATTCAAATGAAATATCTTCTTCAGAGTGTAAACTCATTTGTATTCCAAAATGCAATTATGAAACGGCCTCAGGAAACTCAGTGCTCCTTCTGGTCAGCAGTACCAGCAATATCTTTGCACAATATCATGGATAAGCTTAATTTCCAAAGAGGAAACTCATCAAGAGGAACGTGGAAACCACCGTAAAGGTAAACATTTCATAAGCCAGCTGACAACCACACTAGAAATATTAAATAAGCTTAGAAAGTGTTACCCAGTTTGCCTGCAAATTGTAATGTGCTTGGAGAGAAAAATGTTACCTGACTGCATCACAGGATCCAGTGATTAGGAACCGAATGAGACCTAAAGACCATATATTTCAGTAATCTGTCTCTGTCAGTGGTGAGATGCTTAAAAAACAAACAAACAAACAAAAAAAAAACTATTGAAGCTCTTTTCCTAAGCTCAGGATACAAAGATACAAAATACAATCCAAACACACTCTAGTATCTGAAATATGAATGTTTAAATTCCTTTTTTTTTTTTTTTTTTCTTTTTTTGAGCTACTAATTGTGTCTCTGGATACCTTAGATAGCCATAGGATAATCTAGTCCCTTTGAAAACTTGTCCTGTGGAAAATTTAATCTACAAGTGAGGCTGTAGTGTAGGGACCATGCCTGCAATGGGATTAAGTTCTTGCTTAACTTCAAGTAAGGATGCGCTTGCACTCATTTAAACACTTCTGATCTTTTGCTTGTAACTGTTACAAGTGGACAGTTTTCCATACTCCAATACCATGCCAGAGGAAAGAAGCTGCTGAGTCTGGGCTGACCACGGTGTCCAGATGTCCCAGGCACCTTTTAGGGAATTAAGTGAAGTAGCTTGTCCATTCCAGTAGCTGGGATGTCTTTCTGTCTTTCTGTGGTTTATTATTTTGTTTATTTGTTTGTTTGTTTCTTTGTTTTTTCCCCTGGAACCACTGACCCTTATATTCCTAAGGAAAATTTCCATAATAATTGTAGTGGATTTTGCAGCAAATCCATAATACACATTACGGCTCCAGCAGGTACTGCAAGTGACATTTGATCCAAAGGCCAAAGCTTCTCTTATTAAACAGCAGAAAGGAGCATATGCTTTCAAGGGAGTGATGTGTGCCGGATAGAAAGCATAATGTAATATCCTCTCCTGCAAGCTGGATTGACTCTGCTATGAGATGGCAAGCTCTAGATTGCTTGTTGTGCTTAAAAAAACTGGTGAAGCATGGGTTTAGCTTGAGGGAAATGCTGATGTGAAGGATACTCCAGGAGAAAAATGATGGGTAGAAAATGTAATTTATCTTGACCTTCTATCCTAACAGTCACAATGAAAAAAAAAAAAAAAAAAAAAAAGAAACAAACAAACCACACACCAAACCTCCAAAAAGCATGCACCAAAACAAAACAGAACAAAAGAAGTAAGGGAAATGGAAAGACCTACTAAGCTGCAGTAAGTAGATCCCTATATACTAAGAATTACAAAAATAGCAAAAATTCAGGAACTATTTTTTTATTATGTTAACAAATTGTTGACACCTTGTAGCAATACTCTCATGAACAATTTTTTATGATTTTTTTTTTCAAGTCTTAATTGGGAATCAAATTGGGAATCACTTTGGAATCAAACAGTACACAACATGGTCTATCTATAAAAGACTTTTCTGTAAGATGGGTGGTAAAGTGAGATTTACCAAAAACTGCTGAAAATTAGGCTGTCTTCCTGCATTATACCAAATTCAATGAAATCCAGTAGATGAATGAACTATGCCAAAGTTAAAAAAAATAATGTTATTTCACTCTTAAGAGCCCGTGAGTATTATCACTCAGAAAGGTGCAAAGATAAGACATGGTTATTGTTTCCAGTGCTTGTAGCTCCCTGCATTCGGCACCATGTATTACCATAATTAGTTTTATATAAAATGCAACACCCTTGTTCTTGTAAGCAAATTTAAGCATACGTGTTAAAATCTGCTTGATATTTCTTGGTTGGAAAGCAGAAGAAACGTGTTGGAAACATTTGATCTGCACCAGTGCATAATCAGCCTATAAACTGAGTGAATCACAGTCCATGTCAGCGCCTGATCTGCTCCTGTCCTTATCCCTACCTCTTTGCTTTTCAGATAACACCAGCAATAAGCGATTTCACAGCCCCAATTAGTGAGTTTGCTGACAGCTCACGGTAAGAGGGGGAATGCAAGCACTCTTCTGTTTCTTTTAGCAGGCTGTTTAAGCTTGGCAGTGCTGGTATCTAAACATGTTCCTATAGCTTCGTTGCGTGCTTTGGAAATGAGACATTCAGTGCATAGTTTTGTTTCATCTTTACATCCGAAATGCTTTATAGAAGATCATGTCATCTTCAATTGTTAGGTATATAACAGACAAATTTTTCTGAAAGTGATGAGGGATTTAGATTACTCCCTGGGAATTGACTGTGCTAGCTGTAAGTGGAAAAGCTTTATTTCAGAGCAATGCTTGGGTTAGCTGGTGTGCCTGAGAAACAAGGAGAGTGGGGAGGAACTGAGTGCTGCTTACCATGACCACAGCACTCCCACTATCTGCCATTGCTCATATTTTTATAAGACAGTTAAAATGTTAAATACAAATTATTATTTTTTTTTTCGAAGATGGCTTTATTTAGGCATTCCAGTGTATTCCAGTACCGCTAATACAAATATCTAAATTAGGTGGGGTTATTGCATTAGCGTTTTTTAAAGATTAACAGCATATGCTTTAGCAAGAGGATGACTAAGGCTTGAGTGCAAGAAAACCAGCTGGAAGACAAATATGCAAAATCCCTTCTTCGGGTATCATGCCCTGCACTGACATGGTAGTGACTTGGAGGAAGAGTGTCCAGCTTCTCCCTGACCATGTGTTACAGAAATCTTCTGTCTCAAGTGCTGCAGCTCCTGAAGTAATTTAGCAAAAGAGTTAAAAACTGAGTAGAGTATCAAGTAGGCAACAGTTAGAGCTGCTAATATTATTAATAATATTGTGATATTATGATATTGTGACTTTTGGAAAATCTAAACCAAAATATTAATGAACCCAACTGATGTTGGAAACTAAATATAGTTCACGTTAAATTTTAAAGCTTTGAATTACATGAAGAGCTTCGCAAGTCCTAGTTCAATCGACAGTAATTGCAATTTGCCTTCAGCTACTGTGTCTCTGTGTTATTTTTCCCTGTTGGTGTGGGAGATAACAAATGTGTGAATGACATTTCAGCCTGGTAATTGGGCCATTTATAGTTCCTTGTTAGTTCTTGCTGGATAAGGGCTGTGGTGCTGATTTTACAGAAGGATCAAGCACCTCATTAAAACCACAGCACTGAAAGCATGCCTGCTATACCTGACTGCAAGACAAGTGTTGCCATGTAATACATGAAAAATAAATGACTTTGTGCTTGCCATTTTCATTAAAAGATGGCACTTCTGACAACTAAGGCAATCCCTTAGTCTTCTTCTGTATTGACCTTTCCTTTAGGGAAGGCTTTGTTGGTTCAAGTGTTGTTAACTCTCATTGTCCCAGCTTCATTTTCATGGGAGCTGAGGCACCGTGGCTCAGTCCCTTGCTGGCCCTGCTCCTCGTCATTTGCTGGGAACGGGCATGGAGTAATAGGATGGGAGACATCAGTGGCTCCTCTGTGGAAAGCGCTGACTGCAGCTGGTTCAGCCCAGGTCTGCACTCTTTTTTTTTTTTTTTTTTTTTTTTTTTTTTTTTTTTTTTTTTTTTTTTTTCTTTTTTCCAGCATCTTGTAGGATAGGGTTTAATCCTCTGTATGTGCCGCTTGCCTCCACATGTAAGTAAGACAGAAAGGAGAACTGTAATCCTGTTTTTGTCCCCATCTTTTTGGACACTTCACCCAACAGGCTATGGAGAAGCTCTGGTTGTCATTTACAATTTTTATTGTCTGTCAGAGGCAGACAATAGACAGAGTCTATTAGACAGTGGCAGGGACAATGAAAGCTAGAGGATTCCCCTGCATAGCCAGTGCGATTGCAGAATAGTTGTGGGAAGAAGACCAATTTCTTTCACAGTAAAGGAAGAAAGAAAACAACAGATATTTTCAGGCACAAAACTTTTACCAGGGCACAGAGTCACTCTTCCTCCAGCTACATCATCTGGTTTAATAAAAGGTATTACCTCTCCCCCTGCAGACCTTGTTTCCCTTATATTGTAAGACCATCACAGCTATAACAATGCTACTATCATAATATTAGCAGGAAAATGTTAGAAGTATCTATTCGGCTGCAAGCAATTCCCTGATACCATCAGAGAATATGAATTTTTTATTTGGATATATAAAAGCAAGATGTTCAAGATATAAATAGAGATTTTTTTTTGTTTGTGTTTTTGTTATTATTATTATTTTATTTTATTTGTAGAAAAAGAGGTTTCCACACAACTATCCACTGAAGGTTTACAGCATAATTTTATGCTAGGTTTTGGCTGCATTGTTTCACTGAGGTTGCTGCTGAAGTGTTTCAGTAGCAAAATGGGAGGGGTTCAGTGAACATGTAGGAGAAAATGTCTGTCTAGACTTGTTGAGATTGTCACTTGGGGAAAAAACTACAAGAAATACAGGTTGCATTTAGCACTACGCTAGCAGTGACTTGGAACCCTTTTTATTATTAAATTCACAGTGTTCACAGCACTCAAAAGTGAGTGCAAAATGTGCCTGACTTCTCTAATGGGTTTTGGAATCAGAAAAATATGTAAATGCCTGAAGATCTTTCCAGTGATGTTGTCATCATCCATCTGCATTACATTTTTGCCTTAAACTAGAACATTCCTTCATTGTGAATAGGATGGTTGAAGGGGAAACTTCTAGTGCCTCTTTTATTGATTATTAATGAAATCACAGTGATCTCAGCCTGTTAAAGCTGCAGTCTTAAAATAAGGCTAGGCAGTGATAATTGTTCCTCTCTTCTGCTTTTCTGAGATATTTCATGAAAGTTGTATAATAATCATTGCCTTATTTGCTGTGAATTTGGAGAATTATTTCAACCTTCTAAGGAGAGTCAAACATATTTCAAATATTTTGAATTTCCAAACATGTGGTCAGGAGGAATGGCTGAAAAACCCCAACAGATAATTATGAAAAAATGTGTGTACACTAAAGGCTCTTAATAAAAGGACACTACATTGTCTGGCTTAGTAGCTAACAAAGCAGATAGCAAGTTATTATACAGAAATCCTACTTTTTTTTTTTTTTTTTTTTTTTTTTACTGATTTTCAAAGGGCTGTGGTATGCCACATAGCCAAAGAGTTTGCCAAATAAAACACAAGTTAGCAGATTGACAAAAGAAATACTTGACTGGGCTGTGAAAGCACGGGGGGACACAGCCCTTACAGCTGTCCTTCCACATGTCCTCAGAGCTGAAGAACATCCTCTGTGTAGCTTCCCCAAACCATTGTGTACAATGGCTGCCTTGATCTCTGCATGTGTTATTAGCAAACCTTCATGTGCAAATTGCTTGCTATTACCATGAGTTTCTCCGCTGTCACTTTCCAAGTAACATTTGGTGTCCTGGCTGGGGAAAAGCCCCTGAGTTACATCAGGCTCAGCATGAAACCACATCTGTGGACTGATCCCATGGATGTGAAGTGCAGATGTGCTCCACACAGCCCCTTCTGTGTCTGCAGGGCATGTTCCTAGCTGAGACATATCGGCAGCTGGTGCAGGCCAGCAAGGCAAAGCTTGAGACATTTACAGTGATTTCCATATGAATTATGAAAAGGTATCTATGGCCTTTTCATTACTTTGGTCAACTCATGACAGTAGACGTGCCATTGCAGTGGAGCAATGTACAAGTAAGTGTGGTAGCTCTTATCCTAATATTTGCTACATCATAAGTTTGGGAATGTGCCTTAGTCAGCTTTGTTTCTTTGCTTTGTCCTAGCATAAGCCATCTATTCACATCAATATTCTCTTTCAATGGGAAAGAAAGAAGAAACAAAGCAGATGTTACGTTAATTGCCACCTCTTTTATAAAAATCTTAGCGCAAGGCTTTTGACAAAGATTTCAGATTTCCTAGTGGATCTGTGCTTGACTAGGTATGTGTCCTTAGAGAGACAAGGCTAAAATGTCTTGTGCCCCAGAGTGTATTGTCATGATGTTACAGGGAAAACTGAAGTTGTTTATGAAGGGATAGAATAATGTCATGTATAGATAAATGAGTGATGCTTGACATAGTGAACCATTTTTAGAAATGGTTGAAGCTGAATATTCAACCAAGTCCTATGGGATCAAAGAAAATAATTAAATCAATTATTCAAAAGTTATTGAAGGAAGTGTTTTGGAACAGCCCAATAGGTTAAAATTAAAAATTTTAAATTGCAAATGGAATAGCATTGTTTCTTAACATTTATCAAGATTAACTGCCACCTCCTTTCTGGCTGCATAATCCTAACCCAGCAGAACAGAAGTGTATGGTACAGAAGCCAGTGATATTTTGTCTTATATTAACATCCAATTATTCCTTAATGGTAATATAAGGCACACTTGTGTGTAACTCTTTGGCAGAACTCCGGTAAGCTCCATCTCTTTCAAACCAGTGAAAAGAACCAGCTAACACGGCGGGGTGATTTGTGTACAGCTGAGCCCTGGCGTTCCTGTTGCAGTGGAGCAGGGGCTGGGAGGGAATGGGAAAAAATCTCCATTCCCTTCATTTTTGTCTTTTCCCCAGTGTTTCCATGGAATTACTGTGCCAGCAGGATCAGGTCACAACTGGGTAATGTGCTACAACACATGCATTTGGGTTATAATTTATGCTGGGTTTGATGGCTGTGTGCTCTTTGTCTGGGCAGAAATTACTTCATATTGCAAAAGTTTCCATTTTATTTTCTCATGCAGGACATTTCTTTAGCTACCTCTTTAGGTTTTTGAGGGTTTGAAAGGAACTGAAATGCTGTTTCAGGTCAGTTCATTCTTATTTGAACAAAGGATGACTTCCAGCTTTAAGCATGTATTCCTAAATTCAGTTCTCACAAAGGCTTTGCATGGAGTGATCACCAAAGCAAGCATTGTCTCTTTTTAAGTATCTTTGTAGGGATATTTCTTTCTGGTTTTGGCAAGGAAATTGCTTAAGAGTTGCCAGATAACGACTGCCTAAAGAATATTAATGTTCTTTTAGCTCCTTGACTCCATAATCTGTTGAAGGAGTATGTCAAAATGACACAAAATATAATTTCCAGAGCTATCATTTTAAAAACTTTTGCAATTTTGATTGCAGAAAAATACAAAACATCTGAAAATAGACACATCAGAGGAGTGTATTATTTGGAGGCTGTTAAGGAATATATTTAAGTTTTCACCTTTAAGCAGGCAGATGGATTTAGCAGTAAGTAACTTTTTTTACAAACTATTTCTCAGCAGTAAATGTTCTTAACATTTGAGGAATTACAACTTTGGAATGCTTATGAAAAGGATTAATTTTACTAAAAATTTTTCAAGCCCACACAAAAGCTTCTCGAAATGGGATCTTTTGCTGCAAATGGGGATGAGAAGAGAGAGGGAGGTCTGGGGGCTTGCTGCTGGAGCAGGAAGGACATCTTGAGATCTCTGCTGATGGCTATGCTGTGAAGGGTGTTAAGATACCAAGACAAGGTAGCCGAAGAGCTGCAAAGGCCATCTGCATTGTACAGCCTAGATAAGACTCCCAGAGTCTGATTTTTCATGCTGCATGGTGGAAGAATAAAGTATTTGAATCAGAGACTCACCTAACTATGCAACTGCAGTTTTATGTCTACTCTTCCTGGAGAAAGCAAGATCATCGTTGGTTTAGCCTGTCGGATAGGGTGATGTTTAGGTTCTACACTCAAAAAGAGTTTAGGCAATGGGATTTTGTGTGTGTGAGTTTTGTTTTATTTGTTTGTTTGTTTTTGGTTTGTTTTCTTATCCATCTCTCTCAGAGCTTTCACTATTCCCACACAGGAAAGCAAGTCTGTCAAGTGAAGAAGGTTTTACAGATCCATTCTATGTCCAAAACAAACAGAAATACCATTCCTCATCTCGTTAGTAGAAATAAAAGCAAAACAAACCAACCCCGTAACTAATTCTTTTTCTCATTTTGTATTTTAGATGAAAATATATCCTTTGTGTGTCTCCTGCCAGCTGTCATGGATATCATATTCATCATCTCCCATCACCTTTCCCTCAAAACCACCTCCTAGAATTTTTTCTGACTACGCCCATGCAATATTAGAAGTCTGACACTGGCTAAGGATAACTGTGCAGGCCAGGCTGGTCTTTTCCCACCATTCCTGTCCTCTCCTTTCTGTCTTCTGATGCTGGGTGGGTCTAATCATGTCAGATCTCCTCTCATTTCTTTCTGTTTCAGCTGTTCCAGGACAGGGCACTTCTGGTGGCTCTCTGGGGTGAGGAGGAGGGAAAGCAGAAGGAAACAAAGGTGCTGAAAGCCTGTCTCACACAACAAGCAGACAGGTAAAGAGCCCACCTCTCACATTACTTTGACAATTCTCATCTTTAAAGGTCATCCTGAGCTTTTTCTGGATAAGTGTGCGTATTTCTTTGTTGTGTTTGCACAGTCTTTTGTAATTTGGTGTTTATTAAGTTACTATTAAATGTAGTATTCCAAGAGTATCATGTTGCAGTATATGTTTTGTATATATATTGCATATAATGCTTCTTCTAATTGATTTTTTTTTCAAAGATATGTAGAGTTAAATATGCTTATAGATAATCACAATCTCTTTGTGTGTTTGTTAAAGATAGCCATCATTTAATTTAAGTACTTAGGATTCATTTTCTAAAGCAAAACAAGATTTCATAATTGATAAAAGGGATATACATTTGTGCATTGTGTATATTTGGCAATATCTTTCAGCAGTAGTCTTTGAACTCAATAAGTCATTACAATAAAATATATAAAAGGTACTCCAGATTTTGTCTGATTCATATAGACTGCAATTTAATAAGTACTGAATTATTCAGGTTTCAAACTCTACCAAACTATAGTTCTCTAAAAAACAAATCCTTCAGGTTCCCTTGAAAATTTCTGGCCTTAAAACTTAGAGTGAGTTTTTGTCAGAGCAAAGCTAATGCTTCATCTTTTCAAGGTTATTAAGTTTTAGTCTTACACTACCAGTAAGAACAGTGATAGGTACATAGAGAGGGCAATTGACTGTCTCAAAAGGTTAACTGTCTTCTGGCTGAAAATGAGTACAATTACTCACCAAAAAGCAAATGACTAAAACCTTCATCTGAGGAGTTTTCAAATGCAACTGTGCAGCTCACGAAGGATGGAATTTATAGAAAGAATAAAAAAGTACCTCAAGAAAGGAAAGATTAAAGTGATTCATTACAGTGTTCCAAAACAAATGCAGATTATTTTGGCTTTGGGAAGAGAGTACACCATTTATTGTGTTTTCTGAATTTAGTTGCCTTGAAACTGTATTAACTTGTTTAGCTGTGTGGCAGAAGGGGGCGACTGAGGGAAAGACAGAGGTCACTGCATGGATCAGTTCATCCCTTTTTGCAGTACCATGAGAAAATATTATTCACCAGGTTGAACAAAGCTCTGGATATTGTTCTTCTTGGATCAAGCCTGACTCTGTTAAAATCATTGAAAAGTTTGAGATTTAATTCCATGAAAGCAGGATCAGGACAAAATTGCCTGGCACTCTGCACGTGTAAGAGATGCAGAAACTCTGCCAGCTGTCTGTGATGAGCTGCAAGCTTCGGAGTTCTGGAAATAACACTGCAGAGGGCTGCAGCCACACTCCTGCTTCTCCAGAAGCTCTGGAGCACCAAGTGAGATTAAACCACTGAAAGAAAACATAAATGAAACAGAAAAATTAGTAGTGCACTATTAAGAGTTTTCAAACGATTTTTTTTTCTTTTTTTTCCTTTCTTTTTTTCCTGTTAGAGTTCAGCATTTCCTACTGCTCTAACAGGCCAGCTCAAGCCTACCTGAACACAAATGTGTGATAATTTCAGAAATGGGTGAGTTTTCTGGCTTTTCAGGATGATCCAGAAAAGGAAGGAAGAGAAGGAAAGTCTGAACAGCACAGCACAGAAACACAATGGAAACACAACATAATTTGGACAACCAAAAGTGTTTAATTCCACCTAATGTGGTAAGTTCTGTTTTTTTTTTGTTTTTTTTTTTTTTTTTTGTCTCTAGGTCATTTTTTTAAAAGGAAAAAACATGGAGTCTTGTCAAAAATACCACTTTTCTTTCTAAAGAGTTGAAATGAAATATTCCCAAATGTATCCCTTTTCCAGGTGGCATGACATAGCATGGGAAATCACACATCCAAGGGCAGGTGGGCAGTGGGGTGGCAGTGGGGTGGAACCTGCTTGTTACCGGTGATCACTGACTGCATGCAACATTTTCTGGAGATGTAAATCAACACCTTCATGTGTGACCTGACCAGCTGAGCACTTGCAGATGCAGCTGAAGGCAGTAGGAAAGGTGCACTGCACTTACCTCAAGTCATATAATGCTGAGCACTCAGTAAAACTCAGATCCCAGAGTTACCAAATTGGACATCCAAAATTAGCAGACTGTTTTGACCTTCATCTGTTTGTACTTCAGCTTCCTGTAATAAAATCAGTAGGCTATCGCTCTGTCTTTGTGGTATTGACATGAAGATCAAATGGTCATTCCACAAAAAAAGATGGGGAAATAATGAATATGGCTAGAAAGTCAGTGAGGAGATTAGTTGGTCTGTCCTCAGCACAATGTTTAAACAGTGCTGCTGAATATGATACAACCGCACAATTAACAGTGGAGCCGAAATAAAATATTGACTATCTGTACTCATTAAAGGAGCCCTGGTTGATCTGTGCACCAAATGAGTCAGGGGTCCTATGGAAATACTAGCATGTCATGGTGTAATTACAGATCACATCAATATAGTGCATGAGAGAGCAAAAGAGAAGGTTGCCCAGACAACCTGACTTATGAACGGTTGACTTTGCAATATTAATGACAAGTGTTAATAAATTATTAACATTTATATTTTGTGTGTGGTGGGTATGAAATGTAACAGAAAGCTTATCTAACCTTTCCATCAGGTACAGTTTGGCAAGACACAGACCTAATTCAATAGCTCAGACACATGCAGCATTCAGCCAGGCTTTCCTGGGACCCTAAATTACCTCTTCTGAGCTGCTGTTAGGAGCATGTTTTTTTTTTGTGTGTTTTTTTTTTTTTTTTTTTTTTTTCCAACCACAGAAAACAAGCTGAGAGGTTTGAACTAAAGCAAACTTTGCTGGGGAGAAGCAAAAAGTTTGGGAAAAAAAAAAAAAAGAATAAGAAGTTGATAGCAAATATCAGTCCTCAGGCACTTGGATACCATTCCTGAGTACTAGATTCCTCCTCATCAGGGGCTGTAAAAGCAGACATCGACCACCCCATTCCTTTGGTCTTGAACTAGCTAATGAAATTGTTGATAACTGCTTATAGAGAGTCAAGAAAATGGAATACTAACACCATTAAAAAACAGAAGATTATGTCAGGATGCTGGGATAAGTTGCTTCATCTTCTGAAAGCATGTTGCCACACTGCAGGTTGTTACTCAAAAATGCTTTTTGCAGGGGTAAACCATTTCCTCAGCTTGAAAACTAAGCAGTTTATATATATATATATATATTTTAACAATTCTCCATATGCGTGAGTGCAATGGAAAACTATGAATTTTGTAGCAACACACATCTCGTGATTTAGAAGCCAAGTAACTCATCACTTGTAAAGCTCCATGCACTGTCAAAGAGGGCACATCATGACAGCAATGGGTAACATCAACTATTTGGATATGCTCTTATGTAGCAAGCTACTGTGCTCCAAGAGCCAAGGAACTGCTCATCCAGCCAGCTAGCATGAAATTAAAAGGGCCTAAGACCAGGTTTCACACTGAAACTGTGTTTTCCACTAAGCAGTAAATAACTGAGGTTAACATGTTATAGTATTCCACTGGCAGCAGATGAAGATTGTTAGTTCTCAATGGAAAATGAAGACTGCTTCAAAAGTTGCACTGAGAGAAGATAAAAGTTAAATTCTGTCTTAATTTTCAAATAAATTTCAGATTTTTAGTGATGTTTTCTTAACAATTGACTGCTGGTTCAATATCTTTTTTTTTTTTTTTTTTTTTTTTCCTGGATTTAATTTGATTTCACTTATATAGGCATAATCTATGACAGTTAGCTCTGCCATATATCTACCAGCTTCAATTTCATTTCTCCAAGACGTGTAGTCTATGGTCTCCGCCAGAGCCAGCTGGGTGTATCATGTAGATACACAAAAACTGCAGCTGATTTGGAGCTATTGTTTTGTATCTTCTAGCTTTTAATAATAGAAATGTTATGGCTTTTCCTTTGTTTTTCCTTTCTACTTTTGATTGATTTTAACTGACCCTCAGCATTTCACATGAAATGCAAGTTTTTTCCTAAAGCTCCTTTGAGCATACGTCATGTTGTTTCCTAAATACGTTAATAGCTCCATCTGTTTGGCAATCTTCATTTTCAAACATCATATCATAAGATATTCAGGAATAGTAAAAGGTCATTTAGGCCTTGCAGCTTTGTTCTCTCTATCTCTGAGTTTTGTACCCAGACATCTTACATTCTGTCTGGTCTCTTGGGCAATATATTTTAATAAGCCTCTAATGCAGAACTTAATTATCTGAATCTGAAAATCCAAGCTCCTAAGCTTCCTTTTTTTTTTTTTTTTTTCTTTTCTTTTCTTTTCTTTTCTTTGGAAAGCCTCTAAAATACAGAGAAGTATATAATTTTCTTAATTACAGTTTGTTTTCTTTCTGCCATTAGCTGAACTTTCGTAAAGTCATTTTCCAGCTTACGTGACCGGTATTAATTATCATGAGGTGGTTGCTCAGCACTGCGCCCTGGGGTTTTTGCTGGTGGGATGTGACTGCCCACAGCTGTGGAGCAGCCAGGGTCGGAGATACCCGCTGAGAGACCTCTGTGTACAAAGGAAATCTCAGAATATATAACATGGCTATAAAGATGGCTATAAAGATGGCTATAAAGCCATCAGTTCAGTATTTCATTGCTGGCAGTGGCTGCTGTCAAATGGCTAAGGAATGAGAACACACCTGCGGTTTATCCCTTCTGCTCTCGCCCTCACAGCTCAGAGGTTGTATCTACGCCTTGTGTAGATTAGCCCCAGAAGTACATTTCTTCCCTGTATTAGTTTAATTGCTTTTGAACCTTTCTATGACTTTAGCATCTGTAACACCCTATAATAATCAGTTCCACAGTTTAATCGTGATTGCATGAAAAAACGCTGCCCTTTGCCTGTTCTTAAATTACATAAATTAATTTACTGCACCTTCCCAAACTCTTCTGTAGTAAGAAATAGTGAATAATTGATCCCTATTAACTTTTTCTATGTTGTTCATAACTGAGGTGTGATGTCATGGGGGAAAGCTCTCTCTTTCCCAAACAGATTACATTTAAACCTATTTAATTAATCCCTACATGGAGGCTGCTCTCTATATCTAATAGCCTTATCTTTCTTCTATACGCCTTTCCTAGCACTACCATGTATCTCACATTGAGTCACTACCTACTTGATTTCTAGTCAGAGTTGTATCAGTTGAATTGTATAAAGTCAACTCCATGTAATACATGTAAGAAAAGCTGTTCCAAAATCACACTTTGATGTTACTTCAGATACAACTTTAGACTAGAGATCAAACTAAAGCACTAAATAGAGTCCCAGTGTGAATACATACATTTCCATGGAGCAGTACTTAGGTTTCTCTTGTAGTAGTTTCACAATTCTCATTTCAAATATGTTGAATCTGAGACATGGAAAGTGTGAGAGAAATGAGAGCAAGACACTATAAATCTGTTTTCATTCCCTTTATATGGGCAAATAAAAACTTTTTCCTCCTTCACTGCTCATTACTATGAGCTAGGCAATAGCCTAACAACTCATGACATTTTCAAAGGTGAATGGGGAAAAATAGTTTGTCAACAGAAAATTGCTAGTTGGCCCAATGAGTGTTCCTTCCTTCTGTGTGGGTATTCTGCGTTTAACTGCTGAAATGTGCTTGATTAAATCAAAGTATCTAGCTAATGCAGAAGAGTCCTGATGGCTCAGGCTTCAGGTTTCTGATGCATTTATTCAAGATTTTATAAAAAAAACAGTGATTTACTAAAGATAAGTTAGAAGCCAGTTCAAGTCTACTGAATTCATACAGCTTCGATGGAATTGTCTGTGACGTATCCATTGGCACTAGAACCAAACTTTTCTTTACAGTGCAAGCATCAAGTTTTTCTTTGCCTCTGTTTCTTGTAGTTTACTTTTAAATGTACAAACCAATATGTCCCCTAACCTCTACCTGCATGTTCCCAACTAACCTGCTCTAGGGGAACAATCAAGCTTGCTGCGATTATGTCAGAGGTATGACAAGTAAATTGCAGGCTGCATTTTACCTTTTATTTTTACCAAATAAGAAACCTACAACTGGGTGGTAATTACTATGCTGACTATCTCCACATTTTTGCTGCCTTAGAGGAGGTTAAATAATACATTGTATTTTCTTGTGAATAATAATAACATACTGAATAATTTTGGCCATTCGCTTTAAGATCTGTCTCACAGAATCACCAGCAGAAGTCCCTCCTCATGGTGAAGGTCTGTCTGGGTAGACATCAGTCACCACTGCTATTAGCTCTGTGCTGAGAAAATTACTCTGAAAATGTAAATGAGAGAGAAGATGCGTTTCAGATCATCTTAGAAAATGAAGGGGAAACAAACAACCCAGATGGGACTCAGTGCCATTTTCAGATTTGTGTAGGTCCTGTTCCCCTCTTGTTACCAGCATGTGTGCAAACAGTGGCCATGCATTTTGTACTGATTAGCCTGACGGTTTGAAAGATTAGCTTGGTTTGACGTGTAACAGTGAATGCAATTAAGAAAATAGGACCATATGTTATAAGGACCTTAGCTAGATAATGAGAACGGAGAAATATGAAAAGTGTGTTCCAAAGTCTCGGTGAAGTGATACGTTTAGCAAACAGAGGCTGTCAAATCTCAACTGACTAGACAGAAGGGCTGTTGCATGTAGTTATTACTGCAGAGGATTAACAGAACATAGTGAGTTAATGGCACATAATTTCACAAAGCAAAGACAAATAAATTAACACAGAGACACCAAGAGTCTACTTGAACTGAAAACAACATAGTCACGATCACTAATTCCGTCTAGCTATAACTTTCAAAGTTACAAATAACACATTTTAAAGAGAGCAAAAACCTGCAAGATGGTGGTAACTTGTAAGTTGCTTTGAAAATGGGGATTGAATCAGTCTGAACTTTGCACACCAATTTTGCCATGTTGGGGGAAAGTTTTTCATATTCAAAATATGTGGCTCCTGCTAATGCATTCTGAAAAGGCTTCTTCCCTCCTTTTATTTTATTTTATTTTTTTTTAAGTGTAAAATCTGCAAAGAAACCGAAGAGCAACCTGGTCAGATACTGGTAGGAAAACTTGTCCTCGGGCTCAGTCTGGTCTCTGACACTTTTGCCCATGTCTTTACCTATGAAATCACTGTCTGCACTGCCTTGTCATTTAGTACCATGACTCTTCTTTCCCCCAAATCAAGGGTGGTAACTATGCCTACATACACTTTTTTTTTTTTTTTTTGTCACTGATGAAACGTGTCTTTGTAGGATGCTTAGGACGGAGCAGCTCTCTCAGGAGCTGTTTGCCAGTGCCTCCCCTTCTGACACCCAGGCCCTTCCTGCCTGTTCAGTGTGGGCTTTCTGGTAGTTTTTCACTAACCACCCTAGCAAGTTTTCTCCAACACAGTTCTTCAGTAATTCATTTTTGTTGTTACCATTTTCCCTATTAACTTGCTGTTGTTTGCAATTAGATAATTCTTTTTTTTTTTCTTTTTTTTTTTTTTTTTTGTTGGGGGGGTAAGAGAGCTTATTTGTATGTTTGTTTTTTATATATTTTCAAGTCTTCCTTTTCCTCATCCATTTTCAATGGCAACTGGCAAACCTGAAGTCAGGCAGAGCTACCTGTCATAAGCAATCCTGTTGCAAAACATTATCCAAAGGTGTACAATATATTTACAAATGTTCCTCAAAATCTACATGCTTCATTTTTCAAAACATCAACAAAAATCTCTCTGAGATCAGAGAAATGCAAACACTAAGAGAACAGATGAAACCTGCAGAAAATTGTGATGTGTCACAATGTTAACCTGATGATCATACCAAAGGTTATCAAACGTTTAAAAGAAACCTTTTCCCTACTTAGAGTGATTGTACTTTTTCTCCTGAGATGTTGTCATTACTCTTGCACACAGAAAAGACAGGATTTTTTTCTAATTTTTGCCTAATTAAAGACAAAAAATCTCTAATAAAATAATGACTACTTCTTGGGGCCATCAGCTCTCCCAGCTAGTCATTAATCCCAAGGAAATGAGCCAGGCTTGATTGTTATTACTAAAATATATTGTTAATGTAATTTAGAGCTTCCTAGAAACAGATTTCTTAAATATGTTCTAGTCCTGCTGGTCCACATGAGAATGTGTGCATGAATTTATCCACATAAAAATTAGACTATCATTGCAATAAAGAAATTGAAAGTGTTGCTCAAACAACAACAAAAAGAATTTAAAACAGCAATGGAAATGACAAATTTAATTTTAACTTTGTTACGTCATGGCTGGGTGCCTTTCTGGAAGACAAGTGTCAGGTACCTGTTACAGAAGGTGGGGTACATAGATTTCCTTTTGGTCTCAAAAAAAAAAAAGAATGGAGAGAGAAGAGAGGAAGGAGTAAAAAATGAAGCAGTCATTAGGGAGTAGTGGTGTGTGCAAGAGGCTGCAACATGATGGGAATGAAGGGTGCAAGTATTGCGGCATTGATTTGAAGAAGGACAAGGCGAAGTGTGAATTAGTTGAGAGAAGGGATGAAAAATGCAAAACTTTTATCCCAGGGACTGAAGAAGCAGATATTTATAAACACAGCCCAGAAAAGTACCTCAGGCTGAGAGGCCACTGGTGTGTTCTCCTGCATTTTCCCAGCATTTTGCTTCCTCTGGGGCGCAAGCTGTGTGATCAGTTTTTTCTCAGACAGCGATTTCACCGCAATGGGGAACAAGTCATATCTGACTCCTGCAAGCAGTGTGCTGAAGCCGGCTGACAACACCCAGGAGTGAGCCATGGTGATGGTGTTCTGCGGGAACCAGCTCAATCAATGCACAGGAATTAATGCCATCAGGTTTTAGCACGAGTTTTCTTCTTGTCTTCTCTGAAAGTTGGTGAGAAGTTTCTCTCTCTCTTTTTCTTTTTTTCTTTTTTCTTATTGACTATTGAGGTTGGAGAATTTAGTCTAAGATGGAGTAAGAAATAACTAAAATATTCATATATGCCAACAAATTCAGTCAGAAATAACTTTTTTATTTTTAATGTTTGAGGTGTAGAGCTGAGTTCTAAATATTTCTCTGTTTTCAGAGGATAATATGAATCGTATCTTGGAAAGACAAGCACACCAAAACTCCCTCTTTGTAATAATTTGAACACAGATGAAAAATAGATATATTTGAGACCTGGGAAGTTCTTTAATGTGAAACTCTGTAAACAGAGTGGCAGCTAAAACAGACTCCAGTCTCTGTTTAAATAGTGTAAGTACAGAACTCAATGACTCTTCTTTCTTCTTGAAACTTTGTTTCATAAGGCTGGAATTAAGTCTAAAGAGATCAGGATTTAACAGATGGGCTGTGAAAATGAAAAGGTGTGTGTTGTACCTCTAGTGGACTCTTATGTCCTTTCTTTCATGATTGTCACCTCTTAAATGTATATGACAGCAATAACCCTGAATTTGGCCTGAGTTTTGCAACAGAAAGTGTTGTGTTAGGAACAATCTTCACAGTTTGGTTGCACTTCTGGACTCTCTGCTATCCATGGTTATGTTCTCAGTGACTTCACCAGCTCTCACCTTCAGACAGATGAAAGAAAATAAGTCAAATGATTGAAAACCCCATAAAACCATTTTGGTCTCTAGACAGTGATTTCCAAAGCATGGCTTATGGCACAAGACATAATTATGATGCCCCAAAGTCCTTCCTGTGCTGTCACTCTAGTACTGAGAGGCTTGGCCTCCTCGTTCCCCTGACTTGGGCACATTGCTGAGGTTTTGGTGAGACACACAGGTGCCTGTCGTGGGCCAGCAACATGGCATGACTGTCTCAAAGATCCCCCCAGACCCCTGTGCTGTCCAGGTGAACCATGGTGAAGGTATGCCCTCCTTCTTATTAGCTTATATCCACTCTTAAGCTGCACTTTTATATCAGCAATATGTTTATACCAGCATACATCCAAAACCAACAGTGCTGTGTCAACAAGGCCCAAAGAGTCCCATTTCATATGCTGTACTTCTTTATTATTTTTCCTCTCTCCAAAATGATAGCTTTTGTGTTGTTATGATGCATATTTGGTGGTGTTGGCTGGTTAGTTTGAACTTCTGTTGCTGACGTTCCCGTGGATGTGTGATGGAGCTGATGCATCCCCTGCTCCCTCAGGCAAACAGCAAGGGTAGCTGACTAAGAAGTTGCCACATGATGAATGTAAAGTGTCAGCCAGGAAAACTATAATATTACAACAGGAAGAATGTGAATATGAAATCACATCACAGCTACCTTAGCTTGAGCAGAACAGACTGACTGGTGATTAGTAATCAGGAAATAAGGAAAACACCCGTATCTGTAATAATACCCAACCACCTGTGAGTTACATCTATGAGCAATGCACATATTATCTTTTCTACATTGTCTTAAATCAGTATTTTTTCCATATTTTACAGAATTAACTTTCAAAAGTGTTGCTGTAGCTATGATCTCAATGCACACGTTCATGCAGAGGAAGATGGCTCACCATGTGGAGGGGAGGACCAGCAGTGCTGCAGAAGAATTCCTGCTCAGAGTCTGCTTTTCAGCAAGCCCCACAAGAACATCTGACCCCAAACCTACTGAAGGTAAAGGGTGACAGAGCACAGGAACAGGTTGCCCAGAGAGGTTGTGGATTCTCCTTCTTTGAAGATATTTAAAACACGCCTGGATGCCATCCTGTGTAACATGCTGTAGGTGACCCTACTTGATCAGTGGATTGGACTAGATGGTCTCTGGAGGTCCCTTCCAGCCTCAACCATTCTGTGAAACTCCTCCATGGGCTTTGATTAGCTTTGTCCTAGGCCCAAACAGAGTAACGATCAAATGAAACAAGGCATACTGATGAAAAAGTCCTTCATCGAAGAGGGATGCGTTTTAGTTAGTTGGTGCATTAAATCATGCTTCATTGCATTCAGTTTATTTGTTTCCTTGCTCTGAATATAAAGTTAGAAACCGGTATGTCACATTGTCTGCAAGGCCCCAATGAAAAGAAAACACCTTAGAGAAATTTTGATTTGATGGACGGAGCAATTGCTGCATGCTTCAGGCTACCGAAGTACCCAGCACCTAGATCACAGATGAGATGGGGGATCTTTACACAGCGCGGTCCCATCTGTAATTAGTGAGGGGGTATTGTTTTCTGCCTTTCCGGTATGTACAGAGTGATTTCTGCTTCGCTGATGACTGTAAACATTGTTCTAAGTACTATTTTATGATCCCTGTAGGAATAACAATGTAAACAGCATAATTATGTTCACCTTTGAGGCATATCTAGAAACTTTGTTCTTCCACAAGAGTGATAACAGAAATGAACACTGCTGACAAGGTAAACAGAGAGACACAGCAACCTGCTTGTTAGAGACAGCTAATGCTTGAGGGAACTCTGCATTCACCACTATTGTGAAAAATGGCTTTATATATTTGTCTTGTGCACATGATGAGATTTATTCATAAATGTATTATTACATGGGAAAAATAATAAAAGCAATACATTTTAAAATCTGACTTCTTTTGGAGAATACATGAAGACTTACTATTAGTAAACCATATTTCTATGTATAGTTATTACGGGTGCCATAGATAGCATGCATATTGGTGTCTTTTTACCCACCCTTCTCCAGAGCAGATATTCATTTGGAAGACACATGCTTGCTTCAGACTTTACCTTTGCTTTGTCTAAACAGAGTGTAACAAAGCTTCCTGCTTTAGCCTCTTGGGTTGTTAGCTCTTCACAGGGAGGAAACCTAAGGAATATTTCCTATCCCTTGGATTCTTCAGTGTAACACAAATAGTTCATTTTTCACAACTTAGGTATTCTCAAGGGTTTTCAATACGTGAGATAAACATACCGGTAAGGTTAGGGGTTATTGAACATAATTTAGTCAATCATTTTAGCTTTAGCTAGCATAAAACAGCAAGATCAAAAAATTAAAAAAAAAAGGAAAAAATAGTCTATATATAATTCTGAGAAATTCTCTACAGTTTTCTTTGTTTCTATACCAAGACTGAACATTTTTATGTTCTGGCTGGAAACCGAAGTGTTTTCTTTTTGAAGCTGCCCTTTTCTTCTCTGGCTGTGCGGCTTTTGGGAGAAGGGCTAACATCTGTATTCTTTCTTACAGGTGAGTTAGCTCCACTCAGAAAACACAATTTGGAAAACAAATTGGGGTGGACTCTTTTTTCAAAATTTTATACTGAGGTATCTTCCTAATTTAATAGAAATCCTAATATCTTCATGACCCTTCATTATTACATAAATTTGGGTTAATTACATTTGGGTGACACTTTCCTGTTGACAGACCTTAGGGCAAATGCTGTTTTTTAAAAACACCAAGGGAATCACGATATAGTACTTTCATCGCACTGAAGACAGTTTCATAACAGAAGACAAATTCTACAAATAGATGCACCTGCTTATCTACAGATGGAGAATATAAAGTGTGTTATTATTATGGAACTTCTGAATGCAATTTATGTTTTTGGCTTATTCATAAATTATATTCACAGTTTCAGAATAAACATCTTCAGCTTCCCACTGCAGAAAATTATCTGCAGCTTTTAAATGCTGCTTTTCATCAGATTAGCATTGTTCATAAGATAGTGTAAGGTAATAAATGTACATTTTCCACCTAACCGCATTTGGGATGGAAAACACCTAAAGATAACAATAACAGCAATTCTTGGCATTACTATAGCAACTTTCTTCCAAAGATCTCCAAATGCTTTCCAATAAGTAATTAATTAGGCCTCACAGCACCCTGGAGAGTTAATTACAAATTATCAAGCATAATCTCAAACTGTTTCCATTGAAACTATTCTTGTACTCTTTCCAGAGGAAAACAAAATATGCTCGCTATAATACTATGACCTTTCACTCCCCTGCTTCATTTTGAAAACGTAATTAGATGAGAATTTAAATGTATCCAGTTTTAGGAAAAGCTAATATAATTACTGCCTGACCACAAAACTCATTAGAATTTTCAGTTTCTTCAGTGAGATGTTACTTTTTAGTCTAACTCTGTTTAATAAAACAGCAATATCAACAACAAAAATGAAATACTACTAAGTATCCCAGTGGAATTCCAGAGATTTTAAATTGTGGATGTCCATCTGTTCTTCTGTCAGAAGGGTGTTTGGTTTTGAGGACGTTTTATCCAGGCTTTGGTTCTGACACAGCAAGAAGAGGTGGAAATGTTGGTGCTGCCTCCAGATTGAGTGTCTCTCCTGGGATGCAGCAAGGTCTGCAAATCTAAATATTGCAGTCTGGGCTTGAGAACGTATTTGTCAGAGAATCCTGTGTCCCAGATAATATGGGAGGAGGCAGAGAAAAGAAGACAAGAAAAGACTGAAATCTCAAACACTGCCTCAAAATAACATAAATGGAAACATCCTGGATTTCCACAAACATTGTAGTAGATACTACAAGATGTAACTCCTGCCCATCAAATACCTGAAGATGTAGTTTTACCCTTATCTCACAGAATCATAGGAGTAATTAAAAACCCTCTTATTTATGCCATGCTATGTCTTTTGTTGAAACATAGTTTTTGTCTAGCTTTTGATGTAACATGAAACTAGTTTACTCGGGTAATTATCTGCAGGCAGAGATTTTTCTCCTTTCATATATTTATTTTGTGGGGAAAAGAAAAAGAAAATAATAATGCTCTTGTTTGCATGGACAAAACTTGTATACAGTTGGCCATTGAAAAAAAAAAAACAAAAAACCAATATTTTATCAGTGAAAATATGGTACACATTCACATTCATAGCAAATATGCCCAAAAATCATAAGGATATTTCAAAGGGTGCTTTACTTTTATGTGAAATTATGTGAAATTATCAGCGAATGCCTATTTTTTTCCCTCTAATGTAGGAGTCAAAAAGTGATAAAGAGAGAAAAGTTGCTATTGTGGAGGCTAATTGGAAGTCTCCCATCCCTATTTGCTCCAAGGGATTATCTAAATGTAAGCAAATGTAAGCAAACAGACATATGACATACCAAAGGAGTACAAAGTCAATGAAGTACCTTCCCCTTTTTGAAAATTTTACAGGAAAATCATTATTAAGAAAATGAAAAGTTCATGAAATATCATGAGCTAGTTAAGGAATTACCTTCCCAGCACATTTACAGACAACTAAAGGTAACCTTTGGGAGAGTAATTGAGGGGTCTGAGTTGTAAATATGTGATTAGAGTTGTTTTTGTGCCACTGTTTCATCCCAGCAGAAAAGAAAGCCAATTTTCTGAAAGTGTTTTATTTTATTACCTATCCAGTGATCTTGTTGTTTTCTATTTTCATATCTGCACATGTAATCCCAGTGAAGTCAACAGCCTTGACCATGTATGAAAGTTAATTTGATCCTAGAAGTGATTCCAAAGTATAATAAAAATGAATGTTATCTGTCTCTACAGCTTTTTAAATGTAACCGAACTCATGACAAAGGAAGCAGAGTCTAAATTCAGTTTAATTAAAGCTCTAAACACTGATTGGGCCATGAAGATAGTGTAGAAGCACACATGGAGAAATTTAGTGCTGGTAAAGGGATAACGAGAAGAAGAAGCCCTAGGAAAAATCTGAACTGACATAATTACATAAGGGAGCAGAGCTGTTGACGTGTGCTGTAGAATAACCATATGCAAATAAGCATATTAACTGCTCACGCATTCTGTTTTTCAAACAAAACAAGTATAGTAAGAAACAAGAATTTCTAATTACACTGTGAGGCAGAAATGATCTAAGGAATCTTCTTATAAACATTTACAAGAAACCGTGGATCTTAAGCAACTCTTACTAGCACAAATTCATCCATCTCCTGGAAATGAATGCTTGATTGTCAGTCCTTCATATTGAAATATTGAGTGAATAAAATCTATCTGCTCAGCTGTAAGTACAAGTCAGCAAAAGCTGCACAGGAAGAACAGGGGTGATTTTATCCAGTGTTCTGGGAGACAGCGCTTCTATGTTTATTTTCGATGGATCAAGCCAATTAGAGCATCTTGAACAAAATTTTCTCTGTTTCATGTTTACCAATACTTTTTAATAAGAGTTGCAATATTTTTCTATATCAGAGAGGGGCTAATGCTCAATATTTAGGAGAGGCTTAGATGATGAATTCTCCTTTAATGTTAGTCTTGAAAAGAATACTAAAGTGTAAGGCAATACGGTGTTAATCTTTTGCCAGCAAAGCTCTTAATTTCTTTATAGAATTTAAGCCACTCTTCTTCCCTTTCCTGGAATTTATCAAATAAAGGGGAAATTATTAATAATTCAATGCAGATTCAATACAAAGCACAATATCTAATATGGGAGTTCAAAAATGAAACTAGAATCTTATACATGCACTTTTATGCAATCCAATAAAACTAAGAAAATATACATTCTGTCAAGATAAAATTAAGATAATAATCACCAACTACCACTTCTAGTTTATTTTAAAAATATACATCAACAAGATACATTTACGTTGGTGAAGCTATTTGGGCTCAACTCGTCTCTAAAAGTATAACCTGTAGCTTTATCTCATTTTTAAATTAACAGGCACACAAATCCAAGTAGACTCCACCTCTCTTTCAGAAGAAAGAAATGTCCACATCTTGTTCAGAGCACACAGGAGCTCGCCAAGAGGAAGGCAGAGGGCTCTGGACAGGAACCCATGGAAGCACCACCAGAAGAACAGATGGAGCTGCAGGCTGGGCACCAGTTCCTGAAGGAGGGCTCCAAACCAGCTTTCTTGGTACTACTGACAGATTAAAGCAGTATATGGACAAGTGAAAAAAATGTGAGCCCCAGTGATAAGGGGGAAAAGTCAGTGACTTTTGCAATTTGTGTCATGGTAATTTTGGATGTTTTAATAATCAACAATGAAATGTCCACAGAGAACATGTTTCCATAGCCAAATCAATGTGCAATTCCTTTGCACTTTTTTGGGGGGGTGGTGAGGTGGGGAAAAGGGGTCAGAGGAACCAATGAAGCCATTCCAGATACATTGTGAATATTAAGCTGTTAAGGCATGCAGTGAATGTTTTTCTTCAGGACTGCTGCCATCAAGGAAGGAGGTTGGATGAGCGACATTTTCCAGAACGTGACTCTTCCTGCGCAAAGTGACAGGGACAGTCTGCCAAGTTTTACTCTGTGCAAATCCCTTGATGTCAGTGAAAAGACTAAACAGAGCAGCCTAGCTTTGTTTCTGGGCTCATGGCAATGCTATACTTTCTCCTTGGGTTCTCATGTGGATTCCAAAATATGATAAGCCAGCTTTCATAAGAGTTGTTTAGAAATAATAGAATGAGCTTCTTAAATTAATCTAAAGAACAGAGATTATGAATTATTTTTAGGGGAGAAAAGTCAAACAATAGCAGCTTTAAAAGAAAAAGGAGCTTCATGAATTTAACATCCACAGAAGATTCTTTCCTTGAGCGCAAACACAACCAGGCAGAGGCAGGAGCAGAATCGAGGTCCATTGGCCTTGGGTGACACCTGAAGGGATTTCTTTCTTTCTTTCACTTCTTTCTATGGGGATGGGAATACTGGGTATTTGTGAACATCTAGGGCTTGACACTGGTAACTGAAACTTGGATAATGGGAGATACTGCAATTTTTCCTGATGAGCTTCTCCTGAAATGTTTCATGTGGTCAAAGATACATGGAGACAGGAAGCTGGCTTTGCTGTTAATGTAATTATATGAGAAGAAAGGTAATCAGCTGTTTTCATGCAATCTGATAATGAACCACAAGCTGTGTGAAATCTGCTCGCATAGTAGTAAGAAAGATGCACAATAAGCACTGAGTGTGATTAATTATCTGAGCAGATTTATATCCAATTTAACAGCAAAGACTAACACAATCAGAACATTCAGTCTGTCTGGAGACCAGAAGAGAAGCACGAATGAAAGAAACTGAAGTACATTCTGGAAAATGCTGCACTTAATGCATTTGGTTTAGAACATAAAAACTTGGAGGTAATTAAATTAGTAAATGTAGCCCCCATAGCAGTACGTGCATAACTCCCATTATTGTTAATGCTGAACATGTGCTTAACATCCTGAGTGCTCTACCAAAACTTTATTGAAATAGTTTCAAAAGATGTCCAAAATGCTGCAGAGCCTAGAATAAAACAGACTGCTAATGCCAAGCAATGTGTGCAATAAAATCCATGGCAAAAGAGAACACTGATTAGACTGTTTTTCAGAATCATGTCTTTACAGAGTAGTTAGTAATCTTGAAAACCCAGTCAACAGACACTACACTACACAGCACATCTTGCTCTCTGATATAATTTACTAAATCTAAAGTACCTTCATACAAGTCAGACTTCCACAGCCATAAAAACTGTGAGAGAACAGACTTCAGTCATGTCTCAGAACAGTGACATATTGATGCATTCTTGTCACTCTAATTTTCAAGCAATCAAAGTTTAAAATTAACCATTCTGTGATAATTTGCTCAGTGCTATGGACAAATCTTTTTTAAGCCTAATAGATAGTTCTGAAGAAAGACAAAACTAAGAAATGGCAGAGCTCAGCATGAAGATTTAGAAATTTTAGGGTAAGAAGGTCAAAGACTTTAAAAGAATACCTTCCTACCTGCCATAGCATGAGACATGTTGCATAGTTTCCTCATGTTAATTTGCCTGGCTCTCCAAGATTAAAAATAAAAAAAAAAATAAAAAAAAATCTGATGTTGTAACTTTTTGAAACATAAAGGAAGGTTGCCACAGCTTATGCCACCCTCTGATTTATTCTGGTACTTTGGGAGCCCCCAGGCTTCTTCTCTGGCCTGATAGGGGTTCCCTCCATCAGCCCATGACTTTGCGATGTGAGCCTCAGTCAATGAGCAGCTCTCAGAAACGTGATGTGGTAACCATGGTGAGCAGGCACCTGAGGGAAGTTGCAACCATTACTCTGTATCTTTGAAAGCAAAGCCCAACAGAAACCGTTTAGTAGGTTTTACTGAAAATAGCAAGCGGCAGATAAAAGTTAGGGTAAGAGGCATTATAACCGGAGTGGTTTCAAAATGGAGTATTTCATTCTTGGACACATAGGTAAAAAACCTCTCTACTGTTCCTATTTATTTTCACAGAACCCTACTATTTCAGAGATGTTCCTCATGATCAATACCAGTTTAAAGACCTGCAGAGTAAATCCAGATGACTAGTGCTCAAAGTCTTGTTAAATGGTGGGCAATTTTTTTTTGTCTGAAACTGGCTCTTCCTTGGCTTGCAAACCAGGGTTTGCAGAAGCTGTGGAGTGATATATGCAGGGAGTGACTGGGGCTCTGTTCACTATTGAACGGAAGAAGAACGAGCAGAAAGCACAAAGAGAGGAAATTGGTTGTTCATGGGTGTAATGGATACGTGGTGCAAAGAGGTAATTAAATGAAGAATGGCTTAACAAAGGAATAAGGGTGTAGTGTCTATCTTCACGGAATAAACAGGCAGGGGATTTGTCTGAAGTTCACATCCCTGTGAAAATTTACTTGCTACTGCTATGTAAAAATATACACTAGAGTAAAACAACAAATACTAGAAGGGTGGATTGTGAATGCTTGGAGCTGTCGCGTCTATGTTTTTGAAAATAGATACTGTCATGGAATAACCTGCATATTCACTACACGTGAGACTACCTAAAAGTTGCCTGAAGTAGGTGAGATGACCGCCTAAATATACGTCCAAGTTGTAAATCAGAAGCTTGTTCTACATGCTGAGATACAGCTAGTTAAGGAAACAATAGTTTCTATGTGCAAAAGGAAATAAATTGTTTAGAGTAAAGACAGATCACTGCAATACACTTAATAAATGTTCATTACCGCTGTAGGTGAGGTGCATATAGAAATGTAAATACCACTAGAAAACATTCATCTGAAGTATTCACACGCGCACACAATATACACAGACTAGGCTAAAAAAGCAAAATATTTACCAAAAGTGCAAAGACCTTATAACTCAGATGAGTTTCCGCATATTAGCATTCAAAGAAAAGGTGTTTATTTTAGTTGGAGGGCTGATTATTTTAATAATGTTGATTTATCCAATATTTGCACAACACTTCTGTGCACGTATCTTATTATGAATGGTTTATTAAACTGGTTAAAGTGGTCAACAGGCACTGCAAATGCATTTACTTTAACTTTAATGTTGCATGTTACATTAGAAATGGCTGGCTAAACGTATCTAAGACATTTAGCAGTGTGAAGTGCATCCCTAAAATTCAAGTAAATGTGTTTTTAATAGTGGTTGATGTGTTATGACTATCCTGTGCTATAAATGTTATGCATATTATTTCTGAGACATTTACGCATTGCTAGATTCCATCTATAGTACTTCTGTGTTTATTAAATTATATAAACAAACATGAAAATGTACCGTAAGTGTAACAGTCAAGTGTAAAGTTCCCTCTCAGATCTGCACAGCAGATACCATTTTGATATTCCACCATCATTAGGTGTTCAGGACTTTCACTGAAAGCAGTAAGATCAAAATTACAGTTCAAATGTTTATCTGAGTTTTGTTGATATGGAAATCCAGAAATGGCAGATCTACCTATTTACAGATGTTCTTCATGAAATCAGATAAGATAAAGCTTAATATGTTAATGCCAGTTCATGAGGACTGTAAAACAGCATATGCTAGAGTACTTCCTTAGAACTAGATTTCTTTATACGTGGTATGGGAGCCATAACTATAATGAGAAATGTGATATGTTTAAGTTAAGGTAACCCAACTGTTCTGATAATCAACCTCTAATTTTCAGTTGCCTATAACTTTCTCTATACTTATGTTTGCTTTTGGCTACATAATTTAAGTCACATTATTTTGTATTTCACCTCCAGCTATAGCTATGAGAACATGTTATTTGGCAACAGAGCTGTCTTGTATCAAAGAGGTGCTTTTAGCTGACTTTGTATGAAAACCTTCCCCAAAATGAAAATCTCTCCAAACCTTGGCTCCCCACTGCTTGGCAGAGATTTGTTCCAGAGCTTTGCATTCGGTGCTTATGGTCCATACTCCCACCGCTCCTACTGAGGAGTGACTGGCTCAGCCTGCACGTGGTGGGTCTCCAGGTGCACATCTCTTTGCAGTTTGGGTTTCCTATCACAGCAAGCCTTAAACTGCCAACAAGAAGCTTGTCTCACCTTATCAGCTGCACTGGTGCTGGCAGCGGATAAGGGATGAGAAAACTTGTCTGCCTCAAGTGATGAAGGGTAAAGACTGAGATGAGTTAAAAGGGAGGAAATGAAGGAGGGGGACCAAGTGAGGTCATAGGAAATGGATGGGATCTGAGGCGAAAGTAATAATAAGAAAGCCGACAAGAATATTAGAAGCTGTAAAGAAGAAGGGATGGGAGTGATGAAGCTGGTAAAGGGGAGACCTGGATCAATGAAAGGGCACTACTCAGAGCAGAATTGGGGCAGGAGATAGGAAAAATAGCATTGAGTGGAAGGAGCTAGGAGAAGGGAATCAAAAACAGGAAGCAAGTTAGATTCACTTATGAACATAGCCAACCACTGGTGCACCCCACTCAGCTGTGCTTGGTGTCAGTTTTTGACCTTTTAATATTCAGAGTGCTGCAAGTAAAGGCCCTTCTGGAAAAATGTGGCCCTGTACCAATTTATTGTATACAGCCATGCAGTGTGTACTAAAACAAGAGCACAAAGAGGACACTGCAGTTCATAACTTCTTTAGTGTTTGACAGTCACCATAAACATGCTCTTGAGAGACAGAAACAAGCACACTTACGAAGGTCGGTCACAAGATGTCCCACTTAAATGTGTCCCAGTGGCTCTATGGCTAAGCTCTTATCTGTCTGTGATGAAAAAGATGAATCTGGGTAATTCAATTCTGGGATGGATAAGTGTCAGAGAAAGGTCTCTGTCTGTGCTAGGCAGAAAAGTCTGCAGGGAGTCCTGAAGGAAGCAGTTTCTGGGGAAGCAGACTGGGACAAAAGAGAGGACAAACCAGGCATCACCTGTGGGGCAGCTAGACCTGTTTCCTACCTGGCTGTGTGGGGTGGAGGGGGATTGTGAAAGGGTGGCGTTTGGAAGCTCTCTCCTTTTTTATTCCCTTCCTGGTAGAGACTTCAAAGTGTTGAAATCACCAGAATTACTGGTCTACAAACATGCATGCAGCACATCAGGTGGTTGAGGTGGAGAGAGTTTGTGTCTGCAGCTGGGGGTGTCCACAATTCCTTGTTGCATAAATGACAAAGTAGCTCTCCTTGTCTGGACAAAGCGTAATCATTTCCATGATTTTACATACTGTAAAAGCTCTTACTGCATTTTATGTAGTCTGAATTTCCTTAAATGAAACTTCTATCTCAAAAGCTTCTAATATTTTCAGCCTGGGAGGAGACCCACTGAAAAACGAATGTTAGAGCATTTCAGCACTGTCCCCCTCTTTGTTTAGCTCCAAGTTATACAATTCTTGAATTAGCTACTGTCTGTTTTCAGTAGTTTTCCATTACAAAGGGTCAGGCACCAGAGGAAATAGTTTTCTAAATCAGAAAGGAATATTAAATGACACTGCTGATAAGTATGAACAGTGGTGCAGAAGATTTATTGAGTAATGTGTTAGGTTGATAAATGATAACATTTATTTGCAATTTGAGGATGTGACCCAAATGACACTCATTAGCTCAGCTTGTGTTGAACCGATTAGTTTTGTAAATTTATTATTTGTTTGGTGCTATTGAAAGAAGAGTGTTTAATTGATTGGAAATCTGTTTCATTTCAGCGAATATTACGTATTCTGTCCTTAATTGTATTCTGTTGTTTCCTCCTGAATGTCAGGGATATTATAGTCTATTACTTGAGTGGGGGAGTGCTTGGCGTCTTACTAACGGACTGCAGAGAATGCATTAATCCATACATAGAGGGGTGGTAATAAAGCAAGATTTCAATTACCTACTGGGCTCCTTAGGAGTGCACTGGAAACGAACCGAGGAAACAACTGGCTCATGCACAAGTTTTTCTCATAGAATCACAGAATGGCTGAGGTTGGAGGAGACTTCTGGCAGTGCCCTCGTCCAAACCCCCTGCTCAAGCAGGACCACCTGGAGCAGCTTGCCCAGGACCATGTCCAGATGGCTACTTCTGTTGGTGGAGCTCAGATGACGTGTTCAGCTTCTCAGAAAGGTTCATGGATTTATGAACATGATTCCAAAATGCATATGAGATTTTAGCCTGTGCCCATCATCAGTGTGAGATGAGGAAGTATCTCTGTCTCTCTTCCAGATCCCCAGTAATTAAGTCTATTTAGTTGGAGAACCTGAGAAGAAACTGTTGTATTTGGGGCTTTGAAGCAAAAGTCCAGTGAATGTTAAACTATTGCAATTTTCTGTGGGTCTCACCTCACTCCCTGCAGATACTATTCCAGAAAATGGAATAGAAAATGAAATATTTATTTTAGGAGGGTTCAAAAAGCCTGAACAAAGTGAGGGGGTTTCTGGGAGTTGGGGTCTGTGCAATACTCTGAGCCAGGGAAGAGCTTTGACAGTTATGAGAAATATCTACTTGTTGAAATCATGAAAATGTTCATTTTAACAAAGATATTGATGTAAAACTCTTCAGAGAGGAAGGCTTGGACTGAGTCCCCTTGCAACCTTGTCTAAACCCATTTAGGTGTTTTTTGAAGGCTGGAAATGAGTTTTGTGTTGTTACTTTGTTATTCCTTAGTGAAATGTAAACATTATAAAATCAAAACTGAAATGAAACCAGAGAAAAATAAAATCTTTGACTGTACCCATGATAACTCCCTCACCCTCACAACCTTCTTGTAACAGGGGGCAAGACCTTGGCTCCTCATCTGGCAGCAATACACATACAAAACATCAAAAAATCTAGTGAGACCAGAAAACTATTTCTTGCCCAGTTTTCACTCGCCAATGTTGAGGTGTTCATGATTAGCTCTTTCAGTTAGTTTCAGCTATTCAGCTATTCAGCTAATTCCTGCTTCCTGCAAATAAGATGTAACATATTTGAGAGAACAGACAAGAAAAAAAAAAAAAGAAAAAAAAAGGAAAGAAAAAAGAAGCTGATGCTTTCTTTCAATGGGTACTGTGTTTATTTTATGAGCAGGAAAAAAAAAAAAAATGACATAGGGAAATACTTCATAAATCTCCAAAAAACCTCTGAAGTATTTTTTTTCTCCATGCTCTTTTTTTTTTTTTTTAGGATGCCATGGAATAAATTTAGAATGGGGAAAGTCTGCAAATGCAAATGGTGCAAGAAGTAAGTTGGCAGATTCACTGGCTCCTGAGAACTTCTTTGCTTCAGTGGCTTCTGAGAACTACAAAAATACTTCTGAAACCTCAGACACATTTGACCTTTTCTATGTATCTGATTTCCCCTGACTCTTCCTGTGTTTCCAGACTAGGGCTAAGTCAGTTCTACTGACAGGTGGCAATGCAATGTTGGATGGCCTTGTTTAAAGACAGCACAAAGGAATAAGTGTTTTCTTCCTGAAAAAAAATATATATATATATTTTTTTCTCATTAGAATAATTTGCCCATCCTGGGAAATACTGAGATTTACATATTTTTTTCTTGGGAAAGCCGAGGTCTCATGTTTGGAAGCCCAGGGAAAACTCTTATGTCCTTTCACTGTCATTCCTCCACCTTCCAAGACCAAGCCCTAATCCCCGCAGAGTCATAGACTGCTGCAGAGAGAGGACTTTAGTCTCTTTTGTTTGAGCCATGCTAATTTGAAGAAAGAAAGGTGTAGTCATCAGAAAGGTGGCCTATCCTTGCCCATCCCCATTGACCATCCTGGATATCAGTTGGATGGTTACTTCAGGGTGGACATTTTTCACCTTGAACAGAACCTGCAGCTGAAAAGTATTTCCTGACAAAAGGGTTTACTCAGCCAGTATTTCCTAACAAAAAGGGCTCAGCTGTGATAAATTATTTTCCACTGATGGCAATTCATTTTGTTGAAAAAAAAAATAAAATCCCAAATGTGTCTGGTACTGACACAGCCTCATCGTTTGTTTGGGCAGACAGTGCTCAAGGCTTGGTGACAGCAACCAGCTCTGTCTCAAGGCAGGACAGCACAGCTCCTGCTGTATTACTGAGGCAGCCTGTGAATGCACAGGAGACCAGTGCTTTTCTAATATATAACAAATACAAACGGAGCCTGCTCTTTCACGTAGGTGTGTACAACTTTGTAATTTTTTTTGGTTGCCTTTGTTTTCTTCAGTATGGGTTTCATACCCATCTTAGGAGATGGTCTGTCTCTTCATATTCTTACACTATTCTCAGAGCCATTTTAAATCTTCTTTTCCTTTTCTTTCCTTCAATAATCACACCAACCTTCACGTAGTTATGAGCAACTAAAACCATGGAGCTCATTGATAAACATATGCCATTGCAAGTGCTGTAAAAGGCAGCTGCATGGATGCCTGGGGGGTTTCCATACTTATTCATATAAATCCTGGCATCAAGGTTTGTGCCAAAGTTGTGATCAGGTAAACTGTATGAAGTGGTAGTGTCAAAACACGCATAATCTCAGGAAATCTGGCAAGTGACACCATCTCCAGGGTGGGCTTCTTAAATTATACCTATCATGATTTTGACTTCTGGAACAGAGATGGATAAGACTTTAAGATCATCTCTGCCCTAGCTATTTTCTAGGGTGTGGGAGACCTGTATTAAACAAAAAACACAAAAAGATGAATACATTATGCTCTATTAATTACTATAGAAATATAAATTATCCAGATTTAAACTTCCTGAAACAATTTTTTTTGTCTGACATTTTAAGCAAGCACATCAGTTACTGCATTCAAATCTTTGGAGCAGAAAATGCTGTATGGCTTTAAATGCAAACAAAGATCTGCTTAGCAACGACAGAGCTGGTACTTGCGCCTCCATAATGATGTTACCCTTTTTGCTGTTCATACATTATCATTTGCAGTGCAAAATAAATATGCATGGTAAAACTGTTAATGACTAGCATTTGGATGCAATTCCAATAATAGATCCTAGGTACGCTTTGGTGGATGAGAGGAAGTGAAGCTAGTATGATCAACCAGACTTGAGCAAATCAGGCCAATGGCAGCATTTTTTTTCCTTATAACTGTCACCTTTGGCTAGTTCCATTCTGCCAGAATTCAAAAAAAAAAAAAAAAAATTACCTGTTGTGCTTTATCTATTAGGTCTTTCCTTTCTGCTGAGAATTTTTTTCCATTTTTCTACAAACATGAAAGAAGAACATACAGCAACCAAGTGAAGCAGCTGCAGCTCATACATGAAATTATAGCTAGAAACAAATATTTTAAAGTGCTACAAGGTGGATTTCTGTTGTGCTAGCCCTGCAGCAAATGATAGCAATACAGGCATTACCCACCATTTTTCTTGCTCTTGTGTGACCTTGTCCATGGTGCTGCAGCCTGGCCTAGCTACTTAGCATGAGCTGCCGCATGCTCTTATGTGTCTGACAATTCCCATTACATCTATCCCCAAAATCAACATACAAATCTTCTTATTTATACAACTATGGTAAATGACCCCAAGATTATTTTTTCTCTTCCTTGCAAGTAGAACAAATGATTATCATTCCTTAGTATAAACCATGCCAGCCCCATGAGACTGTAGACTGTACTGAAAAATACGGCAGCATTTCCTCCGGGTTCTCTGCTTATGCTTTCCACATAACACAGGGACATAGGAATTAATATCACTAAACACCAAGAATAAGGATGTAGTTATTTCTTTACTAGCCCACAGATTAGACCAGAAGAACCAGTTATTATTATTTAATGCTGTAGCCCAGTCTATGGTTTAGTGTTTCACAGTCTTCTCTCACTAATAAGTCTAAAACACAAAAATCCCTTTCTAAGAGAGCATGCTGCAGGTGCCAGGCCAGACCTTGGGATGTTTTGTTGAGGATTTACTTCATGTCCCACCAAGGCTCAGTGGGCTGCATGGTTTATGATAAGTGAGCAAGAATGCCTTGAACCTTTATCCCTCCTTCTATCTGGTGTGCTGGATGCTGGTAGGATCCCAAGGTACTAGTAAGTATAATCATTCAGGCCCCAGTATAAGCAGCAGGAATAGCTAGTGCATAGGAATTAGCTTCCATAACACTCAGCGGTGCCCTAGAAGAAGACCTCTCTGTTCAAGAAGATGTAAGAATTTACCTTAGCTGGACCTACTGTATTTTTTAAATCATCTATTAACTCAGAAGTACAAAGACTGAAGTACCACCTTCAGCCTGGACACTTCAGTGAGTTTTCAGAACAGCTCAGGAAAGATAAGGTGCTAAATGTATGCCATAGAGTGGTTACACAAGAAACAGACTCAAAAAGAGTAATATATTTATCCTAAAAGAAAAAGCAGACTGGATGATGATCTCATTACAGTCTCCAAATTTATAAAAAGATTATAGAAGAATCTGGTCATGACCTACCTGGCTGGACTCCGTGAAAATTAAGGGAAGATATATTGACCGTGACGGACAATGAAATCTTCACAGAAATGAAACAGGGAAAGCCTTAATAATGCCTTTTGTGTAGACTGGAGTGCAAAGTCTCGAAGTAGAACTTGCATATAAAATATTTTTACAAATAACCAAAGCTGATGTATGAAGACTAGAGGTGTACATGTGAACACAGTATTCTTATTATTGTTTCAGAAAGTTTATTGATATACTAAGCATTGCTAAAATTATCAAGACAACCTGAAGGAATTGTTTTGCAGAAGCTGTGTTCTAGTCTGTTGATGACTTTGGTAGTAGAGGAGGATGGTTTAAAGTATACCATCCATAGAAAATAGGAAAATACTGGGGAGAAACTATTGCCAAAGTGAGTTGCTTAGCTGAGGGCTGTGTTTACCAGGTCCATGTCCAGCCCTGGTGATGGATACCTGCTGTAGGGGTAGTATATATATGTATAATGTAAAAGTAAGATTTCTTAAAACATTCCAAACTTAGATATAGCATAAAAATATGAAAGAGACTCCTTACAGATATATTATTAAATGAACAGCCATTTAAGATTAAAACAAACAAAAAAATAGACACATCTTTTTATCTAGAGAGTCAAAGTAAACAAACATAAATACAGTACTTAGATTGGTGAGGAAATGTTTAACTAGGACAGCCACGCAACCTCAAAATTAGGAAATTAAGATCAATGAGGAAATTCACTCAGGCAAGGCTTTTTACTTAGGATGGAAAACACAAAGAGTAAGTTATCAAGTAAGGTCATAAAAGGCAATGGCATAAATGAATTTAAGAGACAGCTAGACATTTTTATGGAGAGAAGGGATTGAAGCATTCAGAGCCAGTGACAAATCAGGGAGATGGGGCTGAGATAAAATTAACGAGGACAGGCTTGCTTGCGGCCAGAGGCATTTTACTGTCCAGCAATACCTTATGTCCTCTGTCATCACATCCTAATCTGACACTGACATCTGAAGGTAGCAAGAAATCCTTTACACCTATTAGTGTATTAAAGAGGGAAAAGTACTTTCAGACTTATCTCCTGAAGGGAAAAACATAAAGCTGTTTTTTTCACTTTTCAACACATGCATGTAGTTGCAGTGCATGCTGAAAGGAGTCAGTCTCAGGCAGTACACCGTGAGCTGCTTATGAATTCAGAGTGTAATCCCTTGCTTGCTTTAAAATTCTTTATAGAGAGGATTTAATCATACCTTCCTCCTTTTTAAGCACTTTTTTTTTTTCTGTATTTATTTCTTCAGATAATGGAAAGAAATCAGAGATTCCCATGTCATTGTCCTGCTTTGGTACTGGGTTTACTCATCTTGCTGGTGCATCAGCTCTGTTTGCTGATGCATTGCCTTATGCTGACAAGGCAGTGAAATGGCTTTGGCAGACTTTGGCAAGGTTTCCAGACCCCCAGCAACCAGTCATTGCATATAGAGGTGTCCGGTGACTTTTTTGTTGTTGTTGGTCCTGATGTACAAGGGCATGATGCAAAAATCTGACTTTCAGTTAAAAGCAAAGAGCAGCTCACGCTATGAATTGTACCCAGAATTGGAAGAGAGCTGTGTCAGTAAGGAATGTATCTATACCATACCTTTTTGGAGTTAATACACATAAAAGGAAGATTGAAGGAAATGGGTCTTGAAGTTTTGGAGAATGTAGATTTACATTAGTTCAGGCTAAAAAGCACAGAGGGCAAGTAGAAGGCATGGACAAGGACATCCTGGATAACAGGACGTCTTCACAGACTGACTTGAACAGCAATACTATCCCTGGAACGATGCAGGATAGAAGGATTTTTTTAGGGTATTAGAGAAACCTCAGGTAATTTAGAAACCTTTCTGAAAGCCCACCAGTCACCTCTGGGACACCAGATCTGTTGGGAAAGGAACTGCCCTCTCCCTGTGGCCAGGAAGCTCTCCAAGGCCAGCAAGATCATGCACCAAATAAATGGTGTAGACCATTCTCAAAAAATCATACATGTCTTCCATGGCTGTGCTTTGTGGTAATTACATGTCTGTGTTTCTGGTGTCTTCTCTTAGCTTCTTCTTTGCAACATACAGGAAGGGCAAGAAAATAAGACCAGCTCTGCTGGGGTGACCAGGCACTGTGCACAAAGGTCCTAAGCTCTGCTTTGAATACCATAGACACTGAGCCCAGACTCGAGGGAGATGTCAGGGGTGGTGAGCTTTGCAATAAGAGTGTTCTGGAGAAAATAACCTGGATGCAAAACTTTTCTAAATTTCCATTGTACCACAAACACAGAGTTGCCACCTTATTTGCTGAATCTTTTTTCTTCCTGCTAATAACTGTCTTATTCACATGAACTAAATTGACATAGAAAAGTATTGTGTTTTTTCCTTTCTAATACAGTTCATGGATCGCTATAAATGTATATAGCCTTTATGGCCCTCTGTAGAGAAACTTAGAAGATTTTTATGGTGTGGCATTAAAAACAAAGCACATCCCTTTTTGCGTAGGGTTTACTGTAACCAACTGCTTAATCTAAACCTCTCTAAAGAAGGCTAAACACAAATAATGCTAATTTGGATAAAGGAAAAAAAAAAAAAAGCCTAAAAGCCTGATGTGATTAGGTTTCTGTTGAATACAACAGCAAGACTAGTATGCATTTTCCTTCCTCTTTAGCTACTTCCACTGTAATCTGAATATCAAGATCTTAAATCCATCAGGAGCCCAGCAGGCAGCCCACCTTTATGAACAACTTTACCCTTAAAAATAGAATGAAAACGGCTATTACGAGTCATCAGGGGATGGGCAGCCCTGCAGGCTCGGTGTGTTTAGCTAATATAGAACAGGAGGAGGTGGAAGTTCTTGAATTTGTTTTTGTTTTAAACGGCCCCTCTGCTTCCCAAGGAGCTTTACTGATGGACTCTGAAAGAAAGCTGAGGTCAACTCTTTGTCTTGATGAGTTAGTGGAGAAATATTTAACTGGGGCCTTATGAAAACTACTTAGCTGTAATAATAACATCAAATCGCTGTTAAATGTGTTTCAGGAACTGTCATTAACAACATAGCTGTACAACCTAATTCTGTTTGTTTAAATAAAGATCTCCTGAGCTCACATTGTTGTAGTATATATTTGAAAAGCTCGCCTGCTGAAAACAGAAAACTGGAGACTGAAAGCAGAGTTTGGATAATATCCAAGCTTTATCATATCCATTCTGTAGTGTGGGCATGTGGAGACAGAGATCTCAATAGGGCTTTATGAGCTCTGTAAACAGTAATACCGTAAGATTCCTTTTTGCCATTTCATGATGCAGCTGCAAAAAGAAATCACCAGCTCCATCTCATCACAGGAGTCCTGGCAGGAAATATGGGGCACCAGGGAAACTGCCCACTTCTTTTTTCTTTCCTGGCTGCACAGAGAATTGCTCTGCAGTGAAGACAGGAAACATAAAAAAAGTTGTTGCCCAAAGTCAGGATGGGAAGCAACTAGTACAAATGGCACTTAAGACTGAACCCAGTAAAAATAAAATAAAATAATAATAAAATAAAATAAAAATAAAATAAAATAAAATAAATAAAGTAATAAAATAATAAAGTAAAGTAAAGTAAAATAAAATAAAATAAAATAAAATAAAATAAAATAAAATAAATATTAGGTTTCATTCATTAGCATCTTAGTCTTTCTCCAAAGTATCCATGATCTAAAACTACACAATAAGAAGACATTTGCCAAAAAGGTGTAAGTGGACGACATAAAAAGAAGAAAGTCCCTTATATGCTATCCCCATTGCAGCACAGGTCTCTCACTTGGGACTTTGGAAACTTGCCATCATCCACTTGAGTCTCACTTGAAATCATCTAATGAAGAGCTGTATCTATGTGCTTTGTTTTGAAGGACTGGTGAAGTCTTACTTAAAAACAGTATTGTACTAAAAGTGAAACAGAACTTTTAGAAGAGAAGCTTTGCACTTTATATTAGTATGCTGAATTTTGACTACTAGCCTTGGGATGGGGCTTTTTTTTTTTCTTTTTTTTTTTTCATAATGCATTCTTCAAATAGAGATAAGAATGGTTTGAATCCCAGACACAATAATTAATTTCTGAGTTTGATTATCCCACTTGAAAAAAAAAAAGACAAAATTTAACATTAAAATAGTAGTAAGAGTGGACAATATTGCAACGGTGAATTGACAAAGTGGGAACACTTAAAACTGAACTGATACATAAGTTATGCACTAACATCATACCTGTCTTAAAACAACTTTTTCCATATTGCTTGATAGATCTTATGAACTAAGATTTTACTGCAGTGTTTTTGCAGTCTGGGCTGTATTTGTTTTGTATTTGAAGTTTGGTTCTTGGATGAAGTTGAAGAATTCAGACTTTATAAAGACATGCAATTAAGACTAGCACTTATGGGCTAATTTTACAGTGACTATACAAAAGTATAGTTGATAACAATGAAAAAAAAAAAAGGGAAAAAAAAAGAAAAAAAAAAAACAGGTCAAAAGTGGCTTAAGCACCTACTTCCAGCCGGCATTGACTGGAGTGCCCCTCAATGCACTCGAAAACCCTGCAAGAAACACTTCAGACCAATATATGCAAAAAGCAGTTTTATAAAACCACTGAGAGGAGAAGATAAAAATGGCAAATACCATAGTTATTATTGGGAATAATATATATGAAGTGGAGAGATGAAAATCCAAACGATCTTGAATGAACTATCAGGACCCAAATGAAATGCCTAGCTAGGAAGATGTTTCTTTTCAGTCTGGAAATTATGTTAGCCAGCTACACCTCTCCTTCTGTGGGCAAAACTGAAATTCTTAGGACCTGTTAAAAATTGTAATTTGTGGATTATTACTTTGAATAAAATTCTTGAGATAACCAATATTCCATTTCTTTATCTAGTTTCCAAATTCCTTCACTCTGTATTGAAGGTGACTGATGGTACCTAGTCCTTCACTGGGGCAGGACTGACCTACATAAACTGTTCTCTAAACAGGGAAGGAGAGATTGCCCAAAATACTTTGGTCAAGATCTGCTTTCAGTTAAACCCATCCTGAAGTCAAAGATGTTACTATGGCTTTATCTGAAAGCAGAACTTGTATAAAATTGTCATTACATATGAATTCCACCAGGATGCTTCATATTTAAGCTTGCTGAACAAATTTAATTTTTTTTTTTTTTTTTGCTTTATATAATGAATAGGATAGGTGGAATTGCTTTCCCAGACTTTCTGAGGAAATTGAAGTGATGTGTTAAAGATTTAACAGTTTTTATTTCTCTTTTCAGATCTTAACCTAATATCAAATATTAAAGTCCTAGTATATTTAAGGAAACCAGAAGTTGCTGTTATAATTAATTTCCTTTCTGAGAAAAAGTATTGCTAACTTCTTTTGGAAAGAATGTAAGTAAGCTTTTAAAAGAAAACCAGAGGAAATATAGACATGTGTATGAACCCCCCCCCCCCTTTTTTTTTTTTTCAGTAGTACATTGTTTATGTTGTATATAAATGCAGACACATAATTTGAAATTAGAATGTGTAACATAAAAATACTAAATATATTTAAAATCTAAAAAATTGTTAAAAAATCTGATCCTGCAAGCCACATACCCTCTAAGTGTTGGGGAACAGGTAGAGGAGTTAAAATATTTGATAAGCCCACTGAAATTTCTACCAAATATCTACTTTGCTAAATAAGTGTGTTGTTTCAACACAGGTGAGAGCTATTAGACAAGTTTAATCCAAACAATGGGCTAGAAAGTATATAAAGTGGTAGAGAAATCTGGCACCAGAATACCTAAACAACTATTTGCTTTTCTTTCAAATACATCACCTAAGTTGCAGGCTTGTATTAATTGCCCAGAAGAGCATGCAATGATTTCATAAAGTAGTGCTGGTGATACTCTGTGTCTGTGTCTTCATTCATCATGCAGACATGCCAAATAGTTTCTGTCTTCTTAGCAAGCAACTAAGCAAAAATAATTTTAAATTACTTTTTTGTTGTTCTAACTTCAATATTTTAAACAGACATTTGTTTATCTTTTAAATTTATTTATGGATTAGTTAATAAAATACTAATCAAGTATTTTAAAAAATATCTAGTAGCTGTAGATGATGGTGAAACCAACTAAATTGGTTTCACCCATACCTCATAAAATGTCATGTAAATCCTGTGAACAATGAAAGAAGAGGAAAAGGAAAAAATCAGAAATGGACAATAGAAACATTAAAAAAAAAAAAACAACACTATTTTCCCATACTGTTTTTGCCACCAGAAGGGTTGCCATTTGAAAATAATGCTCACCTCCTAACAGATAGCCCTTGAAAAATGGGTACCACATTTGACACATGCCTCATCACCATGCTGCAGAAAGGGGTGATGCAGGATGAGCTCAGTATGTCCATTCAGGATCCTGGGAGCAATGCTCTTTTTTATGAAATATGGGTTGGGGAAATCCCTTGAATGATGACAACATGTGCTTTCAGTGTGTGAAGTCCCAGGTGAAGACCAGCTTGGGATGGGCTGATGGCCCCACTTCTGCAACCACATGACCTCTGCATGCACAGATACTCAGCAGGATGGAAAGTGAATGTCTTGGTTTCACTCCTTTTGAATAAGTAATCTTCTGTTCAGTAGATTGTCAGTCACAAGACAGTATTGCTTTGGGGGATTTTTTTTTTTTTTTTTTTTTTTTGTACTATAGCAATTGGAAAAAAAATTGGAGCATGTTCCAAAGATCAGGGCCATCCCTTATGTGTGCAGTATACAGAGGGTTTTAAAATTATTATTATTTTCTAGTTTACTTATTCATTCAAAAAGTCAATGAGGACATCTGGTGCTTCTGCAACTAGATTACCAAAACATTTACACCAAAAACACAATAACAATAGACAGAAAAAAAAAAAAAAAAAAGCATAACAAAACTTCCTCTGAGCCACAGCTGGAAGCAAAATGATGTCTGACATAAACATGACTAACCATGTACGTATTTTCATTTACCATTCTGAATGCAGCAGAATAAATATGTGACCAGGTAAAGATATATAGTAAAAACCAATGTATCTGGAATATATTGGTCATTTGATTTTTTTCCCCTCTCTTGTTCAACTTTATCAAAGATTCATTTAAAATACTAATGTCCTTCACTCTATTATTTGAAGTTAAAAGAAGCATATGGTGCTTTGCAACAAAAGATAATTAGATTTCTTGTCTGCCTTCAGTGTTATAGTTCTTTAATGGACTTTAATGGAGTTTACAAACAGAATAGGCAGAATAAATGATAGAATAGATTAAGAGGTTTGAAATTATGAGTTTTGATTTTCTGGATTTGTTTCTTGGAATATCACAATTCTCATATGGCCTATGTACTGTAGCATCCTGTCCTCATTTAGGTATTGCTTGCTCCTGCTTCAGAAGTATAAAGATCTTGTTGGAGATGGAAAGACCAGGCCAGAACAGTATCTTCCTCCTAAGCACTGCAGGTAACTGCTATGGCCTGAAGCACAAGGACTTGTAGCACTTTCATTCTGTCCTTATTTGATGTTACAGTCAGCATTCATCCATATCAATGGTTAATCATTACTTTGAATCCTTGTAAGCTCCTTCTCAGTATAACATTTGACATGAGTCCAACAGATTGCATATGCATAGTCTAAAAATGAATTCTTTCATTAGCCTGTTTTTTTATTTTATATTTTTCCTTCTAAAAATGATGTCAGTTATGTAACAGAGAAATAACTTAAAATAAGGTCATAAGAATCTTAAGTAACTTTATCTATTGACATGCAACTTCCAACAAACATGTTGATGTTTGATGTATCCTTTTCAACTCCTAGAAGGAGAGTTTGAGAAAAAAATGGTTTGAGGCAAGATGTGAAGTTACTGCTGTGCATCTGCTAGACTCACCTCAGTCTACATTTGGAATGGAAGAAAAAAACCTGCATGTGAGAAAATAAAGTAAAATGCTCTATAAACTTACTAAAACTAAACCATGATGATTTTTTAGACATTGCAATTTTTTATTTTTATTTTTTAAAGGAAAAGAAAAGGTAACTGAATGTCTTGGTTTTTGGCTTTCAGCAAAGCATCTGATGTAGTATACTATAGAGAATTATTAGTTCAGGTAGAGAAGATGTTGATGAATTTATCAGTTTGACATGTGAGAATACAACATATAGTATTCAGTTACATGCTGCCTATGAGCCACTCCGCAGGGCATTAGAAAAACAGCAACTGCAGCCTTTTTCCACTGAAGATAATGAAATATTTAGGCTACTGAATAAGTCTCTGAAGTGGATTGCTACCTATATTACCTGCCGTCTATCTTCAGATAAGATGAATCTCAACTGGAATAGGTACAGAAAAGGGGTAAAAAATGAGCAGATGAGGAGAGATTGTTTATAATATCAGATTTGTTTCTCTTAAAACACTGAATGGGGGGAGATATGATTGCACTTAATAATTCATTTGCTGAGGTGACTACTAGTATAGCCTTTTCATATAATACAAACTAAAGAATACATGGGTCACAGTATCATGGTTTGCATTCAAGACGAACAGCTTTCATTTCCTACTGAAATGACAGTGAAAGATAGCATTTTCTGTATTACATGTTATGCTAAGGTGTAGGAGTCAAGTATACTTTAGTTCTCTCTAAAGGAAGGGAAAATAAGCCCTGCGTATATAATGTCTTCCCTTAATGCGACACAACCCCTGCCTAGATTGATTTAATCATTAAATTAATATCGTATCATTTCCCTTACTTCTTGTCTAATTTCATTTTGTGAAGGGTTTTGCATTATTTTTGCATCAGAATACTTTTCAATGATCTTTTTTTTCTAAATTTATAAGATAAAACATTAGACCTCTAGCCTTCTTGGCTAACAGGACACAGACAAAGTAATTTTTTATACTTATGTGGTAATTTAAAATATTAAAAATACATTGGCTATAAAGTTTTATGTCTTCATATTTTTATGCATACTCTCAGCTGACACATTTACATTGCAACTTAATCTGGGTTATTTGATATGATTATTCTCCTACATAATAATGTGAAAAATAATGTGAAAAACTGTTTTTACTCTAAGGTTTACATAAATACTTGCTACAAGGTCTCTGATTTTTAGTCATTAATGAATCCCTAAGTCTACTTATGAGGCAGTATAAGTAAACAGCCACTCATAAATGATAAAACTGAAGGATTCCATCCCTTGCCTGGAGAACACAGAATAATTTCAAGGCTGTCTGTGACACATCTTGTCCATCTGGTCTTCTTAATTTAGGATGGGAAATAAGATAAGTCTAAAAAATTTTCAGAAATGGGTAAAATGAGAAGGAAACTGAGAAGCAATTAAAGTTAACACTGGAGTTAAGCTTTAAACTAGTACAAGCACCAACAGAACATGTCACTGTGTTCAGTGAATCCTGAACTGCATATATGAGATGAGTTCTGCACTACAGATTTGGTGATACATTTTTTCAGTATTATTATTATCCTATACAATAATGAGAACAGTACACAGTTCTTCATGCTTCCACAAATACTTGCATTTAATACTTTGATAGCTAGTCACTAATGATTCCCCAAGCTTTAAGTCTTTCTCAGACAATGATCCTCAAGCAGAAGGGGCGACATGAACACAAGCAAAGTGACTGTCCCATCTTCTGCAGTATGAAGCTGTCCAATTCCCCCTGAAAAGACAAAGAAGAAAGCAGAAGTTGGAAGAAAAAAAAAGAGTTGAAAATGGCTGTTGTTAGAACCTTCTTGCCAGTACAACAGCAAGAAAGCCAGGGTTGTTTAAGCTGAGGAATGGGCATGTTCACTTTCAACTTTTTTGAAACAAGTGACAGATATTGTGCCAGAAATAATTTGCTGGCACAATTATTGTTTCTTTGAGTCAATGTTTGACCTAGACCTAGGGCTAAGTGTGTTTACTCTCCTAACATAATCTCAAGCCATTTTTTCCCTAAAGGTGAGGAGGTTTACAGTGAGAAAAATAATTAATGTGCACAAACACACAGAAAGTTTACAAGTTGGTGGCAGTCCAGGAGCTAAAAATATTTGAAACACTTTGCTTGCATGTGCACATACCTACTTGAGAATCAGAGCCTGTTTGCACAGCCAAAAATTTGTGGCTTGGCAGTCTACTCTAAAAAAATCCTTTCTTCTGCTTTAGCTCCTTTGCACTGAGAGGTTGCATATAAATGTACCATACCTATCAAAGCAGATCAGGGCCTCTGCAAAAAAATAACATTAAGAAAATAGATACTGAGGAATTTTTTTTCTTTTTTTAAATATGTTTCAAAATTTTGGAAGAAAGATGTGTAGATCTACAGGAAAACAGAAGTTAATTTCAGGCTTTGACCAACTTGAAGATACATCTTTTCTTAGAATTAGCCTTTTATAAAAGTTCTTCAACTTCTTTTCAAATGATTTCTGTGTTTGTAAGAAAAGCTACTACATATACCAATTTATCTCTTTTTACTAGTTTAATGTCTTTCTCACTTTCTTTGCTAACTATTCTTTCCCCTTGTACTTCTGACCTTCTTTTATCCACTCATCTAGGAAATGTGTACTTAGAAAAATAAATGGAATCCTTTAAATTTAAGTAACAATTATTGCTGCTATGTACTCTCTACAGAAAAGGACAGTATGGTTCTTGACACATTTTCTATATAATTAAGTAATGCTAAATCTTCTCTGTATATCTTGCATGATTTCACGTTGTATTAATACCTCCAGATACAACTTGCTGTTGTTTGTATTAGTTTACTTTTTTTTATTAAACTATTTCAAGATTTCTGTCCAAATGTCCTTGTTCTCCTCTATACAGATGCCATTAGTCTATCCTCCATTTTTTCCTTTGCTTTGGTGCCTCTTTCCCCTCTCTTGCATATGAAAAAAGATAGACTTAAGTATCCCCTTAGCAGACACTCTTTAAGCTGAAAATAAATATTCATCAGACACCTTTCTGATGTCAAAGATGAACTACAGCGTATTTTACAGTATTGTTTTTTGGCCTCTGTAAAGAATCTTTCTTCCTATAGCAGAAGTAGCAGCTTCAGTTCAGTGAGTTCAAAATTTACTCCAACAATTTCCCTATGTCTTCTTGTTTCTGTTTCTTTCCAACCATGCTCTTGAGAATTTTACAGGAGTCTGCTGAATAACTGGAGTGGGTGCAGATTATATGTACTCTCTGGGTACTCTGAAGTGTGCTGGAAGAGCCAGACCTTCAGCTGGAAACGCACTTACATGACAACGCAGCCTTCTGACAATTCCTCCATTACTATATATTTTAAAAGAAAGAATAAAAATTCCCATCTGACCCACTCATTTGTATTCATCTGAACAAGTGAGATGAAAAAGTACAGTGCTTTTGTACTCAGAAAACATTTCACTGTTTTTTGCACAAATCGCTAAATTCCCAGTCCAAGCAAGGATTCCTCTCCAATCCAAACATGTCCAAAATGCTTGCATAAGCCTTTATTTGCCACAAAGAAACATTTGTATTTGGTGCAAAAGTGGTTTTAAATTTTAACCTTCACTAAAATCGTTGCAATGAAGTGCAAACAAAACAAATTCAAAATTTCAGAGCTTTCTTTCAAGGTAGTCAGGAAAACCAGAGTCCATATTAACTGAAAGAGTAAATAAAACTTGGTGAGGAATCTATGACTGATAGATTTCTGTCAAGATGCAACTTACCTTTCCACCATAACTGTTTAGCTCATCTATGTAGGAAACAACTTTCTTTGGAGAAAGCACTGTGCCAGGCTCCTGACGTGAATAAGGTCCAGAGGAAGCTAGAATAATAATTAACTATATCCCACAAGGGCAATATAAACTGTTTCAATCTAGCCTTCTAATATATAAATGCATGTTAATATGAAAAATATGCAGCTCTGTGCAGTGATATGAAACCTACATAGTACAGACCAACAACTCCATGCAGTATTTGAAGTCATTGATATAGAGTGGAGAAGAATAAGAGAAGAAATATGAAGATATTTAGAAGTCCATGTATTCCTTCATAAGACCTTTCAGCAAGGGATATATGGCACTAAGGATTCATAATCACTTTTAAAGCTCTTCTTGTCCTTTCTTTCTTAAGTCAATGATGGGCTGGTTTACTGTGAGATTTGTTTTCCAAAACCACCCTTTGCTGGATACCATGACGTTGCTCTGTGCGTAGGACTGGACTCTGCTGTACTGCAGACAGTTCAAAAGCACAGGTAATGTTTTGCAAGTATAAGTAGCAAATCAGTGAAACTTTTTGAAAATGTGACTGTCAAGGGCAGCCAGCTGATTTTGCAGTGGGAAGATTTGAATAGAAAATCCAGCTTGTCTCAGAAGAGCAATTACGATTCATTGATATAAGCATTTAGGAGAAGCTCAGTCATAAATCCTAGCTACAGTCAATGACACTGAGCCTAGATTTAAAACTTGACTTCTTGGTTGTCAGGGTGAATAATCTGAGGGCCTGAGATCATGGCAGCAACCTCAGATGGACCATCATGATGTATTAGCTGGCGATCCTTGAGGTAGAGCTGAGTTTCTGTCTAAACTCAGAGCTAGTAAAATGAAGTTGCACTTCAAAGATGTGTGAGCAGTTAACTAACACAGATTTAAGACATGTATGTATTTTCTGTTTTCCAGGCAGCTAAGATGGGGAGTATTTAATGAGTTGAAACTGCCAGTTTCTAAATACGAGGGCTGTGGGTCAGGGAAACTTTCAGAAAACACAGAAAAATGGAGATGCAATGTTCACCATCTTATGCTTGTGAGATCTGCCAGTATCAGAGACAGAGCAAAAAGATGCAGAAAAGACATTTTTGAGACCTGGATAGAACAGGGCCTTTTTTTTCTTCTGTTGAAATCTCTGATGTTAAACATGAAACAAAAGACAGGATTCAGATTACAAGGACATATATTGTCTGTGCCAAAGTAGAATCAAAGGAAACAGTATATTCACTTGGAAATATTTAGGCCTGGCAATTGAATAAAGTGGATATTTTTCAAATAATTTCTTGGATTTTTTTTTTAAGCGAAATTTGAAATTTACTTATAAGTGACCCAATAATGTAGGTCTTTTATTTCTTATTCTAGATGAAATCCTGTTACATGGCTGCCTTTTGAAGGATTTAATTGCTCCAGGGACACATGCTTACACAATATTCTTCAACCTTTAAAAATCAGCCCAAGTTCTTATTTAGTAATGCTACCATTTGCTGAAAATATTTCATGGCCTGTGAAAAGTGAGTTGGACTTTGCTCATTCCCTTGTCGTCAGGTATGAATACTGGCCAAAATAAACTTTCTGTCTTATTGGCAGGAACCAATGAAAAATCTGTCTTATTGAGGGGATTGAAAATTGAGGGCTTTTCCAGCTACAGTAAGGTTGGATTTTTTGTTGTTTTTGTTTGTGTTCCTTTCTGTTTAATTATTTATTTATTTATTTATTTATTTTTCAAAGACCAGCATATTTTGGAGCAAAATTAGGAGATCAAGACAACAGTTCTTGGCTGCTCTCACCTATATTATGTCTGTTTTGTGGGTAGATAATACCTACAAGCTCTGCTTTGCAAGAAAGAAGATAATTCTTCTGCTCTTAGTTTTAGAGCATATAAGCAGTAATGTGTTCATAATTTCCAAGAAAAACAGGCTGAAGGTTTCTGAGGATGCACAGAGGTAGTAATAAGAAAATATGACAAAAGAAAAGGTGTTTTTTAGTTTTCAAGGTCTTAATTTTCAGAGTGTCACATATTTCACAAAGTGCTTGCTTTTTGTTCCTGGGAAGGATTCTGATTTGTTTATATATTTATTTTTGCTATGGACTTCAGTGGAGCAAAGATTACACTGAAAAAGTTGACAATATAGTGGAAAAGAGAAAAGCAGAATTTACCATGTATTCCTTCCACTATTACTATTTTTTTTTAATTATTATTATATTATTGGGGGGGGTTATTTCTGTGAATTTATTGCTTCTGAGTTCTTCTTTATAAGTGATTCCACTTGCAGAAGATCAGCCTGCAAGACATGAAATAAATATGAGCATCCAATTTCCAAAATTAACATTTTGAAAACGTTTCATACTTCTACAACTACAAAATAAAGTTTGGATCCATTATTTATTTTATTTTGTAAGACAAAGCTAACGTTATTTTCTGTGGATTTATTTTCTGTTGAGTAGATTTGGGTTGGTTTCCCAACCATGCCTTTTTTGCCTTTTTGTCTTAAACTGTCATTGAAGTAAAGATTCAGTCATTACAATTTCCATACTCTGAATATAATCATCCATTAAGCAAACGAGGAACAAGCAGAATTGGAGAGATACAGTTTATTCTTTTTCTGGAACTAAAACTCTACCTAAAAGGTAATACATTTTCCCCCACCCTGTGAAAAATAGTTGTATTTGTGGTTCCATAGAAGTAACTGCATGATTAAGATAAATATGTTTTGATATCATTATTTTGATATTGTTTTTGTGCCTAATGTCAGAGCTTTTATGGTATTTGTGAGTCAGAGAATGTACGTACCAGCAGTTAGTGTTGACTAATTGTATGAGATAATGATATGAGCAGAGGTAAGAAAGCTGTTGCCAAGAAAAAAAAAAATGGGAAAGAGAAATACAAAAATAATAAATATCTATGGATGCACCAATAAATTTGGAATCACGTAGATGCCAATATATTTAATAGCAATGATGCCAATTTGAATGAGAAAGCATCAAATAAGATAGCGTGGCTTATGCTGACAGTCGGTGGAGGTATGAAAATCAAGATATTAATTTGGCTTGCAGACAGTGAAATAAAATCTCTCTTTGTAAAAATAACATAAAGGTCACCAAAGTTAATATAAAATTTGCCTAAGTTTAAGATATGTCCTTCAAATCTAAAATAATACATATAGTAATGGCTTTTGTTTGGTGTTTTTTTTTTTTTTTAATTTTGAAACTAACTCAAGTTAGGTCCAAAACCCTATCAAGGTCAAGTTCATCACAGAGTACGGCCTGCAATTTTTGGTGTGACTAGTGGGCTGCTGCAAATAAGGAAATTAAAAGTTTTACTACTGTGCATTGTCAATGTGCTTAAAGGTTTTTGAATACTTCAAGCCAAATTTTGCACATATGTACTCTAAATCCAATTTCTTAGTCTGAAGATTTATTTTAGTGTTACTAAAGGTATAATGTCATCTGCTTTTTTATTTGTTTATTTTACTTACGTAAGCACTTACACTTACCCACAAATATTCACAGCTGACTTAGCAATGATGGTTCAGGGAATCTGTTTATGTAGAATTTATCAGTTATGGGTAAAGCTCTGAAATTGTTCCTTAATTGTATGCTTTGATATACACCAAGTCCGGTGCAGTCTACCATTGACATCTTTTTCTCTATTGGTAATTGAAAGCAGTTAAAGCTTGATAACCATTCGAGCACCTGGATCACCATCAACCTGAAACATAGTCACTATTTTGGGACAAAATCACAGTGCAACACTTACCTCTCCTGCTGCAGGCAATCTGGAGTCATTTTTAAATGTGACTTGAAATTATAAATGGGAAGATCCCTGTGCTAGGTATGTAAAAATGCTTTAGATGGCAGACAGAAAGAGAAAATGGTTATTTTAAAAATAGATGGTTCTTATTTAAGTTTGTGTAATACCAGTAGGAGAAGAAGAAAACTTACAAGTCAGCAGAGACGGCAGGTCCTTACTTAGCAGAAGAGAAGTAGGTTATAGGAAAGACTGTTAGGGTCAAGGTCTACATGTAAATGTAACAGGGGAAACAAAGAAAAGACACACTTACAGGCTTTTATTATTAAATTATTAAAGATTACTGCCTTTGTTATATTATCCAAACCAAGGAGTGATTACTGAGCATCTAAAGCCAGATATCTGCTTCTTTTGAAGTGCTGTATGTCTGTCTGCAGCCATTAACTTTAGAGGAGTTACTTTACTTAGCAGAAATCTGGTTTAAACGTTCATCTTAGAGAAAACTAACAGTGCAAAGGGAGTCCCCCAGTCTTGGGTACTGGGAGAAATGCTGTTATGGGAAGCCCTTCACAAGGTACGCTGCAGTCTTGTTTTGGAGGATGAGGGGCTGAAAGTGACAGTGCAGTCGGGAAACCTGGTTCAGAGCAAAGGGGAGCTGCTCACCCGCCTCCTTTTGAGATAGAGAGGCTTGAAGCATTCCTGTTTGATGCAGTGAGACCCAAATGCTAGTGAATGGCTCACTGGCTGAATGCTAATGGTGTTATTTGCCACTCAAAATGGCCAGGAGGATTTCTTCTAGGCAGGATAAGATGGGGAATGGTCTCACACGTTTTCTGTTAATGATTTGGCAATTATTTTTAATATTATCATTGTTGCTATTATTAAACAGAGCATTAAACTACATAAAATCTCATAACAATAAATGACACTTTTGGTGTATTACCTGTTTAATACTGCAGTAATTGCTTGTGAATAGATATAACTAATAAAAAGACTTCTTGCCAACATGATCTTTTTAATTAAGTATTTCATAGCTTTTAGTAAAAACAAAATATATTCTCAGCTGGTGTTATATCAGTTTAGGGCACCAGGCTTGATGATGTTTTCTTCTACTTTTCTCCAAACTTAGCTTTACATTACTAAAGGCTACTGATGCCATTTTCTTTAAATAATTATGCTGATTCCCTTTTGCCATAGATACAGTTATTCAGATTTTGACACTGCTTGTCCCTCTTCCTGCTGTCTCTAAGGCTATTCTAAAGGAATTTAGGACTCAATCATGTGACTCCCACTAATTTCATGAGCAATAATATCAGACTTGTTTAACTTCCAAATTCTTCAGGAAACGAGCATGAAAGTTTGAAAAATTTTGAAATTCTCCACTTCCAAATTGCATTCTATAAATGCTAACATACACAGTTGATATTAAAGAGATTAATAGACACCGATGCTCTCACCGGATTATTGCTTTCTTTTAGAAGTTAAATACAGAACCACCAATACTTCAACCCAGCCTTCATAGAACAGATACATGCAAATTCTTACAGGAAAAGTCAGATTGCTTCCAAACCCCACTAAGTTTATTTCCATTCTGTTCACCAATCAAATCAGATCTTGAGGTTCAGATTGTTATCAAATATAAATATCTAATTGAATAAGGTTTAATTTAATCACCGTTCTAACATTTATGCAGGGAATTTTCAAGAGCACTGGTTCATTTCAGTATTGTTGGCTTCTATCCCCTCACTCTGAGTCTATACCCACTGCTGTTGCTTCTTAGGGGCCAAAAAAAAAAATAAAATAAATAAATTGTCTGCTACTTCCTCTTTGGAGCCTACTATCTTCCAGCGTAGCCACCCTAATCCAGAGACATGTTCCCGCCTATAGAACAACTAACTATATGCAAAGTAGCCCAAACTGCATCTTTAAAACTCTAAATATCAATTCCTCATATGGATCAGTTTGTCCCAGAGTTAGGATGGGGAATTATAATTGATATTTTTAATGTCAGAGGATGGCAGCCTACCAAAAACCCACCACAGACTGAAAGTACTTAGAAAGACGTCAGGAGCAGGAGATGCAGCCCTGCTGTCTCATGAGAGTACCTGGTCTAATCACTGGAATTCAGTTCATCTATAGCTCACGTGCTTGGTCAAAATTTGCAGACATTCAATGGTTGCAAAAGAATTCTGTGTTAAGTTTCATCTCATTTCTTTTATTTATTTTGATTGTGCTTATTTTTCCAAGCAAAGATTGAAAAAAAAATAAAAAAATCTTTCTCCATCTGTAGCAGTAGGAAGAAAACACTTCAAGTACACACATATCTTCTGAAAACTGCTTTTTTCACAGTCCTTATGTCACAGCTTTCAGTTTCTCAAATGATTCATTTCAAAGATATGTTGACACAGAAAGCTGAGCAGATATTGTTTGCAGAAGGGAAAAAAACAATCTTAATAGAAATGCTCAATTTTTCCAGGGTCACTTTATACACTTTTACAGTAGGGTTTCAGCCTCTTCCTGGCCAGCAGATACTCCTTCAGGGAAATATTTAGGATATTTGTAGATTATGAGAAAAAAGAGGCAAAATATGCAATAGAAATACTCTTGCAATTAGAGTATTTATTACTTCTAGCTGTAAACTGGTAGTAAATATGGCTTTTCTGGGATTGCTCCTGGCAAACAAACTAACTATAGAAATGCAAAGTCGTGGAATTTCCATTTCATTTCTTGCCTCATTAATTTCATTAACTTACAAATAGATGAATACATAAAATTAAAAAGTAATTTCCTTTTAATATTTTTAAATTACTCTCTCCAAGTATTCAAAGCTTTTAATTTGTTCTTTTAAGGTCTCCATCTAATTGCTTTTACAGAGGCATAATTGAGCTTCTGTGAATCAGATACCAGTGTGATTGATTATAAGAAAGCTAATCAGAGGGTGCAATTCACGAGACAAATGCAATTGTTTCTAAAATATTTACTTGCAGTCTCTGGCACTTCACTAACTTTGCAGCCTGTATGAAATGATGTGTGGGTGTGATGTGTGAAGGTGTGGGTTTATGTGGGGAAATCAAATCTAGTCATGGAGGAAAGGCTGTTTCTTCTTTTTTCTTATACAAGGACAGATTGCATGGGAATTATAGTGTTTCCCATTTAATAGAAGTAGCCTTCATTTTGATGTTTTTCAGAACAGTGACAAATGGCATCTTAAAGAAAAGGGTAAAATGTAATCAATCTTTACACTTTTAAAAATAGTTGAAAACTAGGAGGAAAACTAACCAATTTAAAAAAATAGTTTGAAACAAACAATTATCTGCAAGATAAGGCAAGTGCAGAAGATGATTTGGGGCTAGGTGCTAGGTCTTGGAGCAGGCAAAAACTACTGCTCTGTCCTCCTTGCCTGTTTGGGACTTCAGTTTCCATGGACACAGCACTGTAACAGGTATGTCCAGAAAGGAGGATGTTCTCCCGAAAGGCCACTGACTAAGTCTGAGAGCAGAAAATATGTAAGGGGGAAAACAGGAAGAAAAATGGAATTTAATTTCAAGAATTCACAGATATTGGTGACTGCTACGTAACAAGAGGGCCAAAGAGTGCAAGTGTTGTTCAGTCTGGAAATCATCTTGCTAGTTAACATTTATTTAATATATTTTAATAATGCCTTAATTTAATGTTAATACTTATTAATATTACTGGAAAAGGCGTAAGAGTAAAATTATATCCAGTGATATTTGAATGAGATTTCACTGAAATTAGGATAAACCACAAAAACGTAATGCCAAATCTTTTGCTCTATCCTTAGTAATACATTCTAAAAGCTTATATTATAAATGAAAGATGAAAATATGCAAAGTCTTGATCATTTTGCTGAACTTAGTGGAAATTAACTCTTGGGAGGATTAGATCAGACTTTGCTATGTACAATTTTGTTGGAAGGCTTGGAAGAGAAAACTTGGCACTTTGCAAATCACATGAGCTGTGAGACAAACAGGTCAGATTTAGAAGATGGTCACTTATTTATTCTGGTGTTAAAATGATCTGGTATTAAAATGAGCCTCAGCTGGCCTTACAGACTTTGGGCTGAATCATTCTTTATCAGGCTTGTATTTGTGCTTGTGGAAAATGTTAATCAAATATTTTCTCAGTGACAGTTGAGGGTAGAAATTTTGTTATTGAAATGCATGGTTATTTTACATGTATATGTATAGATGCTGACACCTCTAGAGTTTTATAAAACTCACCATTCTTCCCTTTTAAATCAAGTATTGATTTGGCCTAGGTTCAATGTGTGCTTTAAGCTAATTCACCATAATGAAAAGGAATGACAGGATTACTGAGGGATAAGTTTTTTAGATTTAGCTGAACTGCAATGTATTCATAATTTAAATGAAGAAATGTAGGAGCATATTTTTCATGTAATGCTTGGGAGTAGTCTGGTGTAATTCCCATTATAACGAAAATGGTCAGAAATTTAAGGCCCTCATGCTTGAAACTAACAAATTTCAAGTCACACATTTTGTATCTTAAATGAACTAAAATAATGCATAGTTATTTATATATATATATATTTATTTTTTTTTCCTATCAGAATTGAAAGTTGTCCTTGATCCTTTCCCTGTCAGTCCTTCCATAGGCTAATTCCCTCAAAGCAGTATTTGGGGTAAGGTGGTCAGAAAAAAAGGGTCCAAATTTCTGAGGCCAATCTCTTTGAAAGAGAGCAGGAATTCTTTCAAAAATCTGTCTTGCTCTTGGAGAATTCAGTCCCTCAGTTGGGTCAGTAGAAAATATTAGTGAAGAGCCAGTGCCCAAAGCAAAATTTAAAGGGTGGATGTTTCCTTCTCTGCTCCCTGATCCACTGCTTTGAGGTAAGAACAGTAGTGAGCAACGTGCACTTGGAGTGCACAAGGTGACACTGACAGCCAGAAAACATCTGCAAGAGAGACAAAAATTCAGTTTGCTAGGAACATCTCTGTCAACATCAAAAGTCCCAAAATAAAACTGGAGTTCAGTGAGGGTCAAGAAAAAATGTAGCAAAGTGCCAGCAAAACTCGGAAAGTCTGTCAAGGCATTTGACAAGCTCAGCAAATACCAGAATTGCCTCCCCATTGAAGTTTAATTAAAAAGTCTATTGTTTCCATTATTGCTTAATGATTCCTCCAAAATTAGAAGTTTATTTTAGAGGTTAATTATTCTTGGATATTTTAAAGGGATAGGAGTGTATTTTCCTCTTTCTCATTTGGTAACTGAACCATTAAGGAGAGTAGAGCAAAATGTGGTGTAAGAACTGGTGAAAACAATTTAAGTCACAGAAGAAAACATGCTGTGTCAGGTATCATGGTAGTTCTTTGCATGAAAACCAGTCTACTAGCAAATTAAATTAACTTTCTGTGCTAGAAGAAACTTGTCAATGACTTCTCCACTTTTGCTCCTGAATTCTAACCGAGACTCAGCATGAGGAAATGGTGTAGTTGTTTTTGCAAGCAAACTAGAAAATACATCCATCAGAGCATACCACTCACTGCGCTGTCCAGAAAGCTTGATTCTGCTTATTACTTCTGTGCTAATTGTCATGCTGAGTTTTGTCGTCTATCCAATAAGCCATGCATCAAAACTCAAGATTCAACATTAAAAGCTCATGCTAATGGAAAAAGAAGGTATAAACGAATAATTTTTCAACACAGTGAATGGTGGATAGATTATTGCACATGGGGAACCTGTATTATTTAACATTAGGAAGAGAAAAGAGCTTCAGAAATAGTGGTACACACCAGTCCCTGTATCACCTCCATTTTCTACCAACTGCATGACTTCCAGAAATACATTCACATTTCTCTTTCTCAGTCCTCTCCAAAACAAATAAATGGTAACATTTATATATGCCATAAAAGAAAGAATTTCCCAAAGCACCAAAGCAAAAGTCAGTAGGACTCCTGCTTCCCAGTTGTGTAGAATCATTTATTTAACTCTATTAAGGCAGCTTAATTCCTTCTTAAGGAATTTCTTCCTGTCCACATGCCATGACCTATGCCACCCAAACTGATGCAGGTTGTCCACTTTACCCAGGTTATGCAAGTCTAAAATGGACTGAACATTTCTCTAAATTTATAAAGATGCTTCAGTAATAATTTTACTAACAGACAGTCATAATCAGTGTGGAAAATGTAGAAATCCCAGTTACTGAAAACCCAGTATTATAACTAACTCTGCAACTAAGGACATTTTGAATGTTGCAGTTCCTGTAAACGTTGAATATATAGAAGAGAAAGAGCCTGAAAAAAACACTTTATTTTAATGTCGTGGGATTTTCTGTAAAGAAAACATTGTAAGTGAGTACATATGCAGGGGCTTTTTTTTTGTTTGTTTGTGTGTTTTTCATATGTGTGCTCAGTGGCAAATCTGAAAAATGTTAGTATTTCTTAGGAAGATCTCTCATTGTCATTTCTATCCCAGTTTAAGTGGCAATGGGGTTTGAACATTTTGGCAAGTTTGAGGTGCGATTGATGTGGTTAGCTTGGTGACCTTGCTTGTATAGTATTTCTGTATCGTGAATGTTTACTTGATTTACATCTACAACTCCCCTGTAGCTTCACTTCTCAGATTATCTTCTGGAATATGCATCTTTTTCACTTATTTTAATTTATTATTATCACCACTTTCTACATATTATTGTTACTATGAACAGTTTTCATTTGACCACTTATATTTTATCTCCCTTCTTTATTCTGAAAAATGTGGTCGTATTTATCATTAGGAAGAGGTTACTATCTTGAGCATACTACAAATGTATGAAGTCTCTTTTCTTGTGGTTTTAAAAGGACATTCTTCATGTTTAATTGAAATTTTTACCAGGCAATCTTTGGTATTGCTGCTTATTTATCTTTTCTTTTAAGTACACAGATTGGGCAGAGAATCTCTTTTAAAGCCTTGGGCTCCCAGTAAGTTTAATCCTTTAACCTCCCTCATTCCTGTAGTTTTTGAATGAGTTTGAACCAGTGACCTGATGGTGAAAGACCATTTTCCATCAGGAACATTTGTCTTTCTGATATTGCCTTTATGGCTTTGTTCTTTGTGACATTTTCTTTTGCTCAGGCCCATCTGTGTATGTGTGAAGGTTAACTATAGGAATCACTGGCTGGCTTCTCTCTTCTCGTTAATGTGAGCTACCAGTACCCAGCAACGATTTTTGACACAGCAGTGTCTTCATTCGTTCATTTACTGGCATCAAGGAAATTGATCTCCTCAGGAGAAGACTAAGGCATCTGACCCACTACAAAAGTGGAGATTTAATGTTTTGGGATGGGAATCAGAGCAGAGAACCTGGGAGCCACACACAATTTGGCACATACTTTGCAATGACCTGTCAAAACCAATCATGTGTTTTCTAAAAGAGTAAAATTGTCAGTATTGATAACTGAATGAAAATGATTCCTGTGTGAAAAATAGAAGCGACTCCTACTTAAAGTATAGTCCAAAGATGCTGAAAGAAAATGCCTTTTTCTTTTCAATTTTTATTTTTTTTAATAAGTGCTTCTCTATTGTAGGCTTTAGTTATCTTGGAACTGGAAAAAGAGACCTGAGAAAACACTAAAGCGATATCATTTTTGTTGTTGTTTTTCCCTAGTGGAGGAAGATACAGACAAATTTATTATACCAAGATTTTTACTTAAAAACAAACATTTAAGATTATTTTATATTAATTTTTCAATAAGTTTTTTCAGGGAATATATTTATTTTCCTTCTGGTTTAATGTTGAAATACTAGAAGCAGTAGAACTACTAATGAAAGAAACACTCATGTAGGTAAGCCTGAAAATTCTATTATTTTGTTTATTTAAGCACTCATGGTTGGCTAATTATTTATAGTTTATCAATCTTCATGCTCAGTCTAAAACTTTTAATTTCCTCTCTACCATATAACTCCATGAAAATTAACATTTCTGAAGACTTAGGTGCTACAGACACCACAGAGGACAATTAGTCTTCATCATCACCTTTTTAAAAGCTCAATGTATCAACCTTTGAAAATTTTTTTAGGATTTCACTTGAAAAAGAAATTATGTTAATGGACATTAATTGTTTTGGAGGTTTCGTATTTCTTCACAGATATTTATAGTGTTATTGAGATCAGCCATGTTGTTACAAACTGGTGTATCAAAAAACTCATCTGCCCCAATAATAACAAGAGCTTGAAAAGAGAAAATTGTTGTCATGTGAATGACACATTGCTTCATTCTGAGTCTTATATAGAAAATCTTATGTGTATTGTGACATTCAAAAATGTCTATAGAGTTGTGTTATGTCACAAACCATCATATCACCTGGAAAAGAAAGAAAGGTGAGATGTGCATGTTTCTTTACATTATAAACTATACAACAGCAGTTTTTCTGCTTCTATCAACATTTCTCACAGTTCTCTTACCTTCTTGTCTTTGCATTTTACTTAACAAAACAGGGAAGCGATAGGTATTTTAAAGTTTCTTATGTTTTTGTGATTTCGTATTTTGGCATGTTCTGGGGATAAGGTGATAAAATAAACCAATATTTTCAGCCTTTTTTTTTTTTTTTCCTTCCTTACCTAGGTGATTTACTTCCCAGCTGTTTACAATGATAAATTACATATAGCTTAGAAAACAAGAAAGAGACAATGACAGAGAGAGAGTGAAAGAGAGACAGACTAAAACTCAAAAAAAAAAAAAAAAAAAGTAAAACTTTAAAACTACCTGGAGTTTTTGCTGTAGGGATATATGATCTGTGTTTGATGTTGAAATGATTAGTTGTGATCATAGCTGGCAAGTAGTTGAATATGGGCTTATTTGTAATATTAGCCATCTCCTGTATAATGTCATGGCTGTAAAGGGTGATCCCAATATAGGCTCCATTTTCAGAGTCTGCAATCCCAGCAAACAGAGCCCAGCTACAAATAACATTTTCACCTACTCTAATTTCCTATTTTATCTTGTTGCCAGCAGCCTGAGGCCAAAGCACTTTGGCATTTAAGCCCTCTGCAAGGCATCTTTGTGTCTACAAAATATAGTTTAGCAGGTAACGAGCCGCGTTGCTTCACTGGGGTCATGTTACCTAGTCGGACGCTAAATACTATTATTCATGGTCAAAACTCAAATACAATTTGAAAAAGTGAATGTATTGCAGACTGTCAGAAGGACTGTTTTTTACATGTTTTCAGTATGTCATCATTCATTTGAAATATTTTTGATGTTTTCTAGAATAACTTACTCAAAAACAAAAAGAACAAGCACTGAAAATTATGAAAGGAATAGAATGTGTGTGAGGAGAAAGAGAGGGAGAATGAACATGAAAGAAATAAAGAAAAAGAAAATAAAACTCAACAAAACAAGAGAAAGAAAGATAGAAAGAGAAAGAGAAAGAAATAGAAACAGAGAGAAAAAGGAACTTACAGTATTTGATAGCTGTAATTGCTATGCTCTTTACAAAGGCTTCTTTTTTCTGATTAGAGACTTTAAGATAGTTACTACTGAAAACGGTATTTGAATTTCATTCTTTTCCTCCTTTTTCTTTGAATTCTTCGTTATGTAAAACACGTACTTTACTGCTCTTGAAATGTTTTGTTCTCTTTGTTAAATTGCTCCATTTTTATTTTAATGTCCCTGTAGTCTGGATTTTCTCTAAAAATGCCCACATATCTGTTAAGAACATTTGTTCTTTCGGAGCCTGTTTTCTGTTTCCTTTTTTTTTTAAAAAAAAAAAATCATTTTCTGAGTGAAAATGTGATTTTGTTTGCCTGCTCTTTTATTTTTTTTAATACCTGCCTGCTTTTGTTTCTTCAACAAGTCTCTTACACCAGCACTGAGCCTATCAGTCAGGACCACATTCATTTTTTCTAAATCTGGCCAAAGACAAGGGCAGTATGTGATTAATCAATACAATAGATGCTAAATTGAGCAATCATGATTTTTCTTTCGGTATTAATTTTATGCCCTTGCCTAAAGATCAACATCTGAGCATTTACAAGTAAGTTACTAAAGTAAACTTTACTCCTATAGATATTTTTGAAATTTCAAATTGTTTAATTGGGAAAATACACAGGTACAAGTTTTAATGCCAGCATATCAAGCATCGCTCACCTTTGGGCTTGTGTTCTGTAAGCCAGCAGAGGAAGAAAGCCAGAGGATTAACTCAGGCCACCAAAACCTCTGCCTGTCTGCTCTGTTCTGCTCCCAAAGTGTCTTGAGCAAATGGCTATTTAGTTAGACCAGTTCTTTTGATATAAGCTTATACGCCTTCACTTAAGGAAATGTTTTTACTGGGGAAGAAAAGCCTCATGATGGTTTTTGATTTTACCCTGGTTTTCAGCACTGCAAGAGTTATGGACACCATCTAACCAGTGCTAATGTGCAGATGCAGTATCAGGCTGATATACTGAGCATCATTACTTACCGTGGACTTTTTAAGAAGTTGGGAATTGAAGGCTGAAATCTCAAGACAGTCCTCTCAGCAGTCCAAGGTCTTGGGTTTAGAGTTATCCATAAATTTTGTTTATGTTTATCCAATAAGAACTTAGCCAGTGAGTGCTGCAAAGGATCATTTACTTACATCTAGGTGGGAATTAATTAGTCTATCAAATGAAAGTAAAAGAAATTCTGTCCCAGGAATGCATTCATTGTCACAATAACATATGATATCTTTGCTGGATGTACCTAAAATTTCTTTTAAGGTTGGCTGCCAAATCATCATGTTTCTTTTGTTTATTAGCCAAAAATCTCACTTGAAATGGGAAAACTTCCAGTCTTTTCTATATTACCTATGACAGCCATTTTAGTAGTTGATTTCTTATTGGAAAATATTCCTCTGAAAAATGTATTTTGATGTTTATTGGTTAATGTTTTTTTTTTTTTTAACTGGAGCTGTTATGTAAAGATTCAGTGTCAGGTGCATTTCTAACCTCCCACATCCCCCTTTAAGGCACATCAATTGGTGAACTCATCAGTTAGCCATTTCTGCCATAAAAGAAGTTAATGGGCTATCCTACTTCATTTCATGGCATCCGGCTGATGGAGTGCAGAAACTGCTATAAACCCCAGGGCTCAGTGGGACTGCTGGCACAAGGAAGGTGTGCAGCATTTGGCCTGCATTTTGCATTGACCAGGCAGAGTTAAAATTATCACAGCAGTCTGCCTTCAGTGAAGCAGAAAGAGTGGTGCAGACTGTGCAGCCTCCTGACTATTAAATTGACCCATTCTCTCTTTTATTTTTCCTTAACTTAATTTTTGTTATATTGAAATAAATGGACTACTTATATTGTGAAAGGAAGGACTGAATAATCTGGCCAATATAACATATTAAAATTATATGCATTCTACAGTTTATAATCAAATACAATGCTCTTCCTGAAATAAGCACTCTTTGGCTATAGTGATAATCACTAATAGGTCAACTGGGTACCCGAGCACAGTAAATCCGGATGATGACTACATGGGGATGCTGCACACTTCTGATTTTGTATTATTTTAATAGAGAGAAGAGTGTTGAAACTAAATAAAGATTTCTTCTAACGTATGTCAATGAAATCTCACTTAATTATATGTTATAAATCTCATGCTGCTTTTTTTTTTTTCTTAAAGCTTCAACACTTAGAAACGCATTCTTTCAAAATGGATTTTCCTGAATAGAAAAAATGGCATTGTTCATACATGGGAAGAAAATCTTGAAAATAACCCTTGAAACTTAAAAAGCAGCCAGTAAACACAAATAAAACTAAAATGCTTTGATACAGAAACCTGGTTCATGAATTGAGAACACAACGGCTAGCACTGCAGGAATAGTCCCTATTCCTCAGCAAGGTTGCTCAGGAACCTCGTAGCCAGGGGCAGTGAGAGGACAGGGGTGGAAACAAGTATTCTCTGAACAACAGCTGTATTTTTAGAGATATTGGGTGCTCTCAGGGTAGTTAGTTACAAGCCTAAGGATAGACATAAATACTTTTCTCTGCCCTTTCAGATGAAGCAAATGCAACAGATAGGAGAATTTGCACTGCAGAAAGAGTGTGATTCAACATTATGATTTATTTATATTCCACACCTTGTAAAAAAGAAAAACAGAGGATCAGAGGTGAAATCGTAGGCTGAGTGAGGTCAATGGAATAACATCCTTAGAGGAGCACTTCGTGCCAAAATTCAGCAGCAGACAGATTTGTGAGATTTCCTGAGATCTTGATCATCAATAGCTCCTGTTAATTCAGTAAAAAACACAGGTGGGCACTCGATATTTTGAAACTCCCTTGATATGCTCAGTACTTTGAAACTCCCTTGGTATGTTATCTTTCCTGTTCTATTTCTGTCTGGTTTTTATACCTCCATTGATTTTAATGGACTTCAATTAAGGTCTCTTGTCTCAGAATCTTTAGAGCTTTATTTATACAGAGCACAGACTGCTAGATCACTTGTTTCATATCCCCCCTCCTGCCCCTGAATCCTCAGAGCACTGTTTATTTATTTATTTATTTATTTATTTACACAGGTCTATTATTTTAATTGGGCTAAATTTAGAAACATTTAGATATCTTTCAAACCATCTGTAGTTTCACTGATGCTTAATGACGTTGTCTTTATGGATATATTTCAATAATTGACAATTACATCTTATTACATGCCATCCGTGATGTTCAAAAAGCTCCGAATTGGCTAAATCTGTATTTTAGTCAAAAAAATAAAATCACAACCCATTCCATCATTAACTACTGCAAATGGTAAGATAGTTTTAGAGAGGGAGAACATTATTCCCCATTCATAAATTCAAATCACTTCTTCATCCTCATATTTCATGTTTATGGGAATGTAGCTTGAATTTTAAGATTAGCACCTCTGTCTACTGAAGTGTGAACTTCCAGCTCCTCCCCTCATCTTTCCAGCTACTGTAAATCTTTTATACCCACAGCCAATGAGGCCCAATAACAATTCTGTACAAATAAATCTATGCAAAACCACTGCAAAATTTCCTTCTTGATGTATGGTAAAGCAAGGGTGATAGCAATCAGTGTCTGTAGCCAAAATTTTCAGAAGTGGACATTTTAATTCAGAACTATGCTCTCACTAATTGGCTAGACTTCCAATGTCACTCTAATATGTTATGTATATATGAGGGCTAGAATTGCCCTTAGAGGCTGTAAGGGTAGCTCTCAGGGAGGAGAAATCAGTGAAGCAGAGTCTGGCTGTAGTCTCAATTTAACTTACTTTGTACATATTCACATCAATCTAGCAATAGAGAAAAGTCATATGCAGGCAATCCATAATCACTTCTTCTGAAAACTTTAACCCATGTATGACAGTCCAGTTCCCAGAAAGCTTTGCTGTCCTGGGAACTGCCTTGCAGAATGGAGAATAAAGTGAAGGAACAAGTTCTCAACTATTTAACAAATCCTCTCAAAGGATTGTTCTTCAGGAGAACAAAGAACAAGACTGTGTTTTCCAGACAAAAATACTGCTTTGCCTTCCCTCAGGAAAAAAAAAAAAAAAAGGAACTTTTAGACTGTTGTTAACAAAATTGTCTAGTGACTCCTGCCACAACATGATGAATCAGTAGTGCTTTTCACAAAATGACAGTGGTAACATCAATTTGTATAATCAAATTCTTTCTTAGTAGTTAAAACCTACTCTCTGACATGCATCTGTATGCTAAAACAGGATAACCTATTCATTATTATACCCCAGATGACTGAAGTGGTTTGAAGTACAGGAAATTTCATCTGTCCTTTTAGTAGGCTAATTGTGTAGGGAACAACCTCACTTCCCCAGTAAATTTTAACTGTGTGCTCCTTAGCTTGGAAACCCACCCAAGAAAACATATTCTGAACTGCAGTGTTGACCTGTGACTAAACTTCACCTTCTTTGATCTGTCCCCATCTAGTGTCCTGGAAAATATGTAACGTGACATGTTGGTATACTATGAAAGACCATAAAGAAAAAATTCCTGGGTCAAGACAATTTCCGCCATTCTCCTCTCTTGTATGCTGCGTTATTCAGCGCTGGCACAGCTGGAGAGCAGGTGAGGTATGAGACTGCCTGATCTTCATTACGATTGTTTAGCCTCTACCCCATATTGAGTGACGCATGCCTTGCAGAAGCCAGCTCCACATTGGCTAAGCAATGGGACACTGCTGAACATCTTTTATAACCCTGGGTAGGGCACCGGCTCCTGTATCTTTGAGAGACTGTGTTTGCCTTTTGGAAATTCACTTTATCTGCTCACTTTGGCAATAGGTTAAACTTTTCAAGGCAGTCTGCTTCCACCTCTGTCCTCCCAGCAAGGCTAGGGTAGCTTTAAACAACAGAGACTTTTAGCAGCATAATACATTTCCAGGAGCGATACCCCACATCTTTATTCATGATGTGAATGATGATCTGAGTAGTAATAATGAAAGAGGGTCGTAAAGGTTTTCCATTGTGAACTAGTATTAATCTAATTTCCTACAGGATGTTTGTCTAAGTCAGAAAAAAGCTAGCAGTTCAAAATACTTTGGCAAGTCTCTGATGAAAAGGAGCCTGGGAAGTGCTAAGAATTGCTGGAGAATGCTAAATTATGTTCACTCAGCTCTGCTGAGAAGGCTAAGCTGATTCCGGCAGGATTTTGCTAGAATCTATCCAGTATATATCGGCTTCTTAATTTAATGAACACTAAGAATTGTCAACATTAAAAAAAAAAAAAAATCAAACAATGAGCATTCAAGACTTTCACTAACGAATAATGACAATTCTACCACAGCAGTAATTTTGCATAAATATTACAAATTCAATGGGACATTTTTAAAATTAAATAATAAAATGAGGCCTTATTTTAGGCAAAGTAGGCACTTTGCAGCTTTGTACGTCAAACAAAGTTTTTCACCTGTTTTTAATAGCAAGCTGTTCCCTACATAGAGAAGAAGCACCGGCCGCCCACTCCCGTTAATGTACTTAGAGGCTGGCAGCAGAGCAGTTTCTTTCTGCAACTCCTTTTCCATCTGAATATAGTCTCTCTGTCTCACCAATATAAAATACAAGTGCTGCTGGGCACAGGCTGTGTCTTTAAACAATCTGACACTGTCAGAGATGATGGAGCCCAGTGTATGAGTGGTTCCACTTCTGTAGAGGTAGAATTGAGTCTTTCCAAGAGAAAGACCAGGCTATCCAAGTCTCATTGCAATTCCTACCAATTTTTTGGTTACATTCCCTGCTGAGATTGCATACATTCTTGGGATCTGGCCCAACACTAATAACATTAATAATTTCAGGTTTTTAATGGCAACAGAAGAGAAGGCACCTGCCCAGGTTTGGCTCCCTGGTCCTGCAGAGACGCCAAAGGGGTCTGGGCTTAATCATCTCCCCTGGCTCCTGGCTGCAGCCCAGGTAAATGTGCTTTTGATGCCTCAGTTGTACCTTTCTTCCAAAGAGCCTTTCCCTATGAACATACTAGACAGAGGGTGTGCTGTCCCAGCGCTTCTGATTTGTGCTTGTGCCACTTGTGGGCCACCTGAGCTGGTGACAGCCCTGGCAGATCAGCAGGGCTGTGTTGAAAAGTCAGGGTGATACAGCCATGTCTACACTGTGTCTGGGCATAGGATGCTTGAGCAAGGACAATTTTTTCCTTCCTAGAAGTTAAAAATCACCTCCCAGTGATAACCACTATAGCCACTATTCACTGAACCAGCATGGTATTAGGAGTCTCTGGGAACTGGAGGTTCCATTTAAGAAGCAATTCCCTAAATGACAGCATGGGAATGTCTTACAGGATGTGTCAAATGGTTTAGGTGAATTAGCATATCTGACAGACATGGACCGTAACTAGCATTCAGCCTCGTACTTAATGAATAGTCCATATGTCCAGAGAAGCAGGTAATTTATAGTCTAACATTTTCTTTTCATCTGTCGTTTGCTCTTTCTCTTTAGAATTAAATCACTTCAAAATGCACAGGGGAAGAAGGCAAAGGGAAGAAGTCTTTTTATTTTTAATTAGAATGTGCTAAATGGTAATAAAGTAATGTGAATACAGTGGAGACCTCTTAAATCCATAACAGTAAATCTATTGCTGCAACAGGTCCATCCTTTATCTAGTATTCATTTAAGAAGGTTTCACCTGAAGTGTAACAGTGACATGAACTGATGCTAATAGAGTAATATATTTAAAGAATTCAATAAAGCATCTGTTGTAGATTGTGATATGCCTTGTAATTTTATTGACAGAGGTTTGTTTTGGCCTGAGACATATAAAATGCTTGGTTAAATGGTTTGATTATATAGTACTTTCAAAAATACGCACTCAGCTGATTTCTTGTACTGTGCAGCTTGTCAGTGATTAGCCAAGATGATCTTTAAAATAAAAGTAATTGGATAGGCTCTTAAAAATTAGGATTTTTCTCACTTGGGAAGGAATTCTGTGTGTGAAAGAAGCAGTAATTTGAAAATTACATTCTTTTGTATGCAAGTATTAAGGTATGAGGTAAAACATCACACAAGGGTATTTTATACCATATATGTAGAACAAGAAATATATTGCTGAAATGTACATGTAACCAAAAAGTTATGGTGTTTTTTTTTTCTTTATTACTTAAAAGAAATTTGCAGGAGGTGAGATACATTTCCATGAAGCCTTTTTTTCATCTCTCTGCCTCTCTAAACCGCTTTCTTCTACTTGAATGAAAGTGGATTTTGGATATGACTGTAAGCCTTTTTCACCTGAAAGCAATTATCCCCATTCTGTGTATGCAACAGCCTTTTCACGCAAACTTCTCTAGTCCTGAGAAGCTGAAAAAGGATCTGGCGTTGTGATGTGCTCTCTGTACCATTTACTGCTTTGGCTAAGGGGACACGTGTGGTGTTTGGACACGATACAGATTGATATGGGAAGATTACTTTTTCTCAGGTTATCAGGAGGCTAGTTTTTGAAACAACTATAAACTGGTGTTAGGTAGGATGGCTGCTTGGTTTGAAAGGAGGTTATTTTCCTAAAACACCGATCTTTTCTTTTTTAAGAGTTTGGTCCTGGGCCAGGCACTGCGGTAGCTCTCCTCCATCCAGACTCAACACTGCTCAATGCTGTGGGCTTTTTAAACCATTCCTCCTCCATGTTCCTCTCAGTTTTAGAGCAGGTATATTTTCCTCTTGCCGGAAGGAGGACTTATGATTCCATGCTTTCAACCTGTTTTCTAAGAAAGAAAGTAAATGATTTATTAGAGGGATAATCGGTCCTTGAGAACGAGGCTTTGAGGTGCATACAAGACTCATGTGTGGACATATTACAGAGCTCTTCTTCTCAGTGTCTTGATTTATTTATTGTTGGTACACTTCGTTCTTTTATTTTTAACTGGAATATTTTAAGAGGTACTGCTACTTTTGCTTTGGTAGAAATAAGTGTGATTTTACACACCGTGAGGTTTTGTACTGTCAGCTTTTTGCTTTAATCTTAAATGACAGCTACATCTGTTGAAGTTTGTTCTTATCTCCTGTTTGCGTATTTATTTATTTTTATTTATTTATTTTTTTTTAACTTGACATGTTGAAGGAACTCTTTTAATGACAATCTTGATAGCTGCAGATAATTTTTGAGATGTGCTTCACAGACTTCTGACTTCTGGGTTCACAGACCACAGGTTCTGGGGTAAGCCTAGTTGGTCTAAAGACTTAGTTGGTCTTTTCAATTCTCTGGTCTAGGTTTCATATCTTGTCACAATGGGGTTAAACTCAGTGGGTAGGTATGTGGATTTAGGTGGTGGAGTATGGCCAAAAGCTGTCACAGTTTATAGCAGCAGCTTCAGTCAGCATTGTTCCATTTCCCTTCTTCTGGAGCCAGGTTTTGTTTTACTGATGTAATTTGTTGTCAGATTTTTATTGATTCTTCACTGATGGTCACAGAATTGTGGGCCATGGTACCACAAATGTTACAGACATTGTAGTTAAAGGTCATTGGTATGATTAATTCCCTACATACTATTTTCTGCAAGGACATGGCATTGTTACCAAGGTTAGAAAACATAAAAAGGTACATGAAATCTGTGTGGTTTGAAGCCCCTAACTATTACACTGCTGGGTAAAACTTCCCAGGGAAAATAGAAACAGAACAGTTTAAAATTATGTTTTATTTGCAAAAACAGACTGAAGGCACTGGGTGCTGGCTGGGCTTTATCTGACAAGGCAGTGTCAAGGGTAAATGGAACAAACATTAGCTGGCAGCGTGCCCAGTTATAGCCAAGAGGGCCAATGGCATCCTGGCTTGTATAAGGAATAATGTAGCCAGCAGGACCAGGGAGGTGAAAATGATGTTACCAGTTGGCTAACAAGGACCCACCAGCCTGAGTGAGAGGCAATACTTGTTGCAATCCTTCAGTTCCTATAATTAAAAACAAGTCAGCATTTAGCTACTTCTGTGTTTTGTCCACAATACATCTCAATATTTCTATCATAGCATCCTCATTTACAGTTAGTTTAGTCAACTGGAAGCTGAAATAGAAGTTATTTCTCCAATTATTTTGATTTTTTCTAGGTCTATTCATGTTGACACAATCATTTTCAGTATGATACTCCTGAATAAAATAACTGAGACATCAGCCCAGTATTTACATTAAGCAGCAGAGTGATTCAACATTCCAAATACTCAAGTGCAAACAGTCTAAATAAACTGAATGAAGAGTGTGTTTTAGCTAGAAATATTATCGTACACTTTCTGTTCTCTGGACTCCAGTGTGGCCACTAGTTTTGCTGCAAGTACTACCTAATATAAATAAGTCATTACAGACCTGTTTACAAATGTCTGAGTCTAAAGCATTTCCTTCCAAGCTTGTGACATTGATCTTTCAAGTTTTGGGGAAGACACTTGTTGTACCATCTTCAAGATGCTTTCAATGTCCCAGGCATGTTCCATGCTGTAGGTTTTCTGGGGGACTCAAAGGTCTCACCCAGTATAGGAGGAAGTGGCCACAAGAAAGGACCTCAGGGTTAGTCGCAAGTGCATTGCCTGAGATCAGGTTGGGAACCGCTCCTGAAATTGTGCAAGCTAAAGAATTACTTTTCTGCCTATTTTGCCAATTGTACAGATTTTTCTAATTCCAAAGTATTTTCTCATGCTATAGTAACAAGTAAAATAAATAAAATAAAATGAAATGAAATGAAATGAAATGAAACAAAACGAAATGAAATAAAATATTGCAATAACTGTATTATAATAAATGTAGGCTGGGCTTTCAGTTAGAATTATAAACCTTTTAAGCTTTTGGACATTCCCAGGTCATCAGCTGTAGATGGGGAGCATTTAATTTCTCTTAAGCTTCTGCTTTTAAAATTCAGCTAATTATCATTAAACCCAAGAAATCAAAGAATCCACAATAGCTCCATAGACACAATTCACATGTTTATTTAACCATTAACTATGATTACTTTAATTGTATAACTTCATTAGTCTTTCTTTTCCCCATTTAAAAGTAATATGGAATCTTTAGGTAATTATAGTGACTAACCAGTATTGTCCAGTAGTAGCACTAAGTAACACTAAGATATTTTAAATGCAATCTGATAACAATCTGATGTGAAATTAGCTATAAATATAAATTCAAAAATACTATTTTTTAGTGAAAAGCTAAAATATTGTTGGGTGTGAGTTGACCTTATTGCACCAAGAATAATTTCCTGTGTGCTACTCACAATGTGTGCTTTTCTTCACTAAACCAATATATTTTGCATATAAGAAACTCTTGTTTAATTCTGTATGAACAGTTACCTAAGCAACCTTGTTAACATCTGCAGATTTTTTTCAAAGAGGTTCTATAGAGTTTCTATATATATTTTACTTAAAGTACTTATTTCTTGAACAAGGAGTTTTTTCTAAATATTTAGACCTACATTGATATATAGGTGTACAGATATTGTTGTAGATATATACATATCTAGCTTTTATATACAGATGTATGTATACATATATAGTATATAAAAGTAGTGTGACAAAATTATATTTTGTAATAAAAAGAAACTTGTACCAAACCCTGTTTTGTTTCTAGCCTTTCTTTACAAAATATTTTATGAATTAAAGGAAGCAGAAATTGCATCGCAATATTAGAAATAAGCCACAGTTGTAGCTCACTGCCAAATAACTTTAGATCAGTATGCTGATGTCCAAGTTAAAAGAGTTTTTCCCTCCAAGTAAAATAGCAACTTAAACATACCCGCATCCATCCTTCCCACCCACACCATGTGCAGAATAACATTTCCTAATACAGATTTTTGGGAAGAGGTTGGATTTTTGGCTGAAAACGCATGAGAGGCAATGGTTTTGCTTATGTTCCTTTACCTGTCCTACAACTCCAGATTTCATGTGACTTCATGATATGGGAGTCAGGAAGTGGAAAATACATCATTTCTAATCTGGCTGGGGGCAGCAGTGCTTCTTACAGATCCTCCAGCTCCTCCAGGCTTTTATTGCTCCTGTATTTATTTTGTTTCATGTTCAGGCCATTTTAAGCCTCTTTGCTCTTTCAAGGAGTTCAACATGCAAATATATTAAAAATGCAATCCGCTTTCATAGTCATATTTCACTGGTTTACTAACTACTTTGCAAAGCAGAAAAAGGCTTTTCTGTATGTAAGGTACAGGACTGGAAGTAACAGATTCGATCACAGCAATTTTGTTTTTTATTTGTTTTGTTTGTGTGTTTTTTTCTGATTTTGTTTGTTTGTTTTTCATCTCTATTATACAGATTAAGTCAGGCTTTTCTTTAAGCATAGGCAAATGCTGAGCACAGGAGATGGTCAGGGTCAGCAGTCAGTCTCTACTGGGAGCCTGCACATGCACATGCACCCAGGTGTTGCTTCCACCTCCTTATCTGTCCTTCTCTACACTAGGTTGGGGTTGAGAGCAGAGCAGAATTGGCCTTGCACTGCTGCTGCATAGTGCTGGAGCTTGTCCTTGAGCGCTGAGCTCAGGAAGCAGGGAATAAGTGACAGGTTCAGATTTTCCAAGTCATTGCATCTGTCCCAATTGACCAGAACATCAACAGAAGATGAAAACCAAAGCAGGATTGGAGGGGTTTTACTTTTTTCCTGATGAAGACAGAGCTCTGCAGAATATCTTCAGAGAGATGTGGGGAAAAAAATGTCCAGCTGATGTTTTTAAGTGAAAGAAAACATTGAATCACAACTGTTTTACAAAGATAATTTACAAATAGCATATAGTTCGTTAGGTACATTAAAAGCAAACAAACAAAAAAATATTTTTATTTGGCTATCTGCTTAACAGCACTATACCATTTAATCAAATCTCTGTGGCAGTGAACTTAGCGGCTCCCTTAATGAAAGTGACAACATGGGATCCTTGAACATAAAAGAAGCAACAGTAGCCCAACAATTTTCACAAGATGGTTAGGACAATAAGATGACCAGAAGGAGAAGAGATATGCAGACGCTTTGCTGCTGGCAGGCACCCAAAGCTTCCTGAACCTCATGTACTTTTCCTTAATAAATATGTCATTTCAATACCAGCCATGGTAATGCAGTGATAACAGCAGGAGAATAACTCTCTTTATAATTGTGCGAGACATCCAGATATACTCCCCTGTCTCCCTGACTAATGTTTCCAACATGACTTGTTAGCTTCTGCAATGATCAAGCAGCTATTAAGGATAAAACTGTGTTAACCTTTTCAAAAATTAGAAGAGCATGACTGTAACTGGAACTACAATGGCTTCCCGGAGACTAGAACAGAAGGGTGAAAGATCATCCTGCTGAGATGTTAGTAATGGATGTATTATTTATTTAGTACCTCTGAAATGCATATGGAGGATGCTGCCCCATCCAAATGCCTCCTCCTCACTGTGTGAGTGTAGTGGGTTTACGTGTCAAGGTTTTGGTAGCAGGGGGTCATAGGGGTGGCTTTCGTGAGAAGGATCTAGAAGCTGCCCCATGTTTGGTAAGAGCCCCACTGCTGACCAGAGCTGAGCCAATAAGTGATGTTGTTTTGCGCCTCTGTGACAGCATATTTAAGACAGGGAAAAAAAAAAAAAACGCTGCGCCACACAGCAGCTGGGAGAGTGAGAGGAGTGAGGAACAGCCTTGCAGGCGCCAAGGTCAGTGAAGAAGGAGGGGAAGAGGTGCTCCAGGCGCTGGAGTAGAAGTCCCCTGCGGCCTGTGGTGAGGACCATGGTGAAGCAGGATGTCCCCCTGCAGCCCATGGAGTACCACAGTGGAGCAGGGTTCCATGCTGTAGCCCGTGGAGGACACCATGGTGGAGCAGGTGGACCTGCACCGACGGAGACTGTGGCCTGTGGAAGACCCCTGATGGAGCAGATTCCAGGCCAGACCTGCAGCCCGTGGAGAGGAGACCAGGCAGGAGCAGGTGACCTGGCAGGAGCTGCTGCCCATGGGGGATCAAGGTTGGAGCAGTTTGCTCCTGAGGGATGGACCCCGTGGTACGGACCCATATCTGGAGCAGTTCTTGAAGAGCTGCTGCCTGTGGGCAGCCCATGCCAGATCAGTTCACCAAGGACTGCATCCCATGGGAGGGACCCCACAGCGCAGGGGACGAGAGTGACCAAGAAGGAGCGGCGGAGAAGCGCTATAGACTGACCATAACCCCCATTCTCCTGTTCCCCTGCGCCACTCGGGGGGAGGAGGTGGAAGAGGGTGGATGGTGGGGAAGGTGCTTTTGGTTTCTTTCCTTTGTTTCTCACTTCTCTAGCTTGTTAGTAATTGGCAATAAATCTTACTATCTCCCTATGCTGAGTCTGTTTTGCCCGTCACAATAATTACTGCACAATCTCCTCGTCCTTATCTCAACCCTTGAGCCCTTTTCATCGTATTTTCTCCCCATTCCTCTTTGAGGAGGGGGAGTGAGAGAGCGGTTGTGGTGGAGCTCGGCCGCCCATGCGAGTAAAACCACCACAGTGAGTGCTCTAACCAATGTGGGCAGGTAAGTAGAAAGATCCCGGATTACGTTTTTTAAGACAAATAAGTTCTTTCCCCATTTAGTTTCCCTCCCTAACACAGAGTCTAGCAGATAATAATAATAATAAAAAAAAGAACTCCTGAGACTCTGAAATTAAGCACGTTTTTCTTAATTTTGAATTTAAACTTGACCTCAAACCATCTTAATTCCAGTCAACCCACCCATAGCAGTTTCTTTATATTGGCACCTTCAGTCAGAGATGCATGAATTAGGAACCAACATAATACATATTTAAGCTATACCTTCAACAATGTCAATGGGGTGCCACAAAGCATCCTATAAAATGACAACCTAGAGGTTCAGGATATTCAGAAATGTCTTGTATGATGCTAATGGAAAGCAAAAAAACACCCTTGACATGCTTAAACTATAATAAAAGGCAGGTCTTTGTTTACTGATAAGTATAATCTGTAGACTACAAGTGACAAACAGGCAATAAATCACGACTAGAAATAAAAATAACTGACAGTCCAAAAATACACTAACTTGGTCTACAATGAAAACCTTTTTGGATTTGTTTTGTTAAATAAACTTTTTACTGGGGTTATCAGAGCTACTGATAGAATAAAGCTCATAATAAAAATAGATAACAGCAGCCTGAAAAAATACAGAAATGCAATATAAATCCCAGGCACATGGAATATTTATAAGGTCTGACTTCTATTAAACTGGCATCTCAGTTGCATTTTTGAGATTTTAATATCTGAAGTAATTCATTGTCTTCCCATAAGGACCAGTAAAAAGATCTAAATGCGTGTGTCCCTATTAACTGTTTCCCTCTCTCCAGTCAGGTTAGCAAGCACTGTGAACCATCCCTTTTGGAAACTGGGGCTGTTATTTGCTTTGATGGAACAAAATGGAGAAAGCAACATCCACAAGGAAATATATGAAGGCCTAACCTGCCCTGTGTGCAAGTGCTTCATAATGTAGGAGCTGATGTTGTCTCAGAACAGCTAAAATACAGACCATAAAAATTCAGGCAAGGGAGGATTGGGGAAGGCAATGAGGAAAAGTGTTTGATTTAGAGATAAAATATTAATTTCTCTGTGAGCTTGGATGTTTGTAGTAATTTCCAGTCTCAGAAATTTGCCCCAAATGGTCAGTTCAGCAGTAGTTGACTTCCTCACCCTGATGGCTACCAGCAAAGTACAATCAATTCCAGAAATCACAGAAAATTGAGGTGGTTCCCATGAAGGAGTGGGGTTCATGTGGGCTACCCTGGGCACCTTGCAGTGAAATAGCAGTCACAGGTGTAAGTCATTTCTCACTGATTCTCAGGTTATTCTTTTCATTTTATTAAGAAACACACAAACAAAACAAGCCCACACTGTTATACAAAAGCATTTTGAGCCCTAGGCAAGAATACAGTTTTCTTGTAGCATCTCTTTTTACTTTATCTCCTCTTCCCACAGCCAGTGAAGTAACAAATAAACGTGCATCTGCCACATTACACACAAGGCACCTTTCTCACCTTGCACCTCATGCAAGCCTTCAAAACTGTGGGGCAAAATCAGCTTCTCCCATATCAGTGTGAACAAGGCAGCTATGTCCAGGGATATTGTATTTTATGTATCTCTTCCGATACTGGAGTCAGCCTCCCATCTGTTCAATAAAATTTTTGCCAATGAAAAGAAATGGAGGAAAAATAATCTGACTATTTTTCCTCATAGAGGACAAGTTGATACTTGTTTTTGTTATTAACAAGTTAATATTTATTCTGAACTAAATTTATACAGAGTGGTACTGTTTGCCCAAAGGGGGATGGATACTAGGTTGTTCTATCCCTTCATTCATGCAGCTGAGAGGTAGGTAGGGATGTGTGAGACCTCAGCAACCCCAGCCCATATACTAAGAGATTTAGTACCAGAAAGAGATGGAAAGGTAAAGTTTGCTGGAAAAAGGAACCCGAATGGAATAATAAAGAACTCTCGTCAGCTAAAAGAAATAGCGGAGCATCATTTCTCAGTTTGGCGTCTGGTTCCACCTCTGATCAGAGCAGAGCTGTGAGAAGCTGGTGCTGTACCTGGGAAACTGAAACCTCTTCCCCACTCAGAGACAGTCCCAGCATTGTGTTTCAGCTGAGGGCTGAAATATTGCAGGCATCAAATTTCTATTGAACTGGTACAAATATGGAGTACCATAATACTTGTATGTAAATTATTAGAGAATAAGAGGGCAATACTAAAACTATCAGCTAGAAAATTACTTCAGTACTATGGCATATCATTTTTTCAAACATAAAATTTGTGAAGTCAGAGATATTAAGAGAAAATTCTATAAATCCCTCTGGTAATAAGCAATAGAATTAAAACCCAAGCAAAATTAAATTTGAGAAGATTAATGTTCCTTTTTATATTTTGATGACAACTATAAACATAATGTAATTTTGTGAATTTACTGCTTTAAAATGCAAGCTGATACCCCACAATGGTGCAATTTAAGTCACAAAGCAAATAAGTACTTTTTATTCTAATGTCCCCACAGATAAATTTTGCAGTAGTAATGAAATGGCTTTGAACTTCTTAACTACCATTTAATACAATATAGAAACAAGTAAGTAGTTTATAATTGAAGCCTTGCCGTATTTAAAACAGGTTGCAGTGGATTGATAATGGCTGCATATCATAACAGTAGCTGTCCCAGATACCTAAATGCAAAGTCTGAAGGATCCCCTCTCCAAGAAGATTACATAAATTTCTGTGGCTTAAACTGCATATTTCTTTTCCTCAGTCCTCTGAGATATAAGCACTTTAGTGGCAATAACCTTGTTAAGTCTTTTGAAAAATCTTTACATAACCCACAAGGACTCTGAGTTCAGTGGAGGATGAAAGGAAATAGGAATCCAGGTGGACCAGTTAGAGCCAATATTACGTCCTGGAGCAAGCAAAGGAGGACCTGGAGAGCTCCTTCACAGAAATGAGGAATATCTTGCATTATCAGGTTGGTATACTGTACACACACGATGACCACCACAATCACGTGGATGAACACAGTAAAAAGAGAAGGAAAATCCAAAAGGAGCATAGGGAAAGACCAGGTAACATAACTAAGAAAGACAATTTTATAAGAAGGTAAAATGTGAAGGACATGCTTAGACACTATGCAACTTCACCTTGAAGTCAAGTGGCAAAGGGCAACTCATGCTGTTTTCCTTAGCGCTACACTTGTACTCACAGTATCAAGGTTTTTCACAGTCAGATAAAACTGTACCCTTGTTGAGTGAAAACAAGAGTTCTGACCAAAGAATGAAAATAATTTCTCTACTTGTTTTTATGTTTAGAAATTATGCTAAATTTGCCTTAACTGAAACTTTCTCTTTGGATATCTTCTATAGAACATTTGGGGAAAATTGACAACTTAGTTCCACTTTGTGTCTTTTTAAAAAAATCTAGTTATGCTTTAAAAGGCACCTCAATGATCAGATCTCCCCATTTCTGAAGTCAGAATTTTCTTCTATTGTTACATAAAATGAAAACACAAAAGATCATCTAACTTTTTTCCATATGCATTTGGCCTATCTAGAGAAAGTAATGTTAAAAGGACATTTTAAATCTATTTTCCTTGCCAGTATTATTGTTATTTTTTTTTTTTTCCAGAAATCAGTTCTTGCAGAGCACAAATGTGCATAATAATCCACTCGGATGAATAAGCAGTCAAAACAATTAGAAGTGAACAACGTCATGTCGTTGCCATAGAAGTGACACAGTCATGCTGCAACCTAGCTGGTTTCAGAAAACTCCTTAGGGGATTTCACAATTTAAGGTCCTGTTTCCTGTGAAATTACAGCAAAACCTCCACGAGCTTCACAGAAGTGTGTCTGGCCCTACTCCAGCTGCAGCTAGGTATGACAAGGAGGGAGGAGACCAGGACAGCATGAGCTACCAAGGGCAGGGAGAAGAAAGAGCCTCAGTGCTGGCCACTTGCTTGCAAATAAATCCAGGGAGTCTCGCTACCAAAAGAGTGATTTTACCATGTCATGCCAAAGGAGTTAATGGATCTGAAGAGGAGTCTTCAAGCAGTGGCTCCAACATCCCCTGGTCTCCAGAGCTTTCCTCAAGGGCAGGGATCAGCCAGCCTTGGTATAGGACTATGCCCAGAAAATAGTTTGGGGTTTCTACTAGAAGGCTTTACCCCAGCCCAAAAGCACTGAGTCTTAGCACTGCTTGGGTTTTACTGCCTCAGTTGGTTTTACTTTGTTTTGGCAATTGCCCTATGGTCATCCTTGGAGAGTTTTTGTCCAGTGCTAGCTCACTGTTACTCTGACTTCCAAACTAACGTACATATTGCTAGTAGTCCTATTGAGAAGAAACATATGCAGCAACCACCACTGACATCCCTATGAAAATATTTTTAAATGCAGAATTATAACAGTCATTAAATATTTAATATTAAGTAACCTATGGGAAATTTTACGTATTCTACTTGAAGAGAATACCTACAGTAATAATGAAAAGGTGAAAAGAAATGCAATAGCTGGTTCATCTGAAAGCATGTAGCAATTTTAACTTGTATTTTGTATATGAACCCATAAAATTTATACAGAAGAAATTAAATGTATAAAATGATTTATAGGTGGATTAAAAAGGCTTGCAATTTTTTAGTTTCATACATCTTCATGAAAATAGTTATAAATCTCCCTAACCTAAATTGCTTATCCAAGTTCTACAGAAACAGCATAAACAGAGCAAGCAATTATCTGTAATAAACTTTTTCTTTAATATTTTGGCATTCACCCTTTTATAAAACTACGTATCATAATTTATCTTGTGCAGTATTAGAAAATCAGCTTTTATTTGCTAGGTTCACATATTTTTTTGCATTTGTGCAGAAACTGTCAGCTTCCTGGTAGGGTAATCCACTCATCAAGTGTTAATAACGTAATAATGCAATATAATTTATACTTCTGCACATTAATTTATATATATAATTATGTTTCCCCCTCCCCATACACTACAGTATTCTCAAAACTCTAGAAAAATCCCTTTCTAAGTTGAAGCTTGGAATAGTTGAAAATTCAGTTTTCATTATAGCCAGTGCTGATATTTTAAATGATAATTTCCTGGGGTTCAGGCATTGAGTTTTACACTGAACAGAAGACTATGATGGTTTTTGTGGCTGCCATCTAGAAATGTTCAGTTTGAATCAGTGTCAGCTATGTTGAAGAAAATCTCTACAACAGTGGAAGATGTGAGATTTTTCAGTAAAGCAATTTTAACTCTCAATCTACATCCTAAAATATGAGTAAAGTGTTGTCATTTGCTTGGGAGTAGCACATAAAATGGAGAACCAGGGCTCTGTGAAGTACAGAACAAAATTCAGAGTAAAGGTGGTACAGGAGCAGAATGATATCAATGCATACCCGGTTTGACAAGCAACAACATTTAGATCAATTGCAATAGATGCAGAATGCATTGCATATATACTGTGATATTAAAAAAAAAAAAAAAAAAAAAAAAAAAAAAAAAAAAAAAAAAGGCCCCAAAAGTCTGCTTTTAATAAAGGAAAAGACGAATTTATGAGAATAAGTTTTATCTTGATGTAAGAAAATCTGTGCTTAGGTTGTATGAAAATTTCAGAAGAGAGAACCCTTAAAAATAGGATGGAGATGTGCCAGTATTAGGGGTCAAGCCTTGAGGTGTGCCAGCCTGGTTTTCTCCTAAGGACATTTCCCCCTGGAATATAAATTCAATTTAAAATACACACCCCTCCTGGCACATTAATGCATGAAGTGGTGTTTCTACAGAGTGTTTGCTCATTGTCACATTCCACAGCCTGGATTCTGCATGTTAAACTCCATGCAAATTGCTCAGATTTTGAGGTCAATGTAGACAGTTTTGCCTTGGGTAACTGAAGTTTTGCATCAGCTGCTTCATGGACACACACCAAGTTACTGCTGCCGTGGATGGTATTAGAGACAGACCCTGGAGGCTGCAGACTCCAAAAGGCAGCTCGTAAATGGGGTTGTCTGATACTGTTATCGGTAGCCGTAGACAGCTTTTAATGTCCATGGGCCTTCAATAGCTCAGACATATACATCCTGACTGCAGCCCACACAATGCTTCACCTTAGCATGAAATCAATGTTGGCTCTTGTCATGAGGAAGCTGGCATAACTGATGGCATAAATCTGTATGTCTAATACCCTACGTACTGGATAAATTAGAGCAAACCACACATCTATTTGATGTATCATTTTGCTCCTCAAACAAGGAAATCAAGATTATAGTTACAGTTATAAAAATTGCAATTTGCATGTTAGGCGATTTGTGCAACCTAAACTGGACAGACCAGCCATGCATCTGAGTTCATTTGCAGCTAAATATCAGAAGTTAGCAGTGATTCTCATGTTTTTCTGCAAGAGGGAGGCTTTGTAACCTGCACAGAAAGAAGCTGGTTTTCTCAGGATCCCTGGGCATTCTCCTTTGCCTTCTTTGTCCATGGCATGGGAACATTTGTGGGTTACCATCCCAGGAATTTCTCTCTGGGATGAAGAAAAATTGACAATCTGTCTCTAGTCTATATTAAAAGAGCAGTCTCTTACATATAAGAGATCATATTGGTTCCCTGTGCTCATTTCTGCCTTCTACCCATGTAAAGAAACCTCTGAGCAGTGGTACCTTTCCACCATGACTCCTGAAAGGAGAAGGATCAAGCAGATTCTCCATGTCTGCAGTCCAATTCATTTTATCCTAGTATAAAAAAAACAGACCACCACCACCAAAATAAAACAAACAAACAAACAAAAAACACATAATTTTTATTTCAAACTATTTCCATGTCTCTTTGCTTTTAATTTTAATCTTTTTAAATCCTTCTTCTAGATACTGTTAACAGCAATGTCCAGATTCAAACAGCAAGCTGACCTCTTTAAAAGAAAACCATTTCTGTCTTGGGCATCCTTTGTGAATTCCTGGGATTAATGGTATTTTGCTAAGTTCTGCTTACAAACAGTGAAATAATTGCACTAAGCTTGTCATTGCTATAAAGCTAAGGTACCTGGTTAGAACTTGCTGCCCTCTGTTTTCCCACCTGCAAAAGCTGATTCAACTGATCTTAAAAGCTATCAGAAGTACCAAGATACAGTAGGCTGGGTAACCTCTGTTGTTCCTGTCCCCAGCTGGGGCATCCCTGAGGCATTTTCCCTGTGTAGGATGCTGTAGCTGACCTGACAGTTACTGAATCAGAAGAGTTTTCTATCAAATACATCCAGATAATCCAAAATCAGACCCCCAGTGGTGACATGAATTCTTCTCTGAAGGAGTGCGTTTGCTGTAACTGATCATTGAAGGAACCTTGGTGGTGACTATTTTGTATAAGACAGCTAAATTTCAGTGATATAAAACCCATCCTTAGTCTGTGTTCAAAACAAGGGATATTTCTGGTTGCAAAAACAACAATCGTGTCTGTTAGGAATACAGCAACGCCATATGAATTGCAATTCCTACTTTTTCAGTGGAAGAGCATCTCTTCTAAAGGTATGCTCCATCTTTAATCTCAGAGCAGGTCCTCATTGGACACCCAGAACAATACCTTCAAAAGATAAGCCAATAACTAAAAGCTTAGAAGTCAATTGGTTTAAACAAATCTTTAAAAGCTCTTGTTTTACAGTACATCATAATCTTCCTCTTATTCTTCCTATAGCACCGAGAATTTTCCTATTCCTAAACTAAGGTGCCGGACCCTGTCACCTGGTGCTCTGAGGTGCCAGCTCACTTCTCTGCCACAAAGTGATTAAAGCAATTAGACTGAATTATGAGCTGTTGGCTCTGATCTACATTAGACATAATTTTGGTTCTTCTTGTCAGACGGACTAAAGGACTCTGGCCTGAAAGCCTATCTGCTTTCTAATTATATTAGTTGTTTTAATAAGAGATATTACCTTTCCTTATAACAGTTATTTCTCTTAATGTTAAGCAATGTATTCACTCACAGAAACACCATCAGTATCTAATTAACTCAATTCCCCCAGCCCAAGCAAACAGCATGTGGAAAAATGTCACTTTGGGTATCATTTCCCCCTCCTTCTTCCTCTGTCAACCTACATCTCTGCCTCAGTGCTGGGGAATATTATACTACCAGAGTTTGGGTGAAATCAGCCTGGCCTGTCTTCCAGTCCATTTTTTGAGCTGGGCCCTCTCTCCAGGTGAGATCCAGCTATAAAAATGTGATCACATCCTGCAGCTGAGCTGCACGGTCTCTCCAAGTGGGCCCAGCTCCTCCATCCCCCCGCAGAAGGGCTATACAATGCATCTCAGTGAGGCGTAGGCTTTCACTGCCTCCCATCAAAGCGTCCTCCTGCCAACAGAGAGGGGCCAGGAGCAGAGGAAAAGCTCCTTGATATGAAATAGCAGAAGCTCTTTTTTGCTCCACTCTTCAGTCTATTCTGCACTTCTTTCAGGCAGGGCGAGTCCTACCGTTTCACTGCAAATGCTCTGTATAGAAAGTATATATACATTAAACTGTCTCTGTGACCATGTTTGACTTCTACTCTTACAAATAAATGGGAGTAGATAGCTCCTTTCCCTCAGGAACTTCTGTCTGCTGAAAATTGAGAATCGCTGGGATATGCAGATGAAACGGTTCTTTCTCTCCACCAAGATATGAAAGCAGAGAGCTCCTTACCCTTCCGAGCTTCAGGCCAAGGGGCTTCGACACACACAGAGCAAACGGGAAGATGTGTGATTAGGTAACTTCCAAACTTCAGAAACATTTTCATTTCAAATTCTGACTTCCTGCCATGCACATATTCTTCTGTAACCAGGCTCTGAGGCAATTTATTAACAACTCCAGAGGAGTGATATCTGCAGAATCTGTTTTTCAGCTTTTGACAGCTGAGCAGGGCTAATGTTACTGTTTCAGAGTGCCGTCGCTAGAGCAGTGCATATTCTGTATATTCAATAAAGATGCATCCTTTGAAGGTGCAAATGAAATAGTTTATCTGAAGTAAAAAGCTAAAAAAGACATTTTAATATTTTAGATCATTTATCAGCATGTAAGGAAAAAAATGAGAGGAAATAAAAAGTTGACCGTGTTTTCCAAAGAAGATTTTTAATCACAAACTACCAGAAGTCTTAGGTTGAGTCTCCTTTTCACTATACTTGAATAAGTATTTTAGTAGAAAGCACTACATTTCACAAAATTAAATTAAAATAAAATAAAACCTCAGCTAAACACTTTCAGTATTTTGAATTTTTAAATGTAAAAACCAGGTGAAGACAGTTCTACAGCCTTGAAATCTAAAAAAAAAAAAAAAAAACAAACACTGAGATCAGCATTACACCTGAGCTCTGAAATGAGAGGTTTTAAAAATACCTGAAATACAATAAATATTACATAAAGAAAAGTTACAGAGGCTTTCAGGGAAAGAATAAAAGGAATTTTGTTCACATTAGAGAATGAATGTGAAATCATGGAAGTCTTAACATTGTTCTTGAACTTTCCTGGAACAGAGGTCTTCCTTGGATGAATGTTACAGGGAGGGTGGAAGAAGGAGTTAGACTAAAGCAGGATTGACATGCGTGATGAATTACAGTTCATTAATCCAATTAATGAGTAATTCCAGAAGCTTTAATCCCAGATAAAGCTCTTTATTGTAGCTCTGTTGGTTAGTGCTGCACTAAGAGCCTGTCAGCAAATCTGTTGTAAAACTCTATTAAATAAAGCTTGCCATGCACTGCCATAGCTTATGTGGTAATATTTTGCTAAAAAAAAAATGAGAAAAATATAGAATGGAGTGATCTCTAACCATATTTGACCTGGTTTGCTTTATAAAAGAATTCAAGATATATTTAAAAAGATGCAGACCAACTGAATGAAACTTCAAATATTTATAAACACACTTGGTTTAGAAGGCAAATATATGTTCCGGTTTCTGAAGTCATCTGTATATATGATTTCTTCGTGCACATCCTATTGACTAATGGGAGCCAATAAAGTATATTGGGCTCTTTTTGGAAATAATCTCTGTTCCATTCTTAATCTATTTTATTTGTGGTGGCACTACCTCCAAAAGTGATGCTTTCTGAACACTTCAGAAATGCAGTCCATCCTCTGCAAATCTCACAGGCAGAAATGGACAAAGAAAGGGAATAAAGAGAGGGAATAATATGGGGTACTTACGTACTGTTTGTCTTCATTAGCTGTGGACAATGCAGCAGAACAGCGCATAAAAGAGGGAGTTCAGTATGACACAAGCATCTGAACCTTTAGCACATGCCCAAGAAGATCAAAACATTAATTAAAATCTATATAGCAGAAAGAACTTCAGAGCTTCTCAGAAAACCAGGAGGACTCCCCTCCCAAGAAACCCTTCCCGTCCGAATGAACCCAACTCCTTCTCCCTGTTGTGACAGTGCTCTGCCCCCTGACAGATGGGCAATTCAAATATTCCTTTGCCCACCATAATGGGATGAACAGTAGATGGATCTTCACCAAAATCCTTCTGAAAACTGGCAGGTTGGTAACTTGTAGTGACTGCTATGTAGTGGCTTTGATTTGGTGAGTACTTGTCTACTCAACACTGTGAGCATAAGTGCATCTATTTTAATAATGGAGAAGACTTGCAGTACCATGAAAGTTTGTGCAATGCATTCAAAGGTCGATCTTACCCTCTGAGCAGCTTTGTCAAATTATCTTCCACATTCTCAGTTTGTAAAAGCTGTGTTACCAAAAAGATCTTGATATGATGACTATTTAAGAGAAAGTGCTTCCTTTCTGATATTGCCACAGTGTCTGTTGTGGGAGGATGACAGTTCACACCCAATTACACACTGTGATGGATTCATATTTCTTGATCAGTGGCTTTGAAGCCTTCTGGAACAACATTGTACAATGACCCTTCATCTTAAAGACGATTAGTGACATGCGGAAGAGTCAGAATTTCATGCATGTCAGAACTACTTTTAACCAGTCTCTGTCTGTGGCAGTGCTCCTGAACTGGAAGAAAGCTCAATTGCACCAGCACAGAGAAAGCTGTTTGATGGAAACAAGCAACTGCAGAGCTTATTAGAACAGGAACGCAACTGTCTCAGAAGGACTTCCATTTAACAAAAGCAACACCACAATATGAAACCAAAAGCAAAATACTTGTGCAACTGTTGTTAGAACTTCAGATTTCTGGAGTTTGAAAATACAATGGAAATCACCAACTTTGACGAAGACTCAATGCACTTCAGTGTGGTGATGCATATAATTACAGCAGTTAGGTTTTTTACTATGTCTTTGAATCAGGGTCACAAAAGAGTGTGGCATTTAAAATGATCTTTTATGTTACTAGTGCTATAAAGGTGTCTTGGTTAAACCCTTACAATTTTGTCCTACCTCGTCAAAAAGAAATGCTACATCCCTCAGAAAGCAAGACAGTACGTCAAAAGAAATTGAACCTGATCCACAACTTAGTCCTGTTGTATGAATGCGATCCTGACTGCACAATGTCTATCCAGGAGGAATGTATGAATCACTAATTGACTAATGAAAACAATAATTCCTGTGCTTGTTTAGCCAGGTCACTTTTAAGACTGTTCAACAGATTAGAAAACAAATTAAAATAAAAGCTGTTGTGAATATGGGGACCACCAACTCCAGCACTGGTGGCATGCTGCTGTTAATGGGACTCCTGTCCCATCCTTGGTGTGTTTTGGCATATCATTGGTTCATCTCAAAAAAGCTTTCATGATTACAGCTTGTGGCATCCCACCTCAACATGCAGTGCTACCATTTCCAGGGACACGAGGAATTGCGAAACATATGGCAAGTCATGGGAATTGCAAGACTTCAACCTTGAGCCGCTGCACAGGATTGAGGCAATGTGTTTAATACCTCCAGAGGGAGAGGGGAAGTGAGAGACGAGTGTGTGCACTTAGAGGGGAAGAGATCAAAGATAAAATGAAAAACTAAAACTGATGAAAGCACAAGATTAAGAAATGAATGAAAGTCACCAAAATTGATCAGGCTGTTTAATGATCAAGATGATCAAGCTACAGTCCTGCAAATGTTTTCAAAGGCAAAGAGACATTTGTATGTCTTTTTTTCCACCTTTGAAACTTCAGTGGTAAAAGCTGCAAATAGTTAATATAAAACAAGCAAAATACATCCACCCTTTTCAGACCATTTGATATGCTACTTCTTGTAAATTTCCTTAAAAAATGCCTTTCACAACTAAGAAAATCACCACATGCTCACTGCTTTGTAAATGGGAAATTAAAGATAAGGAAGTCTGAATAAAATAAGACTATTTGATATTTTCATTCCAAGCACTTAGCCAGTATCAATCAATTACCTCACTGCACTTCCTCACCGTCCCCAATCTAACTGAAAAATGCAAGAACACAACTTTCTTGTGAGATAGTTGTTATTAACCCATTTTTCATAGCTGAGAACCGAGATGCAGGGGATGTGGGTGACACCCTGGGTCACGGTGGCTGCTAGTGGCAAAGCTGGAAATAGGTCTTGAATCCTGTTTTTAAGACAAGACACAGGGCAGTTCATTTCAAAAAGAGCTGTTTCCATGTCAGGATTTTATATGCTTACATCATATGGATGAACCAATATTTCGATGTCTCCAGCCTCAAAAAGCCTCCTGCTATTCACAGAACTGATTTTTCTTCTTATGCTAATTATGATGAAAATCTTTCTCCTTCATGAAATCCTTGTGATAGCACAGTTTCCCCTGTGACTGACTCTCCACTGCATCAGGACAGGAATCTCTATGATTCTGATAACCAGTGTGCAGTTTTTTTAGGCAAGAGTGAGACGAGCAGTGAGAGGACAGAGGTATGGTCTGATGGCATTTATCTGTATCAGTTGTCAGCTTATGAAGCATTATGTGATGTACGTGTCCAGCTTTCGCTGTTTGCACTACTGGCAGATTATATGATTCCCTTTTATTGTATTATGGCTTTTTCCCTTAAAAACAAACAAACAGTCTACTGTTCCCCGGAGAAGGACAGGTAGTGCTTTTTACATCCAATAACAAGCTGAAAAGGAATCCATTCTGGGACACTCATTTTCACTCTGCTGCTGATCATAACGAAAGTACTTCTCCTACGAGCAGTCATTCAGTCTGTTGTTGTTACTAAAGCATTATATATGTTATTTTCTGTATAGTTAAATCGTATCTTATTTATGATATTCTTCATAGTGATGGTTCACTTTTTGCCTAGGCCAAAACACTCTGAAGTCAGTAAAAGATTAGCTGTTTTGTATTCACTGTGCTCTTATTTCTCCCCAGCTATGCAGGGAACAACATCCAAGTAATGTTTGGATCCTCTGTCCCAACGCCAGGCAAGTCTCTGCTGAAGACACACCTGATGAGAGGTATTAAATAGTTAAACAAAATGGATTTTGATTTTTTTGATCTTCAGTCATTAGGGTAATTTCTTATATATTGCACATCATTTATTCTTGAATACTGTGGTGACGTGAGTCTCCTGTTAAAGACTAAGGATGAAATAATTAAAAATGGCTAAGTGACCTTGAAAGTCATGTCCTTCTGAGCATCAATAGGGGCTGTGAACATTAATTAGTGTTTTTCAAATTCTACTCTTAATATTTACCAAAGCAGAACAGCTTTCAGTCAGTCAGTCAAGGGCAGGTCTGGTTAGCCTGTGACTGTTGACATATTTGTATTTATAATGATTTTCTTTATCCATGATTTAATTCGCAAAAATACACTTAATTTTTTTTTTTTTTTTAAAAAAAAGCTCTATTGAAAATGTTTATTACAACTTTGTTTGGAGAAATGCCTATGAATAACAGACTTTGTTGCTAACATTAGAGTAACTACTTCTAATCAATGATAGAAATATGAGATAAAGAGCTCAAAAATATTATGATTTATTAGATGAGACAGGCTCAAAAATTGCAAATGAAACTATCTAAATTTTAACAAATGTGTCCATAACAAAATTTGAATTTCAGTAAGAACTTAAAAAAATCTTGTTTCCACTGTATTTAATAAAAAGCCCTGTGAGGAAGAGCATAGTTAATTTTTATATTTCTTCACTTCTTGTTAATAACAGAAGAGTGATATTTCTGACAAATACATAGGAAAGAGAACATTTTATCAGTAGGATCTACTTTTTTCCTAAATTATTTGAGAAGTCTCATAGTCAGGAACACTGCAGATTAGAGTACACAAGATATTGAGGAAACAATAGGCAAAATGGTCTTGTGCTAAATGAAAAGTGAGAAGGATGAATGTTATCCATTCTCTCTAGTGTTTTTTATGCTGGGTCAATAAGCTATTGTAATCAAACTACAGAGAAAATCTCTTGCTGAGCTTTTGCTGTTACATTTTACCAACCCGCCATGGATTTTTATATTATTCTGTAAGATTAAATGATGGTATGATTAGACTGTCACTAATGATAAGCAAATAGTTTTAAATAAGCATGCTTAATATATTTGTTGTTTGCCCAGAAAAAGGTTAACCGTACTGTTATATGTCTGAAGATGTATAACCTTGTCAGGGGATACATAATTGCCAGCCGGTTCTGTATGTGCTAGCAGAGTTTGAAAGATGCACTTTTATTTGTAAAGGTAACTCAATCCCAAAGTCAACTCTCCATGAATAGCCAAATTTTTATTCTCTGGTAGAATTTGTCTTCTTGGCTCTTCTGGGGGCTTCAGTTACAGCTTGCACAAAATGAACTGATTTGGTTCCACCAGATGAATTAGAAATTCCAGATGTGAAGGAAAATGTTTACATTTTAGATGTCTAACACAACTGACTCCAAGTGCTAGTTCATAATCTTTTCCCATATGGGGCTGCAAGTTTTTATGAGCAACTAATTGTGCTGTAGTAGAGGCTAAACAAAGAATTTTCTTCTTCTTTTTTTTTTTTTTTTTTTTTTTTTTTTTTGCTTCCACCATACAGAAGATGTTAGGTAGGGCATGCTGAATGGCAGATGTTCCATAACTATAGTGCACTGCAGTGCTTGGACAGGTCTGATAATGTATCCAAGACAGATACAACCTGTTTATAAATTAACTTTTGCTTGGGACACTACTTTCTACTACTTCTTGATCATCACTGAATTCCAGCATGCTACCATTAGCAATCCAAGTTGGAGAGCAATTGATAACAGTGTGAACAAAAGTTTTTGTCAGTAAGTAATTTTAAAGCTTTAATAAGATCATTTTTTAATTAAACATTAATTTGCATTGTGAAAGTTCCAGTACAAAGTTGGTCCAGAGAACAGCTAGATTCAAAACACATTTCATCACCTCATTATCTAAAGGTAGATTTGCTAATTATATTTAAAGGTTTTTAAATGGGCAACAATGAAGCCATGATCTTGTGTATAACACACACTTAACTTCATGGACATAAGAGCAGTTATGCTAGAACTGCATGAAAACAGGCATCTAAAGTCAAGCACATGCATACACTTACCATTTCATGTCCATAAATTTACTTTAATCTTGATAATTCTTAGCAATACTAAGCTGTCAGGGATCTCCAGCTTGTTTGCGGGCTGGTTCTCAAAATGTCATCAGGGAATAAAGATGTTAATCTCTTTATATTTCAGCAGAATATAAGGGCAGTGATTTCCCAGTACAGTAGTATTATTTAGATCCTGCCTTGTAATTACTTTTTTCTTTTTTGATATCACACATGTACTTGTGACATTACTGATAACCTCAGACATTATTTCAGTTATTTCCAGTCACTCTGACATATTTGTATGCTGTAATTTATTTTTATTTGTATGTTTATTTATTTATTTTAAAAGTATATAGTTGTATCTACATATGGACTTTAAATCAAATTGTGTTGATCTGGTAAAGGTAGATTTCAGCTCTAATACTCTACTGCTGCATATGTGATAACTGAAAGAGTTTTAATGAAAAGAACAAAAATGCTGTCAAGCTGCTCCTCTTGCATTGGCAGCAGCTCATTTAATTTATTAAATTAAACCATCATCTTAGTTTAAAAATATATTTTATAATATCCACAATTCATTTTATAAATATGTTCCATCATCTTCCATTTACCTCTGTTTCATAATTTGGATCAAAAGCACTTAGAAAGGAGCTAGGAGTAAGACCCAGATCGACCGCTGCTCACACGGAAGAGTTCATGGGCAAATGAAAATCAAAGTGAATGCCTGAGGATCTCTGAGTGCCCAAGCCAATGTCTTAAATGGGCTAACAAGGCACCTAGGGCCTGGCTGTTGCCCGTTCTCAAAGATGATGCCATCATACCTAGGCCAATTTTGCACCACTGATCAGGCAGGACCAGGGGAGCTTAGAAATGCTAGTTGAAGGGACACCAGAAGGTCACCTACTCCATACTGCTTGAAGCAGGATCATCACCAAGACCAGATCAGGTCAGCTGTGGCCAAGTGTTGAATGCCTCTGGAAGAGCTGCTGCAGCTGATTTCTGCTGTAGAGGCAGGTGAGATTGTTGGGCAGCCTCAGCTCTGTGCTCAGCCTGGCAGGGAAATGAAGGTGAGCTGACACAAGTTTTGGAGCACTCCTGAGCCACCTTAGAGGAGATAGACAGAGCTGATCACTGGTGTGCAAATGACATTAGCCACATTAAAATCGGAATAGGGACAAAGTGCCCAAAGAGATCCAGATTTGTCAAGGAAATATGAAGAACTGGATTCAGTGCCCATTTCAGATTGAAAACATTTACACCTCCCAGGCTGAATCACTCAGGAGAGCCTTAATTACCTGAGCAGTAGCTGTGGTATAAAGGGAATGATTCTCCCCTCTCCTGTCCAGACTGTGGTCAACACAGGATTAATAAGAGCAGACATAAAGACCGAATAGGAAAAACTAGTTTTCTAGGTCTCCTTCACTGCTGTGTGCAGGACCTTAGTGTTAAAGCAGACAATTTAAGACCCTTATGATGAGCTAACTGCAGCCTTTATATAAATCATGTCTTTTGCCCACTAACCAGCTACATTAAAATTAATAAAAATGTAAAAAGAAGGTCTTAAATTAATTAGCAATTGAGTACGGACTGTACTTTATTATCTGTAGATTCTGAGCACTTGCAAGAAGATCTCGAGTGAAAAAAAAAAAAAAAAACAGGAAAAAATGAAGGAATGCGTTTATAAATCTCATAGATTTGTACTGGACTCTGTATATATAGAATTGTTGTTTGCATGTGTAGCACATATTACAGTGCTGAACAAAACTTTTATTACAAAATCATGTTTCTGCAATTTACCTTTCTCAAGGTACTACTATAAGCAAAGTCCAGATTTCATTCCAGCTCTATGTTGCCTCTAATTTTCCAGCTGGCTTGAGCAATGCAAAAGAAAGTCAAGATACTGGTCCAAAATTACATGGCCACTCCAAGGCTCAGCTGGTTACCAGAACTTGCTTCATCCATTACATCACACAATCCCCTTACACATCACAACCTCCCATAGGGCAACGACGGTAAGATTGCCAATGTTTTTTCTCTTTTAAAGCCTTATGGTGTAGTATTAGTTACATTCTCATAGTTGTTTTAATTTAGAAACTTTCTAGGCTTAGGCTGCTACAGGGTGGAAATACTATAGAAGTACCTGAGGTAATATAAAATACCTAAACCCTTAGCATGCAGCACTTGTGCCAGAAGTATTTATTTTATGGTCTGAGTTTATTAAATTAAGTTATTGACTTCAGTGAAGTACTGCAGAAGGGGACTTTGAAAGCTGGCTGGCAAAGAGACAGATGGCTGGAATCTGTTCCCACAAAACCAGCAATAAAGCCCTCATTGACTTCAGTAGGTGCAGGGTGAGGTCTAGAAAGACCTGGTGCAGCAGAGCACTATTGGTTACAGTGACCTTTCTTCAGTGAGCTTTAAGGCCTTTTTTTTTTTTTTTTTTTTTTTTGTGAACGGCAGGCTCTACACTGTTTTTGCCATCAAACTGAACTTGGTCAGAGCTGGTGGAGACTAGAAGATCTGACAGGAGGCTGTCACATTTTTCAAGTGAAACTGTTGAAGCACTTTGAAAGCAAATTGCACATCAGTAATTTGAATAAATTAAGATCTGTAGCTTATTGATATCCCAGTGTTTTCTTAGTGTAATTAATAGCATATCAAATGGATTGCTTCTTCTAAGACAGGGGATTATCAGAGAGATGGCTGTTATCTACCATAAACACTATTTTTTTTTTGTAACATGCTAGGTTTTGTGAAGGTCAGCATGCAATGGTGTGAATGACTGTTGTAAATATGACAGATTCTGTCCTGTCCCGTTCCCATTATTATTACAAAAATAGTATAAATATTCAACCCTTGACTCTTAGTTTTGAAAAAATATTGTGTGTGTCCCCTACCTTGATACAATAACTGTCATATGTAGGAAAGTGGAGAAGTGTATTGTTTTTTGTTTTTTGTTTTTTTTCCTTTCATAGAAACTACAGGGTAAAATGACTGTTTCAGAGGTCAAATCTCAGTCTGAGCTGTAAGTCAAGTGAAACAAGGAAAAATTTGCTTTGATGAGTCAGATTTAAGAATGTTGCTGTAATGAAGGATAATTATGATGACGGAAATTAAGGGCAGAATTATGATAATTGAAAGCTCTGTTGTGGCAGATATTAAAAGACCCTGGAGTTCTGGGGCTGTTAAATGTTACCATTAAAATCTTGGTAATTAGAAATACTTGACAAAGGCTGGGTGAACACTTAGTAGAACAAAACCTTAACTATTACTTTTTGATAATCCTGTTACATTGCTCACTGTATTACATGTTTAAGTTTTCTGTGGCTGTGACTCCTTGATGGCATCTAAACCTTCTATCTTACTGCTTTAGAAATAGACTTAACTAAAGAAAGGGAAGAAAAGACATGAAAGCCTCTTGCACTGTGGCACACTGCTCTAATCAAGTACAGACCAGATTATTAAAGGTCTAATTCCCATGAAAGTTAGCTTGTGACCCTGTTCTTTGCATCGTATGAGTAAAATTTCCCAGTTCCTATGTAGCTCTCTAAAGTTCATTCTGACAGAGATTTTCACTCATTGTGCACCATACAGTGTCAACTAATGCCACTCTTAAGCAAATTTTATTAGTGCATTTTCTCTAAACAGGGGAATTGTTTGTTTTCTGCCTTGAGAGATTTCCTTATTTTCTTTCTCCTTGGATTGTGTGAAAAACAGCTTTCTTATCATCTGTGCAGAAATCTTGTCCTGTAGAAGGTCATCCAAAAGATGTATGTGATCCAAAGGCTATTTTCAGAGTAGGGCACACTGAGACAATTATGTAAGACTTGTTTAGTTTATGAATTATTTTAGTTTGAAAATGTGAAGTGATTTGGGTCCTGGAACACAAAGAAGAAAGAAAGAGCTAGAATATTTCTATTCAATTTAATTGAATTTAGCACTTGACTAGCAAGTAGCTCTCATCATTTTAGGATCAGCAGGGGTCCGACCCTGTAAACACACAATCCTGGCAGTCCCAGTGAAGAAGTCATTGTGTCCATAGCAACATGCTGCAGCGTGAAGCATTTCTGCACCTCCTCAGCTCCCATCCTGGCACTGCTGGGGACACAGACCAGCTGTGCATGACTGTTCATGTTTATGTCACCACTATTTTAACTCCACATTACAAACCTTGTTTCCCCAGCAAAGAGCATCTGCTCTCTGAGTGACATGTTTTTAATGTGCTGATTTATCATTGTCAGATACAGCATTTTTATTGCTGAAATTTGAATATTGTATTTAAGGCACTTTTGTGATTACAGATATTTTACATATAAATTGCCTTATATTACAAAAAATATATTCTGTACTTCTCAAGCAGTCTCATTCTGATGTGTCTTACATTTTTATACCTGACTCTGCATGGCTAAATGGAGGTGAATAACTGTCTGCTCGGGATAACTGCAACCCTGGCTACAGTGCTGCATTAAATCTTTGATCGCATGCTTATTATGTGACATTGGCCGTGGTAGTTGAGGAAACAGTCTGGAAAGACAAGGTTGGGTCCTGCCCACGGGTTTTAGCTGTATCTGGATAATGGGTGCCCCAAAAATGCCAGACATGTCAGAGGCTGCAGATGTGCTGCCAACTCTATTGCAAGTGAGCTGCTGGCTTGGAGCCACCTCTGCATCCTCTGTGAAGGGGCAGGGAATGGGTATGAAGGCTTGGAAGGAGCGGTGCGACTGGAGGAATGCTCCTCCCTGGAAGATGTCAGATCCTAAAGGGTGGTGAGAAAAAGCTGACTCCTGCCTTTGGCACATATCACAGAAGTGAGCACTGTCGCGGACAGGATTGCAGCCACATGACAACTGCCAGGCTGTCTCAGAGAGAACAGCTGCTGTTTGGAATAGGTGACACCCAGGGGGGTGCCGGCCTGCTGTGCAGGCTGCCTGGTGTGCAACACACCCAGGAGATGCAGCGTGAGGCAGCAGCAGTGCCTGGCTGCCTGGCTGGGGGTGTTCAGTACTCCCCAGTGGGATCTTACGCTGTGACTGCCAAATAGCCAGGGTATGAGCTGCTGCCTCGCTAGAAGTAGCTTGGGAAGAGAAAGGACACAATCCAGACTGAAAAAATGGATGCAAGAAAGTCAGCAAATCTGATGGAGTATTTGTTCGGGGTGTGGAGTGGGGACAGGAACAAGAAGGACTAAAAAAAGTTCAAAGAATGGAAAGAAAAAGGAATGAGTTATTGCTGGTAAAGACCACAAGTAATTAAGTTATCCCATAGAAGCTGCGGAGAAGCCTGGAAATCCCATAAGGAGGCAATTACAGCTCCAGAACAGGGCCAGAGAGCAGCTTGTAGAAGACTGAAATTTCAGGAGAAGAGATCCCTCGAAGAAATACTCCTGCTTGTGAGAAGGGGCATTCCCTCATGTCACCAGCATTTTCATCAAGACAATTGTAGTAATGTTTAATTTAACATACACATCAGTAACCTTTATTACTACAAGAAGGAATACCATGAAGCTGCTGGAAATGACCTGTAAATGTAATTCTAGGAGCTGCAAAATCCTACAGTGACTTTTCCCATCGCTGTTCAGTGCAGCCTGGCTGCTTCACGGGGAGCGCAGAGCAGAGTAGTTGAAATAACACCGCCATCTACTGGGCAGCCCGTTAATATGTCAAAAAGAGAGGTCTTGCAGACGAAAACTGTGCACAAATCCCAGCCACGGATTCTTTGGTACATACCAGAACACACCTGATAAGCCCTCATTATGTAATTCTTCATTATTTTTGTTACTCATGTTGACTGATGCATTTTCAGGCTGCTCTCTATGCAAGACATAGCTAAATAGATAAATAATAAAAAATGACTGCCTTGCGTGGATGTACACGAATAGGGAAATGAGGAACATTTTTCATAGCATTTCTGTGCGGGGAGCAGCACCAGTTCAGCAGCTGTGCCCTGTAAAAGACATATTAATTCGATTCCCATCAGGACTGATATTATTTGCTCTTACAGATCTGTTGCTTAGTCACATGCGGGTGCATACATCAAGCCTGCAAAGCAGAAACCTAGAAACAGCAACGTCCACTGATGAGTTGAGATGCATGCCATAGCCAGATGTGGGAAACAGCATGTGACAAAGACGTAGAAATTGTTCTTGCAGGAAGTATAAATGCTGTAGGATTTCTTGCTGCTGTGTGTATTAGATGTATGGTATCCTGTTTCCATGCTTATTTCTGATATAAATAATTTCCACTAGCAATGTGGGGTATATCTGATACATAGGTGGTGTTCTTCAAAAGTGATCTGAAAAGTCGTGAGCCCATCAACTCAGCTAATATAGTTAAGGCACACCATTCTCTGTAGCCTAAGGCAAAAACAAGGATAGTGTGATGGTGTGACTGGTATTGCATGGAGCACTTTCGCCAGCCCTGCCCAAATGACCAGAAACTTGCTAATGATCAGCTCGGTCAGTCAGAAACAGGAGTCAGAAACAAGGCTGAAACACATGAGCCTTAATGTGGGGAAAGTGACAATCTGCTACTGTCCCTTAAGTCAAGCTGAGTAATGGTCCTCCAAGAAAAGACAGTGAGATTTCCTCCTTCTGCAGGGAGAGAATTGCTGGAACTGTGTGAGACTCCCCCCAACTAACGCAAATACCAATTAACACAAGGCTGAGGATGAGAACAGGCTTAGGCTAGGCCCTACAACGTTATGGGTACATGGCATGGCTGCAGCATCCCTGATGAGGGACCTGGCCAGGGCTTTCTCCAGCAGAGTTCAGTGCAACCACAGCTGAAAAGAGTTATCTGAGATACTTCTTTTTTATTATTATTAACCTTTTTTTTTTTTTTTTTTTTTTCCGGGTGACTTTTAGATTAGATTCTGTTTAATTTTAATGTGTATTTTTACAGTTGAATGATGGTAAATCTGCAGCCTGAGAAACCTAGGTTCCTTCTTGGAAAGAAAATATCCAACCTCCTAATATATTTATTCATTTACATATAAATGAAAATTAATAACATCAGATAGCCAAGGTGCATTTTCTCTGTTAGTAGCAAAAGCAACAGTAGTTCCTGTGCATTTATTATGATTAAATATTATCAGTGTCTGTCACACATGAATGAAATCATACCAGGAGCCGATTGTCTATCTTATATAGAAAGAACTTAGATGGCAATTTTTATGTTTTTTTTTGTTTTGTTTTTTAAACCTATTACCTATCCCCAAGCTATCTGCTAGTTTATGCTGAGGTATTTACAGTGTCCTTGAGATACATCTGCCTCAGTTCAGTTATTAATACTCTGTGGACAACATACCAGCAAGTTTGCATGAAATTTATAAATTTAGCAGAACCATGCAAAAATTATTTTATTAGGACAACAGAGCTCAATCCCATATTTAATATCATGATGTCAAAAGCAAGATTATTCTAATATTGCAAAAATATTTATCAAATAATGTAAAGAGACTATATTTTCAGTTCAGTAGTGAAATGACCACGTCTGAAACCAGACTGGTGTTTCTAAACACCTGGTAACCTGTATGCATTTTTGACCTAAATTACCTTCAAGCTGTGATGACTGCATGCTCTGTACATGTAAGTAAAGGAAGTATAATACTTCTCCTGATGATACAGCTTCAAGGGACATCATATGAAGGAAGGAGACAGTATTACCACTGGATTGTCTTAAATAATTTTGTGTGCTTTGCAAATGCTTTCTTGCAAAATACCAAATGCCAGGCATTTTTTGTGTATTTTTCTTCAATAGTTTTTTTTTTTTTTTTTTTGAAAATCTTTTTGACTTATGTACGCTGCTTATTTTGAGGTGTCAATTTAGCTCTGCCATCCTGTATATATATCATCAAAGCAGGTTGCTTTAGTTAACTCGGGAAAATATTCTTTATTGGGAATACAAACACTAATAAAGTTATTAGTGCAATAAATTATTTTCTTTTGTATGGAGATCAAGTAATCCAGTGTTTACTTCTGAAAATATAATGCAACCTATATTGTGAGTCCATTAGCAGCAACAACAAATCTTTCCTGGCTCTAGAGGAAGAATTAATTATTTACATGTTTTTCATTAACTTTTTACCTACTGTTAACAGTAGGTTTTTAAAAGAATTCCTTTCTGTCTGTGATCAAAGTTTTCAACAAGCCCATTTACAGGCAGTATATTTAGCCATTTTTAATTATTTGCAGTCTATCACAAAATGACATTTGCAATTTTTAAGCATTGCTGAAACCCTGCAGGTATTCCAGAAATTCCTGATAAGTCTTTTTGAGCAGCCAATGCTTTTATTCACTGCTCTTGACATGCTGTTGAATCAGATAGCATGTGTATCTCGTCTTCACCTTCCAGAATAATACCAAAGCTCTCAAAACACTTACAGCTGTCTGTATATTCACCAATGGAGCTGATGGTTATGTACTTCTCTGGAGCTGTATTTTCTCTTTGGGACATTCTGGTAGCAGTATTAGTGTAATTTAGGGCAACAGAACATGGATCTACATTTTTATTCCAGGAAAAAAAAAATAAATAAATTTTTTATTCTCCCTGCTAAACCTATACTCAGTCCTTGGCAAGACAGCCTCAGAGAAATTTCTGATAAAATCCTCTTCATACTTCATTTTATAAAATCAAGAAAATTCATAATAATTTCAATTAAAATAACAAAGTTTGAGTGTCTTTTCTAACCATTTTTGCTCTCTTACAACTCAAAGTTTGAAGAAAATATAATGTGAACAAAGATATTCCCATTTATTGTTAAGACGTACACGGACTCTCATTCTTTATGAGTTTGTGAAACTGAACCATTTACTAATCAGTTCACTTTCCAAAATAAATAAATAAATAAATAAAAAGTAGAGAAGGTTAGTCTAATAGGAATTAGATTACTAGATTTATCAAGACATGCAGTAAAATGGGCCATGCTTTCCCAAAACTTCTGCTGAGTTTTCTTCGCATAACCGATGTCATATCCCCCATTTGTTCACCCCTGGCACCAGATGCATGGCTCCTTACCCAGGGAAGCCATTTTATCCAGTGGCTGAAATAATGACTAACACAATGGTTCCTGCACCATGAAACAACCGATTTCTCTTCTGCGACCCACTGTGAACGTGAGAGACTTATTTACAATGTGACAAGCCAGACTGTTGTTCATCTTGTTGAGCACAGGCCAGCACCAGCTGCTTCTGAGGAAAGTTCAACAAACTTGATAATGAGCACCCAGGGAATAACAGGTTCAATGGAGAAGTTTCTTCTTCATCTAAGCAGTAGCTGGCTTATGTGTTAAATATTTTATATCCATTATACACTCAACAGGAAGCAAGAGGTCTGTGCAAGCTCTTAGTTTTGATACAGGTATTTAGCCTATATTTAAGCACATACAGTAAATTCAGTGCTGTGATATTCAGTGCTATTCAAGATTTATTACCAAAGGAAATTACACTGAAACAATTTATTGGAAACAAAACAAAACCTATGACTTGATGATGGGTGACTTTGTTCTATAGTCTAAGGCCAATTATTTAACAAAGCGTTTATTACGTTTGACTTTAGGCCAAGCAGCGATGTGAGTTGACATACTCTAGAATAATTTTTTAAAAAATATCAAGATATAATACATTAGAGAGCCTCCAAAAGAGCAAAGCAAATTTAGATGGAGTTATAAAATCATCTACCTTGATAACATAGCCAGTGGTATTTAGTCATAATTTAGACATTGATATTTAGTCAGTTCTACTGAATGTATAGAAAAATACTGTAACACAAAGAATCATAAGACCCATGTCCGTTAATGCTACTTATGGAGTTACCTGTTCAGTGAGATGCTATTGCCTGCACTGTTTCCAGGTTCACAGCATGGAAGTCAAAAGCAAATTTGGTAGGTGCAAAAGCCTACTTCTATTTTTATTTATTTTTTTAATAGCTGAAGAGAACTGTCCTGTAACTTGGTCTGCTTCATCTTGGACCAGAGTTTTATAAAAGTCTCTGCAGGCTGGGGAAAAGTGCTTTCCTTCCTCCTGTGCAATTTTCTGAGAACCTGTTTAACTTCATCCAGTCTGCGCAGCTGGGTAGGCAAAGGGCTTAGCCTTAATTCTGGTAAAGTATTTTTATTCTGAAAAGAGAGCCACAGGCCATTATTTTAGACTAATAAATCATATTAGATTAATAATGCATGCTAAGATGAACCTGTTACAGGAGTGCTTTATTATGGATACTGTACACAGAGCAAACAAAGCCTGATTTCCATTACCAGAATACTTCTTAAAAAGCACTTTTTGGTGTTCTGGCACCAAACTCAAAACAAAAGGTGCAGCAACAGAGCACTCAGCCGGAAGACAAGGAGAAGATTCAGCTGGGATGAAACAGCAACAAACATTAACTTTTCTACACAGCTATTAGGGAAATAGGTGCTTTAATGGGCTTTCAACCATTAAAAGGCAGAATTAGAGGCTGAATTAGAGTATTCAATTAATAGGTAGTCAGCTGTGTAAAATCTATCGCATGACATTAATGCTCTAAAATCCAAATGGGTAAGTGTGATTAAAGTCTGTAATAAGCAGAAATGTTTTTCTTGGCTTCATATAAATAGATACCATAATGCTATATGAGATTTGATGCCACAGATTAGTAATTTCAGTACCTATATCACATCAGTTTGTGCCGAGATAAAAAAATGCAAAATGAAATTTTTTCTCTGCTGCATTGGTACTGTTTTCATGAATGTTCAGACACAGTGACTGAGGAACCGTTGGGTGGTTAAAAGCAAATCTCATATTACCAGGAAAAAATGAATGGATGGAAAAGCAACTGCAGTAGTAAACAATAGGAATAACTGAGTCTAGGCAAGATCTGAATCTTATGAATATTAGAAGCACTAATTCAAATTGAGATCATAAAAATGTACACATTTGTTGAAATGGATGACAACAGAACAACAGAAAAGTCAAAAGGCCAAAAGAAAGGAAACATTCAAAAAAAAAAAAAATCAAAAAAATTTCTCTGTGTGAGACAGCGAAGCAGGTTTGTAAAATAAAGCTATAATTCCAAGCTCCGTAATATTTGGAATGAATGCTCACGTTAGTGAAAAATATAATAATAATAATAATAATAATAATAATAATAATAATAATAATAATAATAATAAACAAGTATACTAAAATGTTCATTCACTTAATAATGTTTAATAATATTCTATTAATTTTATTTCACCAGGTTTATTGAGTAGGTGAGTGAGATGAGATCTCTTCATGATAGGTGAATTTATAAGAAAACTGTTATTTATAAGAGCTGAAATAATGTATTTGGAGTGCTGCTGTTTTTATTCAACACCTGCTTTTCTTTCCACATAGTTTTCTTCAGACAAATTCAGTAATGAATTGATTTTTACACATCTCAAAAGATGAAAAACTGGAATCTGGAAAATATCTAGTTGAGAGTACTGAAAAGAGGAAGCCTTGCAGAAAATGAATGATTGGGCTGGCTATAAATTGGCCCTTAGCTCTTGTGAGGTCTTTCTGAGCTCACCGTTGGTAAGTTACTTTTTCTATGGGGTGGGGTGATGTGTATAAATTAAACTCACTCTACTGAGACCAGTGGAGCGAATGTACCTGAGGGAATCCAGCTCTGTATTTCCACCATTTCTCTAGTCTCAGTTATTTTCAAGGTGGGCTAAACGTGGTGACCACTTACAGCTTTATGACTATATTACCAGTAAAAGGCTTAGATAAAGTTTAAAAAAAAAAAAAAAAAAAAAAAAAGTGTTTCCATCAGAGGTGAAGGAGAGTTTCCCACACATGACTGGAAGTACGTTGCTTATGACCTATACTGCAGCAGCTCCTGTTCCACCTTCCAAGGCATCACTAACCACCAAGTGACATTCTCCACATACCTTTTCTAACACAAGAAGTTGATAAGTACTATTTAATACAGAAAAGAGAAGCTCATAAGCTGTACTACACTACACTTTTGGTCTCGTAGTTGAAGTATCCTATAAAATCCCTAGAGGAAGAAGCAAAAAAAAAAAATAAAAAATGTGAAAAGCAGGGAGTAGCAGGTCCCTGTGGATGATAGTCCAGGTGCCATGGCTGATTTATAGGTTTGAAAAATATTTGTAATGCCCATATTATACTTGCTCAGGGGATAAAGAGAGGATTTAATTCACTAGTACTATCAATCTTTTACCTTTCAAGACAATAAATTCACTAAATTCACTAAAAAAGCAATTCAGCTTCATACAGTTGTTGTTGTAATATATCATTTATCATTTACTGTATGTAAGTACCAATAGCACAAACATTTAAAATCATCAACAGAACTATGAAGAGATGAAAGAAAAATGTTTCAGAATAAATCTCTGTCCTTTCCAAAGCAACCTGCTCTGTGATAAGGTTATAGAGTAAAACACGTTACTTGGAGCTTAAAATAAAACCCGTACTTGTTCCATTGCAAATGATTCAACAAAATTACTAAAATCCATTTCTTGTTTGTATATGTGACCCGTGGCAGGAAAGAGGGGGAACTGGAAAACTAGGCTGATATTCCTTTGTTTCCTCTATAGCGGTGCAGTGAGTTTTTTCTACGAGACCTCTCAGAGACCCTAAAACTATTGGGAGTATCCTATGGAGGAATCTAAGTGTCCTTATTAAATATTCTGTGATCCTTGTCTCTTAATCTTTCAAGTTAATCTGATACTGATGAATATTCCCATTAATACTTAGATTAGCCTATCATCTCTGAAAAAAAAAAAATTGTAACATTTTTCTTTTTTGAATGAATGCAGAAATGAAATTAAATCAAATTAGGGGATTGATCTGTACTATAATACACCCATTTCTCTGCCACATTTTCTTTCACCCACTAATTATTCATATTTTACATTTTGATACTATTTATATTGTATTTTCATTACAGCTATGATGGTTTTTATTGACCCCCAGCATCACTTACTTGTTCAGCAATCTAAAAGCCTTGAAGAGGCAACATCTGTGTTGAAGAAGTAGAAGCAACCACCAGGTCTGTTGCAGAGCAGCCCTGCCAAGGTTCCTCACAGTAATTGGGCCGCTTTTGAACACAACATCTGCTTATATAGATCCCCTTATAAGATCAAATTTTAAAGGTCAAGCTGGAAATGGAAGATGAAAGCGGAGATGACAGATATATGGACAGTCAGAGTTTTAATGCCACTTTTATGCTGGTTTTAGCCCAAGCCAAACTCCCACCTTTTGTTATTAAACCTGGTGTTTTTTATTATTACTCATTCTCATTATTACTTCTAGCTGGAAGATCTGGAGATTTTCACACTACACTGTTCTCCCTTTAAGATTTTGGTTTCTTCAAACCAAGAAAAATTCCAGAAAAATGTGGAATGAAATGGTTCGAAATAGGAGGAGCACCTTTCCACTGCATGCCATTACACTGCTAACACTGATAAGAAACTCCTGGTAAATGCCATTCTGAGTACTGGTGATTTTTGTATTAGTGTGATCTGTCCATAATCAGTATTATGAATAACAATTTTTTACTTACTTTCTTTTTGCTTTCTAGTCAAGGAAAGGCTTTGGGAGACCAGGCAAAGATGTTCCTCAGAAGTTCAATTGCTTTTCCCAACTATATCTTGTGTTATTGGACTAGCCCGCCAAGGTGAAAGTGTTTTGAGAATTTCTGCTGTCTGAGAATATCGTAATGCTTCCATGCTTATTCACCTTAATTTTACAGAAAACCAATCAGAGTGAAAGTGATTTATATATTTTTTTAATTATTATTTTTTGTGTGCACATGTATATGATTTTGTTTGGTTGTTTTCGTTCAATCAAGTATTCCATTTCACCTAAGTTGAACAACAGATGTTCACGGAAGCTGAATCAGTTCCCTGTGGAAGACAAAACCATTCAGACACCAGAACAGCTCACAAAAAATGAAACAAATACTTCTAAGATCTAAGGATGAGAAAGATTTCTAAACAAATTGATATCTTTTCTACTGATTTTGTGTACATTTTATGTTTTTCTGAAAATAGATTCTGATCAGAAATCCCCAGCCAGTTCCAACATACACAGTTTGAACATGTGTGTCTTCTTTTTATTAGTATTGGGTAATTGCCAGTATCTTCACATAGAAAAGTCCCTTTTGGTATGGAGCTGCTGAGCAATGACAATCATTCTGTTAGATATATTTTAGGGCACTCTGAACCAGAGATGTATTACAGATATGATTTATATTGACATCTCTGCAATAGCCTGGTATTTTCCAGTAAAGTAAGGAACTCCTGTGAAGAATGCTTGCCTCATTGATAACTGTGTCCTAGTGCTCACAGGCTTGCAGGCTCATCCTGTAGAGCTCACCTGCCCTGGTGACACAGTCCCTCTGAGATGGTGCATGCTCCAAATTTAAGGGCACACTGCACCCAGATGAAGTTCAGATGGCCAAGGCAACATGCATGGCAAAACAGCAACCAGAGTTAAAGAGATGTGTGCTGAGCACCCCAAAGTGTGAGTGTACCAGGTCAAGTCAGGGATCCCATACAGCCTAGTACCATTTCAAGGTGCAGCGTAGTTAGGAGGAACTGATTTAATTTCTTTAAGAGGTTCACTCATGCTGTCTCAGAGCTTAAGCACTTATTCTCTCTATACCCTTAAAAATATGGAAATAATGAGCTTTCTTCAGCTTATCTCTTCTTTACAGTCTGAATGTCCATATTTTGACCCACCAGCTAATGAGGAACAATGCACTGAAAGGCATCAGGGTTCTCCCAGAAAGGAATTATAAACTGACAGATAAACACATTAAATGCCTGAATGTACAAATCACTCTCCACACTCCAGGAGCTGTGCAAAAGAGGATACGTTTTTCTGTAATGAATTATTACCCTAAAAATGGCAGTTAGTTCCCACTTAAGTGAAGAGCTTGGTCCTGTAAATTACATGTACTGCTTCTTGTATTATATTCTGAAGAATCAGATTCATGAAAATGAATGCACTTTTGTTAAGTGAAAGGTCCGTTGTACACCAGATGACAAAACAGAGGAAAGCACAAGCTCTAATCACTGTGTCTCCAATTGTTTATTACCACAAACGTGGTACAAGATGAGATGAAGTGCCTCCCATTTAGTTTCATTGGTTTGTTCAGTCACGAAATAACAGTGGTGAGGTAAGGAGTAGTTTGGGTTAACAAAGTGAGTGGGTACTGTACTTTGGTTATAAGAAGAGTGCTTGGCATTTCTCTAAAGTATATGGAAAGAGATGATTAACAGAAATGGGAGCAGAGATGGAGAATTCCAGAGCTGAATTCCTTTTCATCCCTTTTTGCAAAATCCTGGGGGGTGAATCACTTGCTTTAGGCTGCTAGGACTTGGTTAAATCCATTATGCTGACCTTTCTACCCTCTCTGAAACTTTAGAAAGGGCTTCAAGAGTCATTGAACATGGCCATCCCATATCAATGGGTAAAGGATTGCCCTGGGAGTGCAGGGAGTTTATTTCTTTTCAGTGGACTAGGCAGGTATTTTCTCTCAGATAAAACAAACAAACAGAAATGCACAGAGGAGGGTTTTGGTATGAGTAAATTCAGACTTGCAGAAAATGTTATACTATTAAATGAATATGTCTTTTTTCTCTGAAGGGCTCTGTCTTCCTAAGAGTGTGTGTGCTTGCAGGGTCATGCTCTCTTTGCCAGCCATGAATAATAAATCTCCTTTATGCCTAGAAAGCAACCCCAAGGGACAGCCTGATAGTGAAGATACTCCTCGTAGAAAACAGAAAGAAATAATACTGGACTGTCATTTTTACATCAGTTTCTAATGAGTGCCAGGGCTTAAAAGGACTGTACATCTGTCTGCTGGCTTGAGAAAAAAGGGAAGTACTAGCCCCACTCAATTTTGGGGAAGATAAATGAGGTGTCCCTCTCTCATCTCTTTCTTGGGTCATCCAGGTAGACAGATACTTTCACATAACCTTGAACAGATACTTGAGTGATAGGATTTATCCCTCAAAACCTCACTATTGCCCAGCACTTCTGCATGCAACTCGTAACCATCCTCCTACACTGACTCAGGAGCCTGAGCATTTCACATTTGGAACAGTGTCAGAAAGTCACATCTCTGGAGGTGTCCGAAATATTTGCATTTGTATTATTATATAATCATTCACTCCCATCCTGAAGTTTGGTTCTGCATCTGAAGCAAAGTAGAAAGTTTCAAAAAGCTTTCTGCTCTTAATGCTCTTCTCACAGCCTTCCTCTCACCTCTGCCACATCCCCGTGGGCTGCCTCGTCCCCTCCAGCCCCATCAACACAGCTCCTCCAGCCAATTCCCAGCGTCACAATGCCAGCTTGCTGAGTGGGATGTTTCAGGCAAACACTGTTTCTTTCTTGTAAAGTGAATAGATCTGAACACCTAACATGCGTATCCATCAAACAATTTTTGGCCAAGCCTGAAATACCGCTGCCAACTCCCAGCTGTGACTTTTGGCTGGTTTTAACTCCCTGTATTCATCCCTACCATTCAAAATGAATGTAATACAAGAGGGACTGGTGTAAGGTCTTTAGTGTTGTGTTGTCTTGTTGTATAGACAGTGAAGCTAATTGTTTCAAGTGTTCACAACTTTCTGGGGAGTTTTAGTTTCTCCTCTTAGTGAGGTTAATGGTGTCAAGACTGTGAGAGCGTTCTGCAATATTTCTATGCAGGTTCTCCATGGCTTTAGTTTCCCATGGTTTTCTGGATTAATATTTGGTGAGGGAGAGGTGTTCATTATTTTTCTAACTTTGGTAAGGTCTGTCCTGAGCTGGGATACTGAGAGATGGTGAATATTTACACTTCATTGTCTGACCTGCAGTTTTTTGTCTTCCCGAACTGAAGGGTGCAATATCCAGCCCAGGGAAACTTGATGGCTGGGACAATGGGAAATTTCATTTCATCTTTACCAACAGTAGCCACCTTCAAAGGCTCCCCCTGGTTCAAACTGGTTTAAGAAGACAACAGGCAAAAGGATAAGCAAGCCTACCTAAATATCCCTTTTCTCCTGTTGTAAGAAGTCCTGAATATCTTCCACTGATTATTTTTTTGCCTGGATACTTTTTCTTCTTGTATCCAAAAGACCAATAAAGGCTAGATTGTTTGTGGAAAGTTCTCTCAGAGTGCTATAAATTGCTTTTGGTTGCCAATATTTTCCTCAGAAGAATAAAACCAATTCCACAACAAATTTCAGTCATTTTCATGAGCCCCTGAAGTTAAACTTTAGAGCTATGATTTTTACACCAAAGCTTAGACTGAAAGAAGATTTAGTCCTGTCAGACCCATAGAGACTGCCATAGCTGAATTCAAGCATTAACTGAGAAAGATGTGTAAAGGTGAAACTTGTGTCCTGTTTAAAATAAACTGGATTTTTTTTTTTTTTAATTTTTCATATATTTGTGCTAAGAAAATGGATAAGGCTCTCTGGGGAAAAAAAAAAAAGTCAGAATGACTGGATATGGAGTCTTAATGAGCTTGAAGAAATACAATCTAAAAGTCAGTAAAATCAATGGAAAGACTCACAAGGACTTATAGGGCTATAACTTAGGCCTGTGAAACCGCTAATTCAATGGGACTGCTCTAAGCAGCAATTTTACACATCAAAATCCATAATCAAAATTAAGACAAAAAAGTTTTAGAAACTTCTTCTTAGATAACCTATATTTGTCTCAAAGGATCCACTGGTAAAATTTCTCAAGGGACGTAGTTAAGCCAAATGAACAGCATTTGAAACTCCTTGGATGTACTGTAAAATATGTTTAATGGTTCTATTTATGCTTTTAAAGGAAATGTTACTCACAGTGATGTGAGCAGAATGTTTACAGACTTCTTTATTACTGTATCATCAAGTAATTCACAATATCCTCACTTAAACAATCAGCCACAAAATAATCAAACTTGACAAGTCAAAGAAAAGGACTGCTAGCACGTATGGAAAACACTGAGCATTGGGTGGAGATACAATATATTCTAAATAAAACACCATGAATATCGGAGCATGTGATGCAAGTGCAAATTCTTCATATCATGCATTAAGCTGACAATATGCATTGCCTTACAATAAACATTCTTCAAAGTGCTGCCGTGCTATAGTAACATGGCACTTTCAAATGAGACAAAACTTTAGAGAAAATATGATTGAGAAACATGAATGATTGAATTCTTTCAGTGCCATTTGCTTCTATATTCCATTTCTGTTATTATTGCTGGTGTGCCAACCGTCTGAAGCACACATCTCATTTCTCACGACGGGTTGACAGACCAAATGCTGCCACACTTTATGTTAGTAGCAAAAGACTGTTTTCTAAAATACCAGGCAATGATACATCAACCCAGGGCACAAACCTTCAGGACTGCTGCTGGTGCTGCACAGAGCACTTTTGCAACAGGTTTGCATAAATGCAACCTCCAGGAACCTGAAGTGGGAAGCAAAGTACTTGTATACTTATATTTTAACATTTTTATACTCCTCTCACATAAACATGATGTCAGACATGACTGCAATAGTCTGAAGTGAGTGTTGTCTGCGTTGTTGGTGAGCAAGCAGGTTTGGTTTACAGCCCCGATTTCTCCAAGATCACCTGCTACCACCCATACTGGCTGTACACACTGTTCTCACCCTCCGTGTGTGTGTGTGCGCGGGTGTGTTACGGGGTGTGTAAATCAGAGCAGCTGCACTGAAAGCAGCTGCAGGGACACATGCTCTCAGCTGCTCTGTGTGTGTGTGTGTGTGTGTGTGTGTGCTTTGTGTATAGCTGGAGGGCTTCCCTCTTGGAAATTCTGGGATTAATGACACATTAAGCCCTCTCCAAGAGAGTGGACTGAAGGAAAAAAAAAAAAAAAAAAGAAATCTGAAACAGGAAGGCAGTCTGATGACTTTTCCTGCAAAGTTTAGTATATCAAAAGTTAACTTCTAAGCAACTGCAGATGCATGGATAAAAGCTGTCTTGGACAATATGCAGCAGCCTTTACCTTTCCACCAGCATCTCCAACTTGTTGCCTACCTCTGCTGGATTCTCTTGTTGGCCATTAGCAGTGAGTCAGCTCCATTAGGTAAGGATTTTTTTACTTTTTAATTATTTGATAGTCATCTGGGGGACAGAGTTCACGTGTATTTCAAACTGAGATGATCTTGTTTACATTCACTATTGAATGTGGCTTAGATAGAGGGCTATTATTAGAAAGCGTCACCAAAATAGAATGGAAGTAAGGTTAAAATAAACAACTTCTAAGGTAATGAAGAAGGTTACAGTGATAACCAGGCATGCTTGTAGCAAGCAATGTTTATTGTCCTTTAGAGGAGGTTTATTGTTATTGTCGTTGTTGTTGTTATTATTATTATTATCTTAAACAGAGAAATTGCAAACCTCTGAAGATTCCTACTTCTTACTAGAAAATTTCAGGAGATTTAAAGAAGAATCATAATGTTTTCCCATAAATGGAATATATGAAATGAATCATAAAAGAAGAAAAAGCTTTAAAATCAGGATCTATTCCTCTAAGGAAAGAAGTATACACACTGTACATCAGAGCACTATTATAGATTAGTTAATTACACATATAATAATACACAGCTATATAGTCTCTGGCAGTAAAAAGTTCACGAGTAATTTTTCTCCTACTGTATACATTAATTGTAAAGCTTGTTTCATTCCAGCATAGGGTCCGTAGAGGACATAGATTTTACATATATAGTTTCTTTATGCAGCTTTATTAATCCACTGCAGCGATATATTGAAAATCATGTTAGACGCTATGCAACTAGTAAAAACAGAGTTAAAACAAACAAACAAACAAAAAAACAAACAAAACCCAAGAAAAGCCATAGGACCAAAGTGTAGTCCTATCAGTGATTACGGATATAGCCTCAGCAAACTCTGTGGAGGCACTCCCTCTTAATGAAAATATGTTGCAATATTTTACAACATTTAATTCCAGTAGAGTTTCAGCTAGTTTTAGAGGTGATTGTCAGCCAGCACTCATTAGCTATATGAAGATAACACTATTTAAAGCACTCTTCATTTGAATATCAGAGGGTTACCCAGAAAGGTTTGCAGGACTAAACACAAGGCAAATGACCTTATCACCTTTATCTTCAAACAATGCCTTTAATTTCTGAAACCTTTTGAAGGGTTGCCAGTGTTATGGAGTGTAGCAGCTACTTATCTGATAGAACAAGCTTTTCATCAAGGGGAAATGACCTTTTAACTCCTAGTAACAAAGTAACTGTTTTTCCACTGTATTTTTGTTACAGAAGGTATTGTTCTTAAACATACTTATGAAGGGGGGAATACAGAACGAGAATTAGAAAATAGCTTCCTGTCTCTTAGGTGATGCAGAAGAATTCTTAAGACTTACTTCTTCTTTTTTTTTTTCTTTTTTTTTTTCCTTTCTTTCCATACTGTTAACTCAAAGTAAAGGAAAACCGCTCAAAAAAGTTTACATTCAGACAGATTGTGCTGTGACATTATAAGGATATTAACAGAGCCATATGCTGTTTACTTTAGTACTCTGAGTATAACAAATCTACTAATCCCATAAGAATTTAACTATGAATAAGGAACGTCTGACCAAACAGCTTTTTGCAGATGCCTCATTAAGAGGGAGACAAAGATGAAAAAGTCTTTTAAAGACCAAGGAAGAATTTTATCATCTTCTGCAGTCTTATGTTAGGGAATGAAGCCTTCAGTGACTACAGGTATTCACATTATTTGGGGTTTTACATATTTTCTTGTGACTGAAGAACATAAAAGGGTTAGCAATAACGTCCATAGCTGCTCTGTGGTAGAAGATTAAGTAAAGAATCAGGCGAAAAAGCAACTCAGTGAGTCATAGATGTGGGAGGGCTGACACAACACAGCTTGTCAGACTTTTCTGAGATAAAATTCTGTAAATAAGTCAATCAAAAGAGAAAGACAATAGCTTTTTTATGGAGGTATTTTAGACAAAAGTATTTACCTTAAAATAGATAGCTGCTTGCAACCACCATCGAGATGGAATTGCTCCCCATCCCCTTAGGAGCCTTTTCATAGTGTGCAATTGGAAAAGTTTTTAATTCGGATATGAGCTTCACGTAAAGGCACAAACCTTCCATCAAAGCTCACAAAACTACTGGAGTTACACTGCTGGGTGTTACATATATAGTAAAATCAGATGCAATTAATTGGTTCCAACTTCACTCCTGTGGATTTTCCTCAAATCTGAAACAGATAAGAAAAGATTTGAGTGTATCCTGAAGTGAAGGAAAAGGGGGAGAGAGAGGATGGTGGGGGCAGCGAGGCTGGGTGCCTACAGCCAGTGGGAAAATATGTTGCATTCTCAAATGAGCTGAATGATCTGATTAGGAAATAAATGAGAATAGTCTAACTTGAAAAAAAAAATATTCAGTATGTCTTGTAATGTTGTAAACCATGGTCTTGCTTTTCCTAGAAAAGTGAAACAAAAATCAGAGTATGCAATCTGCTTTCTGTACTACCCATGAACAACCCATGATCTCACTTTTGAGATTCTGGTGTAAAATCTGAGTGCCATGAACTTTCAGTGCTTTAAGCAAAAAAACTACTTGAGATGGGAATTAAGCAAAAACCTAGCTGAGCTGAGAAAACGTTTCATCATGAGTATTTCAGATGGAGTATTTCAAACTATTCAGGAGCTTTCCCTGCCTCATACACCTGCTGCAGAAGAAAACCCCCTGGTCAGACCCTAAATACACCCTGCCACCACCATCCAGACCCCCAGCACTCCCCCGGTGCCCCCAGGCTCCTGTCATCCCCTGGTACCCCAAGCACGGGAGGGGTGCAAATACCCCCAGGGAAGCCCTGGGGCATTTGGCCTGGAAATAGCTTGCAGGGATCAAGTTCTCCAACCATGAGTGGGCTTGGTCAGGGACATTCCAGCGACTTTAGAAATTACACTGGGATTATTCTGGCTCCATGTCTTCACTCTGTGCAACGGACATTTACAGCACTGTGCAAACAAAAAATACCCTGCCGAATGCTTTCCTACAGCAGTAAACCCAAGACTCCCTGGCCATGACAAATAAGCAGTAACAACTGCCAAAGGGAAAGGAACAACCTTTATAGCATGTTTCTCTTCTGGTATTATTCTTAATAATCAAAAATTGTTTACAGGGTAATATTTTATTTCTCTCTTATTTAAGTTTTTGTCAACATCAGGTTACTCCATTGGCCTTATTGCCTGGAATTAATCCAGTTTGTGTTCAACTCAGGAGTGAAATCTGATTACATGCAGTCAAAGCAGAGTTAGTAATGTGGGTTGTACAGCGATTTCTGTTTGCTGATAACTTTTACATTCCTCTCCTTTTTACCTGAAAAACAATTGTGCTATCCTTACTGCAGGGATAGTTCTTTTATGAGGAAGGCAAAAAAGTGTGGCTGTTACCATCTGGGGGTGAGGGAACTTTTTCTACCTTATAATGACAGTGTTTGTGACTCTCCTGTGCAACATCAGTATGTCCCCACTGGATTTTAGGACTTTGAAATTTGATAGAGAAACCATTTTTAGCTCACACATTTGCCTTCCAATCTGCTGATGAAAATTAATAGTTATTTTCAAAGTTATACAGGCTTACAAAACATGTTTGGTATGAGAGGGCTGCCTGTCAAGGATTTGCCAATTCCCATTGACCTGCCAAATCTGTATGCTCTTTAAACTACTTAACATATAATTATTACTCTACTCTATACTAAAACAAGAATCATTTTATTAGACACTGTTCATAACAGTGTAGGACATTCATGGGCAAAATATTTAGTTTAATGGTTCAGTTCCTCAAAGTTATTTTGTCTCCAAATGCCAAATAGTAAGAGGTATTGCATACATCTAGCTTCCTTTGCAATCGATAGGAGCTGCAAGAAGTCAAGACAAATCAGTGTTTGTTCCTAAATCGACAAGACAAATTGCTGCAGGGAGGAAGCATCATCATTTTGTTTTACAGATAGGATAGAGATGTGAAGTGGCTCAAGGTCATGCAGAAAATCTTTTGGCAGAGCTGGGATGTGTACCGAGGCCTCAAGAGTCACAGCCCAACCCTGTTAACTGCAGCGCAGCTCATAACTGAAACAAAGGCCAATGTAGGAAATAGAAGCGCAATAGAAATGCTGAACCCTCCTTCGTCTTCCTTGTAAACTCAAACAGCTGCACACACAAACTCAAGGGGATGCAAAGTATTCCTGATTGTATTCAAAGTTCTTGACATTTCTCAGCTGACCAAAACATGAAATTTCTCCCAAATCTCCTTTGATTTCAATCAGGAAAGGACCCAATACCTTCCAAAGTGCTATATGTATTTCAGCATACAGAATAATTGAAGACAAAATAATTCTAGCACTAACTAACTTCATTAGAGACAGATTTATTTATTTATTTATTTTCCTAGTTCTTTCTAGACCACTTCTGTAGCCTAATAAAACATTTGTGGCTGTATTAGCAAGCTTTGGAAAGCACTCTTGAATGAAAGCTTTCCAATAGCTTTCCTCACTTTTTTTGTAACTTAGACTTGCAGCTTCAAAAGCCTAAGAATATTGTGTGAGATACTATTTGGGGCTATTTACTGGGTTTGTACCAAACCCCTTCAAATAGTTTGCCGGGAAGTGTTCTGAAGGCAGTCAGACTTGTCTGATTTTTGTCTGCAAGCTTGTTTTCTTGGACATTCCTGTGTTCATTCTGACTTTTTGGCTACTTTGTTCCTGAGTATCTATCTTGTCACTTCACAGGTGGAAGTTTAATGTTGGATGTTGTTGATGCCCCAAAAGTGGATATCCACAAAAATGGATGGTCTTTAATGCTTAGTTGACAACATTGCTTGTTCAATGCTTTTTAAGTTTTCACAAAGCAGTGCAGTTTGCTTTCAGTTATGACCTTTATTAATTTCATTGTGGCAGCTATACTATGTGTTTTACGCTGAATTGAAGTTATTTATGGTGAAACCTAAACAAAAAAAAAAATAAAATGGATTAGTTCAAGGAATATTTTTCATCTGACTTTGAAACACAAGTATAACCATGTGTTAGTGCATGCAATTGTTTGTACAGCTTTTCTGGAAAGAGTTTTGTGTGTTAAGCTCTTAGGAGATTTACTTAATGAATGTATGTACTCATTTGCTTCTTTCTGACACATATTATTTTGATTATTCCAAAGTCTATTACTTTGATTGCTGTATTCACGCTGCATGGCATCCACGGAGAGCCACAAGGGAATATTCTACGTATTGAAAGGCAAAAAATTGATTGCCTAATATAGTTGAGGGATCGTAGTAGTCTGCTTTGCTCCTTTTGCTGGTTTTATATTATTCATCGATTGAGAGCAAGTTTATCTTATTCCCCTATTTTGTTCACAAAGCAGCTTCCACGAGCTGGATAGCAATTTATCTGCATACTGCAACACTGTAATGCATCTCGTGTGGCAGCTGAAGCATTTTACAACTCAACTACCCCTTGACAGCTTTGTATGTTGACAGTTACAGTAAATGGTCCCTCATGTAGTGTCTTTCTAATGCCTCGTCAGCTCAGTAGCTCTTGCACTTTCCATGAACTGGTGAATACCCCAACTTTCCCTCTTCCTTATGCTAATAAGATATAGGATTCAGGACCTTTCATGTCCTGAACTCACAGTCCCACTTTATTTTTTAAATAGCTGATCAAATTGCACTTGTGTTCAGTACTCTCAAAAGGCAAGAAGTCTATGACTAAAACCTAGAAGACAACAAAATGATGAGAGATGGAAAATCCCAAACTAATATTTCTAATAATGAACTTAATGGCAAATGAGGAGAAAAGCTTGGGATCTGAACTAGACCATTTCTTTACAGAAAAGAGCCTGTATTATGTCAGCTCCTACTTCTTTCTCATCTCATTTAAAATAGTATTTTACTGATGTTTGACTGTCATGCAAATTTTTCATGAGATTTTATCTCATTGGTTTTCTAGACATCTATATGAAGAGAAAGTTGAGATAAAACTTGGTCATTAGTTCATATATTAGCTAAGCTAACATTTTGTTATTAGTAATTTAGTAATTGAAATTTTCTTTAGCAGTAGCATTATTAGACCTCACTGCATTAGTCAGCTATGTTATTTTTGTTATATTTGGTCCAGCTATTGGAACAGGTAGACTTGAAAACATCTTTCAGAGATTATATTTAATAGTCTTCTTTATCTTCTTCTGCCAATTATTTGCTTTATAATCAACTATGACTATGTTATAAAATTAGTTGACTGTGACTCAATATCCCTCAATAACACAGCGTAGAAACTTTGATTCACTCAGGCTACCTTATCATCAGCTCTATTCTTTTCTTAATGGGTGAGAGGGAAAATATATGTATATATATATAAATTCCCAGAGCCATTTGGTCTGTTCTTTTAATAGATATTAAGATTAGAGCTGACAACAAAGACATAAACAAGGTGAAATCTAATTAATTCCTTGTTTCTATTTTGCAATAAATACAAAGGAAATTGAGTCTATTTCCTACCCTGACGTAGTGGTGACTCAATTTTGAGTGCTAAATACATTTTCTGATTGTATACAAAGCAGTATAAAAAGTAAAAGTAAAAGAAAGCTATCCTTCCGCCTTAGGTAGTACACAGCCACCACAAAAATTGTGGTTTTGTCCAGTGGAAAGTCTTTTAAGTGCCTGTGGGACTCAGCCACCTACACCCCATTACATTCCTGAAGCACTTAGGCTCTTTTTTTTCCTACCATATCCTTTAAAAGTCTCACTCACAATTTTTTAGCATAGAAACCCTCCAATTTCACATAATTTTCAGTTCTTTTCCTGGACTAGTTATTTCAATTCATCCTGTAGTGAAAATCCCTAACAAAGCACTGCAAATAGTCGTTCTGGGAGAGCTGAAGCAGCTCATAGTGCTCCCAGTCTGAAGCCAAGGTGCATCTTGTTCATCCTCCAGTGGTGGGACCTGCCACAGCATATTTTGCAGGGGTAAAGGTCTGTTATAGCCTTACGATATGGCTCCAGAGAAGGCATCAAAGACTATGGCCACGTGGAAACAGTCAGGCTAGGATGTAGAGAGCTGAATTTCAGTTTAATCCCTGTCCTTTATACGTGCTTGTGCGAGGGCGTAAAGCCTAAAGATGTGTTCTTCAGGGTAGCTGGGTCTGGGCTGCAGACTGTAATCCCAGCACGAGCTATACATCTCCCAGACGAATTTTACAACTATTTTCTCCTCTTGCTATGATCTCTGCCTTGCAATACAAATAGCTTTAACATAAATCATCAATCTACTACTCACCTCCTTTCCTTTCTTTCCTCTTAATTTTTTCATGTTTTTTTTTTTTTTTTTTTTTTTTTCCCAATAACTGATATTCTAGTCAGGAAAGTCACCCACAGTTATTTCTGCTGTTTCATAATGTCTCTTCCTCACAAACATTTTTTGTTGTGTTTCCTATTACCTGCACTCCTTGCATGGGTGTGTAGATGCTTTCTCTCATTAATACACTGCTGACAATATTGTTCATCTGCTGTTTCAAAACAACTTCATCTTCTGTCTTAGGGCTGAACCTGCAGGTTGCCTCCTGAGAATACCGAGTACCCTCATTAAGAGCTGTTGGGATGTGAGGGGACCTCGTGCCTTGTCCCTGTTCAATCCTCTCAGCTCCAAGGATCTGGCACAGAAGCACAAAAACACTCATGAGGTCCAAAACCTGTTCTGTTAGGAGCTCCTTTACCACTCAGAAAGGTTGATGGCAGGGGCACTAAACAGTACTTGTGTATACAAAGATTAGCTGGAAAATAAGCTGTCTTCCCAAGTCTGGTTTTTATGCTATTGGTGTATTTTTATTTTATATTATTTAAGACCCTTGAAGCGGGCAACTTTATTCTGGCTTCTTTTAAACATATTTGCTGAGAAATCTTTCCTTGGTAATGATGCACAGGGTTTCTGAAGAACCCTTAGTGAGGTTCTCAGGTTTAAAACTGGCCAGCACGCAAGGATAAGCCTTGCCTTTAACAACCTTAACATATGCTAATACTTACATTGTTTTCAGTGTGGCTGAACTGAACGTAAAATTAAAACATGTGGCAATCCTGCAAAAAGGTAGCATAGATGGCAACGTGTGTACATAATCACTGAAAACTTTGTGTGCACCACTGTTACCAATGCTTCATGTGATTATTGCTAAAATCAGTGTGCTGTAGAAATGCTGAAAGGAATGATAAAGGTCACAATAAATAGCCCTCACAAACTGGATTTCTGCTTCTGAATTTCACCCCAGGCTCACAGCTGGTACAGCCCAATTCTGCACTGTAATCTTCTGCATAGCGGTGTACAGAGTGTAGGACTTCCAAAGATAAACTTCTTCAGGCTGAGTAACTTCTGTTCATCCACTCAGGAACATGTTGGATTTTTTTTTCTTTTTCTATCTGATTGCTTTAACAATTGAAAACAATTTAAAAATTTACTTTCCCACTGAGACAAAATTGGGAGAAACCCAAAGTGTTAACTGATAGCCTTATGTTTTGTTAATCACTTCCAACAGAAAAGATGTTGTGTTTTAGTATACAGGAGCTGAATCAATCTCTTCTGTCACAGACAAGTGCCCTCAGAACTGGTCTATCGATTATGCCAGGGGAGAATATCTTTAGGTCTCTTACTTAAGCTGTTTCACTTTCTATTAGTAATTAAATACAACTTAGGATGAGGGCTTTGATGCCAGTCACCTATGTCTTTGTCTACTGTAAAGGTGCAAGTAGCTCTAATGGACAAAAAGTTCATTCATTCTCTAACAACTATACTCATGTATAATTGTTATTAAAAAAAAAAAAGTACAGATCTTCTCAAATTGTGCACATTTCTATGAACAGTTTCACTAACAGCATTTTAAATAGCCAGCACTTTAAGTTCTTGACCAGCTCAAACCCATGCTTACATTTTTTAGAAGAATGAACAAACTAAATAGAAGAGACATTAAATTTCAATATTATCATATTTCAGCGATATATGTTTACGAGTTCCCTGCAATGCACAAAGAAAAAATTTATACTCATTTGTGCTTATGAAGCAATGTTCTAACACACTGGTTTTCAACCTTTTTTTTTAATCAAAGGTCATCTTCTCGAAAACAAAAGCCATGGAGTGCCCTGTAACATCTATTGTTTTGTGCTTAAGAGAGGGCATAGGGAAACTGGGTATTTTGCATTAAGATAAACATAACTTAATTTATTCTTTACAAAAATCCTGATTTCACTGAAGGCAAAAGAGTCCTTAATTTAGGAAAGTTGAATTAAAGCCTGGAGCTGGGGGCAGCAGGTACCCACCAGCGTACAGCAGGCAGCTAAATGGGGAGGTATTTGAATAAATTCTGTGTATAAAGGGCTGGGGGATGTTTTGCTTTTTGTTGCATGAACTGTTGCATTTAACCTCTTCAAGGCCTTGGGCCTGCTCCTTAAAACCACCTTAATTTCCTAAAGTGTTGTCTAGAGCTAAAGTGCTCCTTTAGCTGCTGCCATGCTTTTCCATTCTGGCAGAAATTATTGTTTTATATAGTTTGATTTTAAGAGTGCATTCTGGCATCCATTTGGGGAAAAGGCACTATATAAAAGCAAAATCAATATGAGGGACAGTTATACTTCCTGAGCTTTTTCATTAGCTCTAAAATATATACATTCAGAGGGGGGTGGCACGGGGAGAGAACAATGTTGGTTTTACTTAAACTGAAGGGGACAAGACAAAGCATGGAACAATATGTATTGCTGTTCACTGGCAGGAGAGCTAACCTGGCATTTTTGCAGGGCATAAGCAGGTCTCTGCTCTCACTATTTCCGAGGCGACACCATCTCCTGTGATGGGCATAAAAATGCTGGAAAAATGCACAAGTACATGTGTTTTGTTAAATGAGGTGTTGCTTGGGTTGTACTCTGTTTTGACTGAAGTCAAGCTGACCATGGGCTGAATACTCACAAGGAAGCTTTGCCTTTGCACAGCTCTAAGAAGGAATGGAAGAGAACAGAGAGCAAGAAAATAATGCTGAGTGAAACTCTTCCTGGAATGTTGCTGAATTCCACCTGTGCTGTCTTTATTTACTTCCCCCAAAGTGCAGCAAAATATTCTTTTTTTTCTACCTGATCAGGCTGTCCCTTTAAACACCCTTGGAAAAATCTCTGGCCACCTCACACAATATATTTTCTAAGATGTGCAAGCACAGAGCTGGAACAAATCCTGAAAAAAATGTAATATATTATTCATTAATTAGAAACATTAAGATATTACAGTGGATTTTTAACCCCCAAAATCATCACTGCTTTGTGTAAGCCCAGCTGAAAAATTAAAATTCATAGTGCCACATTAGCAAGCCTTCTAACACAGGTTACTAAACCAGAAGAGCAAGCATCTTATTTCAGCTTGGAGTAAAATTTCACCTCACAGTGTCTTTTCAGCATCACCATGCAATTATGTGAGAGGGAAATTGCACACAAGCTTTTTCTCTTTTTAACATGGGCATGCTATAATACCTTTTTCATTAGTAGGAAATACCTGCTGTCTGTAGAAAAATAATTTGTCTTGGTTTTGGAAAACTAAATTATCTCTTATAAAAGATTAGCTGAAAAGCCCTGGCTAAACTTCTAAGCATTCCAGATTAAATACAAAGTTTTTCTTCTTTCTGGTGACCTAGTGATCCATGTTGTGAGTTCAAAAGTGAACCCAACAATTTATTTATTTCTGAAACTCAGATAAGGCATCTGGAAGATTTTATCAATGTGATTTTGCCATAATTCAGGGAAATGGGAAATAAAAGCCCAGAAAAGTTATCAGCATGCTATTGTCCCTTTGAAACCCAAGTGAAGCTTCAAAGCAGTGTGTGAGCTGGCAGTAACAGCACTTGTCATTAGAACAACATTCGTAGGACAACTGATGTGTAAGATCTGTCTGTTGGGTTTAACACACCACTTAGACTGTGTGGCCATCATCTAGGAGCTTTACATACATCTTCCCATGTGTTTCTATTTGCATTAAGCTCACAGTTTTGTTATTCACAGAAACTTCCACCCTGTTTTGGCTTCTTTTAGGGCTTTCAGTGAGGTAAGACAGCGAAGCAAATGAGGGTTGGACTGCAACACCAGGGAAAAAATAGACATTAAGGGGAATTTCATTTTCATTATCACAGATATCTGGCATACAGATCAAAACTTATTTCAAATCCATTTCACAAAGGTGCATCAGAAAGATGTCTCTCTCCCTGTTGCACAACCATTATATTACATGACTGCGAGGCGTAGCTTGTTGAACATGTAATTTCATCATGAGAGAGTGCCCCTTGCTGTGCGTGAGCTACTGCATTATAGGAAAGGCTTGGATTAAAAAGAACAAGCCTCCAGCTAGCATTGCCCTGCTCCTGCAATTGTGCAGTCTCTCTCATAAAAATAAGAGAGATTTGTCCACCAGATTCATTCCTCTTGCTTTAATATATAAGATGAGCTTTTGTAAAATGTTTCAGTGTTGTCATGCCATCCATCACCATCCCAGGACATTCCTTTTCTGCCTCATCCCACCATCTGCTACTTCCAGCACCTGCTCAGTATTTTCCTGGGCAGCGTGGGAGCTTGGACATTTTGTCCCCCTCAGCACCCTTTTTCCAGGGGGAAGGTGCAGGAAAGCATTTCTTGCTTCATCTCTAAATGTAGCAACAAGGAAGAGCTTCACACTTCTTGCAGTCCCTTTACATGTCTCAGTATTCTGCTTAAGTAACTGAATGTTGGTTTAATACCAAACAAAATGAAAGAGTGTGCCTTATTTCTTACATAGGGATCTCATATTATGAACTCTGCAGTTCCACGTTAAATTCAAGGCCAATAGTCCTATCCATCTCTGCTGATTTTCACCAGGAATATGGCTATCATACAGAGAGCAGTTTGGCTTCTTTTTATACCTTAAGAGATGTCCTGAATCCCATTTTCATTAAAAACAAAAAATGAACAAGCAAACAACAACTACAAAACACACACACGCAAAAAAAAACCCACACCTGAAGTCAAGGCCAGTCTTACATCACAGCTTCCCTTTGCTTATTTCTTCATTGCTTTTTCCAAATCAAACCCCAGAAAAATAACATTCACCATCTGAATATTTTGACTGCTAAAGTGAGGAGAGGCAAGAAAACTTCCCTTCTGTTTTTATAACAGAAAGATTTATCACAGTTTGCTAAATTCTGGAGTGATTAAGTCATGCTAAAGAAATAACTAAAACAAGGGTTTGATTACTGGCTTTTGAAGTTTTATACTTGGTTGAAGAACACATGTTTTGATTCTAAATGTGATAATATTTCTTCAGTGTAATAAAAATATTGCTCTCTTTCCACAACTAGTCAGAGAGAAGTCAATAAAATATGTACAGAAGAAATGCAAGCAGCATTTGGCTCAATATAAAGATTGATAATGTAACCACAAAAAAAAAAAAAATATATTTTTTACCATCATAAGTCTCTCCTGCTTTTTTTATAGTTTTCATTGAGCAAAACAATCCATCATACTTGAACTTCATGCACATTCCTGAAGCCAACAGTTAGTACAAGTCAATTTTTAATTATGATATTTTTACAAAACCTAAAATTTATTTCCTGATTTGGTAAAACACTTTAAGTAGCAAGCCATCGATATAAATTATGTAAATCTCAAGTGGCCCCAAAGTCATTAATCTGACTGGATTTCATAGTGAAACATAATATAGCAATAACCCACTGGCTCTCCATCTGACATCACAAAGCAATGAAAATGCTTACAATAGTGATAAACAATGGGAAATTAAAGTTTTGTTGTAGACAACAAAAGAAGTTTAACCTCTTAAATAAATTGCCCATTGAGTTCAGAATACCTCTTATGGTGTTAGATTTAGGGCCAAAAGAATTTGGATCTGACATCTTCTGTCGACTCTAAAAAAGACAATAACAAATGTAATCAGCTACAGCTCCTTGCAGAGAGCAAAGAACCCCAACTCCAAAATATTGGTCTTTAAAGTCAGCTGCCTGTGAGCTTGTCCCTATCCTGTTCCTACAGTAAATCCTGTTGTCAGGAGTGGAGGGGAATCAGTGAGGAGGACTGAGTGCAAGTTGTCCTTTGGTCACTGCAGTCTCCTGCCATTTTCCAGCAGTCCCTTCTGTTTCAGAGGAAAACCCAAGAAGTTTATTGTGTCCAGCCTCCTCCGGATGGCTTTTCACTGTTACAGTCCAAAGGCTGCAGAGCTGCTGAGAAGGTACCCACCTTTCCCTCCTTCTCCCATCACTGCTCCTCACCCAAGGTCAGCCCAGAAAGGGATCCCTGCAGTCTGCAAGGCACTCTCTCCTCTCCATACCCTACATCTGCTTCACTCAGTTAAGCTGGTTCGTGTAGACCTGCTTTAAAACCTGTTTGTTTTTTTTTTTTTTTTTGGTTTTCCACCAGCTGTTCTCCCTTTTGGTGGCCTCCTCAGTCCTTTCCAGCTGCTATCTCTTTAGGCACAGCTGTGCTGGGTCTGTTGTCATCTGCTGGTAACAGCTTTCTGCCTTTGCTTCGTTTGTGTGCTTGGACATTGTCTGCATCTTTATGGTCTTAATGCTGTTAAAATACTTTTGAAGAATTCTTCACTCAGCATTTCGTCTTTCTCTCTCTCTCTTCATTTAAAAGAGAGTTAGCATTATTGCCTGGGTCAAAGTCTACGTGGACTAACATCACCCAAATTCTTACAGACCAAAAAAAAAGGAGCTGTTAGAAGGCAAAATATCCTGTCTGTTAAGCCTTTCCAGCTTCTCTTGCTTTCTGTATGTTTTCTTTCACTGTATGAAAGTTTGTGCAGGAGACCAGCAGGTAACATGAAGAAATTGCGGCAGTTTAGGATGTTTGTTAAAATGCAGTTGCAGAGTACAAGATTTCTTAAAAAAGACATGTTGACAGAGGGAAAGAATCAAACCAGATACTAATTCCTGCCTTCAGAAATTTTTTTGTCCCCTTCCCAGGGGACAATTCCCCACACACTCCATTCTTTCTTTAGCTCTTGAAATTCTTTCTCCTTCCATTTACACAGTAAGATATACAGCCAGTACTTCAGTTCATATTTTTTGAACTTCAGGTGCTCTTTTCCATATTAAAACATCTCACCGGCAAACGCATATCCCTATTTATACTTTTTATATTAACTCAGTTACACGGTGGCAATAAAATTCCATAATAAGAAATAAGAGCTCTCATTGCACATTCACGAAGCCCTCCAAAGAACAGAAAAAGAACAGACCGTAAGTCTCATAAATCCAGCTTAATTTATTCATAGTGAGAGTCTACAAATCAGACATTTTTATATTCCAGGATATTTATGTTAAGATGTTGAATGGATAAAAAGAAATCCCAACAATAATTCAATGATTGATGATAAAATAACAAAATAGATAATAGCTTTTTTTTTTTTTTTTCATCAAAAAATGAAGTACTGTAAACATTAATTTGGCTTGTAGGCATTAAATCAAATCTGTGGTGTGTGAGGGCAAGGCTAGCATTTCAAAACTTCCAGATCTCTCTAATCCTCTGAACCAGAACCTTTCAACATCTCTGCTTCGATAGCGGCACTAATATGCAGATATTTTCCTTTTGTCAAACATTAACCTGTGGGGGCCATTCTTTATATCACACTCATTTCTTTTTTTTAATTCTATTTTTTTTCTCTAGGAGGTTTTTGAGTATTATATCCAAAATAGAAAGAAAGAGAAAGGGTATAGTCTACTAGTGGTGTCAATCCAATGTGGTTGGATGTATCTTGGTTTCCTTCAGGCCCATGGGAAGAGGATGTGTTTTGGTCCCACCCAGATGGTATACTAGAAAAAGGATGTGGCAAATGCCACCCTGTGGGTGTCCTTTAGTTACATTATAAAGGCCCCTTCTGTGTGAGCCATGCGATTGCTCTTGCTCAGTCTAAGACCACCATGAAAACTGTTTTCAACTATTAGAGGCCACCATGAAAACTGTTTCAGAACTAGGATTTTTGTTCAAGCCATCTAGATCTGTATGTTTCCGTAGGTAGAAATTCCCTATTTGCCACCCTAAATGTGTTCAGAGATGTTGCTCCTATAGTGGATGCTCTCACAACATTATCCTTTAGCCTGCAGAGTTCCCTTCGCCCCCGATAACAGCGACATAAAATGCCTCCTCAGTGTCCCTTTTGCTACTCTCAGCAAATTAATTTTAATCTCTACTTACAAAGCAAGCTCTTCATTCCCCTGATTACCCTAATAGCCATGCCCTCTGCTTGCGCAAATCTGAACAAGTACGCAGGGATCCAAACGAGGTCTATACTGTGGCATTAATTTAACTGTTGCTCTACTGTACTCTCAGCACTCAGAGTACCTTTTCACACCAGAGTGGAAACAGTTTTCTTGCAATCAGACAATACATCCTGGTCTTTCTCCTTCTCTTATTGACCCCTTTCTATTGTTAATTCTCCTGACTGCTAATGTACTGCTCTGCCTTGAAAGTATGCAAGTCTCATTTGTATGTGAACAGGAGTTGAAAGGGTCTTTGGTGATAATTCTAGATAACGGTATATAAGATCTGTGCATACTCAGCTCAATAGTATTTGTTAAAGAAAGGAGGCAAATGAATGTGCAGCAAAAAAAAAAGAAAATTCTGTAACTCAGCTAGAAAGGTAAAAATGAAGAATCCAGTAAATATCAGTCTTTTGAGATAATGGCTTTCACTGTTCAGCTATTCTTCACCAGTTCCTTATTTAAAACCTCTGTGGCACACATTGATGAGAGAGAATTTGACCTGCAGAGCCTCACAGGAGAAAGCAAGGTACGCTGTAGGTCTGCTTTTCAGTCTCCAATTATGAATGCTTTTTACTGATCATATAGATTAGAAATTAAGCTAACAGGACTTTCCTACCCTGAAGAAAGGTTCTGTTTTATGGTATTTCTGCTTATAGAACCTATTTCTCCTGTTTAAATTTGTTCAATTGTGTATTGAGGTCAATTTGCTCCAAGGGTAGAATGGCCAACATTGCAAAATTTTCTCTTGCGTGATTTCGGTCTGATTATGAAATTCTCTAGCTACTTTCAGGAATTCCCAAACAGACAAACATTTTTGCCTTGCTCCTTCCCATTTAAGTCCTTGTGAAACACCTCAACACTGTAAATGCAAACGCAGACCAGGCTGGTTCCTGCCTCACAGCAGCTTACAAAGCTGATGGTGAATAACATGCAGCACTGCCAAAGCCCGTCTGTTTTTCCTGCCTCCTCCTCCCAGAAGAATGTGCAGTCTACACATCTTGGTGGGACCAAATCCTATTCCATTCTGCATAGTTACAGAAGGATTTTCTAAAAGGAGATGCATGGGCCTTGAAGAAGGAATGTGGCAATTCCACAGCCCTGATGGATTCAGTCCCTTGTTGTTCATGAGATACAGGAGATTTGGGCAAGATAGACAAATGTTTGAATCAAATGGCCATTTTCATGAGTGGAAGGAACAAGTACATAGATACTTATTTTATCTAAGCCCTGTAAGAAGAGATTAAAATTATATATTGTTGTTTGGTGTCTGCAGAGAGTCAGTGTTGCTCTCACTCACTAATGATGCACTGATGTTCATGCTTTATTTCAGTCTTCAACAAGCTCTCACAATTAACATAAAGAGGGTAATATTTATGCATTAGTTTCTGTATTTGACTTCAGGAAGCAGATGAATAAAACTAAATACATGTCAACTGTTAAACTGTGGGACTTAATACGTTTTTGGAAACAGGCAAGGGAAGTTTTAATCGCATACAGAAAGATTTCAAGATCACTGAGATCATGTCCATCTGATACTGATGACTTCAGTTTCCCATATCAGACCACAGAATTTACAGCCAGACACAGCACCCATTTTGCTTAGATTATTTCTTATGAACAGTAATGACCAGTAATGAAGCAGCCAAAAACCCAGGTGGCACTCCTGAAAATGCACATTTTAGAGCCTTGAGACCTGATCCTGCAGCTGCCAGCTTCACCCTGTGAAAACCATTAGCAGCTGGCTTCACGTCTAGAAAAAGAAAATGAAATATGCTGCATTTTCGCGGCCATCAATCAGCAGATGCAGTGCCAGGAAAGCTTCATAACTATGCAGATATTGCCAATTGACATTACAAAAAAATATTCCTTTCAGGAGAGAAACACAGAGGCAAAAACAAAACAACAACAACAACAAAAAAAACAGACGATCTCAAAGCATACTTGCATGCATGGGACAGTGCTTCCTTTCTTATTGAGAGGGGAGGGGACTGAGACTAGGAAGCACCTCCACTTTCAGAGGCAGCAGCACTCACCCTGGTACCCAGGGACAGAGGTGGGAGCAGGGGAGTGCTCCTCTGTAGGCCAACTCGATTCCAGACTAGCTTTGCTTGCTGTTAAATCTGCTGTTCTTACCAGGAGGAAAGTTCTGAGAGCAGAAAACCTTAAAATGAAAAATAAAGTTGGGAAAACTGAGATTTATATGATGGATGCAGGCAAACGCTGTGGGGAGCAATACAAAAATATAAATAAACAAGAGAAGCTGGTTTTTGTTGCTGCTGTTGTTGTTGGAGTTTTTTGTTTGTTTGTTCTTTAGGTTCTGCAAAATGACTGAAAACCATCAGAAGCATCACTGATCTTAAATGTTATATTTCCAAAGATTTGTCTGGATATACCCCTTTTTATTATCTTTACTGACTTCCTGACAGAGATACTGAAATGTCTGGCATGACTCATGCTGTGAGCAATCCTTTTGTGAGAACTGAATGAAAACAGGCTGATAACAAGGGCAATTTCATTAAAAAAGAAAAAAAAAAAAAGCTACATGACTGGTTACATGGGATGTTATTGAAATCATGCATGCAGAATGTTAATACTATCTTATTGTTTTAGATCATGTTTTCCATGGCTCAGGAGAAGGTATCTTTGTCAGCTCAGTGGAGAAAGGTTGGAGATGATTGAAGTAAAACAGCAGGAGGAGGCTGATATGCTTAAGTCACATAGCCAACTGCCCATGTATAACACAGTAATGGAGGTGAAAGTAGAGGGCAAACTAAAATTAAGTCGAAAGGACACAGGAAACAAAAGGCTACACATATAGGACAAGGAGAGGATGTGCAATGAGCTGATTTGTATAGCAGGCAGAGTGCAAAATTTTCATGCCCTGTATTTAGATATTTCCTGTTAATATTGATGCAAATGCGGTATTAACTTGTGCTGGAATGGACACTCTCCTTAGTGAACACACATGGAGACAGACATGTTTAATTAATTTTGCAGTCTTGGGCAGAGAGGTCAGACAACAACCCATGAGTAAAATCCTCAGCAGCCAGATTGGACAACAGGAGAAAAAAAGGAAGATTTGGGAGAAAAGCAGGGTCAGCTCTGGACCCACTCTGGAGATTATTCACACTTCTTCAGCAGAAAATAAAGTCTTAATTTTGCTAGAAGCCACCAGGTAAGAGTTTCATTACTGTAGGAAATCTTGGATGTTACAAAGCCAGCATAGTCTAAATTGTTCCCTCTGGGCAGGACGATGCTAGATACAAGTTGTGGAACAACCGGTCATACAAGCCATAGGGCAACCAGGGTGTCAGCACTGCAGTGCTCTCCAAGGAAGAAATGATCCATAAAAAGTCATTAGAAACTTCTGCAGTTTGGAGCAAAGGTTGTAGTGGGTCACATCATGTCAGGCTGGCATTGGGTCCCCAGTAATCTCAAGCAAATGAGTTGGGAAACCGGAGAGCTTGCAGACATGACTTTTGGCAGCCAACTTCATGGTACTGTTTCATCTTTTCTTGGTGCTGTTTCAGCTTGAGGCCTCACTTCAAAATAATTTTCACTGATAGTTTACATCATTGTGTACACTCACAAAGAGCTGTGCAATACATGATTACTATCTCCGAATGTTTCTTGAAGACAGCAAGACCACCTGGTACAATCATGTAGTCACCAGACACTACAGAAGGAGGTGATGGAAATTCCTATAAATTTATGTAGTCACTAAGAGCACATGATTCTCTGTCTGTGGGTAAGGAACCACAAAAACAGAGAACAGTAACAGGCTGCTGGTTACCATATCAGGGAGCAGGGATCTAACTTCTTTCAAGGCGAGGAAGCACTCCGTGCCTTGGAGAAGCTGACAGGACACTGTCCAGCACTTGTGCTGAAGCAAATATTTTACCTTCTGTCCACTGGCACACAGAGTTGTGACGGGAAACACTCACAAAACAGGAAACCCAGCGCCAAGGTCGTTTGTGCCACCTTAATTTGTTCCTTGTGCTTGCAAATTACAATTCAGCCTCTGAAGAATGATCATGCACTGAGTTGCTCAAGGACTTGTGCTTCCTTCAGTGCCCAGGATAGATGGTGCTCAATTACTGAGTCAGTAGTTCATGTCTTTCTTATTTGTGAGCATGTGGCTCTAATGCATGTATGCCACAAAATAGCAAAACCCATCTTGGAAGTGCCATTCATTTCCTGATAGGCTTTTTCCTTCTTTATTATAGTAACTGGGTGCTTAATGCACTGTCATTAATTTACCTTCACAGCTGTTGTGGGGTGAAGGGCAAATACTATTAATGTTATCAAAGCAAAGGGAAGTAGTGGAGGTCCATTAACAGGGAAGGAGAACAAATAAAATACCATAGGAAATACCAATGCATTCAAAGTCTGTGTTGCTTCAGCTTTCTTAGAGAAATTTAATTTTGACCAGATATCTAGTATAGTTAATTTTGAGAAGGTAATAGGAATATAAGCCAGAAGAAGGAAAAACAGCTAAAAATGGGTATAACCAGGTTGGCAGTAACTGATGAATCTACCCTGAGTAATAGCCAAATCTATCTGAATCATTAAAAATTGTCTTCAAAAATTTATGGAGAACCTCTGAGATCCAAAGAAGGACAAAGACAGAAGGACAAAGACAGAAGCACAAATTCAGTATTTAATATCAAAAAGTGAAGAAAGGATGATGTGGAATTTAAAAACCAGGCAGACTACCTTCAATGCAGGTTCCTAATGACTCACGACTTGCAGAGTTATTAGGAAAAATTAACAAGAATAAAATTTGTTACTGAGGGTAGTGCACATAAAGCACAGCAACTCATTAGACCTGTGCACTTGGACTTGAGAGGCCACAGCTGGAGAGCTATGTCTAATTCTGATCATCAAATAAAGCTGGACAAATTGGGTTCAGTTCAGAAAAGGAGCAACAAAGCTAACAAGAGGCCTGCAAATGTGACCTACAAAGACAGTTAAAAGGAATAGGCTTGTTTATCTTAGGGAAGACAGCACTGAAAAAAGGCAGCATTTAGTTTTCCAATATGTGGAGGAGAGAAGGTAGCAGTGGGTTATTTGCTATGTCTGTAGACAGCAAAGGAAGAGAGAGACCAGCCTGATCTTGACACAGATATAGGGTAGATCTTTTCTAACCATGAAGAGAGGTAAGCATTGGGACACCTCATCCACAAAATTGCATTCTCCTGCAGCTGAGAAGGGAGGGGATAGGCAAACCCCTCCAGTGGGCGGCTCAGCAGTGCTAAATCCTGCCTCAGCACAGGGGAAAATCAGGAGATGAGGGAAAGCCAGCGTGGATGATTAAGAACAGATTGCACCATATGAACTGACTGGCTTCTCTGAGAGTGCTGCTGGTCTAGTGAATAAAGGGCTGGTGTGAGGTGGGATGTATCCTGGTTTTGCTACCATCTCCAGGCCAACATGCTAATCATTTTAGGGACAGGGAAACAGGGCTAAAATTGTTCCATCCACAGAGATGTCTGACATCTGAACACTGAATATCCCAAAAGGGAGCTAGGCAGGAAACTGCTCTCCCCTTTCATGGAAAATATAGACTTTTCTTTTCACTCTTTTACACTGGAATGAAACCCAAACCCTTTGAAATGTTTAGTACCAGCACTTAAGAGAAGTAAAGGGAGAAAGCTCCTCTAGTGTCCCTCTCCCCTTCCCATCCCCTAATAGCCATCAGCCTGGGAGATAACGGCATTAATTTGGGAAGTTTTGCTGGGGTTGACTCAGAGTGGAGACTGAAACTCTCATTTTACAGTCTCTCATGTGCTTTGATCATTCCAAAGTGAAGAGCTTCCTACCTTTTCTTTCCTCCCCCTTTTATTTTCCTCCAGCAATTCCATCCTAAAAATCACACAACCACAACTTCAATGGAAAAATATACTTCTGTGAAAATCTCAGCTGCGGCAAGTCAACATTTTCCAACAGAAAAATTGTTCATCAGAAAGCTTGCAGCCAGCTCCAATATCAAGATCACAGCAGCAGCTAAGCTTTAAGTGCCTCATATTTCTGCATATCAGGGTTGTCAGTCAGGGACCCAGAAAATGAGGAGCACAGAAGTAATGATCACCTCTGACATGGCTGGAGTGACTTATCCGGTGTGACATAGGCCCCGTGGCAGCCGTATCAATCAACTCCTCAGGGCAGCTTTCTCAGAGTCTTTTTTTCTTTGAAACATCAATATTAGCTAACATTTTTAAACGCTGTCATCTGTTTCAGTCAATCTTATTCTTCATAAATTGTCTCTTTCTATTGGCAAAGCTGGAGGTTATTTGATGCTATCAAGCATCAAGAGGACAACTGTATGAAGGAACAGCATCCTTTCCCTTGCTACTTATATTTGCTTGTCTGAGAAATATGTGCAGTGGCAGAATATTCATTTCTACCCCAGCAAGAGAGTGAGCAACAGTTCTGATGCCCCAGCCCAATATAAAACATCTCTTAGCTGTTTTAAAAAGTTTAACTTTCAAAATATTTGCATGATCAGAGATTGGATTTTTTTAGGTAGTTTGATCTTGCTACCCAACTTTTTACTTATTTTTTTCCTCCTTCATAACATTTGGATTATTTAGATAAAATCTTAATGGGTAAAGCTAATGCTTTTCCAGCCTATCCATGCAATTGCCTTGATGCATTTATATGCAATAATTTCACAAAGAGCTTACACTTTTCACTTTTATCAGCCAAAAAGCATATTGGAACTAACATATGGTATCTCACTCTATTCACTTTATACCAATTCCAAATACTCAGGGACAAGTTGTTAGCAGACAGAAAGTAAAACAGGCATGCAACATCCATGCCAAACCCTAAGCAGATAAGGGTATGAACAAGCTCCCCCTTGTTGGTGAGCAGCGGGGACTGTTCAGAGCACTCTCCTCAGAGGGACTGTGCAGATAGACCTTTGGGGCAGCACCTGAGGGCCTGAGCAAAAGAATTTGCAAGGTTCATAGGGAATTTCTGAGAGCTGCTCAGAAAGATAAGTTCTGCATCAAACCAACACACTCTACACAGAGCACAGACTAACAATGGTAACATCTCTGAAGTCCACATATATTATCCCACGTGTGGAAAATGCGATTCTGTATAATCCATGGTGCATGGTGTTAAACACAGATGGATTATGCGACCTTCCCCAGTCCTTTCCTGCCCTATTTTCTTGGACCTTGTATTGTGTTGCCCAAGTGTCTTGTAGTTTCATGCTGCTGGCTCAGGCTAGACCTTAGGACAACAGGGACAGGCAGTCTGTTTCCCCCATGTATTTCTTGCCTTCTCCTTCTACCAAGGTTTTGTCTCCTAGACAAGGATTTTTTCCCTAAATTCTCACTGACAGTGTTGGCGGGGCTAACCCAGCTATAGTGTTTATTTTACTTAGGCCAGAAGAAATGATTAATCGCTTTGTTTATTCTCTTTAATCTTAATGCTGTCTGTTAGCAGTTCCAACTCCTACTTAGTCTGGCAGAAAAAAAAGCAACCCTTATTTTAGCTATTATACATAGATACACCTACCTTATATAAAAAAAAATAAAAAAATAAAAAAAATAAAAAGCAGACTCTTCCACTGTATAAACATATACCATATGCACACATGAATATGATCACAAACTAGTTCTTTACGTCCTGTTCTCATGTCATTTAATGACTATTTGCAGAGCCTTTTGCAGAGATGGAGTGTCATTTCTCATGAAATCATAGCCAAAATAACCTTCTGCTGTAAGAAAACTTTGAAAGGATATTGGTTATTCAAAATTACTGCAAATTATTATTGCAAATAAGATTAAATCTGTATAAAACTTTATGTCATTCTTGGCATACACCCATGAAGTCCATGGATGATCCTCAGAAAAAGTTTGCCTTGAAAGAGAAAAGGTCATTTTTCCCAACTTAGAAGAGGATTTTAAATGATGCAATGCATTCCAAGAATAGGACTGAGAAGAATATTTGAAAGCTGCAATCCCATGATCAGAGTGATAATGTTTTGGGTCCCAGATTAAAGAGAAATATTCAGCTCTGATGTACTCTGTAGTCAAGGAGTCATAATGAATAAGTAACTAATATTAAGAAATGAGTTTGAGAGAAATACAGAGAAATACAGATGGTTCGGGTGGCCATTTCAAGTTAGAGCTACTTCGTTGTCTATATTAGGGTTTTCCAGTGATGGAGATTCTAATGGCAGGCCAGACTTACCAGCAACATGATGGAATCTGTGTTATGGCTATGAAGATCTATGACCCTTGCATCCTTAGGTACCCTTGCATACCTTTTAAGGATCCCTTTTATGGATGCAAGAATGCAGGAAAAGCAGTTGTCTTTCCAGACTGATGAAGTCTGTGTTTTGCTGCTGAAGGAGTATGTAAAAATGTTTTCAGGTCACATACAGATCCAGAGCATTTTGGATTCATAGCTAGAGGAGTCATATTTATGTGGCTGATCACTACAGCGTGGGAGATAAATCAGAATTAGACATCCTTGCTTGAGGAAGAGGACAGGGGAATCCATCTATTATAGAAGGACCATCAAGGGAGCAGAGTGGTCTCCTTGCCTCACATTCCCATGCAAGCACTGTAGCAAAAAATTATAGACAGGAAGGGTTATCATGAAGAGCAGCAGGCTATCCCTCTTTTCAGCACTTGTCATGCCAAAAATATCTCTGTGCTTTTTACACTGGGTAATCAGGGTTGGGATAAGTGCCATGCCAAGATGCATTTCATTCTCCAATATGTTTATGTGGTGCTGTGTGTACGCATTGCTTTCCCAACACCATAACAGTAGGAGCTGTGTAACATCCAGCTTGTAGAATGACGAGGTCTTGCAAGAGACCTGTACTTTGGATCTGGCTGTCCTGCAGTCAGTGCAAGGAATGTGAAAGAATAAAGAGTAACGGCTCGTCATAGGGAGCAGTTAATGTGAAGGAAGGCAATCAAGATAGAGAAAATGAAAAGACAAAGACTGTGTACCTTGGAGCAAACCCAGCTGATACGAGCTCCCTCAGCAGAGAGTTTCCAGTGAACAGAGCTGGCAAAAATGGCATTGCTGACACTTTTCTTACATCATCAGGATCTACTGTAGCTTCATCTTGAAAGTGACAAACTATCTGGACTAGAGAAGAAGAAGCGTATTTAAAAAAAAAAAAAAGTTTAAATATGTCCTTTCAAAATCTTCGAAAATGACTCAATCCTTCCTGTTTCCAAGATATTTCATTTCAGGCTGAACAGGAGTTTAGTGTGATGTACAGTTATTATCAGTCTTTCTTTCTGATTTTAGAAATTCTATTTCTCTGTAAAAACTGAAAGGTTTTAGTTTAGATTGAAGTAAACCACTTTTCCTCACTAGACCAGTGAATTGCAAATCATCTAATTAGTAAATTTTCCTAGTGCCTGTAACATCTGTTCAACAGTTGCCTTTTCCAAAATTTACTACAGCATAGTATTATAGCAGCGTCTCTCTGTCCCTCCTACATGCAATCTTTTCCTTTCTGTGTTGCTCTGGGTGTTGTCTGTGCTCATGTTATTGCAACAGAAAAATGTAGAACATTAGCATCTGTTAATCCTTTTATACCTCAAGTCTTCACATGTTTGGCCAACTCTGCTTTGCATTGTGCCTGGCTGTGTCTGGAATAGCCTCAAAATTCCAGATATGGCTAAATAACCCAAAGCGTAGCTGGGCCCCGCAGTGCTGCTGGAAGGCTATTTTAGAATTAAGATAATTCAACGGTTTAAGTGTGTTTGCTGGATCCCTAGGAGCAAACTTTTATCCCAGTTTGCAGGGATTTAGCCATTCAGTTGTTATTAATATTGAGCCATACTGCTGAATCTACATGTTCTGTAAGGAAATAACCTAGATTTTAGTGCTTTCTTTTACACTTATTTCAGCAAATAATAGAAAGGATGAAATGAAATTCATCCTTAGCCTAGAATTTTACTGTGGCATGTCAGAGAAGGCATGAGAGGTTAAAAATAGCTACCAAAGACCTTCACAGTAAGTTCGGACCCTGGCTTTTCTTTCACACCACATTTGAAAGTAATATGTGAGTAAAAGTGAGAATTGTAGTTCCTGCCAAAAGGTTAAATTGGGGGTAAGTGAGCAAATTGTGGGGGCTGAAATCATAAAGGGAAAAGTAAAGTCATCTCAGTCCTGAGACCCCAGGCATGAGGGCTGGGTGTTCTGGTGTTCGTCACACAAAAACACAGATCTGTCCTCAACATGCTTTGAGTGAGAGACAACAAGCCTTGTACTGCATACTTCTGTTGATGAAAAGCTTCACTTTGGACTGCTGAGACTGAAACATGCCAAACACGGTCAGCTGCAGAATCAGTCTAGCCAATGTAAGAGTCAAAAAAAATAGAACGCAACAATAAAAAACAACCAAACACTAAAAATCCTTCCCCCCCCCCCAAAAAAAAAAAAAAAAAAGTCAATTCAACATTGATTTTTTAGTATGTAGCGAAAGTCTTTGAGGCACATGATGATGCCATTTTTAACCATCCTTTGTCTCAATCAGTAGATAAGTTTGAACTTTATTCATAGCAAATGAAATTTGAAGAGTGAAAGTTGCTTGAATGGCATGGGACAAGAGTGAGGGTCAAGTATGATTATTTGCTCATACTACAGTGCAGAATAAAATACCTCTCTCACCTCTAAGATGAGAGAATACACTTATCCAGAGCAGTTCAGCTTGAATGGTCTATGAGCAGCCATTTTCCGTGATGTAGAGCTTGTGGGCAAGGCAGGCAGGAGGGCAGAGAAATGCCTAAATTCTCCCATTGTGACTGGAGCTAGTGGCAGCAGGCAAACCTTGCCCTTCCTTGGAGGCAGTTTGCACCTACCTCCATCCCTTCAGAAGTCTGCTCTGTGAAAACTTCTCCTACAGTTAAGTGCCTCTGCCTGACATTCTCTTCCTGATTTCTGCTCTGCAGGGCAATCATGAGGCAGCAGAACATTTGGTATCAGACCTGTAGCTTTTGCTGAAATTATGCATTTTATAAACACAATTGAATATGTATTGGTGCAGAGAGAGAAAAATAAAAGAAAAGGAAGGGAAATAGTTTTGAAAGCTGGATAAGTCAGCTTGTTCTTGTTTACAGACTATAGAAGAGAGCAGTTTCAGTGGGAGAGGGATCTGCCAAGGTATAACCAATTGTTTGAGCACTGCCCAGTACATGGCAGAACTGGTTTCAGGTCAGGGAAAAGCAGTCAGCTCCAAATGCACCAGCAGAGCCTAAACCCAGTAGACAATGCCCACAAGTCATCCCCCTTCCTTTCATCTGTTTGTTTGCCTTTTGGAGCTCTTCCACCGGGTCTGTTCTGCACCCTGTGCTCTGAGCACATCCAGTGCCTCTCTGAGCATATCATGTGCCTGCAAACAATATTCATACAACTCAGTTTGACATCAAGGCTAAAAAGGTTAATGGGATCCTCATTTCCAAATGTAGAAAAACAAACAGTGTGGAGAATAAAAAATAGAAAGCCCTCTTGAGGTCACCTATGAATAAATGTGAACAGGTGTAAGGTCTGCATAGCAGCATGCGACAGCACCACTTCTCACAGTCTATCACAGGCAAAACCCTCTTTATTAATGGGCTCACAGGTGTGTTATTCAAACTGTGGTGTTAAGACCATCATCGCATTTCTGTAATGTCCCACCCACACATTTAATACTGTAGGAGACATGATAGTCAATAGCACACATGGGACTACAGCTGACTTGCATGGTGGTTTGGAGGTGTAGGTCCACAGTGTGACTTCTGGAGTGCTCTGTAACTGCTTCAGTGGGAGCTAAACCTTCCCTGAACTGAATTAATACTAAAAATAAATAAATAAATTAAAATGAGGTGCCAGGTCTTTCATGCTAAGTTTTTTTTGTGTCAGATGTTGGCAGGTGCCAGATGGATCTACCTGCACAAAACCCCTCTTCTCTGGACAACTCATAAAACACAGAAATGACCAAAGCCTGACATTCACCAGGTTACACATAATCAAATTTTACAAGTTTCAAAAGCAACTCAACAATGACTGCAAATTGTTAAAGAATAAAGTAGCAAATGATAAATTGATTGCCTGCTGTTTCTTTGTGTACTAATTTGTGTTATGGCTTTCCAATCCGAAATTGCTTGAGTAGATTTTTGTTGTTTGTTGCCTTTTTTTTTTTTTTTTTAATCTCAAATTGCAAATGAAATTACTGTGGTAAACTGAATGCATCAATTGTAATGAAAAATTGATCAATTGTTATGTTGTAGGGCTTTTCTAAACAGTGATTTCTAGCCTATCTTCTTAAGATGAAAATTACAGTTATTAGTCAATTACCAAGTAAGAATACAAAATCAAGTCTGTTTTTTGATAATCTTTTGATAGATAGATGGAATAAAATCTGATATAGTGCGTGTATGTCTATAAACACCTTGTTTTACCTATGGATGGTGATACACAGATAATATTTTTGTTGAATTATCCATTATCAGAAGCATTAAGCTCTGTCTACTTCTACCTTCAGTAATACTGCTTTTTGTACCATCTTTTTCAATAAAAGGTATAGCTCTATTTTATAAGCTAAAAGTCTATGCTCAGTGTTATCAGGCAAGAAGGAGGTGGAGGAGTTAGAATTGAAAGCTCAGCATGGAAATGGCTCCATAGAAATAAAAAATTACTAAGATTCTTCTTGTCTGGTACTGTGTTCTCCCCCTGTACTCGGCTCTGGTGAGGCCGCACCTCGAGTACTGTGTTCAGTTTTGGGCCCCTCGCTACAGGAAGGACATGGACGTGCTCGAGCGAGTCCAGAGAAGGGCGACCAAGCTGGTGAGGGGTCTGGAGAACAAGTCTTACGAGGAGCGGCTGAGGGAGCTGGGCTTGTTCAGCCTGGAGAAGAGGAGGCTCAGGGGCGACCTTATCGCTCTCTACAGTTACCTTAAAGGAGGCTGTAGTGAGGTGGGGATTGGTCTGTTCTCCCACGTGCCTGGTGACAGGACGAGGGGGAATGGGCGAAAGTTGCGACAGGGGAGTTTTAGGTTGGATGTTAGGAAGTACTTCTTTACCGAAAGGGTTATTAAGCATTGGAACGGGCTGCCCAGGGAGGTGGTGGAGTCACCATCCCTGGAGGTCTTAAAAGACGTTTAGATGTAGAGCTTAGCGATATGGTTTAGTGGAGTGCTTAGTGTTAGGTCGGAGGTTGGACTCGATGATCTTGAGGTCTCTTCCAACCTAGAAATCTGTGTCTGTGTCTGTGTCTGTGTTATCAGTGTCTAAGAAAAAAAAAGTGTCTAAGAAAAAAAAAAAAAGAGTGGTTCCCATCAAGAATACTTCATCCAGCAATCTGATTTTATTTTATTTATTTTCTAAAGAACTACAAAGCGCTGCACCTCCTGCAAAAAGCACTGACAACACATAAGCTGTGGTGGGGTGAAGCCCGTCCCGTCCCAACCCATCCCATCCCATCCCCACATGCAAAACCCCCACAAAGCCTGGCTGACCAACAAGGAATAAAGCTGGTTTCCCAGATCCGAAGACCTTCTTCTGAGGACATAACTCTCCCCTGTAAATTTGGAATTGTTTTTAAGAGAGCATACATTTTAAACCACACAAAACTACACTGTGATTAGAGTTAGTTCAGTGTAAACGAGAAAAAATCAGTTGGTTTACCTTCTGCACGGCTGATCCTGATCAAAACACATCTGCCTATAATATGCACCATATGGGGCAACAATTGTCTTGTATTTATTCCTCTGCCTCCCTAATCCCCTGTGTCCTCTGCAAGCGTGCATATCTGTATCTGCAGCTCTAGCTAGATGCCCAGAGAAAGGCATCTTGTCTTACGCACATATAATTATGGAGATGTTTTTCTTATTATGGTAATTATATCCTAAAAGACTGTGCAGGTAGCAGCTGTAAATGTAATGAAGGCTCAGTTGATACCAGCTGAACTAGATTCTCTTTTATATCAAAAAGCAACTTATAACTGAAGTCCTTATAGATTCCTGGAACCCTGCTATTTCTATGTATGCTTCTGTTACTCCTGGTGAATTAGCACAGATCTATGGAGCAACCAAAACAAGAGAAACCTAAACAAAAATGAAAATTTGTACCCGCTAGAACAGTGAGTGGAGACTGACTTCCACTAAATAAAATGAATAAATGTATTTCTGGAGTGGTTTTCATGTATAGGTGCTGAAAGCCTTCCTCTTTCATGATACAAACCGGTGCCAACAGATCTTTTTCAAGTACTAGGTGCACAATGGGCGGCATCCAGATGTGCAAGATTCCCTCGAAATATCACCATGGCTAAGGAAACTGTTGGCTAAAGCTGTGACCATCCTGTTTCTATAGCAGGAAGGAGCTATTGAATTTTAATATTAAAGTTAATTACAGCTGTATGTACAGAAACTGTATCTTCTGAACACTGAAGAAACAAACTCTGAGGATCACTGATAAACTTGGTTTCTCTAAATCTACTACACATAATGTCGCACTTGCACGGTTGGGAGTACACGGCTTTATCTTATCACACTGGCCAGGCAGACCTCTGACTATTTCTAGCTCATGACCTTTTATTTTAATATTTTTAAATCCATCCAAAGTGCAATAATGCCTGTGGAGTGTTTCTGCATTCTCTGTGCTATGTGCTCGAGCCCATTCCATGCTGACTCTCCAAGTTTCGAGGAGTGGGCAGCCTATGAGCGGATGAATGGATGGGGTCAATAGGTAGGAACTGGATCTTGGTCAGGAGGTGGTGAGATCCTTCTAGGGCTGTGCTTTAGTTGGGAAATGGAGCGTGTCCATGTACAAGCAAGGAGAGCATTGCCGCAGAACAGTAATGAATAAAACCTTACTGAGAAGGCAAGAGCAAACCCAACCATTCTTCCTAAATGTCAAAGCCCTGACAGAAAAGCCCATTATAAACGTGTGAGGAGCGTGTGGCTGCTGAAAACACTATTGTGCTGGTGAATGGAATGAATAATAGCAATGAATAATAGCAAAACAATAACAGGAAAAATTGCCTCGTCACCCTGCATACATTAGGAACTAAATCACACCCAGGATGTACGCAGGAATCTGTAATTTGGCAGTGCTCATCTGCCTTCAGCTGGAGTCCCCTTATCTTTCTGCCTGTCTTTGCTGCATCCTGGATTCACTGACAATAAGTTAGCAGTGACATGTTCTCCAACGCTATATCATCCACATGCAGAATTAAGCTGAAGAAGTGGGGGAAATGTGTCCAAAATTCAGCATTTACCAAGGGAGCAGTCTGGAAAAATGTGTGGCTCTCAAATTGTAATTAGCCCACATCACAGTTTAGGCATGGAAACAACTCCGACTCTCAAAGGGGTAAACCATGGAAATCAAATTTCCATCTGAATAGAGCCCAGTGGGTTCTAAAATCAAAACATGAGTTTGTTTTTGCTACTGCTATTTAGGAAACCTACATTTGCAAGTGTATGTTCAACTGAGATTAGGAGGTGAGAACGAACCTTTTCATATTGTTTCATTTTTTCATTATGAGGAATGAGAGTAAAATAGACCAATCAATAACAATAATTATAATTTTCTTTTTATTGATTACTCAGAAGTCCTTAAAGGCATCACCATTAACTTAAAGATAACTTGAGGAAATTTATGAGGTTTTAAATTCTCTTCTGACATAGCAATAGTAAGTGATTTCTATATTCAGATGCTGATGTCTTCTGGCTCTGAAGCCAAGCCAGAATTAGTGGGGATGAAACTTGGTAAAATTTAATAGAGGAATTGACACAATTTGACTTTGTTGTGTTTTCTAATTGGCACATTCAATAGATGAGGCTACATTTCACCAAGCAATGACACTACAGATTTCCTCTGTCTTGTCCAGCCTCCTGATATTTTTTATCATGTGTTCTCCCTGTCGTGAAATTGCCTCTTGGTGAGAGATGCCAGATAGAGAGTCCAGGAAAGAGAAGCATTTCAAAAGACAGCACATCTTCTGGAAACTTCTTTGCTCACCCAGGTCATTTGGTCGCTAGTGTGTTGTCGTCCCCAAAAGGAAATATGTGATTCCCTCATCCTCCCTATTTATGGAGTGCAGAACAAGTCTCTTTGCTGAACATCTCCTGTCACAGTGCTCCAAACTCCACATTAAGCTGCCCAGAAGTTCCTCAGACTTTGCTCACCTTTCTTTCAGGGACCTCTTGTTGTCATTTACTTTGTTGGCCTTTCTTGACACTTCTTCTTTTCCTGTGTAACATGCTTGTCCATCTCTGTCTGCGTACTCCTGTGGAGATCATAGCTCATTATTCTGCAAAGCATTCAGGGGAAACACAGGACAGAGGAGAGGTTGCATGTAATCAATTCCTCTTTTCTAAACCACAAATTAAAAATAGAAATGCAAGCCCAGATAAGAGATACTAGTATGAATAAATAATTGTTTTCCCTGGAATTGAATGTTGGCCCCTGGTTTGTCAATAGCATATTGTGTTACTTCGTAGGAGAACAGAATGATAAGTGACCTTGTTGCCAGGCAAATGAAACTTGGGTACATCACACAGACAGCATCTTTAGATTGTAGGAGGATTTTTTTTCAATTGCACTTTCTCTCAGGGCTAACTCCTTTGTGTTGAAAAAAAATAATAACAATTCCCTAAGAATTAAGCAATATACTCACTAATTCTGCCTGGTGGGAGTAATATGTAGTAAGAGTTTCAGTTGCACATACTGTAAGTAGAAAATTTCAAGGGTAAAGCATAATGCATCCATAGGACTGAGAGGAGAAAGAAAGGGATGTGTTCCCACTTCGCTACCTCTGTCATTTGTGCTTGGACAACTCTGCAGCAAGAAATACTACAGACTCTTGTTTCAAAACGTATCAGGTCCCTAGAGCTGAACAGTCTAAAGCCTGCCTTTAAAGAGTGCTTACTGTATAACACATACATGTGAAACTATCTTTAATGGTGTGCTGAGTTGCCCCGGTTACCAGAAGACACTTTATTTTCAAACAGTGTAATATCTAATGGAAAATGTTAAGCAGCAGATGCCTAGAAAACCACATTCCTGCTTGGCCTGATTTTTCTTCTTAATTCTGTCTGTTATTCAGTCCAAATAATATGTATGAAAAATGTTGTCTTCTTTTCAGTGGGTGCTCAGTCTCTTCCTAGGTCAAATTTTCCATAATTACATTCATTTTACACAAAGGTTCATTTGTTCATTTATTTCTATCAATTTCATTCTACGAATAAAATATGACTTGTTCAAGAACTAGCCAGTATGAGTATGTGGTGTTTATCCAATGATCTTCATTATTATTTCAGTTCAGTAGGAGGTTCTTCTGCTTCCGAATTATCTGAAAATAGCTTTATTTATTAGTTATCATAGTTTTCATGAAATTATTATGTTTTACCTACTAGAGGAGCATGAATGTTCCAAGCATTTTTTTATAGTGGTCACATTCATATTCACAACAAATTCCTGTCTCTGAATAATTTTAGAAATAAATATTCTCTCATCAACATGTAGAATAATTGTATTAAAATGGTAGCAAATATTGGTGAAATAAGGCAGTGACTTCTATCTGTAATAAACTGTCGGATGTTTCTTAGCTACAAATGCCTTATCTATTAATTGTACATCTGTAGCTTGCATCCACCAAAAGAAACTTTTAGATGTTATCAGATCGGTGCCTTCTACTGTTATTTTGAATACACCCATTAGCAGCTTGGAAAGAATTTCCCTTTCCCAGTGTCTGCCTTCCTTTTCTGCCCAAACTCTCTTTCAACATATGGTAAATCATCCTATTGGGAAGCAGACGGCACTTCAGAAGCTTTCACCTGAGCTCTGCTACATCAGCGAAATACAGCCACCAGGCATGGAAGTGGCCGCCGATGAAAAGTTTTCCTTCTGTCTATGAGACAAGAAGAGAAGAAAGCCAACCCAGCCTTGGTCTGTCACTGATTTGGAGGTACAGCTTAATACCCTAGGCATTTTGGAATAACTTTCCAAAATGAAAATATTTCATAAGTTTTCTGTGAAGAGAAATTCAAACACTCAGGAAAATGTATTGTTCCACTATGGATTTTAGAATAATAATAAGAAAAAAAAAAAAAAGGCAGAAAATCTGAAAATCTGCCAGATCTGCCAAGGAGAGATTGCACACGATAACCATACATCATACAAACCTCAAAAAAAAAAAAAAAAAAAAAAAAAAGGGATTTTCATCTGTAAGTTTAAATATATACATATATCTCCGCATTCATACACACACATGCATGTCTACATACACATACGTGTGTGTATTTCAGATGCCACGCTTCGGAAGCTCCCCGGCCCCTCTTCTCCTTGGCGGGGTGTGAAGCCACATGGGAGCCCTAGGGCCAGCCTGGGCTGGGAATTTCTCTTTCCCAGCCACAGGACAATCACAACACATCACCAAGTGCTGCTGTTGGTTCCTATTATCTGAATCAATCACCGGGCTTTCATTCACCCTCCACACAAAAATTATTTTGCGTTCTGCCAGCTATTTCCTGGAGCTTTAGGATGCCCTTTAAACATATTGTGTGGCTGGCACCGCTTTACCCAAGACAAACATGCACCTCAGGCTTGTGGACTATATTTCTTTCAGGGTTTTCGAGATGCAATCACCTATTGATATTATTTGATTTGCTGCTGCTATTCAAAGCAAACAAACAAAATCTCTGAGCTTCGTAAACCTTTCTCTGCGTAAGCCACTGATATTTGCTGGGAGCGAGAGCGACAGGCAGAGCTGTGTCACACCCGCTCCTGCCTTCCCTCAGGAATAAAAGCAAATGTTTAGTGAATGATTTCCTTTCAAGTCTCCAGCCTGCTGTTCCAATGTTCCTGGTGTCCCTCCCCACCGTGGGCATCAGATGGAAGGGACACATGTCCGTTGTGGCTGCCTGAGAGTCCCTGCAGCAGCATCTGTTCCACCAGTGTCACTGCCCAAGAGGTGCACTGTTGGGTAACCCCCCGCAGATGGGCTTCTGGGCTGACACCCCAAGTGTCTCCCTGCGTGCCTGTCTTCCCCCAGCTGTGGACACATCAGTGCTTCCTTCAGCCGCCAGCCAAACCCTAGTTCCCCAGCAGCATGTCATGCACAAAATGCCACATCAGATAATCACATTCTGCTCATTTTCCATGAGATATTTCCAGACGCTTGTGCCTTCCACAGGCAGCTCTCCTCTCTCTGGCCAGTCCACAGCCCTCTGATATTTCATTTACATATAACAACTTCCCCCACATTCACGTCATGTGAATCTTGACCTCTGTGGCACTGATGGCAGCTTTCCTTATGGCTTCAATGCAGACAGATTTCCCTCGCAAGACTTGCTGTATTGTTCCAGCACAGATACACTACTGCTGTTTTCACTTAGCAGCTGCAGCAGGTACTGGTTTTGTTTGCTCTGAATGTGTCAGAAAGAAGCCGTTTGGTGCCTCTTTGCAGCACGTTGCTGCCGCAGATTTGCTGGGTTTAAACCAAGTGCTTGCAGTCTAGCGAAGCGAGCAAATCTGGATGTCTGAGCAACAGCTGCTGGCCCACACAGAGGGTGGCGGTGGCACAAGAAGCAGCTCTTTGCAGGAGACTAAAGCAAATTAACTGTACAGGTTTCTCATATGTAAAGAAATAAATATATCCTTTTAAAGGCAATCTATCCTGCACACAGCGACTCCGTAGAAGACATGGACATGGACTTGTGGGGGACTGTAACCCCCACAGCAGGAGGGACAATTGGGATATTGAGCTCTTATCACTGTACACAAAGCTGACATCTCCACCTGATTTTTGCATGAAATACAAATTACCAGGGGCCTTCCTCTGGTTGTCATGTAGCTGCAGTCACCAGGAGGTACGGGTGGGCATCCCACAACCCATGAGCCACCAGCAGGGCCCTACTGTATCTTCTTTAAATAACATTTTCATGATATAGTTTGATTACAGCACTGCCTTTATTATTTCTTGTGGGAAAGGCAGTACTAATTAACTTGTATCATGGCCTGCAATTTACATGTTAAAGTTTACCCTGATTCTGATATATGGCTATAATCAGCATTTTACAACAGGAGCTCGATAATTGAGGTGTTGGGCTGCTGATAGCTTGCTGCAAAACCTGGGTGGGCTTTGGTTCAAGCTTACTCCTGCTCACAAGGCTTCACAAACATGCTTTGCAGGACTTGTTTTCATAGCTGTTGTCCCAAATACCGCTGGTTAGTGGGTGAACACCCGTCTCCTCACTCTCCTCACTGACCTATCCTGCCTCCCCTCCCGTTACTCCAACTCCCTTCATGCCCTTTGCATGTCCCATCCACAGCATTAAACAGCTGTAATGTTAACATGCAAGGCAGCATTTTCTAAACTACTGCAAACAAAACTATGGGAAGGATGAAAAATAATTAGCCATGTCTCAATGTCTAATATATTTGCATTGTTTAGACAGAGTACTTAATCATTGGTAAGACCACAACATACTGTGTGAATTTGGATTATTACTAATACACATCGAGCAGAAGGTTATTAATTATTTAAATGAATTATTTGATATTATTGTTACCGAGAAACTGAATGTTATTAATTATATTACAAGGGTCTCACAGGATCCCTGTGCCAATACTGTGTATAGAGCCACATTTAAATCCCATTTACTTTTAGATGCTTTTGTCTCTTGTTCAGAATTGAGGAACTTAGAGCAAGCAAACATCACCATGAGCTGAAGCCCTCTTCCCACAAACACACCTGAAGCTCTGAGTGACATTGAATAGGTCTATGAGGATCTGCATTTTTTAACAGTTTTTAAATATAGGGAAAACTTTTCATTTGAGTGAAATAGTCAGTCTGCTGAAATGTCACTTAGTCCCTTGGGTTGGAATTTGGCAGAGGCCTCCAAGTGGTCTCTAGTGCTTGGCACAGATGTCCAAAAAGGACATCTAACAGAGGGGATCAGATCCCAGATTTAATTGGTCCAGTATTTCCTAGAGTTTCCTCTGTAAAATGGCTCTTAACTGTAGAAAATAAAAGCTTTGGGCACTACTTTTTATTTAAAAAGGTGACTGTATTAATTCAATGGAATTTTGCACTGGAATTGCAATGTAGTTTTGACAGTTAAATTCTGTGAAATTTGCAATGAAGGCTCTGTTACGCTACATTTTGTCCCCATTTGTCTTGTATACCATTGCCTTGCCTTTGGCACAATAAAAATAATCTTTAAAAATAGTGCTATAAATGGATTGACTTTGACCTTCCGAGTATCTTGTCAATAAAATAAAAATGATAAATCTGTTTCAGAGTGCCACTGGTGTAACATTAAAACAGAGTTATTATCCAGAAAGTGACATTTGAAAAATGAGATTATGGGGAGGGGATCTCATTCTCTGTCAGTGGTGTCACATAAACATGCTGTATTTACAGTGCTAAGGGGTAATTTTGCTAACTGCTAGGCCTGCTCCCCAAACCAGGTCGTGTGGTTCCTGCGATGTGTTCTCTGCCTGCTCCATCACCATTAGCAATTAAAGATTACTGCAGCAAGAAATGAGCTGAGACTTCTGTTGCTGATGTGCAGAGCAGCCCAACTCCACCTCGCCCTCCTCCTGTGTCCCACTTTGCAGAAAGGAAGCAAATGGTTAAGCAGAAAAAAAATGGAAGCAATTGGAAGCAAAAGTTAACCCAGAAAAGTCCCTTTTTCTCCCTATGTGATAAGCTCTCTGTTAATAAACAACTTTTAAAAGAATCAGTGAAGGCTTCCTTTTATTAGGCGATAAGAAAATACTGAATATTCTGCAAAGAATCAAGACACACATGGAAATAAACAGGGCAGGCATGTAAGCAAACATGCACAGAAGGGCAGCAGTTCAGATTCAAACTTTGTGATCCACACACACAAGCTCTGGTGTGTCTGGCTTTATGCATACCTACTTCAGGCAAGGTGTGGTTGACCCGTGGCTCCAATAGCTGCAAGCCTAACCTGAGTTTATTTCTAAAAAACATGTGGTAATGTTAGCTTTTCTCTTTTTAGAATTTGTTTTCATTATTTTTATAAGTATGTATTTAAAAGTATGTGAAGTGCGCTTTATTCTTGAGCATCAAATAATATTGTGACTAAAATACTCACACAGATAGTAAAATAAATAAAAACAGAGAAACAAACATACTTTTAAAGACCACAAGACTTTGGAACCTCAAAATATTACTTGATTTTTGAGCAGGAGAAATGCAGATGTTAATCTCTAGAAATAGACCCAGATCACATTTACAGGGTTAAGGTTTCTGGTTCTGGTTCAGATTTGATGAAAATCTAGATAACTAGATGCTACCTGGCTTTAAATTTTATATGCCTAAATTCTAAATTTCATGTTTTCCCAGTGTCTGCCTTGAAATTTAACTCAGTTCTAAACTGAAACTAAACATAAGCAAATGCACCCATCTTTAAGTGCTTATTACCAGAATCCAGCTGAACCAGCTTCTTTAATCCTTGTCCTTTCTCACTTTTCAGCTCCTGAGTGCTCCCCGGCGGGACACCGCATCCTCCGCAATCCCTACCGCAGCACCAGGTACGACTCACTGGAGCTGCAGCGAACGGCCACTCAGGACCTGGTGTGTGACCACTCGCTGCCACCGGCATGGTACCGGTTCATGATCAACAAGAGGCCTGCAGAAATGCCAACGAGATGTGTTGAAGTCAGTAAAAACTACGTAATAACCCTAGCGAACGTGAATAAATCCTGTGATGTGATTTTGCTTTCCAGTCATCTCTATTCCCTCATAACCAGCAGAGTGCAATGGGGGTGGGTGAGAAGAAATGGGAATTTTTTCCCATAATAATAACAATACTGTTATATCCAAAGGTAGTAGTCAGAGGCTAGGATCCCTGTGTATGGTTAGTAATCAAATATAAAGCAAGGTGTTTTCAAGCTGTAAAGAAATATGTTTGTTAACCTATTTATGTCACTGTAAATTATACTTTTTCAACCAATTCTGTTGTTTCAGGAACGGATTCTGGGACCTGACCCTTTTGTCATATAAATTATTATAAATTAGAAATATCTTCTCATTATTAAATCAGAAGGGAAAAATCAGAAAAGTCAACATGATAAGAAGCTCTTTAGTGATACAGAAGGAAAAGCACTTTGAATATCCTAGCTGCATGAGATAAGAATAATTTCAAGCAAAGTATTCAACAAAATTATTCAGAAAATAATAAATCAATTGCTGTAAATTACTTTAAAGATGAAGTATTCAAACTAGAGTGTCAGGATCCTTAATTTTAGGTGATGCTAACCTTCTGGAGAACCTTCATGAAATTAGCAAACAAAACGTATCCATACAAAAAGGAACTGGGAACTTGTCACAACAGAAGTATATCTTCATAATCTAAAGTTAAATGAAATGTTAAGAGATAATTGTCACTTGTGTGGGATTTCTAACTCTGCATACACAATCCATAAATCTAATTAATGTGAACAAATTGGCATGATTATTATTGAAATATTCATTTCATGACAGGTCATCCTTGAATGAATATCCCAATGCATTATGTGGTTTATTTTTACAGATTGCTATATTAGTGGGTATATATTCTATAAAATTTAATTTGTCATTGCATTTCAGCATTTTCAAGTATGTAGTACTACTTGACTGTCTGAGATTTCCATCAAACAATACATGCTTTGTTTCTTCAAATCTGTTCTATGGAGTTTTTTATTCAGGTTTGTAGAGTTATATTCATTAGTTTAGTTCCTTATCTTGTAACATAATTCTTGCCATTGGTTTCTTCATTATCCTCCGAATGACAGTAAATCTCTGTTTCGCCATGCTGCTGAAGGATTACATCTGTTAGATGTCAGGACTGGAAGAATACACTTCTTTCAGATCTTCACCTTCTAAATCTGCCTCTACGTTCCATCTCTTCCACTTAATTAAATCATTGTTTAATTTGGTTTTCCATTTAATTTGAGCAAAACCTCTGGAACAAAATAATTTAAATTAATAACTGCACAGCTTCGACTCCCTAATAAGCAGTTATTATTGGACATTCCAGTCTCTGGCTGAAGCGAGCTGATTTTAATTAAACAAGTCAAAGACAAAATCCTGAGCAGATAGAAGAGAAAAGAGACCAAATAAAGCCTGACAATACAGCTGGGGAGTTAAAAAGTACATTACTCCAAAATCTTGTAAAATATACACCTGGTGATATCCTGTTGATACTGGCTGGATGCAATTAGCTGCTTATCAGTGCATAAGATTAACTTCTTAATTCAAAGGAAGGTAGGTAAGGATTCTTGTCACCCAACTGAGCTCAAAGGGGATTTAAACCATAACGGAGATTTAGAGGTCTTGCCCAGAGGCAGTTGTGGCAGGAGAAACAGCTCATGATGGGTGGACATGTGGGAAGGCACTGCCACATAATCTGAATCTTACCACAAAGAAGCTCCACAATAAATAATAATGATAAAAAAGCCCTGTCTGAGTTTTGTTGCATAAAAATAGCAATGTGTTCAACAGAAAACAGAACCAAGTCTCAAACAGAAGCTGAGAGCTTGTCTACAGCTACATCATAAAGAGGCACAGCAACATTTGCAAGAAAAAAACAAATAACACTTAAGAAGCTGTTTCTCACCCACTAATTAAACAAACTCATGAAAAACAAAGGGAAAAGGCAGAACACAATTTTATTTTTTTTGCCAAAGACAGTGAAAAAATGAATTGTATTCCTGAATTCTCCATCCCTTGAATCCAACTGCTATCCATAAACTTTTTCCTCAAGTGGCAAAATACTTTTGATTGAAACAGCTTTCCAATTTAAGTATTGCCTGCTGAATTTCCCTGGTGGTTAGCAAATGATCCTGACCTTCCTCCCTCGATTTCTTCCTCGCCTCTCTCACTGTGCTCCTGAAGGAGGCAGAGCAATTACTGGGTCCTGGGCATGCGCTTTTGGCTACAGCCTCTTCCCAATCCAACGAAAAACTGTAGCAGAGAGCAACACAAACTTGCAAATTTTGTATCCCCAGGTATCAAAACTGCTGCCTACAGATCACAGACAATAGCTTGTTCTTCCAGAACTGCCAAATTCACTGTGAAAGGGAAAATAAAAATACACTAAAGGAAGAAAGGGCAGGCAAACCTTTACTGAGATTAAGGGCTAAAACTCAGAGCAAGAAGCAATGCACAGACATGGCCAGACCTAGTAGCAAAATGACCTTCAGAGGAAGAGCAAAAGTGACATAAAAATTAAAGCTCTGCAGAAAATCTATTAAAAAATACGGAGATGTATTTAACAGTCAATAGGGGAAAAACAGACATCAGTTACAAAAACAGGCTTCTGAATTAAAATAATATAGGGTGTACACATACATCTGTAGATTTACATCTACACATGGGCAAGCCCCAGGAAAGGAATGAATACTAAAAAGAAAGGAGAGAGAACACAACCTGCTAGCGTTATTGAAGATCTGCACTACAGTCAGATAAGAGATCAACCTGTGCATAACAGAAGAGCAGTGCATGCTGCTAACCGTAACGCAAATCCAAATGCCATGCTAATGACAGGCAGGCTTTCCAAGGCTGCCTCACAACTCACTGTGAATCCAGAAATATGGCTGGAAATATGCTGCTTCATTCGTTCTTCTTGTTTACACAAGGGGAAAAAAGCATAGATTACACTGCAACCTTAAGGAAAAAACATCAATTAAAAATTTGATTATGCAAATAGTAATTGGTTCTGGAGCCAGCAATAATACTTTCGATACCATATGCACAAGTCAGATTCATTACTTCTCAAAGCAATGCTAATATTTTCAGCTTTGCGTAGTCAATTGCAAATAACAAATGATAAACTAAAAAGAAAGGGATTAAACCCATGTTATCTACTAGAACAACTATTACTACCGTGCACTTGTCCTCTGGAATGGAGGATTGGCAGGGCTGTATTCTGTGAGCAGGGAGAGGAGAATAGATTTTCACCCTGCTGACCACAGCAATCACTGTACACCCACTGCCGAGGTGAGGCTGCAGGTAGACCATGTGTATGGTTCAGCATTTGCATATAGATATATGCATATTACCTGGCCTGATGGGCACATACCAGATGCGTACCCATACAAGTATGCACATGAACACACTCATGTAGGTATGTATGTGCACAGCACTGCATCCTGTCAGCTCAGATTCAACCTCTCAGATCAGCCACTGCTTAACTCCTGGTTTCCTCCCAGTCTGAAGGCAGCCCTTCACCTTGGCTAAATTTATTTCCTGCAGCCACACTGGTATGCATGGCAGGAGCTGGCCTGCACTGGAGCCTCCGAGCATCCTCTTGCACTGGACCAGAAGCACACCTGGTTCTCATCCTGACTGATGGTTGCACTTGCCTGGAGGGAAGGGTGGGAGCAAGATGATAGCTCCAGCTCTCCAGGTTGCCAGGCTCCAGCTCCCCCTGGTTCAGGAACTTTTGGAGTGAGACATGGCTTGGATAAGACTTTAAAGGCATTTCTCTCTCATGAGTCAGTGCAGCCACTGTAATTTTTTACCAGCCGTGATCCTGCAAGAATTTCTACAGCTGAACTACAGATGACAATGTTTTCAAAATGCCCAGTAACAATACCTGTCCCTGACTGTATACCAAGATTACTTCCAATATCCTCTTTCAGAAATTTCATTCTGTAAATAAGCAAAACCATCTCCAAATTTCCCTATGCTATAAATTCATGTACAGCAGTATATGTGGCAAAGGAAGGACGTGTTGTGTAATCAAGGCTGGTGTTTTCTCAACAACTGCATTTTTAACAATATAAATTTAATTTTATATACATACCTACTAGGTTTTAACATAGACACTAATCTTTAGTGTATCAAACAAGGTCATGTTAAAGCTTGTCAAATTTAACCTGCCTATGATGCTTGATTTTGTAGTCCCTGGAGAAGATTTACTTTTCCCATGTTTGGTTTAACTTCCTCCTCTACTTAACCTGCTGTAGAATATTTTATACTCACAATCAAAATACAATAGCTCAACTGCATGCTATTATTTTTTTTTTTTAATTTTATTTCAGTGTTTCAGTTTTTATTTTGCTCTGAATCCAAACCTACTTTGATTTTTTTTTTTATGAACTTAAAAGCAAGTGACACTTCCAAGGTATTATTTCATGTTTTCATCTGCAATTCCCTTTCTCATATGTATACAAGAATACTTCAACATTATAATAGTAGGTATGAAGAGGTTTTATTTTTCTTGTTTGTTTTTCAGACATACAAAAAGCCTTCTGTAGAAATTACAATTACAGTCTCTATTGTTCAGAAGCACGTACTTGAAAGAAACACAAGACAGGCACTGGTTTAATTGCTACTACAGATATTCCTGACGTAAACTGATTTCTGTGGAGTTCAGCCCCAGATTTAAGTTAAAAAAAATAAAAATAAAATAAAAAAATCTTATTTATTTTAACTTACTCCGAAGAAATGCAAAAAAAAAAAAACTAAGACAAAGTAAAGTTTTGAGTGGATAACAGATGTAAAATCACAATGCTTTAAATGCCAACCAACAATATACCAAAAAGCCTTCTATCTCCATTTAACTGAAACAATGCATTTCTCACATATGGTGCTACTTATTTTTAACAACATAATTTCAGTGCAATACCCAAGTGACAAGAACAATCCAGCTTGATTTCTTTGTGCAATTATAAAGAACCTTAGAGTGTTCAATCAAACTAGTTGATTGTCCAAACCCCAACTAAATGGAAGGAGACATCATTGGATTAAACAATAATGGTCTATCCCATAATTATTGGCAATGGGGGAACAAGTTTAATTTTTTTCGTTTAGGTTTTATGAACCAAATTATTTAAAAGATTAGCTGGTGCCTAATTATGAATCAAAAATACTTAATGAAGGCTTACCTGCCACATAAAGGTGTTGTGAAGATTAATTAGGGGAGGCTTATAAAATGCTTTGAAGATCACAAACACCACTTAACTACTATTGGATAAAGTATGAAAGTACTCAAAAAGCCTGGAAACAACCTAAAAAGTCTTTTTGTGTTTGTTTGTTTGTGTGTGTGTGTGCATGTGTGTGTCGTAGAAAAGCTCTCTTTTGTGCAAGCCAAGTACCTTACACAGATGCACTGAATTAGCTAGATTTAGGATTTACAACAACACAGTTTACTTCACTAACTTGCCATTAGGTCGACAAAGTGCAAGGCCAAGGAAACATGTTAAAGGAAGCAATCGAATGTATGTTATCCATTATATGGAGTTTTAATCAAGCACTCATTGAGGTTCACCATCCTCAAAACTATATAAGTGAGATAGAATTTGTAGGGAGAAGGCTATTTAATAGTAGACCTACCAATACTCCCAGAAATAAAAGGACAAACTTTGGGCACACAGATCTTTTCCAGTATTGTAGCTATTGTACCTTATTTTTCTTCCTGCTGCATAGCTCCATTTCAAGTGAGAAATGCTTATATTTTCCATGCCACAGCACTGCCGTGTGCTGTACATTATGTAGATTGCCTGGATAACCCCAGCAAATCTGTGGTCCGATTCCCACCACTGGCTCCTCAGTAGACGAAATCCTGCCTGCAAGAGACTTTCAGAGTTTGCTCTTGTGTGGAGGCAGCTGTATAACTCTTGTTCTTCATTTTGGAAGTGCTGCTGAATTATGGTACAAGATTCCCACAGCTTTTTGCTATTCTTAGAGCAGCAATGACTACAGTTATTGCAGGTAAATGCTATATCTTAAATGCCAATCGTTTGCTACCTCTGTATTCAATTTTCTAGTTACTCTCCCAAATGACTGCTTCAGCATTTAATGCTAATTATGCCACAGCTGGGACCTGAACATTTTGGCTCTTTGAAATATCTCCTCTTAGAATTTTTTGATTTTTTTTTCTCAGTCTTTTTCTGTTCTTGTCTGTACTGCTGGTCAAATACGTGAATATACAATTGTCCTTGCCTCCCCCTCTCTGTAACACAAAGAGGCCTCACGCAGCAAATCCTTTTGGCTAGTGTGGTGCAACTTACCTGAATAAGATGGAAAAGATGTAGCTCAAAGCAGAAAATAAATGTGTGTGCCCCAAAAAGCTGCCAGGAAAACCCAGCTTCTTGATTTATACCTAAATTTTTTCCTTGGCCACTGTGTAATACTGCATCACAGTTTGTTACAATAATAGTTTGTTTTCTCACAGTCTGCATTTCCTGATCACAAAGTCAGTCAAAAGGGTTTGTCACTGCTTGTAATTTGTACACATTACATAATAAATGATTTTGCTCAAATGGTTTCAGTGCAAGATTTGCCAGAACACATCCAGGGTGCTGCAGATCACAGCAGGGGTTTATCGGAGAGCTTGCACACAATGCTGGGGGCTGCCGCCAGCGGGACTAATCCATGCTTCCTCAAGCACTGAAACAGCTCACAGGCTTCTGGCGAGGATAAATACAAAGAGGGAGAAAATCACTGCCTTCTTATTTCAGTGGTTTATTTTTTTCTCTCTGTGTTAAGAGGGGATACAGACCTTCTTTTAGGTATAGACCACGTTTTGCAGACAGAATGCACTCGCATCTGTCTATTTATCTACGTAGCCCACAGCACAGCAGATATATGAGAGTCTCATTAATGAATTTGTCTTTTCAGTAATGCTACAAGGCCAGGAAGTACTATTACCACCCCAGCTACCTGTTTTACCTCTGTTTTAGAGATAAGGCATAAAGGCACACCAGCAGTGAGGGGTTTGCTCAATGTCGGGCAGCAGACAGGGAAACTGAGGCACTGCTCCTGCCTGGCCAGGGCAGCCAGCAAGCACTGGGGCCGCTTACACTGGGCAAAACAGAAATGAAAACACACGACAGCTTGTTTCAAGAAGTGCAAAGTCCTCTACAGAAAGCTGTTAGAGGATTTTTTTCAGTTCATCTTCTTGTGGGTGCAAATGTTCCATGAGAGAAGTTTTTATATTTACATGAGTTAAATTATCAAGTTTCCTCAAAATGGTCATTTTTTCGGCAACCAAATGTCAGGAAATAGGGGCAATGGCCCTTTGCAGTGGGTGCTAGTAGCACAGGGAATGCTTCCTACAGGAGGAGCAGCATCAGCACCCCCCGTCCTCACATCAGGCAGCGAGTGCGGAGCATGGGTACAGTCACTGGCTCCATGGGGCCATGCCCAGAGGGATGGGAAGGCTGTGCTGTGACGCCTTACCAAATTGTTTTCCAAATTCAAGGTATAAGTGTTTCAATGAGCAAGCATGAAATACAGCCTGCTGATCTCCAGTCACCATCCTTCTCCCTGTACCCTTCTTTCTTTCTCTGCATATGGCATGTCTCTGGGTGATGCTTGCTCCACTCTTCTGTGTCTTTACAAGTATATGCTCTTAAATGTGTTTTGGAAACATGTTATTTCATATCAAATCCCACTCTCTAGGTCGGGAGTTCAGCAGGATACTAGAAATGCCCATTATCTGCCTTTCTCCCTGCACAGAAAGCACTGGTGTCCCTGAAAGCTGTAAATAAATCAACAGAACAAATCTCCTAAAGACCTACATGCAACGTATCTTTTAAATAGAGCAAAGGATTCGTCTAAAATTCCATGTAAAAATATATATATTTTTTGCTCATCTTCTTCTCTTCTTCACCAGATGAAGGTCTGCATGTCATTCCTTTGGGACATCCCATGCTGAGTCCCTGGTGACAGAGGCTCTGCCTCACTGCATTTCTGGGGGAAAATAAGATTTTTATATTGATTCTTTACAATCTTTTTTTTTTTTTTTTTAGAAGCCTGACAGTAACTAGCTCCAAGTGGAAATCAGACCATGTCATACCATATGCTTTATTTTCTTTAAATACTTGGCTTCTATTGGGTGCGCAGACCCCATGCCCCATCCCTGCTTCCAGCTGGTGTAAAACTCAAGGGGGTAAAACTCAAGCACCAGGTGTGTGACGTAAGAGATTTATCCTTTGGTTTAGCTGCTTCCGCTGCTGTCACAAGAAACTTCTGATCTTAAAAAGTGAAGCTACAAACCTGGGCCAATGGGAATTTTTGTTTTTTCCTATGCGACGTATAGCCAAATGTTCACGCCTGGAGGGAGTGTGCTGCCAGAGCTGGACTATTAGAAATAGTGTTGTTCCCTGTGGCTGGCTGAGGAAATGCAAAGCAGCAGCAGCAGACACTCTCTGTGGAATATCACTGATATATGAGAGTTGATTATCGCCAGTGTTTGGCATTAATTTGCAAACCTTAACTTAAATATTGCTATGCTTTGCATATTGGCAAATGATAGGTAACAGCACAGAGTAACAAGTTACCATTGTGACTGACTGTGAATATGTTCTTAGGTTCAGATTTTTTCCTAATCTCCCTGTTGAGGTACTGAAATTAAAGACAGCTTTGGGTAATCATGCCTCGTTAGTCCATGGAAAGAGCCTAGCACCTACAGAGGGCAAATCAGATCTGACATGCCTGAACATCCCTTTGTAAGTTGGGAAACATAAATTTGGTGCAACCTCTCCCAGCCACGACTCAAAATGCCATAGTCCTAACCATTTTAGGACCAACCCTTTCTGATACATATGCAGCTTGTCATGGGGATTTGCTGTGCTCAATGACGTTGGGGCTCTAACCCATGAATTTGGTTAATCTGTTAATATATATGTATTTTTTTATCTGTGTAAAGCCACATCTCTAAACCGAGCAAGACATTTTTCATCTCCAGCTATACAGCTCTTTCACTGACCCTCTAAGCTCCCTACAAAGTCTTGTCTTCCAGTGGCTCTCCATGGAGTCCTACTGCACTTTGCCACAAACTGTTTCTTTTGTGTGCATCCTCAGATGAACAAATGTGGGACACAAGCTCCGGTGTGGCTGTCGCTGAGATCTGAATCCCTGCCGGCTCCTGGTGAGATCAAGCAATTGACAGCCTGTGCTACCTGGCAGGTTTTTGGGAGCACCACAGACTGCTGCTTGTTTCGGATACCCGTTGCCGTCAGGAACTGCGGCGAGTTCTTTGTTTATCTCCTGCAGCCTACTCAAGGATGCATGGGCTACTGCGCGGAAGGTGAGGATGGGTAAAGTATTTATCAATAAGATTGTATATGCCTCTCTCGCCTCATGTTCAAAGGTCCTGGTACTGCAATACACATCTTGGTGACCTTGCGAGTCAAGCGTCGCTCCCAGTAAGATGCAGACCATGTAGAAAATAAATCAGCAGCACTCCAAGGTGTTCCTGAGGAATAGCTATTATTACCAGTGCACAATAAAAGCTGATGTGTACTACTGAAGAATTTTCTTGGTTTCAGTTCACAGGTAGCCTTTCATACTGTCTTTGGCTCTGCTTTGGCTTGAAGTTGCACAGCCAGCGAGAGGAGGCATCTCAGTTATAGTGAGGTGCTGTATCCAGGATACTGTATCTAAGGTTTGTTCTTATCTTAAATAATCCAGTATCCCCCCCCAAAAAAAGATAATTCAGAAACTCTGGAAGGAAAAAAAAAAATCTGATAACATCTTTATCACGACATTTATATAATTACTCTCATCAGAAATAATTTTCAGCCTACTACAGGAGATCTAACCTCTGTTTGGTAGCTAGGAAACAAAGGAAATAGCAGAAAGCAATTGCTCACTCTGTTAAACCTTCTGAACTTCAGAGCATGTTCAGGTGCGTATGGATTTAGTCAGAAAAGACAGTTCTTTGTCAAAGGGAAGAAATTGTCTTTAAACCTTACTTTCAGCATTTTTGGACAGAGACGTGACACACTGAGAAACTGAGGTTATCACCTTTAAATCAGACAAAAATCAAGTTTAAATAAATCCTAAAGAGAGAGTGATCTATTTTCTTATCTTTATCAATATTTTAGCATTCCCACATGAAGAAGAGAAGACAGAGGAAAAAAAAGGCTCAAAGAAAGTGGGATTAATTTATTATTTTGAAATAAGAAATAGGCATGAAAGTAAATGAAACTGCTCTTTAATTTCCACAATTCTTTCTCAGAAATGATTTTTTATCTGAATACCATCATTTTCAGTAAGCTTGGCTTTTTTTAACTTACATCTTTCTCCCACCTTTGTTTGAAGAATTTTTTTCCAATACATTTTGGGTGATTAATTTTGTCCTTTCTGTTGATCCATACCTATTCAATAATGTAAATCCACCTGTATTTTTCATAAAAGAAAGTTTATCCTTTCCCATCTATCCCAAACCAGTGACCTTCTTCCTTTTTCTTACTAAGGCTGTTGAAGCTTTCTCCTTTTTTTTTCTAGGCATTTAAGCAAGGTTCACCTCTGTTGAGTCCTCAGCTTCTTGATTTGGGGAAGTTTTTGCGATATTGTGCATTGGATGGAAAACACTTAAAGCTGAGGTTTTTTGTTTGGTTGGTTTTGGTTTTGTTTTTTCCTTTGGGGGAGGGGGGTGTTAACTCACTGTCTGAAATCCAGCTGTGAACACTGGACCACAGCAGCCTCTGTGCAACCTCAGGGCTGGGTCCAGCGGGCACTGTAGGGTCTCCTTGGTGGGACTTGATGACCTGCGGCCCCATCCCATCCACAGGGAGGCTGGGGAGCATGACACCTGTCGGCAATTCCCAGCTTCAGAACAAAACAGATTGCAAGCTTCACAGTTTGGCAGAAAGGATGTCACTGGGACGAGCAGCGTACGTGCTTGCAATTCTGCTCATGTCCTCCTACAAGCTGATCACTCAACTTTGTCCTTCTGGAAGAATTTCCTGCAAAAAGTCCTGATGTAAGTCGTAGTTTGAGGCAGCTTCCCCTAGAAACAAAAGAGTAAAGGATATAAACAACCAGCACTTATTCATATTTTAAATAACTTGTTTCTTTTTCTTACCTCTTGTTATTTGCCCTGGACAGATGTTAACATATTGGTTCTTCATTCTGCCAGAATAGCCTCAGACCTTACTCTCTTGAGCTTCCATAATATTTTCTACACTCCTGAAAAAAAAGTTTCTTAATATATCCTTTCAAAGCATCTGAACCAGCTTCTTGTTCTGTTTGAGCCTGGGTCTCTAGAGGTGAAAGAACATCACCCTACAGTATTATACATCTTTTTGTTTCTCCTTTCCAAGTGAATTTGAGAGGAATAAAAGTTTCGGACTTCATTACTTGTTGAAGCCTACAGAAAGCAGGCTGTATTTTTAGATTAGTGGTATTATTCTGGGCAGAGCGGGACTATACATAGCAGGGTCATCCTCAGAACGTCCCAGCACAGCCTGGCAAGGATTTTCACAGCATGGTGATATGAGCTGGGTGCTATTTGAGTTGACCTCTGCAGCATCATTCATTCTCATATCTCTTCTGTACTTACGGCAGAACTCAGATCAGAAGGCTTTGCTTCTGGGGAATGCAAAGCTGGCGGCCTTTGCCAGAGTAATTAATTTGTATTAATCCATGTGCTTTATTTCAATAACATTTCTCTGACTGCAAAATAAAAGAATCCCAGGTCTAATATTATAGCAATGGGTAGTCAGTACCAAATTAGCTATTTTCACACTTCACATGAAATATAATTCCTTGCTTACATAGTTAATAATCAAATCACAAGAAAACATGGTATTTCTCCCAGGTTTAGTTATATTGAAATCTTCCTGTTGAGACAATGATTGTAGCATTAAAAATAGCATTTTGTGCTACATCCTTCTTCTGTTTTTTGTCTTTCAGAAAACCTCCCAAGCTTGACTTTGCAGCCAGTGATAACTCCCGAGCTCGTGCAAGGTCGTGCCCACCTGAAATGCACCTGGGCTCCCCCCGGCTCCATACTGTTTATGCAGTACACGGTGGTCTGGTCACGCCTGGTCGCCCCTGGCACACGAGAGCAGATCCGGCATGACACCACCCCACAGGCTTTTTCCTTCCTGGAGATGAGCAGTGAAAATATCCGACTGGGAGACACGGTAATGACAGCCTCCACACAGCAACATGCGGTCAGGACCCCAGGGGGGTCAAATCCCTTCTGAAATCACTGGTTTTCTTTTTGTTTGGTTGGTTTTTATTTTATTTTTTTCCTAGTGCTGCTCCTCACTTGTTACACTTAACATCTAATGTAGAAAAAAATACTGAAACTGGGGCCTGTTGTGAAACAGGATTAAGTAGCATTTACCAGATTCAGGACTCATAACGTTTCTTTGGATTGCATGGCACTCCTGGAAGCTGTCCATTTTACTATTTTCTAAAGGCAACTTGAATATTTACACTTCCATTACAGCTTCAGTAGTATAAAGTTGGTATGAGTAGTAGGTACATGTGCCTCAGACAGCTTTTGAGTAGTATGTTTCATACCTTGCAGCAGAGAGAATTTGCAGTAGAGGCAGATTCAGCTATATGCACTCAGTAATTTTTATACTCATGGACCAGAGACACAATAACATCTTTTCACAGAAGAGAGAGATGGTACATTTTAAAATAGAGGGAGGTTTATTTTATGGTCTTTTTCATGGTGTTCTGCCTCTCTGATTCCAAATTCTTGGTTCAATAGCATACTGAAAGATAGAGTTCATTACAAAACAATCTGTAAGAAGTGTATTTGATGGCTTACACAGCAACACAGATCTAGCTTCAACAACAACAACAAAACAGAAGCCAATACAAGATGTGAAAAAAATTGACTTGGGTATGAATTCATGGCCTTTCATGGTACAGAAACAAGACTTTTAAAGTCAAATTAGGTTCATAACTTTTATAGGCAGAGAGCCATTAGTGATGCTACAACAAACTGAAAGAATAAACAGGGATAATGGCCTTGTGTTAAAAGTAGGTTGGAAATAGTCTTGGCATTTTGCAGCTTCTCTTTGAGATATTTAAGAAACGCGAATAAGCTTTTTCAAGTTCTTGAAAAGATGAGTCATCTATAACAGTAGCACAATCTAGATAGTATTTTTTTTTCTCATTTCTCCTCATAATTATGCCTTCTGAGTTCAGAATCTGACTGATGCTGCCCTCATTTATAACATAACACAAGGCAGACAATTCTGCCAGTTTTCAAGACAAGTTTGTGTTACAAAGAGATATTTTCATCAAAATAATTTCACTTGTAATCACTTCAAATCTAGATTTAACAATCCTGAGGGATTCAGAGAAAATATAGTTCTGTTAACTAGTCACACCACCAAATCTTTATAAGACCATTTTTATTATATTAAGTTTTCAGTAAGCCCTTCTTTGTCCTCTACTGAAACCCACACGTTTAATTTAGCAGGTTTAGTGAGACTAAAATGTTCTTTTCCTTGCTAGAATTTTTTAAAGGTCTTCACAGCCTATTTGACTAATTATAATTATCCATAAATCATCACTGGTGAAACCCAAGCAACAAAGCCTCAGCTGTATCTGGGAATTCAGTTCTGCAGAATAAGGATTAAAAAAGCATAGTACTGTGTTTGCCATCCCAGTCTGGGTTTCTGATAACAGTCACAAAGGGGGGAACACTCCTTTCACTCCCAGAGGCGTAAACCTGAAGCAACTCAATAAACATGGGTAGGACTAACACAAAGGGAAGGGGACACTATTAAGGGGAGATGAGAGACCTTGGGGACCAAATTCAATTGTGCAGACACAGTTCTCAACCTCCTGGGCCCAAGCAAGATGCAAGTAGGAGGAGTTTTTCACAGGCAGCTTTAAATGGAGACCAGATCTCTATTGATAGAGCCATATTAGAGAGTAGGCAATGAACGAGAAAGAGAGAGTCCTAGCTCTCTTTCCCCATCTCCATCCCTGTGGCTGCAGACCACCAGGTGTGTGGGTGTGATTCAGGGAAGAATTGCTCCCCCAAGATGCAGAAGTTGCAGCATTTACCAAACTACTTTCATTTAACCTACCTTTCACCTACCTGTGCATAGTCCGAATTTGACTTCAACATTTTTACAGGTGAATACTGGGAGCTGTATTATTTCTAAACCCTACCTAAAATCAGCATCTTCTCTGTTCATTTCTTGATAAAGCACTACAGCCAAGCAAAATTATTTTCTTTTAATCACTGTTTAGGTGATTGATATCTACTCTATTTTTTATCCATCAGAAAGTCCCCAAGTAATAGATTAGTCACATAATATAATATCTATCAATATATTCTAATATGCAGTCAAACCTTAGAGAAGAGTAGAGATTTACTGGTCAACATTTCTGAACTTGTATTGACTAAACAGTCAGTTATTTTTTAATAGCTATCATGTGTGCTTTTCTCCTACTTCTTTGGGTTCCAATTTTGTTATTTCAGACAGTAATGTTGGCAGCATAATGTTCGTGAAACTATTGCAGCCTTAAATAAATCTATAATATGTCGCTATTTCTATATGAACACTGAAAGAAGCTTACTCCACCTGATATGAAAATCCTGGCATTCCTAAGCCTTATTTATGCGATGGTGACAGAGGTCATTTCATTCCTCGAGGCACAGCCATCTATAAATTATAGCAGCACACTGTGAGTAATGAGTTATGCTAAGAAAGGTGTTCAGAAGAAAACCGTGGAGATTTTGCTCTGCACAGCAATCCCAAAGTTCATATGGTGAGGAGCAATTGTCACCATACATAAACTATGATGCACATTGTAAAATAAAAATGTTTAAGTAAAACTGGCCTTTCTAAGCTGCCTGCCAAAAGTGGCCATTTTGTGAGGCACTCTGCAACACTACAAGAATAAACCCAGCCAAAAAGACTGTAAATGAGTGCTTCAATACATGAGAGAGATAATTTTCACTCTCAAGGGAAGAGGAGTGAAATTTCCCACTGCTTAAGCATTAATCCTATCCCAGCCATTGGACTTGACATAGGAAACAACAGAAATAGGAAGAACTGCCTATTTGTAGGTTACACCTAAGTTTAAAATTTCTTTCTGAAACTTCAGACAGAGAACGAGAAGCATCCCCGCAGAACACAGAGCTCCAGGTGGACCCGAAATGAGATTTTAATGCAGAAAGGGGCAGACAGTGATGAGCAAAGCTCTGCACCTGATAAGATGCCGCACTTCTACCCTGGGAAGATTTATTTCCTTAGTAGATGAAGGACCTGCAGTGAGCCTCCGCATACTATTTGGCAATTTCCCACTAGAAAGAGCTGCCTGTTTATGGATAGCCTATAGCTGAGCGGGACCTCCTACGGGTCAGGTCTCACCGCTGCCCAGCTCCCTCCCTTCTACAGCAACAGCCCTTTGCAGGGTACAATTTATGTCCAAAAGCCTTAAGGGCTATTTTATTAATTTACTCAATGTGAGGCTCTCCCTACTTGTCCCTTCCCACTAACCCTTCTGGAGAGCATGTCCAGAGACCTTGTTCCTTCCCCTTTCTGCAAATAAGTACAGCCAGATCATTTCTGGGAGCTAAACTCCCCACTCCTCCAGCTTTCCTAGGAGCACCTGCCTTCAGCTCTGCTCCTCCCTTGCTCTTCTCACCCAGGCTGTACACCACAGCTCCTCCCACGCACACTCCCCAGCTCCCAGCAGCACCACTCCTCTATGCTTCTCTAACCCCAGCCCATTAGTGTTTAATTGAGGAGGATAGGGCAGTGGAGGCTTTCCCAGCCATCACAAGATACCTTTTCACCTGGCACGATTGATTCCCTGCCAAACCCTTCACCTGCAAGCCATCAGTGTGCATGAGTGACTCTTACCCTTGCAGCCCCTGCCTGCCTTCTGGCATGGGCTGTTCAGCTGTGAGGGTAGCTCCAAGTCTTGGAGTTAATAGAGTGAATCAGCCACAGTTAGGCTCCTGCACCTTACTGGAAGCACACAGACTTCCCTGCCCAGTGAATAGGCAAGAGCAGGCATCCCAAAATGCTACCTTATGCACCAGATGCATGTCCTGCCCTTCCCAAGGGGTATCCCAACTCCTGGGGCACAAGCTGCAGAAGGACAGGAGGCAGGACTGCAGCCAGGAACTGCCATGAACATTGCTTATTTTCCCTGGTGTGTGTTTAGGTGAGGTAGGTGAGCAGTACTGATGGATGGTTCCAGCCCCAGTGCCCCAACCTGGCAGCTCTCCTCATTTTGGGGACATGTGGCACTGCCCCTGGGACGTGGCTGGGAAGGATGGTGGCACCTTATTTGCCAGTGCTTTGAGAAGTGTATAGCTGAGATCAGCCTTTCTGAAGCTTCCCAAAAAGAACAAATTGCCTTGCAAACCTGGGAGCCTTCACAGATCAGTGACTGATGAGCAGGGATGGGTGCTGATCACAAAAACAGGCACCTCCAGGTTCCTCCAGGAACCCAACCCCTTGCCCAAGCCCAGCCCAAACACCTTTAGCATCAGCACTGCCCGAGGTGGGTAAGCTACTCAGGGCACTGTGACTCAAAAAATTATCCTTTGGATTCAAGGAAGGGTTGTAACCCAGAGCCTTCTGAAGCTGCTTGGCCATAGGATGTGTGCAGTGCCTTCAGATGATGCAGCTGAAGAGTGTGCTGCTGCATGTGCTGGGAAGTGCCCCCGACACCTCTGCTCGCTGCCTTTGAAGGTGGGAGAACACATGAATGAGGCTTTATTTGAGCTTTTCTGTCCCTGCCCTCAACCCTGTGTCTCTCACCACGTGCTCAAGCTACCACAAATGATCTCCATGCTGCATTTAGAAGTAATTAGGGGTGTGGAAAGGGGTGAAACTGGAGGTTTTTGTTTTTTCTTTTCTGTTTGAAAATGAGTACAAATAATGCATTTGAGGAAGATTTAGTCTCTGGGAACTCTAAAAAAATAATTTTGATGTGCAAGTCATTTGGGGAGAATTTGCCAAAGATGGTGACAGGTTCCAGAATTAAAATACTCTCCCAAATCACTTCCCAAGCTGCCCGACCTCCACCAAATCAGTGACTGAATTCTGCTTTTCACTGAATATGCTGCTCCCTGGGTTCACAGTGAAGTGGGAAGAAATCTGATAGAGTTCACTTAAAGGCATAAACCTGCTCCAAAACACAGGAAAGGAGACATTTCGGCAAATAACTGACAGCACACTGCTGTCAGTATTGCTTTTATCTCTTTGCTTTAAAAAGGCAGCATCTGTAGAAGGGGGAGAGAAAGAAGAGAAATAAAAAATTGATTACTGAACTAGAGAAAGAGAGCAAGTATTTAGCTGAAGGCAAATAAATAAATAAATAAAAATCTCCTTGCAGTGACTATCATAATAATGATGTGACAAACTGTCAACCTGTAGCTCGGTAGCCAATGAACACATCGGTTGGTTGTGAAGCGAAGTGCGCACCTAACAAGGTAAAGGCACTACAAGGAGAGGAGCGATAGGAAAGACAGGAGTGAAATGTAACTTGTGACGGGTGTCTGTACACCGAGAATTGGGAAAGCTTGTGCTAATCTCCATAGGTGCTGGAGGTAGAACTGGAATGGACTGAAAATCTCCTCAGCATGTCTTTATAGAGTAATTTTCCATTTTGATGTTATCAATAAAACATACCTCTTTTCTACAACAGGAGAAAACACAGTGTGTGCAGGGAATGGAGCTGGGTCCCCACGTGCTGCAGGGTATTTTGGGGCAGATCCCTGGGAGATGCCCCTGCCAGCACGACACATCCTTGTGAGCAGCCCTGCTGCTCCGTCTGAACGATTTGGGTAAAAATCACTGAAGCAGAAAAGTGCAAACAGCCCACCAAGCATAAATATAATATCTGCAATGCAGGTGCCCTGGATTTGCTTACTGAGCTCTGTATGGGATTTGTTTTTATTATTTTTCTTACTATTTTATATTTTTTTATTATTACCTGGAGAACACAAGTTTCTCTCCTTTGGAGGCAAATTAGCTAACAACAGTGTTTCTGAGGGATTTTAACCTTAAGAGATCTCTGAGGCCCATGTCGCTTTTCCTCCAGATTGGAGAACGATAAGGTGGTAATGAACAGGAGTTTTTTGGGTGGTGAAGGAAATACTCCAGAGCAGTATGCAGCTCATGCGCATAGGACCACAAGAATTTGAAAATGCCCTGTTTTTTGAGCTGTTTTTGCTGTCACTGGCCATGAGAGTAGTACCTGAGCAGGCCGGTGAGAGCCACTGGGAGACACGGAATCTGTCTGGAGGAGCTCCTCACCATGCAAAGTAAATCAGATCGGTCTGCTTCCTCTTCATGGGTCACTTGAGGCTTCAAAAAGGCAGCAGCTATAAATATGCCATCTGACCGATTGGAATTGATTTATTATGGCACAAGCTGTTACTCCATTTCCGAGAAAAAGGCCCCCAAAAAATGAGAGCTACAGTTTCAGAGCTGGCTGTAGTTTGCTTTAAGGAAAAATTCTGTAGTTTAATCTTATGATCCTAGAAATGATGTTAGCAGTTTGGGTTTTGTGAAAGCAATGAAACATTAAGATGGCAGATGGTGTGCGGGCTCAGCAGAGATAAAGGTTGCGTGACTGTGCTAGAAATAAAGCATAAATGGCATGGTACATTGTGTCTGGTGTTTTTTTTGTTTGGGGGGATTTTTTTTTATTATAATTTTTTTTTTTTTTATACTATAAACCTTTCAGGCACATCTGCATCATCTTTTATATTGCAATAAGAAAAATGGAGCTCCTTATATTGCTGACACTGTTTCTGAGGCTGGATAACTGTCAAACTAATTTAAATTAAAAAACAACTTTAAAACATGGTATTCAATCCATCAGGCATTCTGAAGTCTGGGATCCCAAGGGCCAGTGTCCTGAACTTGACAGCAATGTCTATAAATGGTGTAATTCTCCCTAATTAAAATGAGTTAATATTACTAACCTTTACAAGTTGTTTGGAAGAATAAAAAAGAAAATGCACTGTAAGCATTCAGTGTTATTAATTGTTTAGACAGAAGCCATGTTTCTTTGCATCAAAAATTCTTTCAGATCTCAAGGTTTATGCATAAACATTCTTAATACCTTGCCCCCCCAAATATGTTTCAATGTTTTTTGTTTGTTTGTTAAAAAAAAAAAAAAAAAAAAAAAAAAAAAAAAAAAAAAGCTCAGCAACCCAGAGGAACAAGAAGATGTATAATTATTTGGGTTTTGTTCAAGAAAAGCTATAGCACACACTGTTTATTTACTGCAGGTCTTTTGCACTGTCACTGCGTTTGCAAGGGACACTCCTGAGCAACAATCATTGCCTGAGGAGAGCAAAGGTTTCTACGCCGGGATTAAGGTAACGCCGGTGGCCCTGATTTCCTGACTTCTCCAGCGTCTCCTTGGGGAATATTTATATATTATCTGACACGCTCTGACAAACAAGGCACAGACACATAGGCCTTGATCATCATAACCGGCACTGCTTTTATGCTCACTTTGTGAAAATGGCTTAATAAATTATATGGCTTTCAGTCTGTTTGCAAAATGCCCTAAAGCACCCATCAGCAGAGTGTGCAGGTGTTGACACTAATGCAGCATAAAGAATGTGCAAAACTACATCTGCCAGTAAATACGCCCCAAAGTACTCTGGTGGTTATGTATAAATGGAAGCCACACATACAAAGATGCAGATTTTTTTTCTAACTAAACCAGAACAAAATGAAAACAGGTATGAATTTTTATCCATCTCCTCCTTATGGTCATGCCCTACAAAAATCAAGTTGCTGAGGGTAAGTCACACTGAGTGCAAAGCCTGGGTCTAATCCTACCCAAGGATGTGACTGTCATCCAGGAGAATTTGAGATCTTCTAAGCATCTAATTTTCATGCCTACAAGAATGGGCTTTGAAAAAAAAAAATGGAAGCCTGTTCTGTGTCATTGGAAGAACAGTTACAGGTTTTTTTATCAATGTCCAAATTTCCCAGGGAATGGAAATTCCCATTTCTTACTGGCCCTGGGTGCTGTTTCTGCTCTTGCCCCAAGAGAACAGCCATGCAGAAACCGCCCAGCCCCAGCTCCTCTCCCTCATGCACTGAAGCTGCAATATATTATGTATAGAGAAATCCTTCTTCATGCCATAGCAGGGAAGAGGAATCGGGTGAAAATTGCACTAGCTTTGCACCTGGGGCAGAGTACAAATATAGAGTCCACGATCATGAGGTAATGCCGTACTTTAGGTTATAAATACTACCGGTATTTCTCTCAGTGCATTGGAATGGGAGCTCCTTTTAACCAGGGATATTAAAAATGAACAAATTCTATGGTGGCATACTATTTTCAGGCTTAATAATAACCTATTTTTAGATGAGGAGATGAGAATTAATTAGACACTATCTATGACAACTGCAAACATTATTTTATTATTTTTTTTAATTACGAAGAGCGTTACAATATTTTAACAAAAAATTACCTTTGGAAAGTTGCAGATGATTTCTATGAAGTTATTATTATGAAGATTATTATTATTTTACAAGCAATTATATTGATTCATAATTCATTAAAAACACTCAAAATGTCAAAAATATCAGTATTGCCTTATTAATCTATCAAAATGATGTAAAAGTTATTTTTTTATTTCCAGTTTTTACCAGAATCGTTACAAATTGCAGAAGATGGCAAGGAACATGTTTTGACCATTCTGAGCACTGTGCCCATTACCTGTTCTGGGCATGATGATTCCTGTAAAATCACATTACAGCTAAATACTGAGGATTTGGGTGAGTTTTACATATTGGCATCAAATCAATGTGATTAATTTTTCCTGCAATTCCATTACAATGAATTCTAGATGAAATTATAAGACTTAAATAACTAAAGAGGGCAGAGCCTATAAGCTCAACAAACTAAGCCATATATTGATTTGCAAAATAAAATAGATGATGATATCACTCAGGTATTTGACACCAAAAAATATCTGAGCTGTCTTAATAGCTGTCTTAACCTGAACAACAGTCCATGAATATTTATGGGGGGAAATAACTATGAGCAGAAGACCTTTTTTTAAAAAAAAATCCAGGAGCATAATGTTCTATTTATAATTTTTTGTAGCAGAAATGGCCTTAGCTAGAATAATTTTATCAATTATCAATAAGAAACTCACCTGCGTATTGATTATTCAGTAAATGTGTATCAAAGCCTTTTTTCTTTCTTTTCTGTCTTACAGTTATTGTCTTAATAAAGAAGAAAAAAAAAAAAACATTATTATGATTATTTATTATTCTCTTTCTAAAGTTATTTTTTTAACTTGGAAATATTGACAATGTCACTTAGAAAATCCTCTTGCTCTTTTAAACAGTGTATGTTTTCCCAGGTTAATCTGGTGGAATATCATGCTTAACCAAGGGACCTATATGGATTTTTACTTACCATTTACAATAAATAAAACATCCAACCATTTTTCTAACAAGAGATTTATTTTTCTTCCATAGGTGATTCAGTGAGAAAAATGTTTATAGATAGGATTAAAGCACAAAAAGACAGTTCAAATAAAAATAATATTAAAAAAAAAAAAGTTGCCAAAGCCCAGATAGTTCCTGATATTTTTCCCTTTCTGAATTCCTCTCCTTTCTCTCCCCATCCTCAGCCAAGTGTACAGACAAAACAAAACAAAAAAAATCATTCAAATGATATCATAACGCAATGATCTTAAACTGAACGGCACCTTATGGTTCCAGCAGCTGTGTTGGCTGTCATACATGGAGTACTTTGCATTTCTTCATGGCTCAGTGCTGCTCCCTTCTACATATTGCTCTTGGCTTACAGTCTCTGCTAGTCCATCAGGCAAACATTTGCTGAGCTCATGGGAACAGATTTTCTTAGATATTGAGGTAGCTAAGAATGCAGGCTTGTGTGTGGTGGAATATCCCCGAAACCTCCAAGCAACCTGCAAACCTACAGCTGACAGGGATCAAATGAGAATTAGTCATATAAACTATCAAGGTAATTTTTGAGTTTGATAGATTGGACTGAGGCTGACCCCTCGCTATGGTCTTCTCCAGTCCCACAACATGCATTTTACTGGAAGAAAAAGATGAGGCAAGATCTGTAGAAGCAGATTTATTTTCATTTTGTCAATGGGCATGATGTGTTGGTGGCAAGATTTGCCAGGATGGAGTCAAAACTTGACCAATTAACTAATCTTTGAAGTAGTTTGCTGTTAAAGAGGCAGTTTTAATCAACACATTTCTGTAGCTTAAACTAATAACCAACTCTAACCTTTGATTACTCCACCCTGAGGCTGTTTCCTTGGATGGCAGTTCAACTAGTATTGATCAATTGAGATATCTATATGTACTTAAGGTTGAGTACCTACTGCTGGGTGTTTGTACAACCATAGGTTTGTTTCCAGCCTTTATTGTCAGTAGGGTCCATTTTTTTATCTGAAGGAATGCTGTGGGCTTCTGAAAAACACAGTGTCAGCCACAGTGCTATAAATTGAAAATGAAAACAATTTTAGCTGAGATTCGTTTATACCGAGCAAATTAACCAACAAGCTCCTTGTCTGACTGAGTCCATCTGACAACACTGTTGTGTTAATTATGTAGGGAATAAGTGATAAGAAAGCTAATTACAAGCGCAGAAATATCTCTCTAAGTTCAGACAATATCATAATGAATGCCAAGACACAGCAAAGCCACTGGAGTTCGGCTTCTGTTAAGTTTATCATTGCTATTTTGACAAGATGATTTTCTTTGATTTTAAACTTTTGTTCTGGGTTGTGAGCAGAGCTTGTGGGACTGTAATAGCAATAACTATTCTTCATGGAAGCCTCCAATTTAATTGAATCAAAAACCTTGAAAATAAACCAGGACTTTTCTGTAAGATGTAAGGCATCCTTTAAGGATTTGGAATGAGTGATGATGTGCTATTAACATTTGTAGGTTTTTAGTTTCATTCTTAGAGAACTCTACAGGGTTAATTTCAATTACATTTTATGAGTCTTTTCCATAAGGAATAAAATGTTGATTATGTGATTGCATTAGAAATACCATTGTAAAATACCTGAATGTCATCTACTATAAATTATTAAGCAATTCTACAAATGGGAAAAATGATATGGAAATCACTTATTTTCATATCTGATTAATTCTATTGCCATCATTTCTATAACACTGTTCTTATCAGCTGATAATTATTGGTCTGGGACAGAAAGCTAAACACTCAGCACAAATGCCGGCAGTCCTGAAATCAGCAGCAGGATTCTGATGGGCTGGTAGGGCCATGATTTCATTCTTTACCTAACAAAGGACTCACGAAGGGTTGGTCTGCTCCTGAGGAGCAGATAGACACTATTTGAAATGCAGACCAGCTGTATCACAACCATATGCTATCATTATTCACTGTTCATAAATAAAAAATGATAATAAGTGTCAATGTAAGAGAAATCAAGCAGTTTGGTTTGTCCTTTACCTGGGATTTGAGCATGCAGGGTTAATCCTCAAGGGAAATGGACACTACTAGCCCTACTAGAAAAGGTTTCTTTTGGAAATATATGATGTGCAAAGCTGCATGAATAACTTGGGTTGCCATTGCCATACTGATTTTATTCACCATCCTTAACTTCCCTACCCATCACAGATACCTACATAGTCAGTATCACCATTAACTTGTTACTTTTCCACAATCTTTTAGTGAATTTCCTTGTGAGGGGGAGTGGAGAGGCAGGTGACCTATTCTCCGTTATCACCAGTGATAGGACTCGCAGGAACAGTGTTAAGCTGAGGCAGGGGAAGTTTAGGCTGGACATCAGGAAGAGGTTCTTCACCGAGAGGGTGGTTGCACACTGGAACAGGCTCCCCAGTGAAGTAGTCACTGCACCAAGCCTGTCTGAATTTAAGAAGCGATTGGACTGTGCACTTAGTCATATGGTCTAAACTTTTGAGTAGACCTGTGTGGTGCCAGGAGTTGGACCTGATGATCCTTATGGGTCCCTTCCAACTCAGGATATTCTATGATTCTATGATTCTATGAATTTATCCTCACAACCCCATTATTTTACAGTTTGGAAAGTAAAGCACAGTATCACAGTATAACCAAAAGAAAGTAACAGAGAAAGCTCTCCAAATCTGCTGCATTTATCTTCCCATGATGGATCCAAAGTTCACTAAAAACTGACTGGAGAACATTCCCTTTCCAGATCAAAAATTCTCTGTGCTTTAAATTAAATAACTCCCAGCAGATACCTTGTTATAATAAAGCTAGTGAAAGATAAATGTTTTCCAGAAACACAGTTTCATCTCTTTCTTTGTCACAAAAACAACTCATCTTCATTTCCTGGGCATGGACCCATAAAGATAAGACTGTCATTCCAGAAATATTAACACCTGTGGACAGAAAAGCACCAATGAGTTTCAGTAAGCTGTCTACTGCAGGGGAAAAAAAAAAAAAAAAAAAAAAAAAAAAGTAAAATGTGCTAAAGGATGCCAGATTGAGTCAGTTGCAACCATCTTCATGCAAAACCTCTCTGAATTCAACACATATGTGTCCTGGAATGTAAAGTATTTGTGTTGGATGGGATCGATGACTGTTTGGGTATCTCTTGTCAGACTCAGTGTTCCTGTTCATTTTAGACAGGCAATTACCAGGGCCCCCAGACATCGCCCTTTCGTCATGCCAGGTGGACCTGGTGCCAGCGCCCTGCTCCAAGGGCAGCTGTGCAGCAGCCACGCTGACGGTGACAGCCGTGACAGACTTCGCTCAGGATGGGAACCGCATCAGCCGCATCAGAGCTGAGCCAGTCGGATGGAGAGATTCGCTTTGGAAGGCTCACACAGCAAAGGATGTGAAGGTTAGGTCCTAAAATGGAAAATGTGACAAATTTAAATGGGAAGAATAGCATCGGAGAAAATGAGGCAATGAAAAACCTTAACCATATAAAAACCTGTGGACCACTGTTCCCACAGTAACCTAAAACACGCTCTCTGAAAACTAACAAGTGAAGCTTTTTGCTTTAACAGATTTAGGTTTCATTCTAATTAGACCGTCAGTAAGGCCAACAGATGGATTATATGTGTAACCAGCCAGCGGTTTGGACAAAAGCAGAGGAAAGGCTGTATCTTGGTAATGAGAAAGGAAGGTTCAGCATCACCGTGTTCAATATGTGACTGTTCCAGGAATCTCTAGGACACCTCTGACAACAACAGTCTCTTCATTTATCGCAGTACAGAGCATCCAAAGTAAAGATAATGGGAATCAATCAGGGAGGCTAGCCACACTGTCCACGCAGGAAGCCTGGCCAAGGCAGTATGGTGGGCAGGAGCTGGCCTGCTGGCTGTGGAACTGGTTTAGAGCTTCAGCTGGGAAGTCTGAAAGCCAAAATCCCACCACCTGGGGGAATAAGCAAGAAGACAGATTTGACTCAGCTAAAACTCTCAGAGCAGTTGGAACATCCAAGCTGGAGCATTTAAAATAACTGAAAACAAGCTCCCAGATAAATCTGTAAGTTCACTGTCCTGATTCTGATGGATTTACTCATGGTAGGATAAGATTAAATTGGACCAAAAGAATTTTTGTCTTCAAATGTAAAACGTCTAGCATGTGCTTATTTCCTTTCTTCTCCAGCACAGGCTTCCCTTACACTTTTTAAGATTCTTAAATCAGAAATTGCAGACAATTCAATGTAGTGCACACTCATACCCATATTTTTTTCTTGGAAGCTATGAATGCTTCCATTAAAGTATGAAAATGTAGCAAATATGAAATGGAATTAATCAATTTTAATAATAAATTCCATCTATCTCAGTTAAAACTTGATCTATGAAAACATAATAGACATTACCTTCTATTCCCCCCTATTTCCCCATTGCTGCTTTGCAGTTAATTAGAGGCATTAATGTAAAACTGCTCCTGCAACAGGAGAAATCCGTATATTAAAATCCACATAGTCTATAGTCCTTCAGACTTGCTCAAATATTTTTGATTTATCTGAAAATTGAACAGAAATGGTGGGCAGAACATTCTGACAAATTCAGACACCTGAAAAAATTGATTTCTTCAGCACACTAGGGCTGCCTATAACTGAGACTTGCATCCTTTGCCAGCACCATGCAAGAAAACAGCAGAGCAGAAAAGGTTGTGGCCATGGAGAAAATTAGAAAATTTGGAGATACTTCTTTACATCACTCTGGTAAACACAAATGATACAATTGACCTCAGATCAAAAAGGTGTTCAAAGAGGTGTTAAGTTCTTCATTCCTCCAGACAATCACTTTAATAGTCTGGGATGCCAAACACCTGTGGGTGTCTAAGCAATGTCTCTGTGTGATGGTTGAGGGACATTTTGAAATACAGATGATTTATTGCCTCAGGTGAGGAATTTTATCAAGTACTGTGGTTCTATCTTCACCCTCTTATTCATTTATTTAATTTCTCCACTGTTCCTAAAAGCTAAATTCTACTTTGTCGCTGAAAGACTGCACAAGGATATACTGGCCATTCTTCTTCCCTGCTCTGCAGATGGTGGCAGAACTAACTGAATTGCACCTTTGGATTTCTCATGGGCAAAGAGCACGCAAGGAATGAACAGCCCTGGCCAAGAAATCAGCCCGGCAGGCTGGATATGGGAAAATCATAATACTTCATCATGCCCACCAGTGTGACTGGGAGCCCTTTGTATTGCAAATCGCTGCACACCCCAGTCTTGCATTTCTGAGGGTTGGATAGCAGAGTACACAGCCATGACAAGGAGCCATCTTGAGAGGCAGAGGAAGTACAGGCCCAGCAGGGCCTGAGATTCAGGTCTTGCAACTTCCAAGGGAGTTTCCTGACTTCTGGCTTTCATAGGTATATCTGCTCCTTGCAGGTCACCAGGACTCTTAGACCTTGTCTGTGACCTGGTTTATTTCCAAGTAACCAAGAGCCGAAGCTGATGATCCTTGTTGCTCTAGTAAATCCTTTCCTCTTTCATTCATGTGCCAAAAGCAGACAGCTCCACCAGCTTAATTTGTGTCCTTGTCACCAGTACCCAATTGATAATGTTCACATAAAATTTACAAATCAGACATTCATATGCTGTATCAGGAAATTTAAGGTCAAGCTAGGGGACAGACAGTGACTACTGCTAAAATATGCTAATGCTACTTAATTACAGCATACCTTATACAATCCTTAAGGCATTAAAATTAGTACAATTTAATGAGCACTCTACTCTCTTGATAATTTCAGTGAATGATCTACTTCTTAGCAAAGAAGTTTAATACAAAAGGTTTGCTTTTTACCAGCTAGACAGTGCATTACATCAGGTAGAATAGGAGCACTTTGAACTCCCATATTGCATGGGATTAAACTCAGTTGTTTGAAAGCGAAGCCTATTTTGTACCCATCCACAGTTATGTTTTAGAAGTCAGACTTTAGTTTGTACTTGACACATGAATCCTGCCCCTAATGTTTTGTGAGGAGCGGTAATGAAGAAAAACTGCTGTGTAGACTGTATTCATTACGCATTTCATTTTAACTAGGTCACAGTTCGAGACCTCCCAACAGGGAACTGCTACTCTTTCACTGATCCACACATTATCACATTTGATGGATGGTGAGTATTCTACTTTGAAATAATTTGGCTCGATTACTGCAGTTTTCAGTTTCTGGATATAGCATGCATTTGCCTTTACATTAGAATACCAAAAAAAGCATTGTACTAGTTTGCTTATAATGATTAATGTAGTGTCTCAGTAACATACATGTTTTCCTTCCAACTGTTTATATTCCGTTTAACAAAAGGACTGGAAAAGGATTAATTTTGAATCTGCAATGGTTTTGAGAGTGAATTATTATTACAAGCTCAAGGTCAGACTCCAAAATGTTCTTCAAACAAAACCATCATTAATGACTTTGAGAGAGTTTCTGTGTCATGTGGCATGGTGTTAAGAGACTCCCCAGTTCCACCCAGGTGAGCCACCCTGTCCCTGTATAAGCACATCTTGTACAAATAGCCCTTGTTGTTCCTGACAGTTTAGTAATACCTGACACAAATTCATCCAGCCCAAATATGCTCTTGCATTCTCCTATCTACTTCCAGGTCTGGTTTACTCATGGCTATATCTCTGCATGGAGCTGACAGTCATAATCACAACCAAAACATGATAAAAATGGTTCTGCGGGCTCAGGCAAAAGAAGTCTAGAAATTATGAGTGGCAAATGTCAGGGAAAGTATGCAAAAATATTGCAAAACTAAGTTGTTCATCCTTCTATATTGTCCAGATGTCTTCCTACATAAGTTGCTTAAAAACTTAGTGAGCCAAACGCAGTATCTTTGTGTTTGAAAACTTGCACTCTACCCTAGCTATGAAACATAACAAAGTTTTTAAAGTTTACATCTGGCATGTTTGAAGTAAAGTTACTAATATTTCAGATCACATTCCAGTTTTGTCATTCCACCGTTAACCTCCTAATGGCACAGATAATGACTTTATGAGCATAGCGTCCACAGGGGCTCGGCAGGCGTGATATTCTAATTTCGATATCCTAATGTCCCAATTTCAATCCAGCATGCTCTGGAGGCAGCAGCACATATTTGTCAGAACATGAACTCTGAAATGACGTCAAAGCTGCAGAAATCTCTCGATGAAATAGGAGTGAGAAAGGCAGTGGCTCTGTTAAAGACTACACATCTGCCTCAAATAAAGATGTTGCCTAAACTGGGTAGTCTGAGCTAGGAGATTAGCTCTGCACACCTGGGACTTTCTAGTTTCCCTCCTCCTTTTGCCATATGCCATCTCCAATGTGTTCAAGCACTTATTTCATGCAAGTTTGGTTTCTCAATATAAAGAAGATGGGGAAGAACAACAAGTGGTACACAGACATTTATGTGCCTCTTGGTATTCACCATTATTTCAACTCTGTATATTACATGAGATTAGAATATTATTTAAAAACTCTTTGTACATTTATGTTTTAAAATATTCTGTTCTGATTTAGGGCCAAGGCTGGACAGGGACCTGACAGTTTGTTGTATTTAGGAAGTCATAAATTACTGAGAATGGCTTTTTGGAATGCGGGAATACTATCAGCCGTGTGGAACAATTTTACATAGCTTCCATGGGAAAAAGGTCTAAAATAAAACAAAGAAATTTTATTTCAGTAACTCATTTTGGAGCCCTGTTACTTACAGCACATGGAAATACTTCTAATTCTAAGCAATTTATAATTCCATTTAAGCACAAGCAGTTTGGAAATGCCTGTCCTTCTGTGGCACCCTGCCTCAGAGTCACACAACTCTGAAACAGAAAAGTCCCAGGAATACCTGGCCCCTTGATAACCTCACATTTCTTCACTGTGGGCATTCATTACTGCTCTGTCCAGTATAGCTTTAAATGAGCCAAGTGATGGGGCTTTTGCCATCTCAATAACCAGGTTATTTCACTAAGATATATCATTTGATATTCAGCCAAGTTTCTTACCCATCATTTCACAGTCCCATTACTCCTACTTATATTCCCATTTATTATTGTAAATAATTTCTCTTTCAATTATTGTAATGATTATGCTACACTATTAGATGTCAGTTAAGCAACTTCTCTGTCTGCCTATCCAAAAAAATGTTAACATATTAGCAAATGATTTTAAAGCTCTGTATAGAAGGAGTGGGGAATGCAATACCTGTGTGTGTCTTGATACAAACCTACAGCCTATAGATAAAAATCGACACAGTTATGGAATTGAGGCATTTCCCTATGTCATGAAAGGGTATGTGGTGGGAAACTGTATTTGAAATGTGGGGTGCATTTGGTACTGTGAATATGGAATAATTGCACAAACAGTGTGGACACAAGAAGCCATATGAGAGTTCCGCAATAAAAAAAATGTTTCAGACCAATCTGCAGATTATCAACACTGGAACAAAGGAAGACCAAAAAAAAAAAAAAAGAGAGAGAGAGAGAGAGAGAGAGAAACTTCTCCTAGGGACTAGGAAGCAATAGGTAATAGGATGAATGGATGCTTTTCAGCATCAGGAGCTATATCAACTCTAAGTGATCAGTAGACACAGGTCAGGTAAGAACAGTACACAGGGGAGAGAAGAAACATTGAAAACACCCTTTTCCCATCTCTGCGTGGCTACAAAGATGGCAGCAAACAAAGCTTAATAAAGAAACTACCAAAACTACCTCTGAGATCAACAGCAGAGCATCCATTAAGCAATATAACTCAAGGAAATCAATTTGTTCCACCACTTTATCTAGAATCCTGTAGGTCAGCTTACCAGGATACAGAAGGCTCTAAGGTCAAAATGTTGTAGGCAGAGCTGCTGTGGACAGGTAGTAGTCATTTGTCCCTGTGGTGCATTTTCCATCCTCTCTCCGTGGATTCCTGGGGATGGCTGACTAAAGAACTGTGATAAGGAAAGCAAGAGAAAGTCTGAAGATGGGGAGCATTGCCAAGAGCAAAACAGTAGGAGTGTTTTCTATGCAAATAGGCATGCACGTAAACACACTCCTACCTTTCTTAGATTTGCTTACCTTTTTTCACTTTCCTACTAAAAACGGTGAAAAGAAGAAAAAATACACAATGGAGACAAACAGGCATGAAAGCAGACACAAAAATAGAAAACGTAAATGAAAAACAATGCTCATTAAAATTTAGTTTAACTTTTTTTTTAATGATTTTAATAGTTTCTTTAGTAGCTTTAAAGTGGAAAAAATGAAAAATGGCATGAAAAACAAGACTGGAAGATATTGGTGTGCTTTTTGGCAGCAAAATTTTCCTATAGTCACTTCTGAATTGTAAGTTATTTTGTGAGATTTCACAATAATACTTCATTTTTTAACTTCTATAGATATATTTTCAATGTTTTTTTAATTTGACATACTGAACTCATATTATGTCTGAAGTAGCTCATTGTTCCTTATATAACTGAAGCACCTAACACACTTCTAATGATAGCACTCCCCTTTCGTATGCCTCTGGCTAATGTTTCCGTAGAAATATTTATCTTGTAGTCATTCTAGTCTTTTGACCAAAAGAAGTGACTGAAAATCAAAGAAGAATGTGTTGTATTTTACAGTGTAAGCACAATCAGTTTATGTATATTGGTGCATCGATGTGAAACAGCATTAATTATAGTAGCTAAAATCCAGAGAGAGCTCTTCCTTTTATAGCAAAGTAGCTTCTAAATTAAACAAATGTGAAAGCCTGGTAAAGCAAAAGTATAGCCGTCATTATTAGTTATGGCACATTATAAATATAAAAGCTTTTCATGACATAAATTGTAGGTTCTTAAACATGAAGTATTAGCTTAAAACTAAACGTGGAGAATATCCTTTTAAGGCAAAATATAAAAAAGGAAATATTTCTTGATTGGTTAACTATATATATCATTCATGTTATTTTCCATTTTACCTTTTTTTTTTTTTTTTTAGCTTTCTCAAAAATTTACACCAATCCATCCATCAATATTATCACAGGGGGAATGGCACTATTTCCTGCAGAGTGACAAAATCCCTACCTAGCTTGCAAAGCTTTATGCTTGTGTTTGGTTTTTAATGGCATTCATCACGGCAGCCCACAACTAAGTCCTGGGCATGAGCAGCCTTCCCAGAGGGCTGTTCTTTCTTGATAGTCTGTAGAAATTTACACATCCCCAAGCATCCACTGGCTGCTGAACATAACCCAGCAGCTTTACTCCTTGAGAATAACAGAGCCGCTCCTTAGTGATGAGTACTCTGAAACCAGAGGACATCCTTCAGCATCACCCACCTCTTTCTAGGGTCACAACTAGTATAAAAGAGTTCTTACTTGCAAGGAAAGAGGGAGCTCAGAGGGACACAAGAAAAATAAATGATTTGGTGACAAAACTGTGATGGAAAAACTTTAGGAACAGTCACAATAATTAGTAAATTATAAAAATTAATAAAAAGGTAGCTTGGTAAATATTAAGTGCATTGCATTAGTTATTTTAATGTTACTGGTAGTGAGGGTTTTTCTATTTCCTTCTGTCCCTCTTTTGTCATGAAACAAGAGAAATGATTCCTATAGCATCTCATTGTCATAACAAAAGACTTAGGTGTGTTTTATAATTCTTACATTTAGAGCACAACTTGAGCTATGACTTCATGTTGAGATAAGAATTTGATGCACTCCTTGAAAAACAACCCAAATACATACATGGGGAGTGTACATACTTCACATCCACTACACCCGTTGCCATAGACAGGGAAGCAGAATGGGGTAATTCATTATGGAGAGCAATTCTGACACAGTATGTAGTGTCTGTTCACAAAGAATATGCAGAGCTCCCTCTTGCAAGAGCTCCAGTAACATTCCTTTGTGCTTTTAGTTTCACAAGGCTGCAATCTGATTTCTCAAATGTTGTCCAAAGAATCATTATCACAATTACAGTTGTATAAACATCACAAAAATTTACCTGATTACATTCAATTACCCATTCGTGTAATTCAAAGGCAGCTGAAAGCTTCAATTTAGACACGTTGCAGGTTTGTTATGTGCCATGCAATCTATGTCATGACTTAATTGAAGGACGCTAAGTGACTTCCAAGAGAGCTGGATTCAGTCCACTGTCAACGCTTATTAAGCAGTGCTTATTAAACTCCCATTGCTGGAATGATATTTATATCTGTATGCTAATACAGTCTTATTTACCAGACACACCTGATTAGTCTGGATACAGCCATTTTGAGGCATTATGTTCCATCAGCCTCTCTAAACACCTTTCCTGCTAGGCTCTTCCCGTTGAAAGGTCTGTTGAAGGGAACCGTGGAAGGTGACTCTCATTAAATTTCCTGGCTCCTCAGTCTTCCCTGTGTAGAGGTCCAAACAGAGTTAGTTCTTGATGGTAAGAGACTATCTTTTTTTTTCTGTTGTCCTTAGTTCTAATCAGTCTGAGCAGCAGCATCTGCACAGCACACTTAGGATTTATGTACCTGATTAGAAAATAAGATGAGACAAAAGCATTCAAAATCATATCGTTTTATGGCCAACTTCACTAAGTTTTTTTAAGATGAAGTATGATGTCAAATGTGGTTTCTTGCAGAGAAAAGCAGTTGGAGTTTAAATTCTTGCTGTGTTTTAAGCTACATATTTTTCTGTGGATTTTATTTTGGAGAGAAATAAAATGCAGATATATACATATTAAAATTTCTTTGTTCTTGAGCCAAAATGAAACAAATTATTTTCTCGTCTGTATAGAAAACATTAACAGATGCAAAAACATCAACGTTTTTATGACACTGCTTAAAAATAATCCTGTTACTTAGTTTAGTGGTTGATTTTATTTTTTTGTATGTTCCTTTTTGCATTTTCTTTTTTACTGTAGAAAACAATAATGCTTATTATTATAAGCTTATGGCTTAGTTTCCGTTATGATTAATTTCCTAAAAATCATGTTTAAAAATAAATGCAGTTCCTGTAAAGGAAGAAGAATCCACTGCTTTTAAAGATGTTAGCTGTTGGCTTGTGTGCAGAAATCTCCAGCAACATATATAAAATATGCAGCTACTGTTTTCTTTAACTTTATACATCAGGCAATAAACTAGAGTAAAAATAAATAAATAAATAAATAAATAAATAAATAAATAAATATTAAATCTACTCTGGTGTAAGGAGAAAGACCTGAACAAGTAGAGGAGGAGGATTTTGTAGGTCCCTAGTTTGGAAAACCTACTAGCACTTTCTGTGGTCATGAGGACTTGGATCTGGCCTTGGCAAAGGGGAAACACATCCAAAATTGTTCTGCCCATGGCCTTACATGGAGCAAGGGTTTTTTGTACAGAGAAGAATGAAAGTTCCAAATTGTTCCACACACAGCAGTGCTCTGATTGACAATGCTTTTAGAGCAGAAGTTATGCTTACTATGAAGTTGTTGGGGAGGAACCAACTTTGTTTTAATGGGTTTTCAGTAGAAGCCCAGTTTTTCACATGAAATATTTGCCTAGCGACAGTCAGACTTGTAAAAGTTGGTGATTAGTCACAGAAGAGGTTATCTGAGCACTGATTTTGCTTTGAAGAATACCATGCTGTAAAGCATCCAGTTAGAACCAAAACATATTTATTAAGGCCTGGAGGCAGGGACTTCTTCCCGTTTGCTTTTATCAAATGTTTATCCTTTTTATCCATGCCCGTTGCCATAGCAGCATCTCGCAGACAGCGACCAGGTTTTCACATGAATTCTTTTGCACTCCCAGCTAATAATGGTGACAGCTACAGCTTGCTCATGGTGCTGGAGAAATGCTTCCCCGCACCTGGATCTTCCCCTCCTTCCAAGCCAGCCACGATGCCAGAGGGCCACAGACAGCCACTCCAGGTGGATGCGCCGGGTCTCTAAATCCTGGTTTTGTTTGTCGTCGTTTAGGCGTTACGATAATTACAAAATCGGCACCTTCCTTTTGTGCCAGAGCACGGCGCGGGCGTTCGAAGTGCATGTTCGGCAGTGGGACTGTGGAGGCCTCCGCTCCGCCACGGCCTGCAACTGCGGGGTGGCCGCGCGAGAGGGGGACGACATCGTCGTGCTGGACTCCTGCAATGGCCATTCTCAGGAAACTAGGCCGCAGCTAGCCATCCGGAGCACTGGGGCATCACCACAGGTCAAAATCCTAAAGGCCTACGGAGGGAGAAAAATAACAGTACGTGGATGCTTGAGTACTCTTGTTGTTGTTCTTAAAAATGTCAGTTTAATATTTCTGAATTATTAATGAAGTTGCTGCAAAAATATCTATCTGAAGCCATGAGAAGCGCCTGCAGCAAAATGTACCAAAAAAAATGAGATGTGGGGAAGAAGTGGGTTGAAGTGTTGGTTTAACCAACTGCAAGAGAAAACAAAACAAATATCTCTGGAAATTTCTCAATGATATATCCAAGTGCCAGTATTGTTTCTTACTTAATGGTGAGCCACTTTCAGTTCACTTGTGCTGGGCACTACCTAACCACATCACATAAAGCAAATTTCTTTGCAGAGCTTTATGATATAAATATTCAAGGAAAGATCACAGGTAGCAGAATAATGTAGTTTTAGAGTGTAAGAAAAAGGCAGTGTTAGCCAGATACTGACAGCCCCCAGAAGCCATGAAAATGGGCTGCAAATGTGCAACATTTGCTGTAATTTAAAGTATTTGCCTAAAAAAATATATGGCCATTACAAATTTTGCATGTATATCATTTATCCACATTAATCCAGTGAAATCACTGGAAGAATAAGAGCAGGCTGCACCAGTGGGGTTGGTGAGAGGAAGAGGCACAAATTACATCCAAGAAAATAATTTTATCCTAAACTTTTGTCATCAAGATTTATTGCCAGGAGACATTTTGGGTGAAGATAGGTTCACAGCAGAGCCAGAACAATGCCAGGGAGTGCCTGTGTTTGGCTGTCCTTGTGATCTCACTTGGAAAAGATCTTGATGAGGTAGTAATTGAAAATCTGTTAATTATAGAATAGAGAAAAAGCAGGAAGCAAGCTGTCATTTCATTTTGCAACTGAATGCAATATAATTACTGTTTTATTACTAGCATAATCGTACCAAGGAATCCCTATCCTCATTTACACCTTGTGTAAATCTCACTGATTTCCTTTGTGTTTAAAATAAAATAGGACACCTCCAGGCCGTGAATAAGAATCCTTACCTGATCTGAATAGGAATCTGTAGGAATTGTAGGCAATGAATATGGTCCCTGATGGCACCACTGTGAGCAGTGCACCCTAATTTGCTCAGCATTTGTCCTTCACCAGCCTTGCACAGGATAGGAGCTAGTTCTTCTGCATCATTCAAGGCTGCTGCTTGGAATGAGGCTGTTACACCTTTCTGTAGCAGCTTTCAGCAGCATGTCGCTACCTATCTCTCTAAGCTTAGGTCTCAAAAAAATCTTATTCACAGTCCCAATCAGCAGTGTTAAATCCATGTGATTTAGGAAAACCTGGGCTGTTGTTAGGTCCTTCGAGGCAGATGGCTTGCCTTGCCCAGGAGCAGCAGGAAAGGAAGGGTTACAGCCCTCTGAAAAGAAAACCACACCTGGAAATATCCATCCATGCAGCACAGAAGGCTGAAGCAGCTCATTCAGTCTTGACAGCAAGGATTTTATAGACAACCTTGTGGGAGATGCTCCTCCTGGTAGTAAAGCACTTAATTAGAAGGCACATGTTTATGTGAAGGAGGAAACCAAATGCTACCCAGCACTTTGTCAACTGCAGTCCTCCTGATTAGTAGGCTGAATCAATTATTCTCAGCCAGAGGTGACTTAAAAAAGGAAGATAATTATTTTGAAATTACTGTAATGAGAAGTTTCCAACTATTTAATGTACTTTTAAAAAATATCAGAAAACATTTAATTTTGGATCAAACAAAATAGTAAGATTACTTACCAGGATAGAGTGCTCTTGCTCCCACTCTTGGCATGGATCAGTTTCACAATCACTTTCTTTTTACCTAGAAAAATAAAGCAAACAAACAAAAATACATTTCAGTTGAACAGATTTATTCTTTTTTTTTTTTTTTTGGTTGGACCACCAATCTGGAAAATCCATTATCCACACAGCTAGTTCTTTGTCTTACCCTCACGATTTTTTTTTTTCTTTTAAAGGTCAGTGTAAGCCTACCAGAAGTTCTTTAATGAGAAAATTGCTTTATCCACTTTAAAACACAATCATTTTCTGGGTAATCCAGCCTTGGAAAATGAAACGATTTTTCAGAGGGAAGAAAGCTGTTTTTCAGACTTGGCAGTTTATCTAAAAGAAATGATTTCCCAGGCAAAGACACAAGGGTAGTCTTATTGTCACGGAAGTTGCTTCAAAAATTAGCTAGTAACTTACCAGTGGGAAAACTTCAATGAATGTAATTATTAATTTAAAAAGAAAGTACTTGTGCAGTTTTATATTTATGTAACATTGTCAGACAGTAGCACCATAAAATTTGGAAGCAAGCTAAATAATAGCACATATAAATATTTATGGTGCATCTAAGTGATCTTAAATTACCAGCGGCATTGCCAATGTTCTACCTTGATATCTTTGTTTATAAAAAGGGACATTTTTTATTGCATAAAAAGCCTGGTAATAGCTTCAATTCACTGTTTTTTTTCTGCCTCTTCAGATCCTGTTCCCTTCGGGAGCATTTGTTCGAGCTGACGTGAGTGAGTGGGGAATGGGCTTGACGGTGAGGATGCCGAGCAGTGACTTCAACAGCACCAGAGGTTTGTGTGGCCTCTTTGATGGGATCAGTCACAACGACTTGAGCAATGTCCCTGAGGAAGACTTCGTAGAAGAGTGGAGGTACTAAGCAAGAGAGGATCCCAGACCGGGAGATGTTCTCTAGCACTAAATCCAGGGATGTTGATACGTTAATTTCATTATGTACTCCCCTAATGACCTGGCAGAGAGATCTGCTTCATCAAGCAAGGGAAGCCTGGAGGCCCATTACCATCCAAACAGCATGGTGGCTTATTTTTCAGTCAGCACAGTGCACATAAGCAGTTACTGAGGAGAAGTTTTATATTCACAAGTGATGTCAACTTAACAGCTGTGTTAAGATCCCACTCAGCTGTTAAAAAAAGATGCAGTTCTCACCCGCACTGGAAAATGTAAATAACTGACAATAGGGATTAATTAAGGGTTTGGTATTTCCCTTATTCTTTTATTCCTGAACACTAATTGCAATATGCGAGTATAGATTAAATGTTACATTTTGACAAAGTGTGGTAATATATGTACCATGCTAAAAGTTAATATCTACTCTGTTAATGATGATGGTGAGCTCAAAAAATTTCCACTTTCTAGGACACATGGTCTGGAACCAAAGCCAGGAGTCTGGCACTCTGACATGTCCCTGTCCCTGTCCCAGTCCCTGTCCCTGTCCCCGGCAGTAGTTCACATTTTAATTCCATGTTGTCTAAACATACCTAAAAGGCATTCCCAAAACTGAACTGGGCTGTTTTGGCTGTGTAGGTTTGCTTGTGAATTATGTCTTACAAATAGGGAGAAATAAGGTGAACACTGCTGTTCATGTCTACCTGTGCATATTTCTCAAGATCAGCTCATGCCATGATATTCTCTTCTTTAATGTGGGAAGTGCAAGTGCATGAAAATTTAGCACAGCTGGATCAAACCCAAACCACAGTTAGATGGGTCAACACACAGCTTAATTTATCACTTAATCTGTACATGGGAACTTAGTACACAATAAATGCAATACTTTTTAGACCTAGTGCATTTCAGAAAACAAACAAACACCTCTACCATATTCTAGTTACATAAAACCAGCCTACATAATGGCTATCTAATGTCAATTTTGACCTGTAGCTACAAATTGTGCTATTTAGAAATCAACAACCTTCTTTAACATCTTAAAATTGTGAGGCTGAGTCAGAACTTGCTTCTGGGAAGGCAACTGGAGAAATAGTTTGGTGCAAGAACAACCAACTTCTGCCTACCCAAAGAGAGGCTAACAAGAGCATTGAGAGCAGGTGGTCAAACATTTTTGCTGAAAGATCAGAAGCCAAGGCAGAACATACAGGAATTTACTTATAAAACAGTGAGGAGTTTTCTAGTACTTGTCACATATGATGGAGCTACTTCAGGAAAGGAATGGAAAGTTCCTGCTGTGTGAGAAGAGCAAGATGGGTGACAAGTTCAACTTCACAGTACTCCCAAGGATGGAGTCTCAAGGACTCTTCAGAAGCCTGATTCAAAAACCAGCAATGCCAATGGAAAGACTAATATTACCTCCAGAAGAGACTGGATCAGTCTCTGATCCCCTAACAGAGAAATGGTGCAGTAAAAAACACAACGTGGAGAATGATTTTACAGCCACAGCTTTTAATTTCATTTTAAATAACACTTAAAGCATGCTATGCTTTCTGCAGCACCTGAAGCTAGTCTGAGTGCTCACCATCTGGCAGTTCAGCTCTTTCTCTGGCTCCCTCCACTCTCAAGCAGCTGAAAACAGATCTGTTTAAAACATCAGGTTTCCAATGTATCTTTTAAACAATAAAGCAACATCAGATCCTCCCAGTCCTTAAATAGCATCTGGATAAGGAAGAGATGAATTCTAAAACATGTATTTTAAGTAGCTAAAAGTTTTCCATACCTTTTGCAATTATTGAGAAATCAGGAGCACCGGTATTCCTTTTGGTCTCTCTGTAATAGTATCCAGCTCAGTCTGAAATACTTGTTTTTAGCTTTTCCTTGGTTATAATGGGCAACCAAGAGGAGTGGTAATCTAGTCATCTTGTGCAAAGATCAGGAGGCCTTTCCTTGCTCACCGAGGTACATGCCCGTGAGGAAGGACAGGGGCTTCCAGTGGTTTCCAAATGATTCACATAGAAATAGTGAAACAATTCATTTCAATAAAATACCAGAGTAAAAGTGTTTCATTTTGTTGAAATTTTCATTTGTGTTTTAAGATTCTGTCCCAATTTGGGATTACTTTATGTGATTTTTATTTATTATGTAATATTTACCTAGTCTTTAGTTTATCTGGTGTCCCCTTAAAGGAAAAAAAAATACTTTTGCTGCCTTAGGTTTATTGTTAATTTGTGATGCAAGCCTGAGCCACCTCTGTTGCAGGTAGCACCACCAGTCAGGGCTGGATAAACACTGTGTGCAGGATGCCCACTGGAAATTAAAGCTGTGTTGTCCAAAGGACAAGAAGTCACTTCAATACTCCCTCAATCAGCAAAACATGTTTTATTGACCAAGACTGAAGGAAAGCCAGTGCTGAGCACGGACGAGCTCGTGCATTTCTTCGAGCACAAAAGACATCCTGTTGTACCACGCTGTATTCTGCTGTGTCCGCACATTGGAAAAATCAGATAAAGTCAATTCTTCTTTCCACAGTAGTGTTTGGCTCTGAAATGTTGACAAATGCTTTCACCTTTCTGAACCCTCTGGCTGCAAGACAAAATTAGTGCCAAAATAATTTAAATTTTGGTGGTATTTCATATTTGTCTGGAAATAAAGTGTTGCCAGCTATTGACACAAGAAGCATCTTTTTCTATGAAACTCCAATCCTCTTGAACTGCACATATAAGATCAATAAGAGATCTTGTGTTCATGAAATTTCCAGAGAAACTTCAGTCATGGCTGTCTATTCAAACTGAAGTTCATCTATCATTAAAGTTGGAGTAAGTTGAAAAGGGAGAAAAAAAAATCATCATACCTTACATGATAGCCTAACCCCATGATCATTAGAAAACTGCTTTGTGTCCAAAGAAAAGCTCCAAGAAAGCTCCATTAGAGGCCAAAAATTAAATTAAGTATGCATTTAAAAAAGGAAAAACAAAAAAAAAAAATTTTAAAAAAGAGTGATCCAAGTCTTAGAGGAAACAGCTGGTAGAAAATCCAGGCAAATGGATAAAGATGATTTTCATAATGAAGTATTTGAAACAGATATATCTTTTTTGTCATTCTCTAAGCTGTATCTGAGTCACACCAGGGATAAATCCAAGGCCTTATTTCATGTGTAACATGCAAAGGGCAACCTGCACCTAAGAAAAAGTTCTCCAAAGTGACATCCCACACTTAGGCACTGCTCCAGCAAAGCACTTAAGCATCTGTTACCAAAAAGTCCCAATATAGTGCTAAAAAAACTACAGGACAACTCAAGAAGGGCAGCACAGAAATGACTAAAGAAAACACAGATTAAACTTAAGCATTTTCTTAAGTACTTTGTTAGATTGGGAATTTATACATCCCCCAGCCTGGGGGAAAGAAAGCTTACTTAGCAGTGTAGACCAATTTGTTGAAAGTTTCCTCTCTCTAATCTCTCTCTATTTTTAAACCAGAATACCTCCGGGGAAGAGTTTATTTGACAAGACTCCAGCACCTTCTGAGGGGAAGCAAAGGAAAAATTACTGCGGATGTCAGAAGGAGAGCACTAAGTCTGTGTCCTTGGTGAACACGCCGAATGCCTTTCAGACTCAATCTCCTGGTTGCCATTATGATAATGTGGATTACACTTCTGCAATCCCATATCTAGATGTTACATCAGAGTTTGTCACTCACTCAGGCAAAGAGTCTGCTTTAAGAAATGATGGGAAACTGTCAGCCAAGTCTTTTGATCAAAGATATCTGCCTAAATCGGTCAAAAAGCGAGGTAGCCCCGAGGAGCGATTAAAACTCCTCGCACATAATGTTTCTATGAAAAACAACAGTTTCCTTAACTTTACCAAGCCAACAGAACAACTACAGAGAGCAAAAAGGCAAGAAGACTACTATGAGTACTCATCCTTTTACTCACTGCATAGCCCAAGCCAGACAGATTCAGACAGCTTTGCCTATTTTTTCCCAGAGGATTATTTTGAAGGGATTCGGACAAAACTTCCACTGGGATGGCCTACTCCCAATGGTCTAACCTCTGCCAAAGCTTGGGAGATTTGCCACCAAATTCTCGCAAATTCCACCATTGGCTTGGTGTGTAAGGCTCTCCTTGGGGAACTCATAGATGAGGCCACTGATATATGCATTTTAGATCTACAGCTCAAGGATAACATGGCCTGGGTGAGGGCACTGACAGCACTTTTGGAAAATGAATGTGAAAGACGAGTGCTAGGAAACAGAGGTAAAGTGTTTCATGTCAGAAACCAGCTATCTGCTACCCAGGAGGAAATCCTCACTGTTCTCCGGTGTCCTGCTTTCTGTAACGGCAATGGACAATGCACGAACCTGGGCTGCCAGTGCTTTGAAGACCACAGTTCCTATGATTGTAGCATTGCCAAGAGTAAGTAAAAAATTCTGTTTGTTCCTACCCTACCCATCTTTCCATGGTATTAAAGTTATTAGGTAGAACATCTGCACAGAGTTGTTTGCTCTTCAAACAGTGCTACCAGTAAGATATTTGATGAATTAGTAATCAGTTTTTGACCTTGAAGAGCTGATCAAAATGTCTGGTTGGCTGGTCCTTCACTTTTTTTGCCTCAGTAACTTTTTAAAAATGGATTTTACAAGCCCCTTAGCAAATTGGTTTTGCAGAAGTGATTTTCTTTACATCTGATCTATCACCAGCATGCTGACAAGCAAGCTTCTGACAAAAAAAGAGGGTCCTGCTCACCTTGTGGTCAATATTCATGTTAACACTGTATAGATACTTTTATTTTTCTCCCTCATCAACAGAGAATAAAAATTGAAATGAATTTCAAACTCTGTATTATTATTATATATATATGACAAAATGAACAGATAATATTGTCAAAGCCATAAAATAGTTACAGAATATACTTTAACCTGCAGACCTGATTCTGCAAATATTCCTGAATTGCCTTACATTTACACAGGTGACTATCCTACTAGATTTGTTTCTTCTTTACTGTTCAGCCCCTCAATGGATAAATCCAAGTCCAGCATGAGTACTCACAGCACTTGAAACTAAGCACACACATAAATGTTCGCATTAATTTCAAAACGTAAGCCCTGCCTCAGCAAACCACATAAGCTTAAACTCAAAGTTACAAAAAGGTACTTAAGGCTCAGCCACACAGTTGGGTTCCTGCAGCTTAAGAAGCAACAACATTTCAGCTAAGCTGAAATAACAAGGCATGCTCCTTCATCCATCCCAAATGTGGGCGAAAGTCTCTTGCTACAATGCTTAGGCTACTGGACAATATCCTGTATTTAGGACGGGCAAAGCTCCTATCCAAGGTCAGTTGCTAATGGCCTAGCCGAGGCACCCAAATCTCAGACAGCCCTGGAGCTCAGCAGTACATCTGATACTCCCAAGGCATTTACTAGCTGGGACAGGATTATCCACATTCTTCACAATAAACATGTTGTCAGTGCACTGATTTGAAGTGGTAAAATATACCCTGACATTTGCTTCTTTTTAATAGCAGGCTAAAATTTATAGGATCATTTTCTACATTTCCTAAATTTTTGAAAAATTCATTCTCATTCACACAGAGAACAACTGACACCAGGGACTGAGAAGCAGTTTGAGTAATTCTGCAGTATTTGTTCAATATATAACTCAATGTTTAACTTCATTTCTCTGTGAAAAATGTCAAGTCAGGATAGAAGAGTTGCTTAGACCAGATGTTTAAATTTTATTTTGCTTTTCTATGGCTGAAGTCCCTCAGATTAGTGGAAAATAGCTTCAGTATGACCTTTCAACTAAAATCTAATGGCACCTTGTCTTCTTGCTGTTACATCAACTACAAACAAGGCCAGAGCCCAGAACACGGTCTGAGACTGCATGGTGGGTTAGGAATGGGAAACGATACATCAGCTTTGGCAAATGACCTGTAAGCAGTTATTGCTCACTGGTCTGACTGCTTCATGTCTCTCACTGCTTTTGCTTCACTTTTCTCCCATTGAAGACAATGACGTAGTTGGTCTTCGCTTCAAAACTCTTCTCTCTTGGGAGTGTGGTTTATTGGAGTTCAAAATAAATCTAACTATTGACTCCAGTTTTCCAAAGAGTTCCTAGTTCGGCCTTGGTCAAGATACAGACTCCCAGCAGCCTCCTCCTCTCTCCAGCACTACTTCCCTGGAAAGATTTCTTCTCCACTTCTCCTGGCCTGCAATTTGGTTTCCACAGAGTGAGAGCTGCCATGAGGATGTTGAGATTTTTAGTTGCATGGTCCCTGCCAGAGCAGCCTCAGGCTTAGCCTGGTCCTCAGGGAAGTGAGCTTGGCTTTGGACACTCGGAAGAGCCACGTCACTGCAATTCATAAAGTATTTGCTGGGCATGAGTTTGTTAGTGTTTCAATAAAATTAGCATTCCCTGCTGCTGCAGTTTTCTTAAAAAAATACAGAAGACCGTTTCCCAAAATTACCACACACTTTTCCCAACATTTCAAGGCAATATTTAATGTAAAAATCAACAGACCACTGTGCTCTCTCGCACACTCTATAGACCTCACATTACACCGACTTCAATGCTGTACGCATCCGTAACCTGACAACTGCCTCACTTTGGGTCCGTGTCCAATAGGCACAGGATTGCAGAAACACTCAGCTATTGCATGGGAAGGAAGCTCTGAGGTATAATGCAGGCTTTGCAGAGGGTACTTCACCCAGACCATTCACCAAGTCAAAAAGTAGACTCAAATAGGTAAAATGATCCATGTCTGTTGTGTATTATAGCTTATTATAATTTTGTATATTATGGCTTAAAGTCACCTTCCCAAAGCCCTCTCTGAGCTGCAGTGCACATTTTCTAGCTGCAACTAAGAATTTGTATTTTTTTTTAACTAAAACTTGTGAAACATTTTCTGCCGACTTAAACTTTAAGTACAAATATTATTTTGTATTCAATAAAACCAATGAAACACATTAATAATTAGTACCCAAGAGGAGAAGAATGCTTTCTAGCTAAGTAAAGAGAGCTCAGAAGGGAAAGCATGAATTAAAAATGTAGTAGAAATTGCCATGTTGAGCCACCAGTATTCATTTTGCTCTGGAGGAAGAGGTAGTGGGATAACTCTCTGATGCGCAGACATGTCTTCCCAAGGCTGACCTGGTGCACATTTACCATTCATTTTTCTTTTCTCCTATCATACTAGTGAGATTATATGCTGCCCTCTCATCAACATCAGTCCATCTCCAGAGAGACAAGACAACAATTACTCATGCTGTATTCCACACCCTGGATATACACAGGGAATTACACACTTGCACAGAAGAAAACCAAAAACAAAAATCAAAATGTCACAACAGACTTTTTATAAAGGCTAGTAAATTCAATTCAGTTGCTAAAATCTTCTCTGCCAAATACAGATATATATTTTTTCTGTTTGTAATCTCTCTAAAAACTTGTACTGTGTAAAGCCCTGAGCATGCACCACAGTTCATGGGATATACCCTATAGCCTGTGGAAAACTCTGAGCTGTTTTAGGCATGAAAAAAGGGTGTTAAAGAGGAGCTGCTGTTTCCCAAATGTTCATGTAGACAATAAATTTACTTAGCAATTCACTGTGTGTTCCACTTCGTAAAAAAAATATTTATTCAAAATACTTTGCAATATGTTTCTCATTAAAATGGGAAAGTTGGGATTAAAAATCAGCTGTTTAAGTAAATACAGCTTTAAAGTTTTTCCTTTTTAGCCCACAGACCACTGAAAAAAATACATCATCTGGAAAACAATTGGCAACATTTTTGACAGTTTGTTTGGTAAAGAAGGGATCCTCTTTAGCATAAAAATCTGGGTTTTGTTTGGCTGGATTTCACTGGGTTTGTTGTTTTCCCCAAAAATGAAGACACTAGAAATGAAGAAGATCCATTTCCTGACCAAATTTATCTAAGATATCACAGTATTTACAAATGGGAGCAGCAGTGATCAAGAGAGTTGCAAATATCTTCTGTAACATGGGTTCCACAAATAGAAAACACTGAAAAATATTTACCTTTGAATCTGTAAATTGCTATTGCTTGACTCTTCCCAGAGCATGTTGCCCAAGGAGTCCTCAGCTCTTCCAAATGATGAGTAGGAGGCAGTGCAAATTTCCCCTAATGTCAGTGGTAACAGTTTGGAGACTTTCATCCTGTTTAAAGACAAGGGTTTGCCTTCATCTGAGGAACAGAGCTCTGAAAATTAACTTAGCATGTTCAGTGGGTACTCACCAAGATTTTAGTGAATACCAGTGATTAAAACTATTTTTTCTCTTTTACTGACTTCTGAGTATTTGATCTTATGTCTGTGCAACAATCTTTGAATATTATTTCTGCGTATATTGCATGTACTTGTGACCTCAGTGTTAGAGAACATTTCCTCACGCAAGTACTGACAGAGGCCCATAATCATTGAAAATGTCCAAATTACTCCACAGCTTCTCATTTACCTCAGTAGTTTTATGCTTACCTTGTGACAACCTTAAGTCAGAGCTTTGGACTCTGGAAACTGAGCTGGCTGGAATGTTTTTGGAAAGCAGTGATCTTCAGGGAGGTCCAAAACACAAGGGTCTGAATTCAGTCCCCTGAAGTGACTTTGGGACCTTCCTTGGGACAAGCATTTGAAATGCTGTTATGTCCTTACAGAAGGGTCAATAATTTAATTTGGATAACTTGGTTTTAATTCTTTATACTAGATCACACAAGTGTATTTCATAAAGAAGAAATTAAGAACAGGATCTGTCTTTTGGTACTCATTCCTGCTCCTCTCCCAGATATCCTGGGCCCAGCTAATGCCAGACTGGTGAAAAACCAGTGTGTGCTGGGAGGGAGCTGTCTCAGGCAGCCAGGCTGAGAGAACAGGACCTGATGGCTGGGATAGTCTATCCCCTGTGCTACTGGTACACAGATAACGGGATGGAGACACATTTGAAATTCAATCTTTGAGCAAAACTGGGGAGAAAAGTATTCCAGGAAAATTAAAAGAAAACTAGGTAACAGCTGGCGAACTGGATTTGCAGAACTATCTCCTTTGTCTTTGGCATAGGGAAATACAAATCTCTAGAGATGGGACTCTGCGAGAGAAGTTGGTTTCAGCATTAACAATGGAGAGGGAAAAGTACTGCCATGGTCTACAGTGAGTCAGTGTGATGAACTGTACTGAGTTTCATGTATTACAGTCTATTTATGAATTCATTTCTGAGTGATGTAGAATACATATTTCCAATTTCTCTATATAACAATACAGAAGCTGTGTATCTATAAAAGTACCTGATCTTAGAAATGCAATGCAAAGCAGATCTATGCATCCAGACAGAGGTCAGATGCCCTACAAGGAGAAATAAAATCTTAGTTCTGGCACTCCAATCACTTGGACTTTACAATACTTAGGAAAGGTCAGCTAGCTAATTCAGTATAGACAAGCAACACATAAGTGTGAGCTTCACCTTTATCTGTTCTTGATTTTAGAGTTTTATCGGTAACAGTCTTTTAAGATATCTGCTTGTTTTCACATTTCACTGGCAGAAATGTCCTCCACAGACTTCGTGTGATGTAACACCAACTTGCAAGAAAAAGTACTACAGTATCATAGAATAACGATGTGTTTCTTAAACAACAGTTCAAAAGACTGGATGTCCTCAGAGCTGAACTCCTGCTGGCATCACTAAAGCCAGGATTTCACACCAGAAAGTGCTATTAGAGATAAAGAATTAAGATTAATCTCAGAAATAAAGCCGCATCTTCTAACAGGAACAGCTTGAGCTTCCTAACTGACAGCTCGGGCATCCTGACCTGCCCGGCTGTGTGCAGGCAGTCATCACTGTGCAAGCACAAGCAGGATAAGCCTTTAGGCTTTTTTGCTAATAAGCACAGGTTCTGTAGGAAGGGAAGAAAAGGAGTAAAAATCAAGAACCGAATTAGGTTTCTGCAGGACATATAAAACTGCTGCCTCTCTCAATTTCTTTTAAAAAGACAGGACCTAGGAAACAGAAAAATGAATATTGATTTTGGGAATGTTAATGTTTTAATTCCACTGTCAGGAAAAAGTTAATATCCAGGAAAAGCTACATGAATAATAAAGGAGAAAGCAACTCCTTTTCCTGGCCATATATTTTCTCATTAGCTCCAAAACAAATCTTCATCTAATGTTCTTAGGCTGGATTTTTATACATGAATTAAACCTCCCCCAAGATCAAGGAGGCCATCAATATAATTCAAGTATCTTTTCCAAGGTCACCCAATCTCAGCTGTGCTGCCAATACATAACAATGTGTTCTGCCACTGGTTTTGACAAGCTCACACACACATACACAGAAAACATGGCCATGCAGTATTTTTAGGGATCAGAATACAACCCATAACACATTTGGAATATTTTAAAAGGAAAAAATGGAGAAAGAGAGAAGAGAGCTGTACTCCCCCTCTCTGCCTGCCTCCAGCAGGAGCGGTCCAGGTGGCCAGAGCTATAATTATCCTCCCATGAAAACTGCAATTTGGAGTTGAAAGGCACCTCTGAAATTTGGCAATGCTCCAGAAGCTTAGACTTTCTTAATGTTGCTTAACATTTCATAAAGCCCCCCAACACCTGTATAAGGTGCTTAAAATGTCATTACCACCTGTAATTAAATGCAGAATCCAATTTCTGTGGATAGCAAATCAGGTTGGTGCTTACCATTTGTATATATTGACCATGTTGATTATATATAAAAAAAAAATAACTCAGGACTAGTAAAGCACACATAGAGGAATGTAATATGCAGATTGTATGAAGCTCTAAAGAGCAATTACAAGATAAAAGGTAATGAGGAATAATAAGGACAAATTAGTTTCAGTGAAGTAATGACACTTGAAGTTTAAATTTCTATGTGAAAAGTTCAGCAAAGAAAAAAGTGAGCAAAAAGGATAGTGAGAAGATGGGAGGTTAACGCTTACCTATCATTCTTACGGATATACCACTGTCATATCAAAATAGGTGTCTGCCTATTAGGGTATTGTTACTAGGAAGTTCTGTGAATCCAAGAGCATTTTCAGAGCTGTGAACCACAACCAAGCATGTGCCTCAGACCCATCCAAAACAGCAGATACATGAATTACACCCTGTTACTTTTAGGATGACTGTATAGACCTGTCAGAATTTCTTCATATGTTGTAATTAAAGCACAAAATACTTTAAAATAAAATTATATTGAGTAGCAGCACAAGGTCTGCTGTTACTGTCCTAAGGCAGGGACTTCATGAGATAAGTACTATAGAAATCTTGATGTTTATACAGTTGTGCTTGATTTCTAAGCATAATTCCTGTTTTGAGGATGAAACATGGGGGAGCCATTTAAAGATAGGATTTAAATTGTTTTGAGATCCTCAGATGAAAGAGGACAGAGGATTTCAGTCCTCTAAGTCAAACATATGCTTTTGAGGTTTTGCATGGGAACATATTGACTTTGTAATAAATGTTTCTTCCACTTCTATCAGTTCAGCGGTCTTTAAACTCCAGATCATGGTGCCATAATGATTATTTAAGGGCTGTTAGTCTGTCAAATAAATGGTTACTTCTCGGCACATGTAATATGTGCTTTGTCGGCATGATACATCGCAACAGTGCAGAAGGATCATTAGGATGTTTTGGGTCAATAGAAATTTGCCATGCATAAATTAGACTATACATAGTATAAAATGCATACTAGACTTTTCAAAGAAAAGCAGTTAATTTCTTAAATAACTAAGATAGCTACAGAGTAACATACTACTTGGTGTATGTAGAGGTAGGTGGTAGGTAGCCTCTGTCTCTACTTCCAGCCTGCGGTGTTGGCATGACATCTTCAGGGAAGAACTACAACTGATATCACCATATGCACCTCAGAAATAGATACATACCTGAAATTATGGAATTTCTATCTGATCCTCTTTACAGGCACTGAATGATTGTTTTTGTTTGTTTATATTGTTGTTTTGCTATATTTGTCTTTAGATTAGTAAATAAGCAAATATCCACAACCAAGCTCTTGGCTGATTTGGCAAATCACCTTATATGGCACTGAGAATGCAATATGTTTTAACAACTAATTGTGTCAATTTTTCAAAATTAGATTTCAAAAGATGCATCAAACGTGCTTGTAAGAGAAGTGAACACTATAGTTCCTACTATTAAACTTTTCTGGCCAAAAGAGAGTACTATTATTACAAAAAGATGGAAATTTTAAAAGGTTATTATTCTTTTAAAAGCTTTTTTCTTTTCAAATAATGGGGGGGAGGGGGTCTTAAATCACAGGGCTTAAGTTATAGGTCTTAATTATCTGCTTAATTATAATAATTCCATTGACTTTTATGGGTGAAGTATTAGCAAAGTCACCATTAGTATTACTTTGGATTACTTATATTATGAAGAAAAAGATAGATATCAAGGAAAAGGTCTCTTTTTACAAATGTGCCTTTTCTCTTTTTGCTCATATTGATTATTGCCTTTTCTATTCCACAATTCTGAGTTTTGTTATCTAGCCAACTGAAGGAGGAGGTCTGAAAATTTCCTATGTCCATGCCCACCATGTTCCCTTGAATATGTACTTGTTCATTTGGCAACAGCTGGACAGTAAGTGAGGCAGTGGTTTTAGATTCTAGTTTGGAAGTTGACACAACTGTTTCTGTCAAATACACTTTTCTTCAGTAATAATTTCTGTAAAGCAGGGAACACTTCATGCAGATCTCTCACATGAGATGTTCAGTACACTGCTTCCGTGTCACTGGGACTGCATTCTTTACATACAGCTTAAGGACATTATGAATAAATTCTTACTTCGTTCATGATGACATTAAAAAAGTGAAGGAATTTTCACTGAGATATCAATGCTTTGCAAAAAACAAAGTTTCTATATATATAACTTGAAAATGAAAACCTTAATTTTGAGTTATTTTCTCTACATAGTATAATTTTTTTCCTCAGTTTGCCTGATCATTTTGGAAAATAGATAAAGAATAAATATGAAAACACATATTAAATAATTCAAAATATAATTGGCTTCAGTTATTCAGCTTTTTCCTAGGCAAACATAGGGATGAGGGAAACAAAAAATATGTACTTTAAAATGTTTATTTACAAAACACACTATTTCTTTCTCCCAGACATCTACAGAGGCATGGTCCTCATCTTTTACTTACTACTACTACTACTAAGTTAATTACTAAGTTAACTATGAACAAGCTAACTAATGCTAATAATAGCATGTTATATAAATGAAGTTATTTAAATGAGTAGTTCCTGTATATTTGGACCCTAAAAATTTACTCCAATATGTTCTTTTCAGGCTAAAAACAAAGGTAGCATTAGTGGGCATAATTATAAAGGCAAAATGAGTAAACAACAAAGCTGTGAAATGACTCACTATGAAATTTTCAAACATAATATTTTGAATATAGGACTTACCTGTTTTTGAAAATACCATCGATGTATTTTAAGAACGATTACCTCCAAACAAAATGTTTTGGTAAGGCGTAATAATATAAAGTGTTGCTGTTTAGGAAATACAAGCTTTATAAAAGAAGCATAATTAAAAACTAAAAGAAAGAAAAAAAAAATTCAACCTATCCCAACCTATCATTGATATCCCCTGATTGACACCATTGTACTCTGTTTTATATGGATGGAGACAGACTTTTCCTGTCACATAAAACATTTCTGCCTAGAGTTTTGTGGGTAATTCTCAGGAATTGACAAGCTTCATGATAGTTTTGAAGATTTTCTTCTTTTCATAGCAATTTTAGTTCACTTTTTGATAGTGCAGATGTGATAAACACATCTGAAAAGACAAACATCAATATCAGACTTAATCTACTGGTTTAGCTCTCAGTTCTTTCCATTCAAAGCACAGACCTGGCTGAGCTGGAAGAGTGCTATTAACTTGATAGCTACAAAGTCAATAGAAACCGCATTTTAGAAGGATACCAAATCCTCATGATAAGGGACATGGAAGGTTGCATGCTCAGTGATCCATACCATTTCCTGCAAATCAGATCAAGAAGATTAGTCTTTTCTGGTGATTAGTTTATTTGCTTTAATGCAAAGCAGTGAGAGCAGTTCAGTGAAACATGTAGCTAAACAAAACCATTTTCTGAAATGTATAGAATTAAATGCTAGAAAAGTTTACAAAATTATAGGTTTAATTTAAACTGACCAAAGCCAGACAATCCAGATGCATGTGTATAACTTCTTTACACCATGCTGTTTTCAGGCACTGCAGGAAATTTCAGACTTAAATCTTGTTAAATCCAAAACAAAAAGCTCTGAACAAACAACCTCTTTCTTCAAATACTCACACACACATACACACAATAAATACCAAATTCAAGGCTGTTTATGAGCTATAGAAGGAAAACCTACTAAATGTTCAAAGGTATGATTTAAATTGACCTAAAGCAAAAATTCAGTACAAACCTAAAACTTCTTTATACTGTGCTTTATTTTGTATAAACAACCCACAATCTACCAGCACAGAATATTCAAGCAGCTGTGGATAAAAAACTGTTCATAACAACCAGCTCTTCCTCTGATTCAGTAAATGTAAAGATGGACAAATTACTAAAAACAACCAATTGGGTGCTAGCATGGGCATAAGGACCATGATGACACCCAGAGGCATCTTCCTGCCCAAATCCCTTGGAGTTCCATCACTGCAGCTATTACGTGGAGCACTGCTGCCCGGGGTCCTGCTCTGAAGTGCCTTCAAGTGACTGACAATGAGATCTGCTTTAGGTAGGACAGTAAGCACTGTGAATGTGCAACCCAATCTTATATTTTACCACCCGTCAGGGCTATCTAGAAAAGAGGCAATATTCTATAGCTAACAGCACACTTCTCTTCCCCTTCTATTGCTGAAGTAAATTGCTAGTAAGCTTTTTAAAAATAGAAGAGATCAAATAGACATAAAATGTCGTAGTGAGCTTTCTAAAGCAAAAATAATCTACCATATTGTTGCAGCACAGGGATGCTTTCAGTGTGAAATTGAGCCAGTCCGTTTCTTGCAAGCAGTGAGTTAAAGTACTTGCAAAACACCTTTGCCATACTCTGCCAGGGCTTGCTCTTGCTCTCACTGAGGTGTCTGACACCGATTGCTGATTTGACAAGGGCAAACCAGAAGATTTTAAGAGAAATTTGGTCAGTGGAAAGATTGGCAGGTAAATGGGGATTTAGTCAAATGCTACATTTACAAGGGGATGACTTTCAGGATGGACTCACTCTTCAGATCACAGGTTTGGCTACCTTTCATTGCCATCCAGCATGACCCAAAATGCACCCTCACTGCAAAGCTTGATTTGTGCATAGCAAACATACATGTCTGCAATCCTAGATACTAGAGACCTCCAGAGCAGAACACTAGATCTTCATGTCAGCTAAAGATCATAGGTCTATAGCTTGCTACTCAGACAAAGTTGAGTTCTTTGAGAACTGATTTTGGAAGCAGGGACAAACACTCCTCATCTAGAAGCCAGAGAGGTCACTGATGTGCTAAAAGCCTTCAAAATAGCATTAAATTGCTAGCCCTTTTTTCTTAAGGAGGCATTTCAAATGAGCTTTGGTTTAAGGACACCATGAATTCCAGAATAATGCATTCAATAGTTGTGCATATGATTGCTGTAATAACCCTGCACACTAAATAAATACAATATTTGTGCATGTATTTGAAAGGAGGCAGATTCAGACTCTGTCCAAGCTGTGAGATAGCTGAACATCAGTCAGCCCTGACCCAGAACCTTCACATCTGCAATAGCCAGGCGTCCACAGCCACTCCAGCAAGCTCTGGCACAGAGCCTGCTCAGACAGCAAGATGATTTCTAGCACAGGGCTGGCTTGCAGCCGGCCGCATCAGGACCAAGCAAAGTGAGCTTGGTCTGTCTGCACTCACCTGCTTCTAAAAACCATATCCTGCTTTATAAATATTGTATTGGACTATTAATACAGACAATTTTCTTTTTCACTTCAACAGTGCGGCAGCCATACCAAGTGCTTATGATCTGGTGCTTGATTTGCTTTTCACGACCTCAATTGCTTATTTACCACCCCAACCAAGAAAAGCAGGGCAGTCCGTTCCCTTCTCTTTATCTGAACAAACTTCTTGCTAGTTTTTATTTCAGTTCTGCTGCTCCAGCCCAAAGTTGCACAAACAGTGCTGAAGAATGTTTATTTGTGCTAGGATATATTTCTATTCAAAAGTGGAAACCAGACATGAACTATATCTATCTATCACTAAGACTTCAGTAAGTGTAGTTTTACAAAATTCTTGATTTTGTGTCAGATGTCTACATTTTGCTTCCATGCTTGTGCATGCATATTATTGATATAAGACGCTATAACAAATACCTATAAAACAAATCGTGTATTTATGTAGTGGTTTTTTTAAGTCTATTATGTAGCCTGTGCTCCTTGTCAAGTTTGACTCATGTAAATGCTTACAGAAAGAATGTGCTTTGTCAGCAGTGCCAGCAGCTCTGGACTTACTGATCCTCCTTCCTGCAAACTCCTTCTGTGGGTGAAGCAGTGGGACGGGGCAGGCTCCCTGCTTCACAAGGGAGGCATGCAGCAAACATTGCAGACCAACTGGGATTGAACCCGTACTTCTCTCTAATTACCCAAGATGTCAGAGGCCTATTAGATGCAGAATTGAAGCCCAAAGTCCTCTCTTCTTCTTGTTCCATGGCAGTTTAATTAAAAACTGGTATTTTCTTTTACATTTCCCCAACATCTCCTGCTGTTTGTCACAGTGTCCCAATGCCTCTACCAGGCAAGAGCTGCATTTCAGGGGTGGTTACTCTGTGTGTGTGCAGACCAGGCATTAGAAATGCTTCAAGGTGCCCATGTCTGAGCTAGTGGATGTGAACACACAGCTTCTTAAAACCTCCTTCGTAACATGACTGCACTCTGCAACCCATCCCAGTCCCAGGTGCTAACCTGAGCTTTGTTTCTTTATGTAGCAGTAAAATTCAAAGCACTTTTTTGGCCTATAGGCCGTACAGAGAAAACGAGGAGGAGTATCTCTTCCAGATTATATTTCAGCATTCATACCTCTAAAGATAAATTATTAATGTTCAAACAGGTCATACCTTGCACTAGCTTGCACCATACACCACCTGATTTCCTGTAGATGTCTCCTGCCTCTTTAGCTTGCCCCACCACAGAAATCACACATCAGTTCCCATGTCTCCATGACCTCCAGTTTCTCTGAGCACCTGCACTTTTGCCCTTACTCTCACCTTTGTGAGCTCTTCCAGCTCTCTCCTCTGCTTCAGTCTTCCTCCCCATCATTTTTTTTTCTGAGCTACTTGCAGCTATTTTTCTAAGTTTTTTTTTAGGTTCTCTAGTATTTCCTCTCACACGCCTACCTCTGTGTCCCTCAAGCATATGCCATGCATAAGCTTAGTAGTTTCCCCTCCCTAACACTGGAAGCAAGGAGCAACAGCAGAGCTCTGGTTGTGCTTCCCCCAGCGAGAGCAGGAATATATGGGTGAGTACCCAGCTACTGACTGCCAGACTTTTCCAAAGCTAATGCCATTGACATTTCCCCTTCTACATGTGGATGAAATGGGTTCATATATGCCAAAAATGGAAAACAGATGGAAAGACAGACAGAAAACCATGTTAAAAATAAACGCTTAAAATTCCTACATCCATTAAATGTTATCTCATTTTCAAAAAGAGTTAGATTAAAACTAATGAGCATTTTTTTTAAAGTGGAGTGCTGCCTATACCAAGGTCTGAAGTCTGAACTTTAGGATCCATTTGTTTAAAAATGAGCCATAAAATTTCCCTTTCCATCAGACTTTCTCCCTCTCCTTCCTCTCTTCCAAGCACTCTCTGCACAAGCCCTTTGTAAAAATCCCCAGGGGGACTCCACCACCTTCTCATTACCATGTCAGAAATAAAGGAATAAAGAATTAGCTTAAATGCAGTCTCCTACACCACCACACTGCTTATTGCCCCCTTTAGAGCAGTCCCAGCTGAAGATGGCTGGAAACAGATGGCCAAGGGAACAGAAAAAAAGCCCGCTCAAAGAAAAGATCACCTTTATCAAACCACAAAAATACACAGTGCATTTTTTCTTCCATGAACTTCTCACCCCTTCCACCAGCAAAGAAATCTAGTTTTCATCCTGACTGACCCACAGTACAGCCAATCTTGAGAGACGATATCCACAGCATATATGGGAATGTAGTTCCTCCAGATTTAGATCAATTTAAAGATGCTGCACACAAGTGCGTACGGCATGGTTTGAGTGAAGAAAATATGAAATGTTGTGCTGATACTGTAAGTCATTTCAAAGAGCATTGAGGTTGGGTAATTTTGCCTTGGCCCCAACACAGCAGTGTCACAGTAGTGCCAGGATGCACATAAAGAAGGTTTCTTAACCCTCTGGGAAGCACATAGGGCTCATCAAGGAGAAACCAGCCTGAAAGCATGGCCCTGGAAGAGGAATGGCTGCAGGAAGCTGCTCCTGCGCCTCGCTTGCTCCCAAGTTACGGGATTTTACTTCACCCACAGAAGCTTGAAAATCTGCAATGATAATGAAAATGTTAATGCAATCTGAGCTACCTCAGTACTAGTGGGGGGAGCTATTAAAATCTCATGAAAAACATAATGAAGCTTTTATTATTATTATTTTTATGCACTAACCACAGAAGAAGGCAATTTATCAAAACCATTCACTACGTCTGACTAATATTTTTGTACATTACAGGAATCCACAACTAACTGATGAATGCTGGTAAGCTGTAAACCGTTTCTCTTCTTGTAAATATTGCAAAGTGTTCAACAGTGCTGCTAATACTGCTGCAATAAAATCTTTAACCAAAAAAAAAAAGGAAAAAAAAAAAAGCTAAAAGCAATTCAGCATTTCAGACATACAGAAAAAATCTTTTCACTATTTTTCACATTTATGTTGCTTTCTGTGGAAAAATGAGAGTCATGCAACGATGTTGTTATGGGCTGCAATCTGGCAATGTTTAAACAGCATTCATCCTAGTTACAGCTTAAATGGCAAAGCCCTAAAGGAACAGCAAGGTACTGGGGAAGGTTATCAACTCAGCTAAGGGCACTTTGCCTCTTGAATCAGAACTGAGCCTATGTACCATTAAAATGATAGGCGACACAGAGCTTCTGGTTTAGATAAGCTACAGCTCAGAGAAAATTGATGGGTGCTATTGCTTTTCCAGAGCAATGGTGATGGGACAGGGAACTGGAAAAGCTTTGCAGCTTCTCCTTGTCATGTAGCAGGGAAAATAGCTTGCAGTACACAGTGCTGGTGCATGACATGCCTCCCAGGGCTCCTGGTTATGTCCCTGCTATCAAGTATTTTCAGGAACCAAGAAGCAAATCCTCTGTTTTGCATTATTTGTCACCATAGTAGCTTCTCCTGGCCATTAGAGCTACAAATATTACCAAGGACGATATGAACCCATGATCCTGACTGGCTGCTGTTATTGATGGAGGGTGTTAGAGACCTTCTGAGTGTTGTGCTATCCAAGTACCTATGCTGATGCAAACATCTGCCCAATCGCATTTTTACTTAAGATGTGAATTCTGCCATTTAATTAACTTGCATTTTGACTCTGCAAAAATTACCCCAATATGAAAGCAATGAGTAATTTTAAATGATGAATACCTGAAGCACAACAGAATAGAAATGAAAATTTACCTGAGAATCATAAAACATTTTAAAAACAGTAATGGGTGAGATTCAGCCTTGTAAGGGGGACAGCACAGGCTGTACATCACTTAAGGCCTATTTAAGGCCTCAAAATGGGATCTAAGTGAAAAAGGTGGTGCACAACGCTTGTGCTGACACTGCGCAGAGCTGAGCGTCACGCATTAAAGACTTAACCCTCAAAGCAAGCATTCCTTTGAGGACCATTATTTTTATTATATCCCCAGCTTTTGAAAAAAGAAATGTCTTTTATGCAGTTCTTTCACCTTAGGAGGAGTCTGGTGGCACGGCCATCTTCAGATACTTCCACCTGCATGCTCCTCCAGCCTGTGCCGTGACACCCTGTCCTCCCAGTTGCACTCCTCCAGCTCGTCTGTTAGCAAAAGCATTGCCACTGAAGGCCTTTTATCATGAAACCACAGCTTCGTAATTGATCCCACGAGCTGTATAATGCCCAGCTTGCAGTATTGGGTGCACAGTGCAATTGCTCAGTGGAGGTTTGCTGCTTCCCAGCTTGACAACTGCTGCTCCTCTTCCCAAGAGAAATTTGCAGAACAACCCAACAAAAAGAATTAAAACAAACCCAGGAAAAGTGACAACCACACCATCTCTGATAAACCAGAAGGGAATAGCATGTGTTAGTCTCTAAAGCATGACATCTATCTCCCCTTTTCAGAGCAAGCTTTGGAAATCACGGGCTTGGAGAACAGGGGCCTCTGTGACATCCGCACCTCCGACTGCACCAGGACCCGGGTGTTTGGCTTTGGTTTCACAGATTCCCCCAACCTGCACTGCGAGGTTACCAGGCTAATTGTAAGCATCTTCCCATGGACTCATCAAGTATTGATGCTACGGTCAGACTTTGACGTGTTTATATTAAATCCTGAACAGTGCCGAGTGCCAGTCACTGCCGCAGCAGGGTGCAAATACCGGGAGATCCCATTGCCAATGTGTTCGCCACGAGCCGGGGGAGATGAAGCAGCTCTGCCCTTTCCAGGACTGGTTCCTTGGAAATGCAAAGCTGTGTCTTCCTGCCAATTTGCTCTGTGGGGTTTTGTTTAACTCTTGTTTGGTTCATCTGCACTGTAGGCCAGTGAAGCTTGAAATCACAATATTATTTCTCATTTTGTGCATCTGCAATGGGTACGCTTGGTTGTTTCCTTAAACTCATCTGAATGCTAAGTGTTGCAGTTAAATACAAGGCTTCCTCAACACAGTTAGAGGCTCCTACGTGAATTTTCTTAGTCATAGTTCAATACCAAGTCAGAAGTTCTAATAACTACTAAACCCGTCTCTTCTGCTCACACTATAATTTTGTTATAAACAACTACACACAGGCAATTCTTGGAATGAATTGTTTGGAGTATCCGCACATGCAGACATGAGGTATTGGATTCATCTCATAAATCCACCTCATAAAAGACATTCAGCCTGATTCCCATTCATTACTAACAAGACACAGCTGAGATTTGCCTACCTTGCCCACTTATGACTGTGTAGGCTCTAAACAAGCAGTGATGTTTTATGTGGCCAACCTTGCTAAGTAGCAGACATTACCTGAAGGAGCCAGAAGGTGTACAAGCTGGCTGCAGAGCCCTAGGAGCAAAGACAATGCTGCTCCAGGACATTCACCTGTCTCGTCCCAGCTGCTCATCCAAAACACAGGCTGCAGCCCTTCCTAAATCAACAGGCCACCTGCATGCATAGAGGAGCATGGCTTGCTCTTTACTGTGGTTACAGGAACATCACTTCTTTCAATAAACCATCTGTAAATGCCTTATATTAATAATTAGAAATATAAACATATGTTGACAACTGGAATTGCTTTATATGAGCCTTCAGTTTCTGCACTCTCCTTCTGTTTTACTGTAGCATCTCAATGGCGAATGGATATCAAGAGAGCAAGAAACGACACGAGCAGATTTTCTCAGCTCTGAGGCTGTTGACTGCCAGATTCCTGTCCTGAACATCACAGAGACAGAGGCTGTGCACTTTGTGGCTGGTGATGAGCCGTTCGCAAGATGGCAAGTGAAAGTAGGAATTTCGTATGTTTTTAAGAAATGATTTAGAAGAAGGAAATCAGTTGTCTTGGTAAATCAAAATGCAAAGTGCAATTTGCATCCCTTCAGAACTGAAGATGCCTGTAGAAATTCTCACATTAGTATTGGGGAAGGGATGAGTGGGGGGAACGACACGACACAACCAAAACAACAGGAGTTAAAAACAGGTGTCTTCGTAGGCAATCCAAAAGTGCAAATTGCAATCACTTCTCCACGTAATCACCTGAGATTGATGCAGTTGTACTAATCAATTGTTAATCATTAGTATTTCATTTCTGGAAACCCCAGCTCAAACTCATGGTTAGGAAGCAAATGCAAGGCAGTTCTGACCCCCAGGATTCAAGGCAGACCCTTGCACAACGCAGGAGTGAGCAGGGATGGGACAACCATGGACTTGAGCGGCAGCCTCTGCAGTACCCACACATGCTGGATCTGCTCTGCTGTAGTTTTAGCCCCTTTTGTTCCCAAGGTGATACTTAAATTCTAAACATTTACAGGAAACCAGTGTCTTGTTGACCTTGTGCCTGCTAACCTTGGTCTCGTGCTCAGTCTGGCTGGTTATTTTCTGCAGACCGATTGCTTTGCTAAGACTGAGCTCATTTAAATGCACCATAACTGAGAAAAATATGTTGCAATTGTAGAAATCTGCAGATGTGGTTTGAAAATTGCCACATGTAAAAATGAAACCTGTAATACAGTCTCTTCACTGTGATGTTGCTGCCTGTCCTGTGCCCCACAGCTGTCTCTAACGTGGACCAGACTGGGGACACATGTGGCCATGGTGGTTAGGGGCAAGGGAAAGATGCTTGCTAGAGCATATTTGCTATCCAGTAAATTATTTTTAAAACGTGTATAAAATTAAAAAGAGATATGTATAAAATTTCTGAAGGAACAGAGCCTGGTCATCAGCTGAGGGCAGATTCTGCACCTTCCTTCTGGAGAAGGTGCCATTTGGACTCTGAGTCTGAATCAGAAGGGCAGTTCTTCTGCTTAGAGTTCCTAAATTTCTCATAGGAGATGCTGAACTCTCCCGGTTGTGAAATGAAATGTGATGGAAGGACCTGTAAGGACTGGGATGTAGCCCAGAAGGACAGCTCACATTTTTGCATGGGCATGGGGCCATTCCTCCAGCATAATCATGTTGGCTACCATATGCCTCAGACATATCACGATTCAGTTTGCTTTCAATTGCTGCCTTCAAGCCATGAAAAGGTCTGTGTCATTTTTCGATTCTTTTCCTCCCAAAACATATGTTTTTGCATTTGAGTTCAAGGAAATCTCCACACCTGTGAGCCTGCTGCCCTTTCCCTTGCCCCTGAATCTTGCAGAAAAACCAGCTTCGTGGCTAGGCAGTGAGCACACAATTAAATCACCTCAGCCCGATCCAGCCGCTGGCATGCTAATCCCGGCTCTCCTGTGGATCTTTTTGCTGAATAAATTGTGAAGGCAGAGCTCGAAGCTCAGTTTCAAAGACAGTGAGCCCTATGTGGCGGCACAGAGAACAAAATGATGGAACTTTTCAAGATAAAAAAAAAATGATTTGAAATGATTTCCATGAGTACTCAAAATTTTGCGCTCCAGAAAATTCATGGTAAGACTTCAACATTGATCTTCATGGTTATATTAACATATACCTTTTAAAATGGAGATGGAAGTTTTTCCAAAACCCCAAAACAATTCTTTCTGGAAACACCAGTGTCCTAGACTTTCAGAATCTCACCTGCCCTGAAATCAAATTTTAGGGGAATCAGCAAGGTTTCACATAAGCTTTTTTCACTACCAAGGTTGGGGAAGTGGGGGCCTCCCGAGCTCTTCTCAGGGCCTTTTCCTGTTATCCGCTCCTGTATTCATGTTTCAGATTTTGCTCTTTCCTTCCATGACATGCTGCTGCATGTTAATAAAGTACACAGGCTACATCAGGGTGTTTGGGATAGTTCATTTAGCTATCAAAGTACAAGCTCCTACTTGGGCAGCAGATGACTTAGGTTGTCCATCCAGATGTCTGGGTGAAGAGGTGGCAGAGCTTGGCAGGCACTTATCTAATTTGGGAAGCAGGTCTCTGGTTTATCTTCAGTTTGTTATCGTTGCCTGTATTTGTCAAGAGTAGCAAAAATATTTGCTTGGAAGTCAGTGAGGCAGGAACTGAATTTGAATTCAGCAAGTCTTCACAGCTTTCATTTTTTCATTTATAAAACATTCATGAGAGTCAAATTTTATTTCAATGATGAGGGGCACAAATAGCCACGATGAACGAAAGGCGCTTGTCCAGAAGTAGCGGCTCTTCCTTTCCAGATGACAAGTACGTAAAAACAGCCAAGGCACAGCTCTCAGTGAGTCTCTGGCTTTTAAGGGCCAACTGAATCTGAATGGAGGTTTGCCCAGCTTAGGTCTCATCAGTGCTTTTGGAGCATTTGTTTCATGTCACTAAGGTGACTAATGGAAAAGCAATTGAAATAACTATAAAATAAACCAATTCTAAAAAGACACCAAGAAGGAAGTTTATAATAATCTCTAGGTAAAATAAAACAAATTGGAAAGAGTTACATTTCATTCACAATGGTCACTTCAGACAGAGAAATTAGTGCAATTTTAGAGCTCTTTATGTTTTTCCCTGTCTACCGATTTCACCCGTTATTACTGCATTAGTACTGAGACAACACTAGACGCTCTGATTAAAGGACGAAATGAAATGTAAACTGCATTAAGAATAATATATTCTTAATGGAAGTCCTGCTGTCAATGAGCACTGCTGTTTAGTGAAGAGCAGGTCTTTGGGGGTTGCCTGTTTTGTTAGTTCCTCATCTCCCTCTGGAGAAAGTTCTTTAAGTCTTCAGAAAGCTGGGTTACATTTAGTATAACACACCATACTCTAACATCTTGACTGAGTATGACGCTCAGGAAAGAATATAACTTTCTTCCTTAAGCTATACCAATGAATTTTATTTCAATTTAAGTTAGCCCAAAGTAGTTGTCTCTCTTCTAGAATTTCATACTCTGAATACCTATGAATACTGTCTGTTTATCTACTTGTACTGCTTTCTGCAGAAACAAATGCTCTTAGCTAGCAGTGCATTTTGAGCTGAGAACAATCATGTGTGACATTGTGGGAGTATCAACTGTGTTATGTTCCATGAGCTTTCAGATTATCCTTAGTGAATTTATGATAATTGATGCTTTTTATGGAATTTATTAAAGTAATTTTTTATTCTCTGCACCTCCAGTTTTCTTTGTTCGATTTAACATACATTGAGAACCGAAATAGTTGGTTAACTGATCAACTTTGTACTCTTGGCCCTGTTACTGATGAGGGGATGTGGAGCTCAGGCTGTGCCAATCAGCCCTTTGGTCTGAGTGAGCTTCTGAAGTGCTCTGTATCTGCCTTCTCCCCTGTGGCTGTGGTTCCTCTGCTCTGCCTGCTTTGAGTCACTGAGGGAGACAGAGGTCACAAAGATATTAATTTCTCACAAATGTCATGAAAATCAAAACAGCAGAAGTGCAAAGAGTGTTCTAGTGTCTGCACAGTGGGAAACAGCATCCCTTCTCTGCCTGGGGAAGCCACAGCCAGTGCATGTACATGAGCAGGATGGTCAGTGCTTGGCTGAGGTGCACAAAGTGAAAAGTATAAAATACCTGATAGAGAGGGCTTTGCTTTCCTGCTGGTGTTTATCAGCATTTCCTGCAAGGCTTACACCAGCATTTTTGCATTTGGGTACTCTTTAATATTCACAGGTCTCAAGAGGTGTTACAATGCTTTGTCAAAAGTTAGCTCTCCACATTAGTCTGGCATCTTTTCATTTTTACTGTAGAAAAATTAAATTAAAATGTAAACTTACATCACTCTCTTTTATGCAGTCATATGAAAACTGCCATTCTACATTAAGGCTTTCTAAGCTACCCACGTGTACAGGAATGTCCTTCTAATATACCTTCCTGTGGAAATAGGACTGTTGCTGTCTGGTATTATAGAGCCTAGCACTTTTTAGAGGTTAATATAGAGCCACCTAAAGAATATATATTCTTTTGTTTTGGTTTGTTTTCCTCAAGCTTATTTACTGATTTACCATACAGTAAGAAAATGGTTCAAAATTTCAGCCAAATGTCTTAATTTTATTTCACAACTCCTTGAAAGGCATCCTTGTAGTATTTTAGTATCTATGCAGTTTTTATAAAGGTATTGAAAAAAAAAAGTGCTCAGAATAAAAAACAACAACAATCAGAAATGTTGAATGCCAGTTGAGCCAAAATATCTTTTGGTTATTAATGAATAGTTTCCAGTTTGGAACATTAAGCAATTTGTTCGCTTGCAGTAGAGCAACTCAAAAGTGCTTTAATTTATCTTGCTGGCAGGCATCCAGTTCAAGGGTGCAACAGTATATGCTCCAAAATGAGCAGACAGTCTCCATATGGAACATTATTACTTATAAGGATGATTTTTGTATCATTTAGATCACTAATGATGGCTTCCAGTACAGTAATTCCAGAGTGCTGACCCTGTATGACACAGTCTGCCAGGCCTGTGAATCCCATCCAACCGGACTTTGTAAATTAAAGGTAATTTAAAGAGCATAAAGGTTTAATATGGATCATTCATCTCCTCCCTGGCCCTCTCCCTCCTTTTGATGTACTGTGTGTAATAACTGTTTTAGAAGAGGAAAATCTATTTCACAGGTCAGTTGCACAGTCTGATACTTTTCTGTCTTTTACAACCTCTTGTCCATGTGTGGTTTTTTTAAACCATATATATATATGCATATATATATATATATATATATTACAAATGTATGGTATGAATACCTGATAGAGCGTGCTTTATGGTGGGCCTTTCTCAGGATGGCTCTTCCCAAAGAGCATGGCTGACAATACACATACTTTTTTGCTATACTTTTTAATGGAAGTAAATAAGACTGTGCAGTCTCCCCTGGCAGGCAGCTTGCCTTCACTGTTGAAGTGTCTCTCCTAGGAAGCTCTTTTACCTCTCCCAGGCTGCTTGGCAGGGGTAATGTAACTGTAAGGTATATCATTTCTATACCCATTTTCTGCTGTTGCAAAAGGTATACTATGATGCATGTTACACGGTTTTTGTCATGTGAAAACACCCTTGAGAGAACATAAAACATTCTTGCTTACATTAAATACCACTAAGTACAAACATATAATGCTTTAACAGTTTCAAAATTGTAATCAAAAACCTAGTGCTATGTTTTAAACTGCCAGAATGCCAGGAACTGCCTGGAGAATGTTATATCCCTCTGATTATTATTAGTGTAGCATCCCCCATCCCTTAAAAAAGAGCTTTCCTGCTCTTATTTTCTAGAGGACTGCATGAGACACCTTTTCTGTTTTTTTTTCAGAGGGGCTTTAAAAGATACTTTTGGAGGGTGTTGGGTAAGGAATATTTGAATGTACTAATCCTGCTTTCTTACTACCCTGAGGCAAGCACAAATGAACAGGAGACCACCAGTCTTCATTCTTACAAAATGAAGATTAATCAGGTATATCTTAACCTATGTGCCTCACTGTTCTCATTAACGCTAATGGGAAAATACAGTTTTCAAAGTTGCACTGATTGCAATAAAGAACCAGTTACCAAAATAAAATGAAAGTTCACTTTTTTCAAATAAATCAGTGAATAGAAACTAGTTTATATGCCCAAATGAGGGCAAAGTCACTTAAATTTCAGATTAAAATAATTATGTCAGAACCATTTCAATTAAAGCTAGGTGGTTTGTTGGTTTGTTGTTTTTTGTTGTGTTTTTTCTTTTGTTTGTTTTTTGTTTGTTTGTTTGTTTCAAAGGCTTTCCTTATTCTTACACTCTAGGAATTCAGAAGTATATACGTTTTCTCAATATGCTGGTGTTCTCTTTGTATTATAATAATTTCTACCCTAAGATGCTTCAAGGGACTATTTGAACTAGGCTTCCAATTGCATCAAACCACATTCTAATTACTCCTCTTACAACATTACTTTGTAATACCTAAATTGCTTTCAGAAAAGGTGTTTCAATTAGGGGACATTTTATGTCAGGCCATTTCGCATTTTGTGTTCCACTTTTATGGAGCCCATTCTCTAACACATTATCACATCAGAAAAAGCAGCTTTTTCATCAGAACTTCAAGTCTTTGAAAACAACAATGTAATAAAATCTAATTAATATCCAAATTTTAATGTGGGAGATTTGTCATGTTGGGGCAATTATGAGCTTTTTTTTTTAAAAAAAAACTTACTCATTATTCTTAACTATTATTTATTTAAAATACAAGAAGATGAGAAAGAAGAAAAGCAGTAAATAGCAAACACAAGGCCAGTAACAGGGCACACACCAGTCTCAGCACCATCTTTTGGGGCTGGTCGGACTATTTGCTGTGCCAAGCAGGTGGAAGGCCAGGAGCCCATGAATATGTACACTCTGAAGTCAGACATTTGATTACAGCACAAACAGGTAGATTTGTGCTGCTTTGAGTTTACCTCTTTTACCTACCAGTGCTAGCGAAAGCCAAGCAATCTGATCTTTCTAAGGGGCTGTGCAAACCCTCCAATGGTCACGGGATTTCTTTTCAGAGCAATGTGTATTCAAGTGAGGGAAAAGGAAAAATATCTTTGGGCCCTGGTAGCTTCTCCCTCCTGCTGTCCTGCTATAGCCGGGGCGTTCTACCAACTTCGGCCCCGTCGCTGTGTTCAGCCATTTCTTTACAATCATCTTGCAGAAGCCTTAACTCTAATAAAGATCTTTATTCTGTTTTTATATCATTGCTTTTTCGTATTTTTATGAACAACCTCCAGAAATAATTCATTTACCAGAAAAGGGTTCCAAAATTTCAAATGGAGTTTTGTACAAGTATTTTTCGTTAATCTCATGCAACTCTATTCTGAGTGTTACCAAATAGTCATCATGTTAGTAGTCACAGTTAGGAATAATGATCACATACAGTACATACAGATAAAATGAAAAAATAAAAATAAAAATCATGTTCTTGTTCATCTATGACAAGCAGCATCACATGCTGCTTAAGATAAAGGATTCACAGCTACAGGGATCTCACATGGAAACTGGAAAACCTCCATGTCTTGTTTTCTTCGTGGCAGTAGAAAGTACAAGCATTTAAATTGATATTATTTTATTCCTTCAAAAGACAAGCAAGCTCCTGCTTATCTACAGAAAATATTAACTGCTAATTTCTTATCTTTCTTACTTCTTTTTTCCTTGCCTCCACCTCCCACCCATTTTTATTTCCTTTTTTTGGCAGGAAAATACTTGTAATATAGATGGACTTTGCTATGGTGAAGGAGAGTCAAGCCCTACCAGTCCTTGTCTTCTCTGTGAACCTGACATTTCTAAGTTCACCTGGTCTATTAATGAAAGTAAGACCATTTTTTCTAAGATTTAGAAGCGCTTAGATGGGAATTTAATACTAAGTCTATGAAATGCACAGTTCATTTAGCTAACATGGGCCTAGCCTGCATAGGACTTTATGTGGTGGGAATAACTGAGTACACAGGAAGGCCAGTCTGATCATCAGCAGGAAGCACTCCTCTGTGTGCACTAGGCATCTGGACACTTATCTTGTCCTGGGTGAAACCTGACAAATTTCTAATTAATAAAAGCAAAATAACAGCTGAATAAAATAAATTTTGACATGCCCCATGCAGGGCCCAAGTCTGTCAGCTAAAGGTGATGGACCCTAAAAATGCCTGTGATCATCTCACAGGTACAAATCTTTAATGGAACAATTTGAGGAAAACACTGCTTTTAAAACACTAATGTATATTTTTGGTATCTTTCCCTGAGCCAAATGCTATGAAATGCCACACAAAAGACCTTGGCCTGGCAGGGAGTCTAAGTGATAGGGAACAGCCACTCATTGCCTTTGCTGCCACGAAACCTAACGGCTCATTCTTCAGCCTTTCATGGCAGGGGTCGTGAAGGCTGCCTTTTGAAGCACCTCCTGAATGCTAATGATTTAATCACAGTGTTTTCATGACTGCATCCCCAGTGTAAAAAACAACCACTACTTAACATTTGCTTTACAGATAATCCATAAGTCTAGAAACATTGGTCTCATGGTGCATCTTCACACTTATATGAACATATCTACATCTGCTCCATATAAAGATTATAATAACACTTTTAAGTAGATTCATGTGTTGGAACTAGAGTTTCTCTGTAATTTTAGCTTCAGTAAGGAGAAGCAATTACAGAGAGGTATGTGAATGAGAGGACCTGTTTGATTTGCTTGTTCACAGTTTTATATTCCTGGAGTGACTGAAGGAATTCCTTCCTCTATTTCTTCTGGAAAGGAAAAGATTGATCTTTTCCTTGGGGAGCAACCGGGGATGCTCATGGACAGAGGCTTCTACAGAGTGCAAGGCATGGCAGGAGAAACAGCAAAGGTGCAACACAGTGGCCAGAGTCCACAGCTCAATAACCAGGGAGAGAAGTGAGTTGGTACTCCCTTCTCAGAGGTGATAGAAAGGCACTTAAGAAATACTCAGCAGTTTCTGGCAATACAAGAAATCATAAGTTGTCTGAAACCAAGCTTAGAAGAAGGAACGCAATTGGAAGGGAAAGAGCTATTCATGAACCCTTGGAATTTCTGTTCCAGACTAGCCACTTTGAATTTTCTCTATTTATAAACACACCGCTCTTGTTTATGTCCTAAAAAATCTGGTTCCTATAATTTAAATTTCCCTGTCAAGATAAGGCGTAGAGAGATCCATCTCAAGTGTTGTCCAACGAAGAATCCCATTACATATTACTTGAAAGAGTAGTTAGAATGCCTAATGGTAAGCCAGACCTGAAGAAAAACTTGTGTGCCTGAAAGAAAGCCTTTTTTCCTCCAAGGATATAATTGAGTTTAATGAGAGGTGTTAACTATGACACACAAATCTTGCCTCCATTCTGTCCTTCCACTGTATTGGCCACAGCTATACTATCTTCAGGGGTAAGCTGATTCTGACTGTCATATAAAATTCTCATTACTGGTACTAAGACATTTTAATTTTAAAATTTAGAAAATGGCTTAAAAGGAAAAAAAATCATTTATTTTGGAATTTATAAAACTTGGAGTGATCTATGAAATCTGGAACAGATCTTGGTTCACTTTTCAATAATTTAAAAATCTAAAAATATTGAAAAAGTACTTGTCAAACTTGTTTTCAAATACATGAGTACCTTTTAAAGTACTTCAATAACTAGGAGTGTATATATGTTCACTGGATAGCAAGGAGGCCTCTGTGGAATTAAAAACACTCTTGTTCACAGACTGCCTTCAGAATATCTGATATTATTTTATTTTGTGGTCTACAACATCTTGTAACACTCCATCCAGTTAACACCTTTGTGTTTATCTCTAAATGCATACCAGCATCAATATTTCATTTATTACTTTGGGCACAACCTTTATGGGCTCCATGGTTTGAGTGTTTCTGAAGTAAAAGGTAAATTAATGGATGGAAGCTTTCAACAGTTTTGCCAGGACAATCTGCTGGCCAAGCAGTTTAGAAAGCTCTGATAGCACAGCAGCAATGAGTGCAGAGGCATTTAAATAATTGCATAATGTGAGACATGCTACAGAAAGCAGAGCTTGATAAAAGGATATGCACACACAAAGAATCCCTGATGATGACTTCCCACAAGCATTATGCAAAGACACATGCTGTCTTTATGAGAACACACGTATAGCTTGTATTTTTAGAGTGTGACTTGAAATTAATCCTCTATTAGAGATGTTCTCTAAGTTAAAAACATCTATGCACAAATTGCATTGTGAGAAGATTCCTTTAAATATCAATATATGTCAATTTGTACTGCTGGTTAGAAAGGAAAGATGGCTTGAGACTGAGGAGGTTTAGGACACTGAGACAAAATTCCCAGCCCTGCACAGTGCTGCTGTCACCTCAGGGTATTCATCTGATCTTACTTTTCCTTGGTTTCTAATATTAAAATGTAATACTTTTCTCTACCTTGTCCTCCTTACATATTTATATTGGACATATCTTCAGGCAGCATTTGTCTTTTACTGTAAAATAGCCCAGTATAATTAGGCTTTTATCCTCATTAAGGAAAGACTGAATGTAAACATCACTAAAAATAACAATGCCAATGTTGACATGATATGCACTACTGTCTCTAGGGATAGAGAATTTCAGTATCACTGATGTGCCTCTCCCAGCACTGAGAAGATTTTTATTCTAGAAATGTCCAACTGAATTCAATCACACTGCTCAGGTTTAATTACCACTCATGTGTAAAGGCAGTAGAATCTGCTCAACAGAAGAGTTACACAACTTCCTCACCCCTGCCCCATCCTCCCAGAGTTGTACACCCAATTTGTCATTCATCATTTTGAGAATTAGTTTGCTTATATTTAGGTTGATTGATTGATTGATTGATAGATAGAATAAATAATATACACATGTATTAGAGATAAAATTAAAGTTTTAGTAAGAACTGAGGGAGGTGGACCAGTGAGAGGTTATAAAAGTCACATCCAATCTCCTCCCATGTATCAGATAGACATCAAAAGTTATCAAAGTTCAGTATGGGGCATGAAAAAAATAGAAGTAAAAAAGTACACTATTTGGCAAAGCCATTTGCTGCCTCTAACACCCACGTTGTTTCCTCCATCGGTCTCAGGATGCTTTCTGCACCCTCATGACTGAGAGCACCCCTAAGGAGACCTGCAGTCTGAATCTTCACGTGGGAGAAACTGGAATTTATGTAATCATGGTTTCATTTTTTGCTATTTAGACAACCTGCCTCCTGTGTTCCAGGCCCCCTCCAGCCAGCTGCTGACATTTATTGGTGAGAATTTTATTTACCAGTTAATAGCAGTGGATCCGGAAGGGTCAGCTGTGCTATTCATCCTAGAGGCTGGGCCACAGGATGCCAGGCTCTCTCCTGCTGGCCTTCTTATCTGGAAAGTGGATTCAGAAGACAGGCAGACCTTTGAATTCACGGTGTCGGATGAATGCAATGCACAGAGCAGATACTCTATTGAGGTAAGGAAATTAATGCTTTAAAAGCAAAACAAAACAAACCTGTTTATCATGTCATCACTTTGGTGCAATTGTCGTTATAGCTAATAATTTGTTACTGTCTTAAAAACTCAGACTTCAGCTATTCTCTCATAAGGGTATATTATCCAGCATAGCAATAATGATCAATTAATGGAATAAATATCTCTGAGAACACAGAAACTACATATACAATGAACAAGAGAGAGTGCTATTGATTGCTGTTTGAAAGAACTCTCTTGCAGAGCCTGTTAATGGTTCATTAATCTGCTTTAAAATTCACATTCTGCATTTGGATTGCAGAAAAAAAGCATATAACATAAAAGACCAAGTTTTAGCTATAAAAGGGAGATTATAACTCACTCTCAATGATATTTTTAGAGGGTGTCTTGCTCTTATGTCATTACTCCACACTTTAAGTTTCTTGGCAGAGCTTGTGCATTGCTTTGTCTTTATTGTGTAGCCTAGCATTAATCCCATGATAGGATGAGCTAATAAAGTGGGATGCAGACTCTTGCCACAAGAGCAGTTTTGTGAAGAAAAGAAAAGGATTTTCTCCTAAAGATTCCAATTTTACTCATTCAAACCACTGTCATCAAAAATACCAGTCTGCTGAACACACACACAGCAAAGGGGAAACATTTCAAACTAGATTTGTGCTTAACTAGATGAGATAGTGCAAAGGTTCAAATGTATTGAAATGGTGTTCTCATCAATACATAACATGACCTGGACCTCTCTTCTTTGCAATAGAGACTGGCTAAAGAATGCCACAATCCTGTTCCTGCCTGGGAGACATTTGTAATGTAAAACAGTAAGGAAGGTACGCGGGCAAGCAAAGAGAAAAGATTTTTTTCAGTTCTTCTTTGAAGAATGAGGAATGAATCCTGCCCTCAGATATCATGTAAAAACTGCTGTTATAGCAAATAGGACTTTTTTCTTATAAGAAATTAGAATGTGCCCTTAAGTGATGAAGAAAAATCCCTTTAATGTCACGCTTTCAGCCAAATAAATAAGTATGCTGAGTATGAGACCATCTATCCAGACAAAGGAAATTGGTTAGAAATAAGTTTTCATAATACCAGAAAATGTGTCTGCACTGCAAATCCATCCCTTCCTGAAGGGTACCAATACGCCTCTCAGCAGTGATTCAGCAGGAGGATCATTATCACAACTCCCTTTTGCCTTCCTCAGGTTCGAGTGAAGCCCTGCAGCTGCCTCAATGGTGGAACGTGTGTTACCAATATTAAATTCCCTCCAGGCCTTGGTGAATATCTGTGCTTGTGTCCAAATGGATTTGATGGGGAGTTTTGCCAGGAAGATGTTAATGAGTGTAAGTCAAACCCATGTGGAAGCGGAACGTGTGTGGACGGTGTGGACCGCTACATCTGTAAATGTCCCCCTGGTTTGGGAGGTAAGGCATCACTGTTCCCATCTCCAATTTAACTAGAGACATATTGTGTTTCAGGGTGTTTTGAGTGCACACAACCACAAGAATCTGTCAAATGGACTGCATTTGCTTCCTCTTCTTCTCCCATGACTCAGCTGTAGACAGATAGAAATCGTGTAAAGGCAGCTATCTAATTATCCATGCTCAAGGAAAGAGAAAAGACCTAAAGGTCTGTAGTTATGAAATGACCATTCAAGGAGGCTGCGAATCACTCTGATCTCAGCTTCCACTGGCTTATTTCCCAGCTGTCCATCCATGAGAAGAGCCAGAGGAAGACTGAGTGGAAGAGGTGAGGATCCAGGACCCTCTCACACTCCTAAGGATTATAATAAATGTAGCCAATGAAAGAACTGTGAATGAATTATTTATTTATTTGTTTGCTTGTTTATTAGGTCTATGAAGGGGAAGTAGATACGGAAAGCATGCAGAAATAAATTCATTTAGTCCTAGTTGAAATTTCCTCAAGTTTAAGCCTTAGAAAACTGCAAGCCCATTGGGTTGTCAGACATACTGGTGGAACAAAAGCTAATCTTTTAAGCTGTTCAGGGCTGAACAAAATATGTTTTTAACAGATGCAGAGGAGAGCAATGATCAGTCTGCCACCCCGACCTCCCCCCCCCCCCCCCAAAAAAAAAAAAAAATCTTTTTAGGAAGGCAGAATGTAAAGCATGAAGAGGAGGAGTGGAAGAATGAAATGCAGCGAAGACAACAGAGGTGGATGCAAGACATATGATACAAACAGGAACAGAGGGAGTGAAAACCTGACATGTCAGGAGGAAGAGAAGCATCTAATAGATAACGGAGGTGAGGAGAGAACATGTTGGTACCTGTCACGCCATTTATATTGTCAGCTTTGGTGCATTTGGGACATCTGTGAATGATTCCCACACAGTAGAAAGCACTTGTGACAGTACGTGGGGATGACCCCTGTGCTCTGTGGGCTGGCGCCAGCCACTCGAGACTCTGCTGCTTGAAGCTTCTGGCGTTTGGCTGTGCTGAGTCGCTGCAGGGTCTCGCAGAGCACCCAGCACCTCCTCCAAGCCGGGACCCACACTCCAGCTGCTCAGAGCATGACTCACTGCCAACAGAATAGATTTTCATTTGGCCCAAGCATGCCTTCTGTAATTTCACTGAAGTTGTGGCCTTTTCATTCGCAGTTTAGCTTTTCCAGAGGTACAAGGCAATACTGAACATACGGGTTTTGGCCAGCATTTCTAGACTTGGCCCTTGCTTAACTTTGCAGACAAAGGGCTGCTAACATGGGTGCTGTTTAAGACAGCCACTCAATCACCCGGGTTACTAAAAAGTCATTGGAAAGTGAACACTTTTTGTTACTATCCATTCATGTCAGAGTCAAATTAGCCTCTCAAAAGTGAAAGGTACTAACTAAAACTGTGTTAAAATGTCTCTTGGATCAGCACCGTTTCAAAAGAAATAAGAAAAAAAAAATCAACCTTAAGCTGAACTCAGCTTTCAGTAATCGAACTTGTCAAAAAAAACCCTACTCTTCTCACATATGAAAGCACGAATGGATTCATATCACCTGTAATGTTGGCTGCTGTACAGTGCTACAGCTTTGAAAATACCAAGTAAAGGTAACATCAAAGGCATAGTGTCTATAATCAAAAACCTCTATTTTAAACAAAAGCAACAGATAGATTTCCCTCAGTGGGCTTATACAGGCAGAAAGGTACCCCTTCTCTTTCAGCAGGTCATGGCACTTTCGCTGTTTTAGTCATGCAGGATTGCAAGTCGAGATTTCATTACCTACAAAATTCCAGTAGAAATTAAACAAAAATAATTCAGAGTTGGGAGTTCAGAAAGTGCCCTGAACAATCCACATAATACCTAGAGGGTTGATCTTGTTGATCTAGTTGATCTGGTAGTGACTCCAGGTAATGCTACAGCACAGCCAAAGCCTGCTGCTATCCAAAGTGTTTATGCTGGAAAAGACTACTCATAGAGGAGGACACAAACATAAGAACAACATTAGAAAATGAAAGTTTATCAAAATATAAAAATCCCCAAACAAATCAGCACATGTAGAATGGCATGGTGCTGAATTCTCCTGGAAATGTTACTATGAGCACAGGGAAATTTGGGATCATTTTTGGCTAGATTTGGCTAAACACCTTAAAAATAGCATGAGGAACAATTCTTCATTGCCTTCAATGAGGTGGATTAAATGAATAAAAAGCAATATAATTCCATGCGTTAATAATGTCAGTGTATCTGCCCCCATTGTTTGATCTTCTCCACCAGTTTCACACTGCTGACTTTACTCATTTTATGTGGTATTGCACATAAATGGAGTGAAATCAAGCTCTATTATTCCACATAAAAGTCTCCCATAATTACAATGCATTGCTTATAAATTCACATGAATTGTATTCTGAAATGTGGTTCTCATTCTTACACAAACAGTAAAGAGTGAAATACCCAACACTTTAAAATAGCGTGTTTGAAAATAACATACAGACAACTCTGGAAACAAGGACATAGGACACCTTGATGGCCAGAGAAACACTCAGTTTTCTGCAACCCTTAAGTCCTGTCAGTTGAAATAAATATGTGTTGCTTTTGCAGTGCTTCCCTGGCCCAAAAAGCTAAAACAGAAGCAATAAAAAAATACAAATATAATTGAGTGAAACAGGAATACAACTCAAAATTTTAATAGCAGGTAAGAAATTATCAGCAAGTGGAGCTGAAAGCCAGCTGGGAAATAGATGATTTTACTTCAGGGCAGGTTCTGTGACAACAATAAAAGCTCATCCTTGATGCTGTGTTTATGTCTCAATTCCCCAGAAAACCATCAATAATCTAATGAGAAGGCAATGCTATACTGCTCAAGTGACAGCACCATTTCACCATCAAATCTTTACAAATGATAGGGAACAGGTAGTAGAAAGAAAATGTTAACTCTTTTGAGAGCTTCCCAAACATCACTGCAAGAGAAGAATGATAGGGAACAAAGTGCCTTGCTAAATGGTAGCAATTCAAGTGCATCTGTGTATCTCAGGCAACGTAAGTGCATAATTTAAGAATGGGAACAAGGCAGGGAGAGAAGCCATAGGAAAATATGAGAGGAGGATGACTCCAGACTTATTAATACTTTGAATTTCTGCAGAGACGTACACATACTTATCTCATTGTGTGTTCAAAGTACATTCATTTACCTTCACCCTTCACCGGTGGTAAAAACAATTCCTATTGTTTCTTCTTTGGGCTACTGAAAGCAAGAATATCGTCTGCTTGAGAACAGAAACCCTTCTTGAAAAAAAAAAAAAAAAAAAAAGTATCTAAATCTCTAAATCGGAAAACCATTCTTTCTTTATGTATCCAGTTATTAATGTATAAAGGAGGAGGGGAGGAGAAGAAGCTATAATTTCATATTACTTTTCAGGCAACTGAAAAAAAATAAATTTGTTCATGGTGTATAATAACCTTAGAATTCCTCAACGAGATTGCTTCTTCATTTTGAATCAACATAACCTGAACACAGTCAAAAAGACTTTCTCTGCATATGTAGGTGGTCAGCTCCTCTCGGGGTATAAAAGGACTTCATCTTCTCAGCCAATTTCTCATGCAGGGCTGGAGAAATAGAGCTGGCGTGGAAACAGATGTTTCAACCCTGCAACCTGAGGATCTTTTATTCCTAATATTTTTATTTGTATGGTAACAGTGCCAACAGAATTGAGATTCTCTTATGTTGCAGTGCACTGGAGGTCATGCAAGCATAATAACTGACATTTCTTGTTGCAGACAGTTTTCTGTCCATTTCTGCTGATTCTTCAGCAACCTTCAGCCAAGTTTCAGACTTTCTAAATATTTGTCATCAGACTCTCCTGGATTAACATTATGCCAAAATTGATCAGATACTGTTTAAAATCAAATCTATTTGAGTCAAAGTGCTTGCATAGTTCCACCTGTAAGTTACAAAATTCAGTCAAGTGGGTTTTAAAATTAAGCTTGCTATTTATGTTCTTCCTTGGCTTTTTGTAATTCTCTCATCTTTGAGATTTTTAAGTCAGACCCTTGCAAAACAGATTATATAAGAAGGAGGAGAAGGGACTGAGTGGGAAGAAGTTTTTGTTACTCAAAACTGTGAAATTCATTCTTACTTTGATTGTCTGACTAAACATGATAATGTTTAGTCTTTAAACTCTACCCAGTGAAAGAAAGTAATCACTAGTCTAATCAGTAATCCAAAATATAACAATGGAAGGAAAAAAAAGTAAGTTAATACCTGCAACACCAGGTAATGTCCACTTTAAATGAAACAAGGAGAGCTTTCCTAGAGCAAGAAACATGCAAAACCAGAACAATCTAGATTCAAATGGCACCAGAAAAGAGACATGCCTTTTGTTCTTTTCTTTTTTTTTTTTCCCTGAGACAAAGCAGCCATGAGAAGGTGGAGTCAGTAGCTTCTTGAGACACTTCAATCAAGAGAGACTTCAATTAGATTTTCTTACATGGAAATACTATTTTAACTTGAAAGGAGCTGTGGAAGCTATCTGAAATGCTGAAACAATGAGAGATTATGTTGTAGAAGATGAATAACGATGTTCTGTTCTTATCATTCTGCAATTCATTCCTCTGTGACAAATTTCTCTTTTGAAGAAAAAATATTATTTTATCCTTAAATCTTCTCCCATGATAAAGCTGAGCAGCTAATATGGAATATACCGTTCTGTACCTTATGGTATGTCATGAAACAGGTACTTCGACTATTCAGACAGTGTCCCAATCTGCTTGAGTATTCCCACATAAAAAAAAGGAAAAAAGGGCATGCCTTAATAGGAATTATATGGGATAGTTAAAGACTGTACTGTCAGGACTGAATATTCTGGTAACCAACAATAGCTAAGCAAGTTTTCTCAAGTGCACAGAGAGAGCATCATGCATATCTGAAGCCGGAGGGAGTTTTTAAACAACATTGTATATGATTATTCTGTATCATTTAATGTTCAGCTAGTCATTTTAGCTTTTGGGTCAGCTTCCCCTGCAGGTATCCATTAAATCATTCAGTGTTGTTAATTTGAATATCAGTTACATCAAGGGATTTTTTAAATGCCTATTTCTAAAGTCAGCAATAGCCAAGACCCATTGTTTTGGATTCAGATCCTACAGCAGCTTATCTTCTGAACACCAGCACTGTGGCTTACAGATATTTTCAGAGAGTTTCTTCAAATTTTAAATAGAAAAACCTGTAGGTTTTTTGTTTGTTGTATTTTATTTTATTTTATTTTTTTAAGAATTTCATCATTTTGTCTGATTTACCTTTAGCCAGACTGTGCTGTTGTACAATAAGCTATTAATAGTGTGAGGTTCACATAGAAATGAAGAGTGTAATATGTCAGTACATGGCATATCCTAAAGCCAAAGTGGTGAGACTGGCTTCTTCAGCGTACGACAAAGATCTTGTATAAACATGACAACAAAAGCAGCAGCAAAGGTGTGAAATGTAGGGGCAATCATTTATTTAATATGCATAGTTTTCTAGGAGCAGTAGTCTCAGGTTCAGCACTTCTGATGCCAATAACAACAGTAATAAACAGTGTGATAAAAGCAGGTTTAAGTGAGACAGTGGGGAATTTGGCACTATGTGAGTGATGTACCCTGTAATGAGTTTACAGCTGAGAAGTAAGCCTTAGTCTGCTTGAACATTTGAGCTGAGGAATAAACAGGGAATCTTTCCCAATTATTAACCTCCACTTTGTTTTGCCACAGGGCTTACTTGTCAGGAGGACAGGAATGAATGTGAAGAGAGTCTTTGTTTTCCTGGAGTGTCCTGTATGAATACCTTTGGATCATACATATGTGGAATTTGCCCCAGTGGGATGGAGGGAAATGGTAAAACTTGCAAATGTAAGTGCATGATTTGTTTTAATAGAAGGGTAAATATGGGTCCACTTCTACTACGATTATCCTTAATCGAGCACTTTGCCACTTGCTTCAAGGACAGACCTCTAAATATATAAACCACACTATTGTCATGTTATATTAATATGGATAATTGCAAATTGGTCTCGGTTTGCTATTTTTCACTGCAGTTTAGTTTCATTTTGATTAGAACGAACACCATAGCATACCAAAAAAAAAACACATATACATATATATATTTTCTAGATGCCAGCTAGATAGTTTGCCAAGGACATTCCCCAAGTTCTCCACTGTTTCACTCCTAAATATATCATCCACTAACAAGTACCCAGGGAGCACCTCCAGGATTACTCCTGTTCTGAGTGAATGCAGGAAGGATATAGAGTAGGAGAAAGAAGGTCTCAGGTAGTTTCATGAGAGGAAGGAGTCCATAGCTGCTGAGCTCACATTTGGCATAAAGTCATGCCACAGTTCCCAACTAAAAAAAGGCCAGGAACAATTTAATACCTGCTCAGTATTTGTTGTTGGGGCAGACCTCAGCAAATTCTTTAGTAGGGGGCTACACTGACTTTGTACCATGCTGAGACCTTTCCATCACAATGGGATGTGACCTACTCTGCTTTTTTTTCAGTCACACACATGCAGGTCTTCTCCAGAAATAACATTTGGTGGGCAAGGAGGAGAAAACTCAGCGTTTAATGTGTTTTGCATTTATTTGTTAGGGTTTCCAAATAAGCATAAAAAGCAAAAGAGCAAAAGATACAGATATCCACTTTTCCTCATATTGACTACCAAACGAAAAAGAAAAAAAAAAGAAAAGGAAAAAAAAAATCTGATGTAAAAAGACTCAGCTGTAATTACAGGATCCTGGCATTAGCAGGATGGCTCTTGGTGGTTTACCAAATATACCTTTAATCATATTGCCTAATGTCTGTATAGAAATGCTTTCTTTAATGTATTGTTGAGCCATACTGATCATTTCAAAGTGATTTTGTGTCTGTCTCACCAATGTGTAGGTAATTTGACTAGTGAATCAATTATGCCCTTTTTCAAAATACATCAGAATCATAATTTCTTCCTATGCATTTTTAATTACAAATATATTTATTTAAAAAATGCACATTTATTAGAACAAGTAAGCCTGAGGTCTTCCTTGCCCACCCAAAACAGGACAGAAATCATCCTTCATGTATGTAACATACAGACTGTAATATGTCCACCACGCATGCTTCCCTTGCTGAAGGAAGTGTAAAGGCTTGTCAGAGGAAGGAGGAGAAAACTAAAGTAATTTTATAGCTGCTACAGTGGGTAGCAGCTCATTGCATTATTTAACACATACAGAAGTGTCGTAATCTCAGGTTTTGTTGAGTACAGAAAACTTGCAACACATATTCACATAGACTATGCAAGCCCTAGATCAATCAAGAAATTCCCTTCAAATTATGTAGAAATTAATATTTTCAAAAGTTTCCAGCATTCAGCTTTCTTATTTACATCCATATATAATTAGTACAGATATCTTGAAGTGTACAAAGTTTGAAGCTGAACTAACCAAGGCCAACAAACACACACAATATAGTTTCAGGCAGAAGCTTTTGAGGAGAGGCAGGAATCAGGCAGACCTCAGGTCCTAGGGATTAGCATAGCGTCTTCATCCAAGTAACAACGCTGCATAATGCATAGGGACCTGAGGCCTCCTTACTGCCCTTAGCTCAATAAAAGATCACTGTGCATAATAAGTATATCTCTCAGATAAGCAAGGTTTAGTGAATTTGTGCACTGTAATTTTTTCTATGCTCATGCAGAAGCTTTACTGTATGTCAGCAGCTGACTCACCTGATTTGCCTTTATTTGCTTGATGGTTGGCTTCTAGAACAAACTTCTGTTATCTGATTTGTTGTTACTGCTGCTTTTTATCATCAATCACAGCTAAGCTCTTAAAACCTTGTTTCCTCGTCTCCATGCTTTCTTTTTACAGCTGTGCTTGCTGCTGACATTACACAGGTTTTAGTCATTGACAACAGCAATGGCAAAGGTGACTTGAACAAGACTAAAGTTGAGTGGCCACTGCAACCCTTAGAGACAAAGAACTCTCCTGTAATTAAGAATTTTAACAGAAGTGATACACGTGGTAGGTATACAAGGATATGAAATATTTTGGGGATGTTGCATATTCAGAAATCATGCATTTTACCATCTTAATAGCAAACATAAACTGTTTATAATACATCACAGAAAGATGGAGTTAAAAATCAAAATCCCCTCAATACATCAGACTGCAGATTGCTGCTAAATGATTTTGCAAGGGGAAAGAGCCCTTAGCAATCAGAGTGGTCAGGCTTAAGTAGAATTCATGTCACTTTTGAGATAGAACAAAATCACTCAGAATCTTAGTGATCAATGGAAAGCAAGACGATAAGAATGACAGCTTATGCAAACTTGCCATAGCCAAGTGATGCTGAATTTTATTCCTGCATTTGACTGGCAGTTATTGCATTAAGACCAAGCTTTGAGCATTAATGAAGTATTGACATGACTTCAGCAGGTGCTTTCCTCGGAATATTTGTGCCTGCCATCAGTACAACAGGACCCTGAGCACTGCAGCACCCTCTAAGAGGTGTGTGTGTCTGCACATTGCTTATGTTGACCCACTTCTAATCAGTATTTCAGTTTTGTACTGAAGTTGTTTTTTTTTTTCAGTTTTGTACTGAAGTTTTTGTACAGATACTATACAGATACTACACAGATATACAAAGGTTTTTATACTTTTGTATATCTGTACTAGGCCATCCAACAGCTAACCAGAACACATCTCAAAGAGGTGATCTGTCATAATGTCATAGGCAAGGTGCAAGGATAACGCTGAAATACTTGAGCATCATGATAGAGACCTCACTGGAGGCAATTAAAAAAGATCTACAACCATCATTTAGATTTTATTCATCATCTGTTCTCTGTCGACACTGTTAAACACTTCACAGGGAGTTCATTATTCAGTGACATCATAAGTGATAAATACTATATAGTACCAGAGTATTTAATTTTTCATATATTTCTAAGATAATTAAAATAGTCTCTTGTCATACAAGGTTCAACACATTAAGGATGATTTCTAGATCAGAAATATATGCACTTGACTGTGAATTTTTAAAAGTAAGGTATATGTACTGTAAGGTTTGATGATTACTTTCCAATTATAGAAGACCAGAAGGACGTCAGAATACCATTTCTTACTCAGATAATCTCTCACTTATGTTGAAAATTACAGTTTCTATATTATCTTTGAAAAATGCCAAAGAACTTTGAGTAATAAACTTGAAAACATTTAATTAGAGGACTAATAAATCTTACTTTAATGAGAAACAGCTGTTCTGTTACGCTGTGCCTACAGGACATTCTCATGTTTGGCACAAGGTTTGGGAACATTCTGCATTAATTATTCTTCAAAAGAGTAAAAGCAGTTATAAAACTTTAGCCAGGCTTAAGACAGTCACACTTAATTTTATATATGCATTTCATTTGAGAAATTATAAATAAATGTGCTTGAACTTCCTTTTTTCCTAGGTCATGTAGCGCCTCTGTCCCATGTTACTACCTGTGCCAACAGGCCGTGTTTTCCTGGAGTGTTGTGTTTTGATCGGAGACCCCCTTACATTGGATATGTCTGCGGCCGATGTCCACCAGGGTTTTTTGGAAACGGTCGAATCTGTAGCAAGGTCCCCAGACCAGGTACTTACTCATTTTTTGATTTTTTTTTAAAAAGTTTTGCAGACAAAGGCTGTAAGCAAGTATGAACTAGTATGGCATTATACTACAATGTGCTTTATAGCCAAACCCCGAAGCCTTTTTTCTGACTGTGAACACTCTTACCTGACAAGCAGCTAGCAGGTCATTATTTCAGGAATCTCTATCTCTCAGGAATGAGATTCACCTTCTCATTTGCCACTAGGGAGAAGTCTTCGCAACGGGACTTACTAGATGGTATGAATCACCACATCTGTGTTTCTGCCACAGCACTGGCATATGATTTCAAAACATGTTTCCTCCTCAGTAAGATGGGAACATGACACATGACAGTACCACTCTGTTTTCCTTGTCTCCTAATTCTTTTGCTGCAAGGCATCTGTTCTCCAAGGTGACCTGTGAAGATGATGATAAACAAAGTGCCATGTACGAACAACTCTACCAACAACTGAACACAACGGATAATTAAAACATTTCAATAGTACCCTTCATAGCCTGAGCAGCATTCTTCCTTTGGGAGTTCTGAAACTCAGACGGTCCCATTAATCTCTGAGGACTGATCATTAGAAGAGGTCTTCTGCTGTGATAAAAGAAAAGCTGGGTCCTGACCTCAGGCAGAAAATGGCAATACCATAGCAACCACTCATCAGTCATCCAATCTTGCATTCTCTCAGCGAAATTCTCATAATTCAATGCATAGTTCTCTAGGGACAGTCTGGATGGTTGTCCCCTTTTCACTGCAGAGAGCGATTTGCCAAGAGAACTGATGTTTACTCCTTAATAAGAGTAGTTATTAGGTCAGGTTCCCTGGTTTCCCTCTAAATCTTTTTCTTAAGCATTCAAGACAGACTCACTGGAAACCCATCAAATTGTTCCCCAGCTTCCTACACTGACGAACCTACCTTCATTACCCATTCTGTATCCAAATCAATGGCTGTTGCCTTGGTGTTATATTTTAATGCACACTATTAAAGCGGAACTGATTTCACTGTTTAGAGTAGGTATTGTCCACACTTTTTGAACTACAAATTGATTTGAGCTAGTTCTCAAAATCTAAAGGTCAAAAAAATAAAACTAACATTTTTTCTTCATCTGACTAGCAATGAGTATGTACAATGTATTAGTTTGTCAGAGTCACAAAGTCAGCTATTGACTGTTCTACAACTTGGTAAGCTGTAAAAGCAGTTGAGCAAAAAAATATAAATCACTGTGCATATAAATAAACGAACATTTCTGTTATTGCCCAAAGCTGCACCTTGTCATTAATGGGATAATGGGATATGCATTGTATACCCAAAGGTCATTTAAATGTTGTTGAGTAGAACAGATATTCTACAGATATAGATATTGGTATAGCAAATCAGAGACACACAGTACTTATATAAACATTAACCAATAAATTTGTGTATGTTCTAAAAAGGAAGCACAGACAGTAGTTGCCATTTACTATGATTTATACCTGTTATATACAGCTCCAGGCAAGACTTAAGAAATACCCCAAGTATGATGATCTGAAACGAATACACACTTCTTTCAAAAGCGAGCTGGATATCAGAGGCTGAGAAGTTGTTCCTCTTTTTCCTCTTGAATATGTAAACTGAATCAAGGACTTCATGCTACATATACAGCCATGCAACCTGGGGAGGGGATGAAAAGGATTTTTTTGTTCCATAACAGCCTTATATTCACTCACGTGAATTATGTCATAATATAAGCAATGAGAATCTTTACCTCTCTTCTCAGTCTTAGAAACAGTTTTCATTTGTCAGGACTTCAGGAACTGTAATTGCCTTATTTTCTATCTTTCTTGCCTTATGCAAGATGTCTGTATGGGCAAGATCAGCCTTTAAAATAATCATGCGCCTCAAGGTTAAATGAGAATAGTCATTCATTTTCATATTTAGAAACGAAAGTAATTGCTGCAGCTGTATGAGAGTCCTAATTTATAACCAAAATGATCGGTTTAACTCTCTTTCACGTGTGCTTTGCTAGTTCAAGCAGAAATATTTTATAACATTGATGATTAAAAGATATCAGACAAAAAGGAATGAACTTTCAATTAATTTTATGTACAGTTATGGATTATGAATATTGTGAAATCCTTCCTGTTAGAATAATAGCTTCTCTCCCTTGTAACTTATGCTATCAGTCTTCAAACAAAACAGAACAAATCCTCTTCAGCTTGTTACAGTGCTTGTTAAGGCATTGAGATTACATGTCATTTTTTTTCCAACTCTACTAACTTCAATGTAAAAATTCTCGTTAATTCCTTTTTTGTACTTTATTGGCTGTTTTTGACATGAAGTTGTACTCAGTTGTTACTATTTAATGATTAAGGTATGTGTGTTTTGATATAGAAATCATAAAAATTACCCAACTGCCCTTTGTAGACTACAGAGGAGAAAAAAAATGCCATAAGAAAATTTTTTCCTAAGTCCCTGTTTGATGAGAATATGTACCAAAAGTCCTTGATATGCGATAGGTTTTAATCTTTTGATGTACTTGGCGTACTGCAAACTATATAAATTCCAGAAATAAGTTTCTGAGCTCCATTTGCCTGCTTTGCCAACAGTGCAGGGCCTTATTCTCTTCTCACTTACATGTTTTACTCACTTTATATCAGCAGTCTGTACCAGTTTAAATCAACCAGACTTCGTTGAAACTATTTGTGAGGTACATCTGATTAGTCTTAAGGAAAAAAACATCACCAGTACCAAAGCCTGTATGGAGTTTCATACATAAAGGGAAATGTCTAATTTTAAAAATACATTCTCATATATACTGTTTCCAGGTAAACCAAATAAAATAAGCATTTATCTCCCTTCAAAATCCATAAAGCAGGTAACCTACACTTAAATATATATATATCTATTAGTAACATCAACAGTTCCTTAATTTTGTGAGTAGACAATAAGGAGGAAAGTCTAAGGAATTTAAATCTGCCCAGGCTTCACTGGGCATGCTTCACATTTGTATAACATATCTGTTACCTTTTTGTTGGAAGAGCCACATCTACTAAATCAAACCATGCAGTATCATAGATTACATTCTTGGCATAAAGATAATGAAAACATCTTAATGGGGGATGCTGGTGACGTGACTGCATATTGCAATATTAGTTCTCATCAGATGCTACTGGTATTTCTCTAGACTGGTTTCATCACTCACGGTCTCAGAGATACCCATCTGTTTGCACTTTCTTTTGCAGGTTAGAGAGGTAGGTGTCATCACAAAAGATTTATTTTTTTCCTATTAGTAAACCAGCAATTTTACTGGACAAAGCAGTGCCACATCTTTCACCAATAAACGATTGTTCAGAGCCAGCTTGTTCTGCCTCTTCTGGTTTAGGGAACTGAAGATCAGGGGAGAGGACTATTTTATGATCTCTGTAATCGAGTTCTGCTCTTTCTGTTCTGAACTGCTAGCACTCCTGCCCTAGCAGTTAATTTGCAGTACAGTAGACATTTGGCACTTGATATACGTTTGGATTTGCCAGCTATTTGTTATGTTTATATACCGCATTTTTCACTATTCCAGTACCTGCAGCGTGCTTCTGAACTCACTTTGATTTCACATCAGAGAGACCTCTGTGACCTTCTCATTTGCACCACTGTCAGATCAACATCAAGGTGTGGGTTTAAAAACTACATAAAATATTTTGAATTATAAGAATGGGTGTGTTTGAACACATAGTGTTCCAGAAGAGCACTAATGCCAGAAGAACATATTATTATTAACTTTTATATTAACTTTTGACCTTGAAATTACTGCTGTTATCATTAGCACTCATCATTGATCACTGTCCACAAAGAATAAATAACTCCTGAAAAACAAGACAGTAAGTGTTTCGGTCACCAACCCAAGGTTTCAGCTTTGGAGCTAACTCCAGGAGTAGGGACCTCTTGCTGCCTGGAACCAATTAAATGATTTTTCTTCAAAAAGTGACTGGTGAACATAGTGGAATCCTTTCATCAAACAGAATTGATGAATTTGCATTAAAAAGATCAAGGCCCAGATTCCAGTCTCGCTTACACCAGTGTAAATCAGAAGCGATCCCATTAAATGAAGAGCACTGCCCTAACAGCGTGAGCTGAGCGTTGTTCCTGGAAGACAGGCTGAAAAATGTTGAAAAGTAGGCACATCACAGGCTGAACCTTCAGCTACGAAATCTGTATGTATTGGCAGGTATAGACAGAACACACACACTTCCCAGCACTCAGAGGATGCTTTGCGATGAGGAACCAACCAGCCCTGACACCGTTTATGCAATGAGTTACAAGGCTCACTTGAAGGCAGGAATCTTTTGATACTGCAGTCATTAGCTGCAAAGTTAACTGAGATCCTTGCAGAGAAGACATAACAGAAATACAAAATAAGTGGTAAATATTACTTTGGTCTGTCTTTGTGTGGTAACAGCTGTCAGTGGCTGATTCTTGTGGGCTTGGAAGCTGGGAAGCATTGCTTCCCAAGGCCAGGGCTTCCAGCTCCTAGCCCTGACTCACGCCATTGAAACTCAGGCCACAATTCATCTTTGGAATTTGTGTTGGAAGTTGCTGATCCCTTTCCTAAACTACGTTTCAGAGTTTCTATTTTTTAGTATTTCAGGCCAAAATATAAATTTTTGCAACCTGACGAGTTATGTTGTGATGACATCTTCAACAGGGTATGTGATGAAAAGGCAGCTGAAGTGTGGTTAGAAATGACACACAAAGACATTCCATACAAATCTGGATTCATGAAACACATATTTTTGCAAATGGTATGCCAGTAATCTTCACAAGGCCAGGATCACCCGGGCATTTTGGACATAATCTATGACCCTTCCCTGCCCTCTGAGTATGTAATTGCCTCCAAAACCCCACTCCTGTACTTGTCAGGATAGAAAGGGAATCGCAGAGCCTTTCTGATGGTTCTTGCCTCTGTAGGGATACCTAATAAAATATTAAGTATTTTCAGAAGAAAACCTCAAGAGTGGCCTGCACAGTATGTGCTATGACCCAAACATAATAAATAAAGAAGGCATGGTAAGAATAATATGTTTAGATAATTTAAAAGATAAATGGTTTCCAGCTTCACTGATCCTTATACTCTGTCAATCCCAAATTTGTTAAGTGCTTCCAATCCAGATGATATATTTAGGAAATGATGTCGCTCAGCAATAGAAGCCCAATGAAGCCCAAGCCATAAAACCAGTAGGAAAGAGGACTAAGCTATATGCCATGAATAATATTTACATTCAATCAGAGCATCAAGTACAGATTACATTTCTCTCCTACCAAGAATGTGCCACGTTTTGCTTAAGCAATCACCATGCTGTCATGACTTTTAAGTGATAACAACAGCTCAGTCTGCAACAAATAATCTATAGAGGATACAGGCCCAGTAGGCTTGTGTGTTTGTTTGTTTGTTTGTTGTTTTGAGTTGACAGAACAGAGAGTAAGATCATCTCCTCTTAAACTTTCCAAGCAATATTTTATCATCTAGCTCTAATAGCACATAGCTTTTAAAGTGAGCCAACCCTATTTCCATAAATTTGATAACGTTGTTGTTTTATTAAAGGCACTTAGAAGTCTTTTGAAATTATAAGTAACTCATACTGGACCAATATCCTGGCCCCATTCAAGCAACACAAGAGTTTTGCCACTAAATGCAAAAGCAGAGCAAAAGATGGAGGAAAAGGATTCATAAACAATACAAGGCAGAGTACAGTAGCATGGGTAAAAAGATGGTGTGAAATTCATAGATTCATTATTGCTCATGACAAATTTGGGATTCTCATCATCTTGCTGTTGTTGGTAAGCAGGGACCTACAGAGGTAGGACACTCACTTCACTGAATTTATTTGCAGCAGCAGATTCACTGCCAATCCATGTGAATTTTGCCCAAATAATTGCACATCACATGTATAGAGCTAGTTCATTTCTGAAGGGACACAACAAGAGTCTGTGGCTAAAACAGCACTGTTCATCTTCTAGAATGCAGGACAGAATAATCTTTCATACTGATAATTTATCACATTGAGAGTTTATCTCATATTATGACAAAAAATACAAAATACATTTGTTTGATTATTTGTTTGTTTGTCTTGTTTTCAGTTCTGTAGGACACAGAGAGGTACAACTGCAAAGCAAAGATCATCAGCAAAACTCCCTAGTTTTATACACGGTGGAAGAGCTGATAAATCTTATATCTTACTGAAAAATAACAGCTCTCAACAAGTTTCTCCATGCTAGCACATGCTGCTTACAGTATTTATAGAATGTTGTCTTAAAAATCTTAGATTTGAATTGTTATTTGGTTCACGATATTTTAAAATCTTCTTCAGCTAATGCCTCACAGAATAGATAGCCCTTAAACCTCTTTCTTTTGTTGTCCCCCAGATGCCTCTGGTCAGCTCATAACTTCCTCTTTACAGGTGTCTGAATACAAAGAGGAGACCTTTCATCTTCTTGATGGCTATGTATGTCACAGTGTTAAAACCCTATGTGGCCTAGGGAGTTTGGTTAGACTATATGCAGATTAGCAGAACTGCCAAGGGAATTCTGCAGCACACAATCTGAAAACTTACTATCAAAATTCCTTGCTTTTTGCCTTTTTAAAATATATATTAGGAAAAAAAAATAACACTATATATAATTTTCAGCCAAATCAGTTGTAGTTTTGGAGAACTTATAAAAGCATGATTTCACCAAGAGTATTTATATGTGCTTTTATGGTATTAAAATAGATTCATTATTGGTCTCCAGCAAAGCATAGTTCAGATTGTTTCTTGGCTTTCATATGTAAAGTAGCTCATTTTTATGTGTTTACAGCCACAAACAACATAATTATAATTTTAGAGCATTTATTTCTTGTATCAAATAAAAAAGAGAATTTCTGTAAAATATTCAAATTTAAGCTACTTTTTCTTTGAAGAAATATTATGGATTTTCTTTTGAAGAAATGTTATGAACTTTCTTTATAATCTATTATTACAGTTCTAAAGTATTTTACATAGATTTTTCAGAGAACTAGGCAGGGTTGCTTCACTGAAGATCTGTCTTGATTTTGTCTATTTTGTGTATATCTACCAGCCTGTTCAAGTCATGAGAGAGTCTGAAGGCCCACAAGGCATCATCAGATAAGAAAAAAGTTTTTATTAATTTTTCCATCTTTCTCAGTGCTGAGCTGAAGTAAAATATACTGCCAATTCCTGAATAGAAAATATACTTTAGTTTTATGGAATCTATCTTAATTCTCTCTTTATAGCTGCTGAAATAATGCAGTTGTAGACTAAAATAATTGGAGAAGGTAGAACACAAAGATGAGAGGTAAAAGCCTCTGGTCTTTCAGCCTTAGGTCTGAGAGGTGGACAAGGGATAACAAAAGAATGAGCAATAAAATGGTTATGAGGGGGTTAAGAGGGTGATCCACGGTGTTTTCTAACACAACTATTCTTCTTCGCTTCCTGTTTTGTTAGCTGGGTATTCAGAGAAAAATACAGGAAGAACACTTAAAAACTGCAGAAGGGAATGGTTTACAGCCAATGAATGGAAGGAGCAGTGAAGGAGACAGAGTAACAAAGGAACAGAGAGCAGCAGGTCTCCCATGCAAGGGGTGAGAGCGCATGGAACATTTTGAGATTTCCCACCCCTAGGACAGAACTTTTCAATTAAGCCATGAAATAAACTGCCAGGTAGGAGAGGTGTTGAGAAAACACAGCTTGTTTGTAAGGAAAAATAGCTAGTTTATAATATACATATACAATCTGAAAAAGATATTAATAAAAATATATATTTTGATAAAGACAAAAAAAAAAATCCTGTTTGAGGAACACACTCATATTTCTGCATTCAATAATGCTCACACCATTTTTTAAAAACACAGTTTCCGGTGACACTGACTTTAAAAATTCTATTGAAAATTTATAGAAAACATAACAAAAGGAAACCAAACCAAACCAAACCAAGCCAAACAAACAAACAAGACCCACCAGCAATAAAAACAATAACAGCCCCAAACCAACAGAGTTTACAAACAAAGGAACAGACTACTTTATTTTCATCAAAGGCTCACCTTTTCCATACAGCTTTGTAGTCACTGGTGTCTTGCAACGTCTTGGCACTTTGCCTACATGTGATCCCTCGTCTCCAGAACTGTACTAGCTACTCATCAGGTAGTTGCATCAGGTATCTTGATTGTAGTTTTAGAAGTTCTGGGTGAAATCAGAATTGTAAAAAATATTTCAAAATGGCTGAATAAGAATTTCTTTTCCTGTCCTTGATGAAGACATTTTAAGAATTAACTTTGTCAGGGTGCACTTCAAGAAATCTGAGACTCTACCAAACTTCCCTGCAGTGTGAAGTTCTCTAAGTTCTTCTGGTCCTCTATGTCCTGTAACGTAATGTAGCCTCTGTGTTGAATCAGAGCAGAATCCCCTGAATTTACTTAAAATACAACAGTGCTAAACAAACATTAGTTTAAAGTTCACTATTTAGGAAATTTGAATATGCATGCTTCCAAGTATATGTAAATTATAATCAATTAAATACTTACAAAGCAGCAGACACAGCCATAGGTTCATTTGCTAATATTTGTGGGTATTATTTACTCTCAAAACAGGGAGATTCTTAAAGAAAGTTTAGTGGGTGAACTGGCTGCAGATCCCAGGTTTTCTTCACAAAAAGCATTATGATAGAGTAGTATGATTTTGTGTTTTATACACACAAAACAAATTTGCATTGCAGATTTCTAAATTACGAATGGTTTTACAGAATTGTGTACGTACAGCTGCAGCCACATTTGACAAACAAAAGAGTCTGCAACAGAGGAAGGAATTGTTTTAATGCCAGCTCCATAGAATATTCCCTACTGCTCATGGCACTGGTAGGTGAAGGGGAAGAGAATTGCTCAGGCAGAAACACCAGCAACACGATCTCATTTTTGACCAGGCTGAAACATAGCTCAGGGACAGTGAACTAGATGTTCACCTTTTAATTTTATTATTAAAGCAATGAGTGAATGAATTAACCTGGCACAGAAATGATGCTTTGAGAACATGGATTTTACTGAGGCTGAATATGCCTGTACAGATGGATGCAGAGTAGTGCAATTGCTTTGCTCATGTGTTGACCTGTCTGGATGTAGGGCACGTTAGGTCCACAAGCTGTCGAGCTGCATTAGCCCAGCATGAGCCAAATAGCCTGGCTGGTTTATTCTGTCTGCCTATGCACAGCTAGTGGCTCACACACAGAGCTTCACATCTTTCTGATTTGTGAATTCTAGATCTGGACACTTCTTACAGAAAAGTTATTACTGGCATCCCCTATTTCCAAATTTTTCAAAGAGGGGATTAACTTTTCTCTGTGCTTATTTTGTGTTTGATGTGTGTTCCTAAAATCTTTTACAACACCTTTGACTTTTCACTTTTTTTGCATAAAAAATAGGTAAAGCATCATGATCTCTAAACTGAAGCTACTGTCAAAATTTGTAATAATATTCCAGTCTTAGTCTTTAAAGCTCTTTTGTTCCTACAAAAATAATCCTGGCATTACACCTTCTGTAAAATTTGGGACATCAAAGCTGTACCTCTGTTAAGGGAGTTGAGGGATATTTCCAGTTGGGTATTCTGGGCGTTACTGTTTGTGATTGTAAGCAAAGGGACTTCAGTGACAGGGGAAATTCAACCAGCATCTAAGCATGGGGGAATTAAGGATGCTTCAAAGCAAGGACAGGAGAATCAAGGTTTCATTTCTGAATATTTGGGAGAGGGAAGATTTTAGGGTATGCTTGGATGGCTAAAGAGATGTAGGAATTAAATGTATTCTGAATAGAGAAAGAAGTTATGCCAAAACTTAATCAAATAAAACAGCAGATTAAGAGCTGATGGAGAAACAGAATTTCCCTAGAGCTTCCTATTGACAGCTGCTCCATTTCCCCTTTCTCACCAAGTAAATACAGAGAAAAAAAAATATTAATGCAAAAAAAATAGATAAATGGGATGATCCCTAATACTCTGGTAACAAGGCTTCTTAGACCAGTGTAATTTTTCTGTTCTATCTTGACATTTTAAATAAGATATATGTGCTGGTAGATGTTTCAAATTTTAAATGATGACCCACATAGCGCAATATGTCAGAAGAGCATTTCTCTGTCGACATTCTTCTGAATGAGAAATGTGCTACACAGCATGTACTACTAAATGTTAATAGCTCTAAAACTACACAAATTGTAAATTTATTGAATTGTGTTAATAATGAGATGAATTCTTAAACTACTCACAGAATTCTGAAAGAGTTGCAACCTGATCAGAATTAAAGGTGCCCATAACACTCTGAACTGAGAGGGGGAAGAAACCATCAACAGATGATCTTGTTAAGGAGAGGGAACCAGTCTCCAGATGAAGAGTAGGCTGTTTTGGGCTTTTTAGTAGAAAATAGGACAGAGCAACACCTGGATTACAACACAGAGATTGCATGTGCTGATAGTGTCTGCTACTTGTGATTGAATGAAAAAGTTACATTAAAAAAAAAAATCTTACTCTAATAGCTGTTAAGAGAAGCACAGCAATGAAGAGGAAGCAACTACTCATGTCTACAAGAGGTTTACAGCAAGAGCTTGAGGTGTCAGCTGCTAGTTGTGTCTCAGGGTGAGGCTGTCTCCAAGGCATATTGGTTGGGAAGAAATGTACGGAGATGCTCGAGTCTAAGTGAAGTCTTGGGTGAATGACACTTGGGTCACTGACTTAGTCCACCATGTCCCAGGCAAAGTATGAAATGCTGTCTCTCTGGAAACAGAAATGATTGGTGCCAGGAGGGGATGTGATTTCTCTTAATCCAAGTCTAGATGTAGCCTGTTTCTGAAAGCTTGAAAATGAAAAAAATAAAAATTAAAAAAAAAATGACAAACTCAAAAGAGAGAAAATATATTAGATTTCTTTACTGTGTTTCAGTGGTGATAACTCACCCTGGGTTTAAGATACTGTCGAGTGTCTGCTCTGTTTATGAACTGCTATTTTCACTAGGTTATATAGCTGTTTTATTATCTCCAGAATGAACATAATCCTCTTCATACACAGTAATCTAGTAGGTCACTACAAAATGCAATTCAGGCAAGAGAAGAAATCAGAATTTGCTGTGCCTTAACAATGCCATTATGGCATTGGCAAGCATGAGCCAGATACTGGTTATGATGATTCTGATTTATAATCTTAGCACAAGCAGTACAAGGTACCTCAAACACCAGGCAAACCAGTGGCCGAGGGCTTCTCATGTAGGGGAACTCCTAAACAGATGGAAAGTGTCCTGGTGTTGAGTTGGATGAGGGATTTAAACTTCTGTCTCTGAAATCTGGTCTCTGTCACTCTTGTTCTAATCTTCCCCAGATAGGGGAGAAAACAAAGGCATCTATCTTTGCAGGACCTGATTCTTCCTGGTGTTACACTGTGCTTACAGTGATGTAATTCTTGATAGGAATGGAGCCCTTTCTATGCACAGCTGGAACAAAGCATCAACTTCTCAGTCTCTTTTCCAAGTCCATGGAAAATAAACTCAGTTGTTCCCACTGCTGCACATTTCCCTGTTAGTATAGGCAGAAATACTAACGGTAGTGAAAATGTATTTTTGTACTGTCATATAACCTTGAGCACTTTGCCTTGTCATTTTTTTGTGTGATTTTCATCCAGTCCAATATGTAATCATACTGTGGCATCACAGTGAAAACCAGATTCACACAATCACACTTCTGCATTGATAATGGATTATACATTTGAAAATATTGATCAACTGCGAGGAAAATAAATTGAAGTAATACAGAATTTGAGAAAGCTGCTGACTACAGACAACTGAGTCTGCAATCTTTTGGTATATTTCTTTGTTTTGGTGTATTTAGATATCTGGAAAACTACAGAAATAATTTTTCAGGTATTCCGGAAAAATGCCATCAGATTCTAATCCCAACCAAATTGCACAGTATCTTTATAAGTAAAAATATGATAAAATGAAAGCTGAAAGGACACTGATGTAGCCACATTTGACCAATACCAAAGTTCCTGTGACAGTATCTTATGAAGTTTGGTGGCCTGTGCAAAGTAGATGAGGGACTTTAATCCATACATGCGATAAACAACCAAAATATTTACTGCTCTTCATTGGCAGTTTTATTTGAGGTGAAAAAAATTAATTATTACAGCTACACCCCAAAAACAGCATGCCCCCCCTAAAAAGGGAAGACGGAAGCTTATTTGCAGGGTGGGCATATCATATATCATCTAATAAGGAAATAAAATACTTTCATTTCTCAGATAGCCAGTCTGGCCCCCTCAGCAGTCACTAAATTCAGCTAAATGAAAAAGAAACGTTTGATTACAATACAGTGGAAGGAGCTCAAAGCTATAATCATGTGTCATTTAGGAAATTTGTTAGAGAGGTCATTTGGCCCTTCAGTGCCTGTTGATTTCTGGTCCCTGAATCAAACTTTCTAAACGCAGCAATAATCTCCTTTTGCTGATAACTTTCTGTGGAGATGTTTCTTTTTCTATCTCAGGTTCATTTTAAAAAATCATTTGACTTCTCCTATCTTCTCTTGCTCTTGTCACTGATGTCCTCCCCTCCTCACAATCTCCTTTCTTCCATTCTGTGTATCTCATCATTCATCAGCCTTGCCTTGGACAGTAAAATCCATGGATTTGCCTACTGCTGATGCCCATAACTTGATCCACTACCACGTACCACTCCAAAACATGATGCTTCAGGGCAACAAAAACTCATCAGCCAGAAGAATGACACTGTTTACCAGCCAAATCAGCACAGCTTTGGATGCCAGGTTTTCCTTTGATCTAGTCAATGCTCTAAATTTATTTTTGACCTTTGCCGAGTGTCTTTATCTCTCTTCTTGCTAACTATGACTAATTTCTACATTAGTAGGAGTTTTATGAAAGTGATTAATATTTATATTTAAAAGGTAGAGATACATCCCACGTGGGGTTAACCCTAGAACCAAGTGAGTTTTTTTTCGTTCAGGATCCAATACATTCCATTTCCTATGGAGTGAGTATGCCAGAAGTGGTTAAAAATAGCTTCTTCCATTCATTAGAGTCAGCAGATAGCCATTAATCTTCCTGAAAGTATTGATTCAAACTACTTGTCTCCACTTTCAAGGCCCTTCACAGACTAGCCTCTCCCCATCTATCATCTCTACTTACACTACGGAAAAGGTGGCTGGCTTTGTAACAAGTGGGTGACAGTTACAAGCCAGCAGCCTTTCTTACATGCTGCCCCTCACATCTGGAGGGAGCTGTACACAGTACTAACAAAGGTTTTCCATTTGTCTCCTTTACATGCTTTCCTCAAACTTTCCTTTGCCATAAGGACTACAAAAGCATTGCATAGTTATACACTGATGTGATTGGACTAGAATCTGTCTAGGACGTGATCTTGCCAAGGACTGTCTTATCATTTCTTCATTTCTCCATCTCTGATATCTATCTGTCCCAAACTGCAATGTCATGTCTTACTCCTAGACTGCAAGAACTTGAATGCAAAGTCTCTGCACTAGGTACTGCCTAGCAGGACATTTCCCAGCACACTACTGCAAAATATGCAGGTAATCAGAAACAAATGCTTGCTCAGGTGGTCAACAACTGTAGGGAGCATGAGAGAACGGCACACAGTGCCAAAACCTCATGGACTAGCATAGGTCAAAACTAGTAGAACAGCATGGCAAGTGTTTTTTGCCTGGCTGTTATCCCCCATAAGTTCAGTGCTGATCCTTAAAGAATAATGCCTGTCTACCACTGAGAGTTACTATCTTAGTCTTAATATCAGACCAGCATAATTATATTTCATCTAGCTCATAAACTTATTCTGTAAGTTTCTGTATTGCAGTTCCCTGTGCATCCAGTGCTGTCGTTACCCATAGCAGACAATACTGTGACATTTCTACACCAGCCAGCATAGATAAGCCCTTAATATAGATGGCAGATTATTGCATTTACTTCTAGAATTGATATTCTGTTGTTTGCTCATAATCTAAATGGTCACGGTGGTTTCTTTAAACACTACACCAGCAAATTTGACTAGTGTATATCTTCCTTCTGCCCTAGATTCAAGATCTTCCCAAAGCCATGTGGATGTTGCTGAGAGAAATAGCAAAGATGCTAGAAGCTCTCACCAGGAAGGCAAGACATTAAGAAACATATATTCCCTTCTTTCCCGAACCCAAGTTCCAAGACAACAAGCTACGTACTTTATGGAAAGAAACCACACAGTCATTAACACTCCATTTCTTACATTGAAAAGGAAGATTTCCCAGGCTCAGACATTGTCAGAAAAAAAATATGTTATGGAGTCCATGGCACCTGAGAAACAGACTTCTCTTGGAAAAAGAAGTGATGCACACACTTTCCTTCTGCACGAGGAACCAGACCGCAGAACAGCAGCTGTCAGTGTGACAACCCCTACTGCTGTGCATTTTAAGCAGTACAAACCAGGTCCAACACGGACCGCTCCTTCTCATCACAACCCAAATGCAAGCTCATTCTTTGCAAGGCCACATGCTGCTCAGCAAGCTTGTTCCAGATACAGCTATCTTCCCAGAAAATGGCCCAGTCAAATCACAGTCTCAAAGACCAAACCCTCCCAAAATTTCCTGACAGAGCAGCGAACATCTTTGGAAACACACCTCACACCCTCTTTTCATCCATTAGGTTATTCCCTTGACACAGCTCCCCGGACTGCCACCATCCCACCTGGGCCTGTTCACCCTGCAAGGCTACCAGCACAGACCGCAGCGCTCAGGCAGGCATACAAGGCAGCACTGGACCATGTGGAACTGCCAAAAACCATCAGTGGGATGCGTCAGGACATCATCTGTGCTAACACGCCATGCTTCAGTGGTGTGCAGTGTGAGCCAGACGAAGATGGAGGGTTTAAATGTGGGCCTTGTCCCATGGGATACAGCGGTAACGGAATCATGTGTGAAGGTAAGGGAGAAAATCCTCTTCCAAATTCCTTCATGCCTTTAAATATATTTCTAAGTATAAATAAAATCACTTTCAAAAATTATAAATAATTTTGATTATATATTTACAGATGTTGCCAGCTGAGATCATACTGTTTTTCAAAGCCAATTACATTTTAAAGTAATAGAAAAACTTATTCTATAACTCAGAAGTTCTTTCTGCTTACAAAAATGACATATTTACTTGATAATATCTAATCTACTGAAACCAGGACTAGATTGCGATCTTACTTGCCCTTGCTTAAGGCCAGATTCATTTTACTGAAATCATTACATTTGAAACCATATAAAACTTTGTAGGAAAGAGTAAAATTAACTCTATTTGTCTATGCAACACATATTCTATGAAAAACTAATTGTTCTGCTATCTTAAAAATTACTTTTAAATATCTATCTAATACCCTAAATATAAAACTGAACCTGTCATCTGAAATGTATAGCACCAGAAGAGTTTTCACAATATATTGACTTATTTATTAGGCATTTTAAAATACCTCGGTAAAGCAATAGTATTACACACATTTCTAAAACAATGAGTTCTCTGACTTGGCTCTCATTAATTATACCTTTTGTTGAAATCCTTCTGTTAAGTTGATGTCTTAATTGGCCTTTTACTACACAAAGCAGAAGTGTAGTGAATCTATTCAATTTGTAGTAACCTATTGAATTTTCTTTTGCCAGTGGTTTCTCACATCCTGTACCCACAGCAGACAGGTGTGGCAGGGCCTCAGCAGGGCTCAGAACCCCTGTGGTTCCCTGCTGCTCACGAGTCTTTTTGGGGGTGTAAAGCCCCCAGCAGCACGGCAGCCCTCTGAGCTTAGAGAAGTCCTGGAGACATGCTGCAAAATGCATGAGGAAAAATTACTATAATCCTGCATGCTGTAATTTTCACCTATTTGCACATTTCTGAAATGACCCTTCTAAAGGGCTGAAGGTTGTTTGGCCCATCAAGAAAGACCCCATCTTTTATGCCTGGAGCTGGAAACACACTATGTAGCTCCGAGTATTGGGAAACTCAAAGCAAGCTGGAGTGCAGGATGGCCTCCCCTCAAAGACAAGGCCTAGGTACAGATGAATATTTACAAATACAGATATTCAGCTGCCAGTGTATAAATAAATTTACTATGCCCATCAGTACAGTCCTTAAAACATAAATCTACCTGTGCCTTTTACTGTCTCACAAGACAAGATGTTTTCTTCAATTACTGGAATTACAGAAAACCTCTCTGGAGAGTCCTTAAGTTGAAATAGCTTATTGCCAACATCATTCTCTGTCTCAGGGCTTGATGACATGGTACACAAACATCCTTTATTTCTCTCCTGTCACTGACCACATCACCTGACTTAATAATAAGCCTGTCTGCTTCACCCCAAGCCACTGTGCGCACCTGCGACTGCTGTCCTGGAGCAGGGCCAGGAATGCCTCTGCCGCCGGCTCTGTGTGAAGAGCATCCATTGTACCTCCAGCTGCTGGCGTCTCTTTGCATGTCAGATGCAGCTGGCTGATCATGACAGATGAAGGAGAAAGATGACAACAATTCCTTGCATTAAGGCCTTGCCAGAATGTCTGCTATCAGCACCTGACGATGCAGGCACGATCGTACTGATTTCCCACAAAACAGTAGTACCCTCTCAGCGCAGACGGCAGCAAAACTGAGCAAGTGATCAAAGCTTAGATGAGGCAAAACTTTGTGAAATCTTCAGACTTTGATGCAGCATGTCAAGCGAGCAAAAATGTCCAGCCTCAGACACTATTGAGAACTGTCACCACCTCATTTGATGCCGAAATTCACCGAGATAAAAGGAACGGCCCATCGGTAGCAAGGTTTAATACCTGTGGAACTTGAGGGGATGTGACCTTTGTTTAATAAGAGTTCCTGAAAATACTCTGAGATAATAAATGCTTTACTGAGTGGTATTTATCTTGTGACAGAATGTAGATTTATTTGTTTATTTATTTCAGTTGTGCGGATTCAAAATTAAGCGTGGAGGGAATGGTAGGGAAAAAAATAAGCAGCATCCTGAAAATGAATTTGTCCTCTAAAATAAATCATGCAAGATTTTGATTCTTTAATATTCTTATCCCTTTGTACAAGCCCCTCACGCTGCCCCCTGGTTTAGTCAGAGGTCCTCTCCCTCCATTTTGTTTTCCTGCTTTGGGCATCACAGAGCCACAGGAGCTGGAGGAGGCCCTGGGGATCACCAGGTCCAATCTCCTGCCTTCTTTTGGAAGAGCAGAGCTAGATCTCAGTGTGTTTGGCTTACACTCAGACATCTAAAACTAAACTGAGATATTTTCAGATGCTCTTAGCACTATCTTTTTAGATCACTCCCTTCAGTACCAACAACTTTGTCATCTGTAAGATGTAGGACCTTGCTTTTACCCATCTTGCTTTGACATAAAAAGCAGTAGGGACTGAATTCTCTTATTTCTGACAGCAGCTAATTACTACGAGGATAAGCCAAGGTGAAGTAGTTCCTCGAGGATGGAATCCCTACTTCCATACCCCTTCCTACAGCTGGCCAGGTTCTCGGCTTGTAGAGCTCTTTTATCTTCCTGCACAAAGGCAGCATTATGATTTATCAGCAGCCTAATGTCAAGGCGAGCCTGCTAAATAGGCAAGGCCTTGACACACATCATTTCAGAGGAGCATTTTGGAGAAAGCTGACATCACCTATGCTATAATAAAAATAAGCAGGAGAAATAAGGCCTATGGTTGTCCGCTGCATTCTTCTGCATATTCACTTGCAGAAGATGCTTGCTTTTCTTTGTGGAGTAAACTTAGCCAAGAGTTCCTCTGGTGATGAGGGAGGTTGTGAAATAGATAATTTTCACTCTACATGTCCTTTTCAAAGATACATATCAAAACACCAACACACTATTATGGTACACTCTTAGCAGTGTTACAGGACAGTCCCTATCACCAGTCAAAGTGCACTACAGAAGTGTCCTAACACCTACAGAGCTTTGAACATTTCAGCTCACTATGGCAGTAATTAAAAAAAATAGTCCTTTAATAATGCATAACTAGTTCAAACATCGTTTTGAACACTTCACTGTGTAACATTAGAGGCTAATGCTCTAAAATATTTGTTAATGTTAGTCACACGAGAGCCATTACTGACCGGCCTGCCTGTGTTCTCCCCACAACAGGGACACAGGCCTGCACTTCCAAAGACACCATATCCACTGGACAAGGAAACAAATGCTGGCTTTTCCCTGAGCTCATTTTATTCACCAGGGTCTGTGCATATGGCACTGTCTGAGAGCAGCTGTTATGTTTCTTGAGCTCCTTAGGGTGCCCTAAGGTGGAACATGTCCTTTCCACTCGATAACAGGGTTGAAGCAGACAAAAAATTCTGCTCAGGGCATTTTTGTTGTGCTTCTTTCTGAGAGACCTAAACCTGAACGCTGAAGAAAAACAAGAATTTAAGCCAAATTCCTGGTCATCCTTGTTTTTATTTTTCTAACCCCAACTTTGTTCAATAGGAAGTGTCTGATTACTAAAATTCTACAGCTAAAAAAACAGACAGTTCTGTAAAATCAAGTCAATAACTTAAAACCATTTAGGATTAGGTGATGGTTAAGGACTATTATGTTTCTAGTTTTTAGTAGTCATAAAAGTTCCTCAGACTTCCTGTGGAGAATAAAGTCGTGCTACTTTAGAAACAAAGTGTTTTCTTAAAATGTTAAATCAGTAAAACTCTTGGGTTATTTTACAGGTTTTGCACAGTATTTTCTGAGGGAAGGGGAATTCTCGAACAGCAGCAGTCACGCTTTCCTCTCAGGAGTTAAAAATACACCATTGCCTTGACATTACAAAACCAAATAATTTTCAAAATAATGGGAAAGACAAAGTAGTTGGGAATGTATTACAACCTCAGGATACACAGCTGGATGAAACAAGGCTAAAAAATCAGTTAGCTGACATTTGTCTGGTCTGACATTTTTACACCCAAAAAGCTCTACCATATCAAACCAAAAGTCCTTCCTCTGTCTCCAACAGCTGCTAACAGCAGATGTCCAGAATTATTTGGGAAAAATAGAGGAATACTGTCCAGAATAGTCACCCAGCAAGTTGTGGATTGTGTGTTTAAAAAAGCAAAGGTGATGTCTTTGTAATTGATATCTCCCAGTATGTACTTCTGTAAGTTTACCAAAATGCTTTTAGAACCCCTACAAAGTTTTGTTGTCCACAGTCCTACTGACAAGCTTCACAGAGGAACTGTGAGCTCCCTTTAAACTAGCTGCCTGCTAGCTTTACATCTGTCTGTCTTGCAGAGCAAGAAACAGTAAGCAACCGTATCCTGTTCAACCTTTCCAGCCCCCATATAATTTTGTAGTTTTCCATCCTATCCCCCTAAGCTTTGTTTTTCCCAAAGACTTAATCTACTGGTTTTTTTTGTACAAAAGCTCCTCTGTAACTCTGGTTATCCTTGTCACCTTTTTTCTGTATCTTTTCCACTTTTACTATAGCTTTTCCAAGCCGGGGGGATCAGAACAGCACATGGTATTTAAGATGCAGCTCACCATGGATACAGGCCATAATAAAGTCTGGCATTTTGTGCTCTGCTCATTTTCTAACAATTCCTAACATTTTATTTGCTTTTTTGACTGCAGATGAGCACTCAGCTGACATTTCACAAAACAAAATCCATTAGTACAGCCTAACCAGAACTGTTGTCTGCATTTGTACTCCCAATTTAGTCAGACAAGTTAATCTTGTTAATTTTCTATTTGCTATGATAGGTATTTATTTCATAAATGGACTCTGGGCTGCTGGACTATTTAAGTATGCACGAGTTATTTTAATTGCACTAATACATGATTTAACCCTACGCTTATTGCCTTTCTCTGTTAAAGACATGCAAAAGAAAGGCTTTACTACATGTCTGTTAAAGAGGAAAATCAATAATCTGGATACTTTACAACTTCTTTTTTCTTTTTTTTTTTTTTCCCTCCCTTGTGCTGCACATATTAAAACTTCATCTGCACATCTAGGAAAGTAGGTTAGCACATCTTTGAAAGAAAATAATTGTAGTTCAGTAATTACAGGAAACCAGGTAGTCTACACTCCTGACCTGACTGTTTTTCACATTTTAAACTGAAACTGCAGGTAACCTCATACCTTTGAGCCTTGCCTTAGTGGTGCAAGTCCAGGACCTGCCAGGCTGGGCTGCACAGGCGGTTATTCGCTGTTGAGATGTCAAGCAATAACTCTGCCCTGGAAGCCATTTGCTGATTAGGGTATGATTAGGGTATCAGAAATGGAGGAACCAACACATCATCTAGTATTTCTGAGTTTCTTCAAAGTTATCGTAGAGAAACCCATAAAAAGTGCATGATCTCATTTTAATGGAAAAAAAAAAAATAGTTTCAGGATATTTTCCAAAAAGCCCTTTCAAATAAAACAATAATGGACTTCTCCATTTTTGCCTGCAGACTTTAAATTATGAACAAAAACATACACATTTGACAGCAAGATTGACCATTTACAACAATGTTTTTCTCTTTACTGTTATCTTATACCATCCAAAAATGTTTAGTATAAAAACACTGCAATACCTTTGTACAATTTAGCAAATGTTTATGGAAAAACATGTTCATTCCAGAAGATGAAAGATAGAAGTCTTGGAAAAGAATTTGACATAAACAGTATATTTCTATTACTGAGAAAAATGTTTTTTAGGTGAATGTTGCTCTCCCACTGCCATTGCAGCCAGTGTTCAGTTTTTATCTTCTGCTATTCACCAATAATAGAATAGTTTTAAGTGTTTTAATATTAAGTGTCACAATAAGATCTAATTATTTGAATATCTAAAATACTATGTTCTTTTCTGACAGTTCAGATGCATCTCAAAATGTGTAAAGGCCAGCTGGAAAGCTGTCTATTCAAATGGACGCATTCACTTTAAGTGCTATATACAAAACACGCTGAAATAAAGCATAATACGTTTGAATGTTACTGTGCTCGGCATAGCACTTAGGGACCTGGAGGCTTTATGCAACCATCATACTACAGGAAAGGAAACATATTTCATGTACTTCAAAAAGTACATTTTCCCCAGGTTTTGTGTTTCCCAGTCTCTGTGCAGAGAATGTGATTCAGTTCAGCTTGCTGTAATTTCTACTTGCAAAGCAATCCCTTGTTAGCAAGTCCTATGCTTACCCAAGCACAGAGGAATTAAGATGTTTCAAGTGCACACAGGTCAGGCTGGCACCCCTATTTCAAAGCAAGGTGTCATTGACTTCAGTGAGATCTATGGCAAGCCCCTGAACACGAGAGGTGGCTTACAAATACAGTGCTGCCATTTAAAAAGTTTAACAAATTTCTTTGAAAACAGCTTCCATTTCTTTCGCCTTTCTTCCCCTTGCCATTTCATCATGGACTGCTGCCTGCTGTTTGCCCTAAGGGCACGAGACCCCGAGCCGCCTGAGCCTCTGACCTGCTCTGAGCTGCTGCCAGTGGCTGGATCAGAAGAACTTTGGGGAAGTGTGATGCTAACTGCTTTAGTGGGTCTAAACCAAATCTGTTTAGCTGTCCAGAAAATGTCGATTTTTTTTATTCTTTTTTTCCCCCGATGTACACTTCAAATTTCAGCTAAACACATGCTGAATTGGAAACGTCTAAACCTTATAGCCCATCAAATCAAAACTAAATTTAGCTTAATGACATTCCCAGCATGAGTAGTATGGATCTAAACTATATCAAGTTGTCTCCGCTCAAGCATGTCAAATCCTGAAGTTATATTAATACAGTACTGAAAATTTCACCCTTAAAACCTAATGGTAACAGGAAATGTAAATACTGAACTACCTGAAGAGCAGATCTAATAACAAATACATTTCTTTAATGTTATTTGTGTGAAAGGATTTATTTAAAGGTACTTTCTTGGAGTTTGTCTTTATAACTGCAATTAAAATATGTGTGGTGGCTTTCATAATGTTTTGGATGGCAAAGTTCAGATGCAATGGCCTCCTGTGAAGGCTTGGTGATAGCCCAAGAGGTGAGGCCTTCACAGCATGAGCTTCATTTAAATTCTGTCATGCCACAAGTATTTGTCCTTTAGTGTTCCAATTGCACAGTCCATTTTACATTTGTAAGAAAAAAATATTTATTTATTTATTTATTTGGTAACAATACTGAAAATCAAAGATGCTTTCTTTCAGATCTCTATAGTGTCTTTCACTATCATGCATTTTTCCTTGGAATAACCTTGCTTAGCTTCATACCCATTATAAAAAATACAACCCTGCCAGTAAAGTGTGCCAAAGTACAACATTTTTCTCTGTGTTCACTTCCCAAGCTTGTGGATAGATATTTTTCATTCTGTTATGCAGTGTGATATTTTTTCTGAAGGCGTAAGGGAGAGCCAGCAGACACACACGTCTTGCTCTGTTCCTGCACCCAGAGCTCCTTAAGATAAGTTTCAGTGCATTTCCTATGGCAGTGCCTTCTCCCTCCGTCTCTGGGATGTGGCGTAGAAGAGTACCTCTTGTTAGAGAGTTACAAATACAAGTATTCATGATAGTAAATGTTAGGTGCTTACCTTTGTCATTAGGTTTAGGAGGGTAAACTTTTCTTGCCCATGAACAATTAAATGCATTAAGAATGTGCCTAAATCAAACTCCAGCTGGGAATCAGCTTTTGTCTCTCCACTGAATATGTGAAATGCTCAGAATAAACAGCTCATTAGGCAGAGAAGATAAGCAATGTGAAACCCCCTCAACAGTCCCTGACATTCAGATCTCTTTTCTGGAATCTCATTGCTTGACATGTAATGACCATCATTTAAAAAACAAACTAAGTGTCTTCAGCAAATAACCTGTTTCCAGAGCTGCAATAATTTCCAGCTTTATGCCATACACCTGCACGTGCCCCCTTCCACAGAATGACACTGCGTACTGCAATACATCAAGAAATCATTATCTAACATTCTGCTTTGTCTGCAGACCTCAAACAACCCATTAAACATTTAAATTGTTCCTTAAATGTTTGTCATTTTGCTGACAAATCTCCTTACAACTCTTTTATCCAGAGGAAACACTTCACCTCTGCTCTGGGGTAACTTTTGACACCCATTAAGGCTTACTGAACGTCCATGAGGCTAATTTGTACAGAGGGAAGGGCAAGGTGTTTCATATTGTGAACTACATTTGTATTCAGTCCATTGAGGCTAATTTGTACAGAGGGAAGGGCAAGGTGTTTCATATTGTGAACTACATTTGTATTCAGTCCATTTTAGACTTCAAAAATATTTACTTACAAATGGGCATGCACAGAAGTTAAACACGACTATGTTAGCACCACATTACTAATGTGATATCTGTTTTTATCCTGCAGTTTTTCCTAGTAGCCAAATTTCTTGTTGGATTAATAAAATGGTGAAAAGTAGTAACAAGTACTGTGCTCATAGCCACACAGAATGTAGTACTCGAGGTGTTTTCTTTTTCTCATGCTTTATTCTGCCTGTGCTTCTTGCAGTGCAGTGTGATCCACCGTGTGAGAACGGAGGCACTTGCGTAGCTCAAAATACTTGTTCTTGTGCTTATGGATTTGTTGGTCCTCGATGTGAAACAAGTATGTACAAATTCATTGAGGCTTTTTTCCCCATTACACGTTTGAATTTGCAGAAAATGATATGACAAAAAAAAAAAAAAAAAAAACTTTTTAATTTTCTCTATTTCTCCTTAAAATTATGGTTGAATACAGCAAGGAAATCAAAGTATAATATATAGAAGTAATACAGTAGCTGAACTATTTCAGTGCATATATTCACCAGCAACATAGTTGTATTATGTAAAAATATGCACATCTATATCAACATATTCTACATAAAAGTGCTTCTGGAAAAAAAAAAAAAAAAAAAAAAAAAAAACAAAGCAAAAACCTCCATGTTATTTATAGTAACGTTTATGAAATTCAAGGTAGTGTGAGTGAATGCAGTAACACTAATTTTGAGAACACAAAAAGGCCATGCCTATTAGGAGTCGTGTTACTGTGCAAAACAAGTTGCAAAAGAGTCTCAATATATAGAACATCTGGGAAAAAAAACAGCCTTCAAACCCTTCTATGTTAGCTGAATGGCGAAATATATGCACTTGCATTATTACAGTCCTTGCTGCTGATTTAAGTATCAGGCTGCCCTTGACAGGAATATAATTTTATCTGTGAAACAGGGTAGCTTGAATACTTAAAGACCAAAGAATTTTAGATGCAAGATTTCTGATGGAAATAGTGGGCAGAAAAGAGAAAGAAAACCATGGGAAGAGACAGATTCATTCCTCAGTTTAACTCTTGGACTAAAACCATGAGTTATTTGCTGTATTAGAGCATCTCTAAGAATCAAAATTGGTATTACTGATAACAGATTTAGATCCTTTGTGCTTTTCCTAGTGGTGTGTAACAGACACTGCCATAATGGTGGGGTCTGTGTGTCGCCAGATGAGTGCAAATGCAAAAGTGGATGGAGCAACCCGTCTTGTGAAATCGGTAAGTGGTTAGAAATAACTGGTCCCCCATTTCTTTTGCTGCCTGAAATCCATGTGGTTTGTGCAATTCAGCAGTCAGAGCGGGAATTGCTTGAAAAATTAAAATGTAAGAAGAGCAGGAGACCTAGTAAAGGGCAAAACCTCGAAGGCTTTGAGATTGTGTAAGTATTCATAAGTTTAGCTGTTTATGTGAATCTCAGGGTCACTTACAGGAAACCCACAAGCAGAATCTTTTTGCAGCTTTTATAAGCTCACACAATTCTGGAATTTATTCTTAGTGTGCACAGAAATGAAAATAAAGTTATTCACCACATCAGCAGTTACAACCTTAGGAGGTGCTTGATAGCTTCTGCCAATGAGAATGGTTCTCACTGGAGATTTTGGAGCTATGTTGATTTGTAATCTCAGTGGAAATGCTCAAAAAATCACCATGGCCACAGACATAAACTCACTCTTTGTTGGCCTTGTCCACGGAGAGCTCAAAGGAGCCCTGCCCTGCAGCCCTAGTGCCTCAGTGGTGGAGATGAGGACAATGGCTTGCATGAGATCTGTGCAATTTCCACGCTTTGTTCCTTTTAACCCTATACATTTCTCTCAAGGTGGGAGAGAAAGAAAAATGGTTTGGCTTTTGGTGATTTTTACAGTCAAATCAGAACTTAAAAATAAACATTATGTGGGACAGAAATAGAAGGAGGGACGGTTAAACTAGGAAGGGAATGCAAGCAATTAAATGTGGCTTCTGCTGCTAAGTTAGCAACTACACGTGCAGTTCTAATATATAGTCTAAGGCAGAAAAATAAACCAAAAAAGGTAAGTTATCAAAAGCTTACCTATTAACTACTGAGGTTTTTTGGTCCATTTTTGGACTCAGTCTTGCCATTCCAGAAGATGGCTCTTAACTGTGTAAGACAGAACAAAAGTAGGTTCAGAAGAACTTTTCTCCCCCTGCTGTTAACTATAGGATATTTAGCTACTCCTGGCTGCACTTAATAATTGCAGAGTACCTACGAAAGCTGTGCTCAGGGAAAAAACACCTCCATCAGTCAGTGAGAGTGAGGTGGGGACTGGAATTAGGTACCTATTTCTAGTCAGGACTCATGGTTTTGAACCCTATTTGAATAGCTATAGCTCAGACTTTCCTCTCAGGGCCGAAGTGCAAAAGATGGAGTGCATACTCTTTCTTCCCAAGGCACAACTATAGCACTCACCTGGGACAAGACATGCAAAACAGTGAAATATGAAAAGGAGCAAGCATGAGGAGTACCTTAATCAGTTCCAGACCTCAAGGCTACAGAAGCAGTCTGCCTCTGCCATGGCAAATATTAAATGACTCAGACACCTTCAGCCTACATTACCTCTCCTGGAAGGTGAGGGATGTCATTTTAACCTCCTCCCTGAGACTGCTGTAAATGACAGACCTATTGAGGACACATAAATTAACCTAGCTAAGATCCAGCGTAAATGACTGGGACTGCTGCTCGCTATTCTGGTTCCCCCCATCTCCTTTTCCAGCCAGAGATTACTCTCCCAGAGTTTTGCAATTTTATTTTGGTGGGAGATTTAAACGGGATTATTCTAAGAGGACAAGCAGCAGCAACAGAGGCAGTAGTTTCCAACCCAGAACAGCAGATGCAGGATTTGTTTGTCTGACAATACCTTGGATGAAAGAATATCAGCCTCAGTTCTCCACCACTGTTTTGTGTGTGCTAAACAGAGTATTTTGTGAAGACTGTTGGGGTTTCCTTCCTAAAGTGATGTTAGAGTAATAGCTGGATATATGCTGATATCAAAGAAAAAAAGAAAAAAAAAAAAAAAAAAGAAAAGAAAAGAAAAGAAACATAGGGTACTTTATCGATGGAAATATAAACATTGACAGAGCGTGGACATCTGTGAACTAGCTGGGACAATGAGGGAACTAATCCAAATCTACCATTAGCAATGAATGAAGTCCATTTTGAGTTCATAAGTGATTGCTTCTTAGTCAGAAAAGCCTCTCATCTAGACTGCAATTTTGCTTTTTTCTCTTTCCAAATTGACATTTTATTTCTCCTTTAGTTCTTATGAAATATTCTAGTGACCCTTAATTTATTTAAGCTTACATTTATTTAATTTATTTAATGGGCTATTCTGTAAGACAATGAAAAACGAAAGGGATGGAAGGAAAAAGACTGCTTTAAAGTGTCACTCTATAGTGAAAACTGTGAGCATCCTTATTCTTCACACAGTGATTTCCCAATTAAAGCAGATCACAATTCAAATACTTTTCAACAGTCAGGTACTTGTCACACAGAAATATGCAAGACAGATTTTAATTTCTAATGCCTGTTATATCGTCTACAGTAATAACAGATAAATAAACAGGCAAAGCCAGTGATTTTATTGATGATGCATAAGCTAATATGTCATGGTAGCTGGCATTTAAATGAGGCAGAACAAACAGAGGTTTTGTGGTGCATACCTATTCAACTTCACCAAAATGCCACTATGCCCTGCTGCACTCAGACAAAGCAGCAAATGGTTAATATCCCATCCCCAGGTTATCCAGGCTGTATGCAACGTGACTGCATTTTGCTGCCCTGGGATCAGGTTTGGTCAGGTTACTAAAGTGAAAGCAAATGAGCTGTGCAAATCAAAGAAAGATATCAGAGATAAACTATTACATTATATTTTATTTCATCCTCCGAGCTATGCTAAAACACCACTGAAATTCTCCCACTGTGATGATAATAAATAAATGCCACTGCCCAACTGACCAGCAAGGATTGTGTGAAATTTATCACAATATTACTAGAAATATTTATTCTAATGACATGTGCAGTAGCAAAAGAGTATGTACTGTTAAAAAAAATCAGACTGATAACAGATTAATACATTTATCTTACCTTCACATACAGCTGTGTGCAATCCTCTGTGCTTAAATGGCGGAATCTGTGTACGGCCAAACACATGTGCATGTCCTTATGGATTCTACGGGCCGCAGTGCCAGAGAGGTAAGAAAGTCCTATTTATCATGTTGATAAAAGATCCAGGCTGAAAATACAAATATATCATTACCTACCCCTACATGCAGTATATCCAGAGATTTTCCTTGTCATAACTCCCTGTGTGCTCGTTGGATATTATGATCTGTCGTAAATCCGCATTAAATTGTTCTTAATGGTATCGTGACGGAGTAAGCACTTGTTTATGATGACATTAATGACAACTAAACAATTAATTTAAAACTGTTTGAAGTCAGTGATATCACTAATTAGCATCCATTCAATTAAACTTTAAAGCATGGGTCAACTTTGTTCATTTTGCAGAGCCTATAGTGTGCACTACACTGCATTTCAGAGCCAGATGATCCTTTATCTTCACACATGCCTCACCATAACAACTGCTTGACCATCCTAGCGTGTAGTGGGTGGGAGACTTATATAGGACTTCTCTAGGTCCCTGCTCAAATATCTGATCAAATATCGCTCCACCTAACTTCGAGCGGGACTTGATTTTGAATCCATCTCCTAAAGGAGAGAGCTCTAAACTGAGGCTAATAGTGCCTTGGGCTTCTGGCTCAACTCATTTGTGCTGCAAAAATCAAACTAATGAATCCTTTAACTACCTATTAGCCCAAGCAGAACAGACGTGAGAGGAACTCATGTTTAGAGCTCAAATAGCTGACAGACACTTGTGTTGAGCATGGCTTTGAAAACCTCTCCTGAATCTGGGAATATAAATACACTGTTATTACCAAAACTGAACTATTTCAATATTAGAAGTTTATTTCTCTTTCTCTCTCTCTTGTTTCCCTGGAAATATTTTTGCAAGTGAATGATTCATGAACAAAAATCTAATTGCAAGTAGAGCTTGCTGGAAGCTCTTTGTGATACTGAGGGGGGAAGCAGAGAGTGAAAATTATACAGACTGTGACTTGATGATCTTTCTCTTGACATTCCACACTAAAGGTGATTTTCAACATCTAGTTGATTTGGAATTTTTATCCTGAAGTGTTCTGGTTTAAACGAAACCAAACTTGAAAATAAATCTCTACATTTGTGGAATATGGAAATGGTAAGGGGAGAGTGTGGATGGTTGCTGAAGAATAGCAAAATCCTTCCTCCAGCTTCATTGAGAAAGGGGAAAGAAACAGTACCAAAACAAAGTTATCAAATATAAAACACTGTTCTATATTTCAAGGGCAGCAGCCCTTAGAAAAGCCCTTTAGCTAGAGTTAAAAGCCAGAGATTCTCTGCAATATTCCCACTGCTTAACTGCAGGTATCTAAAAAAGACCCTTAGGTGCAAGGACTCGCATCCCACAGTCCTTTCAGAAACGAGGGAGAATCAAGTTTTTCAGCTCGGTATCTACCCGAATCACCCTTTGGAGAGACACCTTATCTACCCTGACTGAACAAAAAGCCTCTGCAGGTGGTTCTCCCAGCACAGACACCTAAATAGAGGCTATATGTAGGTAACATTGATACCTGGCATGGTTTCAGTGCACTAAACTTTTCCTTTCCTTTCTCTAGCTGTTTGCATTCCTCCTTGTAAGAATGGTGGGCACTGTGTTCGAACCAACGTGTGCTCCTGTACCGAGGGCTACACTGGAAGAAGGTGTCAGAAAAGTAAGCTACAAACTTCCCTTTGCTTTCCAATGTTTTCTGACTCATTAACAGTTTTTATCCATTTTGTGCAAGTTCAATGGATTATTTCGCATTGATTTATGCCCTGTTCTTCTATATTTCTATCACAGCACACAGAGGACTATGTTGGGTCTGGAACCAACCTGTTAATTAGAATAGCATTATGTCAGGTCAACGTGGGGAGTGGAATGTTTTGCTGCAGTCCTCCTTAAATATTACATGCATTCAGATTGAGTAATGTTCATTGTATTTGGAGATGAATTAATTATTTTGAATTAAATATTTTGGGGAGAAAAAAACAAAGCCAAAGGCAGAGGAGCTGATCAAGATCCTTAGAAATATCGGAACATCATACTTCTAGCTTAATTAACACAGTTGGCTAATAATGCCTCAGCCTTGCCTTTGTTCTTGTCACTGAAAACTCCCTCTTCACCTTAGCATCAGTATTCATATTCAATTCTTCTATTCTTATGGGGAAATAGTTTTTTTGGCACTTTTACAGATTCTATTGCTCAACAATATTTGTCACCCAGGGAGTTTAGGATATGTATGTGAAAACTTATTTTTACTATTATTCCTTAACTAGTTTGAAATTGGCAAAAGGGGAGCTGTGAAAACAACCGTTCTTGGCAGGAAGAATCTGTACATTTCCAGAGCACTTTATGTCTCTCGCACACAGAGAAAAAAGCTAGTAAAAAAATTCCTTCCAGCAACAAAAGCCCTCTCAATCCCCATACTGCAGCTCTCCTCTCTTTCAGTGGAGGGAATCACGATGCACAGTTCTGCCTGGCTGCAAAGCACACGATTGAGTAGTCTGTTCTGGCAGGAACAAGCTGGAGGGAAGAAAGGAGGGAAAAAAAAAAAGAAAAAAAAAAGACACCTCATGTTTGGCATCTTGTTTTTGAGGTTAGAGAACATTAGAAAAGTGCTGTTTCCAGCTTTAAACATACTACCACATCTCAAGACAGATCAAAGAAAAAGAGTTGACCATGACCGGAGTCTAGCAAAGCTCTCCCCTAAATGCTCCAGCCGCTACCAACCCACAGCATGCTTCTCCACCCTTCCACAGTTTATGAGGTTTTCTTGCCCGTCTTGGTATAACCTTTTGCAACCGGGCTTCTGAAGAGGATGAAAATATGTTTTCTCTGCTTAATCTGAGCCTCCGTTCCACTCCCACAACTGGGATATAGTCTGCTTTATTTAGCTTAATGCTATAAAAACTTTTTTTTTAAAAAAAAGGACCTGCGTCTGTGATGAATGAAGAGAAACATGATTAAGTAGGAGGCAAAGGCTAATATTTGCTTCCTGCCCACTGGCTTAGTAGGTAAAAACTGCTGTGTAATGTTTTAGGGTTTTTCCTGTTTACAGTCAGCTGCACGTGGGACTGGTTTCGTGCTCCATAGAAACAAACAGGTTGTTTGCAAGCTCTTCATAGCAAGCAGTTGTTGTTAGAGCTCTAGGTCTTAGCACTGCTGGCACAGGAACTGGTTTCTCCTCTGCCAGAGGATCCTCTCACATTCCCATGAAGGACTGGAGGCCACGTGGCAGGAGTGAGTCTCAGCTCACTTCTGAAAACCCTCCCCACAGACAAACCAGAGAAAACGAATGGTCACACCAGTTAGAGGTGGCCCTCGGTCACATTTCAAAATTCAGATGCCAGAGGCATTTCATGCCTTTTTTCTGTGTGGTTTTAGATGCAATTTAAGCATTGACATGACTGGTCAGTTGGTGTGCTTGGGGTACATTTAAGAAATTATAGGCATAGCCGTGTATGACGAACTTATTTACCCAGACAAATTAAAAAAGCAGAAAATAAATTTCTAGGATGAATATATTCTGCAACACAACTCTGTTTTCTTTAATACAATGGGAAAAAGTACCACAATATTCATTTTATGTTCCAAAAAGAGCTGACATGGCATGTAGATCATTAGCAGTATCACTAGCTGTACACGTATTTATATATTTTCACAGTTATCAAGCAGTGATGACGCATAATCGCAACATAAGAATAAGTCCAATCAGTTTTTTGAGCACTTACCCCTCAGATATATTGGCACTGTTTCCACTGCTTTTAAACATTTCTCTTCCCTTCCTAAAATCTCTGGACAGAGAAACAAAAGCTTCTGTTTCGTTTTGGCAGCTTCACATTCTCAACCGAAGGAGATAAGTAAAACTAAATGCCATGGCAGCCAACCAGAGATGGGTTATCCCTAAACCGAGCCCAAATTCGCTACCGGTTTGCTTCAAATGTAGAGCAACATGCCTTGGGATTTTCATGTCCATCCCTGTATGGTCTGGCATTTCTAATGCTCTCAGTCTGTGAACTGGCAGGGCAGAATGGGAGCACCATGCCTTCGCCATTCAGCCTTAGTCTCCTTTACCTCTTCGGCGTGAGGAGGAAGGCTTTCAGCCCGAAAGTTCGTGTTCGTTCCGCATGTAAACACACGTTGCCTCAAAAAAGGTATAAATCAACCAGGTCTGATTGGCTGCCAGCGGAAATAGAAGGCTTTGCCTGGTGTGTTTACTGATAAATAACCACCTGGTGATTATGCAAACCAACCACCCACACCCAGAACAAGAGGGTGTCAGAGCTGACAATGAAATGTGTGGCTATGCATCACCGATTGTACAACCTTGCATCCTCGTTTGCTACGCATTGTTTTCAGTGTAATCAGTCTTGTTGAGCGTAAAGAGGCAAACGCTGACAGTACCTCAAAATGAAATATTTGTCCGGATCAACTTTGCATCAAACAAGCACATCTCTGCTTTAATAATAAAGAAAAGCTATTTGTGTGTGGTTTTGAATTCCATTTTGAAGAAAAAGCACAGCTGTAGCAGTCCTGGAATTTTACTCCTTTTCATGAGACTTCAGTATTCACACCGATTTCTATTACATCCTCACAAACATTAAAAGCAAAGAAAATAGATTTAATTTTATGTATTTACACACATTTTCATCAGAGTGCTTTATAAACAACTTTTAAAAAAGGAAAGCTAATAAAAGCTGAAGAAAGCTAACAAAAGCCGAGCTCACTTTTCTTACAAAGGATTGGAGTGAAGAGAAAGGGAGGAAAAGAGGGATTCACGGGACCACACGTTTATCCCTCCTCTGCTGCTCTCTACTTCTAGCAAGATCATCTCTGAGCAAAAAGGCAAGCCACAGCTCCCTCTGGAGCTCACGAGCAAGCAAAGGTCACAGGAGAACAAGGCTGAACATCCTTCTCCTCCCTCCTGCAGCATACCAAGCGAACTGCAGCCTGCCCTGTGGACCCCCAGGCCCCCTGCCCCTCACCCTGCAGCCAGCCGGGTGGATTTTACGTGTGGTTTAAAACAGAGGATGCATTTCTGCACACAGCCGTTTTACAGCGTCAGGCCCAACCCTGCAGGCTTAGTGTCACAAAAAGCACCACGCTGACACCGGGACTTTGCAGATTACACCTCAAAGTTAGTAGATAATTATTTCTCCATTTCTGTAAATGCTGCAGGCAGGATTTATGGGCAATACACAGCATGCACTATAACTCACACTCATTCTTCCAGCTCTGCTTCCTTCCCTTCCCTCCCCTTCTCTCTTTCCTTCCCAGTACCGTGAGGACTTTGCTTGCATGAGAGCTAAAGGCAAACTAAATTGGAAATGTGAACACTGGGTTTCAATGACAACTTCTTGCTAAGCAGTGTCATATTGTGAAAGTCACTGATTTCCTGCATTCCAGCCCTCCACGCTGTGTTTCTGTAGATTACTGCCTTGCGAGCTGCACGCGCAGGAAGTTTTACTGCTCAACGAATTACACTTCCACTGAGTTATCATCTTGACAACTGGTAATATATTCTCTGGAATATCTTCACTGAGTATGCAGATTGACTCAAGTCGTCTGAAACCAGCTAGTTTGCAAACAAGAGCTCCAGCATCCCCTCCCACAGAACTGAGGAGGGAACAATCTGTGTACCTAATCCAAATGGATGGAGTCATCTTTAGCATTAGACCTGCTTTTTGTATGTCAGGGACATGCTCGGAAGCAACAGCTAATTGACCAAGATTGCTGGATGGCCGGCATCCTCAGAAAGTGGGTGTTTGGAAATAAGTAAACAGCTGCTCAAGCAGAGAGGCTCATAACTTGCTGCTAAAAGCATTAGTTCTGCTGACAGAGTAGGAAGATCGGCATCATTGCTTGTTGACTGGTTGACGTGTAGTCTGGGGACGTGGGAAAAGGAAACTCTAGTCTCGGTTTCTACTTGATGCTGAAGCCCACGTAACAGAATACAAGGGTATTGGGTGTCATCCTCCTTCCTCGGGCAAGATATACAACGGAAGATGAAGAAAAAAATATTCAGGGCTACCACTGTCTTTCCCATTCAGCTGAACATGAACTGATCTGTGCATCTTGCCTGGGGGAACAGGGACAGCTCTGACCTCCCGGAGACAGGGAGAGAGCCAGAAGGGAGACAGCAGCTCAGGGGGCAGTCTGGGGTCTGCACTCAGAGCACTGTGCCTCTCAGCTCACTCTGAGTAAGGATGCGTGACACAGCCATCAGCTGGTCTTTCATCAAAGTTACATTTTGTTCGTATGTATACAGATGGTGCATTTATTTTAATAGGGGCTTTGAGCACATGCAGTTGTCTCTAAATTTATTTATCAGAAAGAGAACAAGAACGTATCTGAGTAAGAACTGAATATATATCCTAAATAAGAAGCAAAGAAACCTTATTAAATTTTTATTCCTTCCATAAGAAAAACATTCACAGACTACAGAATAATTTTTGCTGGAGTAGAGAATCTGGGGTTTGGGCCAATATTTCTTCACTTGTATCTTAAATGCACTAAAGAAATGTGTCTGATCTGCTGCTGTATGTAAGCGCATACTTAAACTAAAATAGCAGGGATTCCTGAATTGCTGCATTGCTCTTTGCAGTGGGCAAAAGTGAATTTTTCTTTTCCTCTAATTGATTTAAGTAACAATACTCAGGGGGGTAGGGGGAGGTGTCTATTTTTAATTAAAATACATATTTTTAAGTCTTCTCTTTAAAAAGGGGTGTAAAGTCTACTGCTGGAAAAGTGCAGGGAGTGGCAAATGCTGGAGATTACATTGTCTGCTTATCCACAAAAAGACCTTGGCGACACAATCCTCTCCAACATCGATTCCCAAGTAAGCCTCAGCCTACTTCCTAAAACAGTTAATAACATGATGAATAATAGATTAGTGCAGTGCCAAAGCAGACAGCAATCCTTTTCTGCAGTTCCTGCCGGGGCTCCCACCCAAGGCAGGTGCCTTCTGTGGAAGAGGTCCTTGCTACCAGCCAGGCCACAGTGACCTGCTGCTGTTCCTCTTCTTGGCTTGAAACTGTGTCACCCATTTCACTGCAGTGCTCTCTGATTCCCCTGCCCGAATCTCCCTTTTTCTTTGTACGGATGGAAATACACCAAATTGTATCAAGCACAGGCAGTGGCTTAGCCCACTCAGAGCAATGAAAACACACCTAAATGGCAGGTCATAATGCAAGCACAGAAGCAGCAAAAACAATCAACAGAGGAAAACAATGTATATGAGAATCCTCTTTCACTTCTTATCCAGGCATGACAACGAAGCGGCTCTACAGAACAATTTATACACACACTGTAATGGTTCACTGACCTAATAAAACACAGAGCATTCTTCAATGAAGAGAAAATGTTGCCAAACCCAAGACCCTAACAAGATGGGAATATAAGTTGTGCTGAGAGTATACTTCACAATTCCCCACGTTAATTATATACTAACAGTCACAAAGATGAGGATAAAGTATAGCTAGACTCTCTTTCAAATTAATAGTATTGCAATCTGACTAAAACCATTTGGTAAATGAAAAAGAAGTTTTTGCTAATGTTCTCAAACCTGACATTTCCTAACAGTATATTCCCCAAATATATCTTATGCACACCTGCAGGTGCTTATTTTGTTTATGGTGGCTTTCAATCTGAAAGATGCTGAAATATTTTGCACCTATTCGACCATCTTACCATTGTACTTCTAGAAAGAGTTTCTCCTGGTAAGACACAATAGGAAAAGTGAAGATTAGGGCACCCAGAGGGAGAAATATTTCAATCCAAAGAGAGTGGACAGTCCCCTCTCTGAATTGGAGTGGCAATTTTTATTAGTTTCCACAGTGTCCTGAGCATTAAGAGTCTTGCCCACCACACACTGTCAGGGAATCATTTGGAAATAAAGACAGAGAGACCAGGATCCTCTTGTACTGGTAGAAAATTGTGTCATCTGATGGGAGCAACATAACAGTGCAGACAGGATCCCAGTACATTGCGTACCGACACTCGGAGTTTAGTCTAGCATCTCAGTAGTTTGGCCATCCAGTATCCACTATTTTTCCCATTTTCTTTTCTGATCTAATACCTGAATTAGATTTATTTCCTGCTTTAATAACTCTAAAGGACCCCATAGGTATATCAGCGTACACATCAGAACAAAGACCAGACGCAATTAGGCAAAGCACTGGCGTCATACTGCTGTCTATACGGCCTATAATTTTTCAGACCAATTTTTTCTTCTGAAATGTGTGCTAGGTCATGCAAACTAACTCATATTGCTAGAGCTGTGCGGTAATGTGAATATATTATAAATGCAAACTGTCGCGACACCCATCACAATTACATTTACAGCTCTCTCTGTGTCTTGTAGTAATTTGTTCTCCTGCACTGCATCCCTCCGAGGTTTCTAACAGATTATTTTTACTATTCAGACAGGTAATTTATTGAAGAAGTGCTTTGCATCTCTGTCAGAGATACGTGAAGCAAGAAATGGGGATGAACAAACCTCAGAATGATAGGTGGCTTTATAAGGCTAAGGATCCAAATTTTAGAAGCATCTTGCACAAAAATTGCAAACTTTTATTACATGACAAAAGTTACTTCTTCTTAAAATTTAATCTAAGGCTATAATTACTGATACTCATTTAATCACACATCTGAAGTCACTTTGGCAGAGCTTGGACAGAAAGCTCATGATTTACAAATCCAAATCAACATAAATGGGGAATTTCAGAGAAAAGCAAGCTCTGGAAAAACAAAATTCCATAAAACTTAACACATGCAAAACTAGATCCTGACTGCCCTTGGAATGGACAAAAAGGGACTAGAAATTGCTAGTGTCCCAAGTCCATAACATGTTTTTCAGAGCTGTGTGCATTCGGGACCTTCACAGCAGCAGATACATTGGTACATCCATCTCGCTAATGATCTGTTGAGCATCAGTCATACCCTCTAAAGTGCAGAATGACATTTTTTACCTTGACTAGTTTCTGGCTACTGTCAGGGCAGTAGAATCCATGTAATGGTGCCCTGGGTTAGAAATCCCCTCTTTGGCCAGAACACACTGGTTTTGTGATTCATTTCTTCAAAGGACTAAAGATCATTCAGCAAGATCAAATCTTTATTCAGAGCCTGGAAGCATCCAGCCAATCTTTTCCTTACTGCACTCAGGGTAATGTTTCATTTGAGCAGTGCTGCTGAGCTGCATGATGCATCCAGAGAGCAGCGGAACCTTTCTTCCAGCCGATCAGTTGAACTGTGTTATTTCGTGAAACTGCTGACCTGGCCCTCCAGTTCTCCTCCTATGAAAAAGTTCATCAACATCCCTCCACTACAAGGTTGCATTCACAAGCTTGTCGCATTCCTGGCACTGAGCTTGTCCCCACTCTGGTGTTTTATCAATAGGTGATGTATATTACCTATAAACTTTAGAAAAGGACTAGAAGTGCCAGTTTTAACACAGAAACCAACTGCTTTCACATCTACTGGTTTCATTTTTGTTCTCAGCTTGACTTCTGTCAACTGTGTTTTCCTGACAAGACCAGTCGGTGTTATTTTTAAATCTGTCCCTTGCTCTGTATCCTTCCTGCGCTGTATGTCCCCAGCTACAGCTCTTTGTTTTTGAGAATGTCACACCACATCAAGATAACCACCAAGCAGAAAGCAGAAAACGAACATTAAAACAACATGTCCACACACAAAAGCCAAAACTGTGACTGATCAAGCTTCCTACTCCTCAAAAGAGCAATTGAGAGAGCAAGTACAAATATGCGCTGGAGCCACAGAGTAGTCAGTCCAAAACCAACCCCAGCCAGAAATAAAAGCAGTGCCTATGAATCACGTACAAATGACAGCATAGGGATGGTGACAAAGGGTACATTGAAGTATATATCTACCAGTAGGTGTTCTTTTGGCTACATTTCTGTGTTCTTTGTCAGTGAAGCTGTAGCCTGATGCATTACCTTAGCTGGCCCACACAGATGTTACCGCTTGAGGCTATTTTCTCTCTTCCATCCAAAGGCAGAATGCACCCAGAAGCAGGTCAATTTTATCAGCTTCTACAAGCAAGGGGAAAGGAAAAATAAAGAATAAAAAATATATGAAAACTAAAAAAGAGAGGAAGAGAAAAGTTGTCTTGAAAACTACATCTTCTAATCAGCACTGCAGTGTGACACACTGTCTCCTCATGAGCAGCATGGCTCGGGATACATGATGACAGGTAATTCTTGATTCAGAAAGAAATCGTCAGTGCACTCTCACTGTCAGGGAAGGCCATGGATGTTCAGCTGCAACACAGCATATTACTGAAACATTGCAGAAAATCCCTTTCTGCCGAGATTTTAGAAGCCTGATTTAATATTCCCTCTGCTTTGACTTTATAAGGGTGGTGATGAAGATTCTCCGATTTCAACAAAATTACAAGGCTTTCACTCCTTATTATCATCCACTTCTAGCTAAGAAAGGTGCAATGGGGTGCATGCATCCAAAGGTGGCTAAGGTTCAACCAGAAAAGTTTTTTGTCTGCTAATCCACAGAGGCAATGGGAGTCTGAAGGAAACGTCTGCCTTCTTTTAATCACTGTAAACTGATCAGCAGCTACTGCTGGCTAATACTGTGATTGTTAGAACAAGAGATTACTCCCAATTGCTTGTAGTATATGCTGTGAAGCAAAGCATGCCCACTGCTTAGCTTCACCACCAGCCCCTTTTTGCATAGCAGGGATATTTTGCCTAATATCATGCATGTTTTAAGGGAAAGCTTATTGTAAATTTATTGCAAGAAGTGCAGACAAAGGAAGACACTGGAATTGTAGGTGTCCACTGCTGATGCTACTTGCACCAGGAGGGCCTACTGGACTCTAGAGCCAATATTTAACTTCTGCTTTTTTTTTTCCTTAGAATTTTAGTAATCTCTGGAACTATATATTTTGTAGAAAAAAATATTGCCTTTGGCTGACAAAGTGGGAGGTCTGGTTACTGTAAGGACGTCAGGGCTGAACTGCTAGCTATGGAGTTCTGTGGAGGCTGATAAAAGGAGTTGCATGAAGCACTTACTGGGTAAAGTCAGCCTAGAAGGGATAAGCTATAAAAAGGGTCACAGGAAATATTAAGTTATTGTAAGGTCAAAATGCATTAAAGCCATCAAAGGGAAATAGCTGTTACCTAAAACAGAGAATTTAGCAACTCATGAGTCCCATTCAGTACGTAGAAGAATTGTGTACATTTTTTATGATGTTCCGTGCAACACCTGTGTTTTATCTTGAAACCTGCAGCTCCTGGTTACCTTATCAAAATCAACCCTCACCTGAAATATAGCGTGTAATCATGCTTTTTCTTTAACCTGCATTATCACCTTCAACATAGGCTTACTTTATCTAACTTCCCAGTTTCAGAAAGCATAATGTCATGGAAATCCTTTCTAGTTTTAAACTGTGGCCTTCACACCCCTTACAGCGTTGAGTAACACTGCTGCATATGAAATTCAGTGCTTCAGTTCTTACTGAAGAGCACGGAAATGCTGACGTTAACACCATGGGGAATGGGATTAGGGCTTTAGCGATGCTTGCTGACTGCCAGCAAGCTTGCACCCAGGATATTTAGGTAGTGGAAGGCTCTCTCCACCCCCAGCGATATGCCCTATCAAACTGTAACAAAGGGAAGGCACAAACGTGTTTACATCAGTTCCATTAAGGCTGGTTCCCAAGGCAGGTGGAAAACCTATCAAGCTGCTGTTGTCTTTGGGTCAAGATGCCAGGCATTTTTCAAGGGGAGGGGAGAAAAAAGAAATGTAAGTCTTTACAAAGTCATGCCAGTGCCTGGGAGGTTTACGATAATTTGATTTGCACTCCTAGTGTCTGATAATTTATTTAGTTTTCCTATGAGAGGCTGTAACATTTTTGTTTGCTATTTTGAAATTGGAGCTCCTCCACAGAGGCCAAGGAGTGGGACTAGAAAGGATCAGAATTAGTTATAATCAACAAATGTTGAAGTCTGCCTGATGGGTATTGAGATGGGATTGTATTTAAGAAAGTTAAAGAAAGGTAGAACAAGGTAGAGATGTCAGACAGAAAAAGGGGAGAGACAATATGGCATACATTTACATAAAGGTGCCTTCTGAATTCCTTGAAAAGACAAGAAAGTGTCTGCCCAGCAGGGCAAAGAGCCAAAACTGCCCCCTCCAAAGCAGAGCAAGTTTGGCCCTGATCCTAAATTTCCCACTTAAGTACTTCCCTCAGTTAACTTGGAATTGAACTCCCTTGGATTTATTGCCTAAGTGAGAGATGCCATAAGCGATAAGCAATGTAAAAGAAGTTAGTGCTACACTTTCATGGTTACTGTTTCATTTGTAAGGCAGTTGAACAAAGACAAAAACAGATCCCAAGTTGAAAATCAGTTTGAACTCTCATGTTTTACTCAGGCCAAGACTGGACCTCCCACGTTACTTAAAGCTTTACTGAATTACAATGCAAATTGAGCTGGAACAAGCTCAGTTATGCATAAGCTGAAAACCAAAACTGAATCAAAAAGCACAACAGTTTCACTCCCTGTAATTGAAGGAAGCATCTGTTGTCATAGAATTTTTTTAAGTCTGATATCAATACAAAACCACTAGCATTATCTTAAAGTGCAATTTTTTGTATAAGGTGAAAAGTACATTAAAAAGTTGAGGGACAAAAAAAAAATAGAAATCCCTGTTTGAACAAGTATTAATTTGCTTCTAGTTATTTTTTCTTGGCTTCATTTTATTTTGGTGAAGAGAGAAAGACAGTCTCTTCTGATCTCCAAATGAAATCCTTGGGTTTCAACACAATGGTCTTGGGACAGGAGATTAGCCATGAGTGCATTATGGTCTTTGAATGTCACAAAGCTTAAGGTCATTTGAAATCTAGATCCAAATTTTATGATTTGGGGTCATTTTTCAAAATAGTGAATATCTGAGCTGTTTTAAAAGTGAAATGGGAAGTCAAATACAGCACAATATACAGCTGGAGGTCAGAAGCCTTATTGGTGATGTGAGATCAAAAGGGGGAGAAAAAGAAAGGGGGGGGGGGGGGAAAGATGAATTCAGAGTTATGGTTGCCATAACTCTTTGAACTCATCTAGGTTTTGACGAGTGTTGCAAGACTTTTTGATGGTTCAGCAAGAACTCTAGATCCCTGTTAGCCTTAGTAAGCATAAGCCAAGATTATAGCATGGATCAGAAGAGGTGGAGAAAAAAGGGCAAAGAGGGTGACAGTTTAAGGGCTTGAATCCTAGCAGCCCTTATAAGCATGGGTAAGACCTCAGGCAGGTCACCATGCTGAGAGATCCGTGAGCCTTGGCACAGGGCAAAACACAAATGTAGCAGCCAAACAAGAGCAGCCACGTGGCTCCAAAAGCTGCCAGTGCAGCAGTATCTGCGCCAAAGGTATAGAGCAAGTGACCAGGACACAAGAACCTACAAAAGCAATAATTCTGTGCATCATACTGTTCATGTTCATAATTATTCAGGGAAATAATTAGGGTATCTAAATCCGCTTATCTAAAGATGTCTGATATACCTAAGAGAGGAACAGAAGGTTGTTCTCCCATTAGATAACAGTTGGTGGGTTTTTGCATGCTATTTTTTGAACATCATTCCTATTTTGAGGTTGTGGAGTGGGTTATGATACTTTCAGAGCCCTGTATGTAGAGATGTCTTGAAAACCAGAATTGCTACAGCATTACTATTCAAGTTGTGGTCTTACTGCTGATTTGCCAAAAGTCATCACAACCTTAAGACTAATAAAGGTATTGTAGTGCTACATTTTAGCTGCCAGACCCCTCGGTACCTGCAGAGGCATGTAGCCTGCTCCCTACAGAGGAGCGTGGTGCTCAGCAGCCACTCAGCTCCGCACACAGGGAGAACTGCTGCTGATTGCTGCTAACAGCAACGGGACACTGGGAAATCCCATTGTGCCCATAATGCCTGAAAAGGGGTAGAAGCCATTCCACACAAACATTCTCCAAGCTTCAGACTCCTGACTCTCATTCTCCAGTCCAACCACTGCTAGTTAACATTTCTTTCTTGTCTTCCACTCAATTATCAAATCCAAACACCTTCTTCCATGTAAAAGGCAAATCATTCCATCAGACCAGCACTGTCATGTCTCTAAATCACACCACCTCTTATGGGTTCTTCTCCCAGCTACCACGACAGGCAAGGAGAAAGAGCAGACGAGGACTTTGGGTACATGCCTGTGGCATCTACCACATCTACCTATCTCAAAGCATCACAGTCACAGCATTTGCTGTGTTTGGACTGCAGATGTTTGATTTGCCAAACCAGTGAGATCTTACTGTTGGGTGTTGATAAATACAGGGCCTGATGTGAGATGCAAAAATTAGCAATAGGATTTCCAATGAAATCTAACAAAAAAGTTATCTGGTTTCCTCTGGTTGAAGGAACAACTCAGCTTTTGATTCTGACTCGTATGAATCAGTATTATAAAAAGGTAAGTACCTTAACAACTACTAGTGCGAAAAGGTCTACTTAGTCTGTAAGTTTAATTGAGCACAAAGATGTTCCACAATCCAATCTGTCTAAATCTAAAGCCAATCTATCCCATTAAGCCCGTTCTTATCCAAATGTACATCTGAGAATATGTTTTCCAACCAGGAAGGGAAAGCTTTAACTAGCATTTGGTCTGTCCACAGCTGCCACAAAAAAAGTTCTTATTTGTTTATCTGAGAATCCTTGTAAGTAACTCATCTCTCATTTTTCTGATTTTTACTGGAGCTTCCCCAAAAGACCTTCTACACAAAGCTCACCATATTCCAGAAGGATGTATGGGAGATATCAAGCCTTTGAATTTTAGATTCTTAAATCCAAGTTACTTTTCTGCTTTTTTTATTATGACCAACCAAACCTTATGAAAAGATGTTAATAAGTCTCTAGTAAAATCTTCCTTTTTTTCCCAGCTGGCATGTTCTTTATTTGATATGTATCTGCAGGTGTCTGTGATCCCATGTGCGTGAACGGAGGGAAGTGTGTAAGCCCAAATGTCTGTGACTGCCCATCTGGTTGGAGGGGAAACCACTGTAATAAACGTAAGCATTTCTACTGCCCATCAAACAGATCATTGCTTATTACTTAGGCCAGTCAACATCAATTGTAATCTTCTTTTAATATTAAAAAACAATACAGTGCATAGAATTCATTTTGTTCCTTCAGCAGTTTGAAGAAAAACAATTTTAAGCACAAGCAATACAAAATGCTATAAACATTTGATGCATGCAAAGGAAAAAAGCTGTGTAGGGGAACCCTGGTTCTGCTTCATGCAGCTGTCTGTTACACATCTTGTTATGGAAATTCATTTTTATAGTATTAAACTTGAAGCATTGATTTTATGTTTTAACAGCTTCACATATTTTGTTATACTTTACAGAGAAATGCCATATATTTCAAAATACAGAACTATTTAAAGCCTGCTATAAAGCCTTCCAAACTGATATACTCTCAAGGTCACCAGATACATTTTGGTGCATAATTTCAAGAAAGATGTGTTCTCACTCTGTAACTCTACCATATCTGACTACTGTTACATAAAACTATCATTAAAAAAAGAAAACCTCTCACCCTAAAATATTTTCAAGGAGTATTTTTCTTTATGTGGTTATTCATTACCATGATGTTGACAGATAAACTGAATAAATTTATAATCCAGATGAAATACTGTATGCAAACCAGATTAAAATATTGGATTTTTACCCTTTGCGTCCTGGTAGTAAATATGATTTTAGAACCAGTGTTTTGAAATTATAATATTAATAATTTCTTCAGAAATTCTGCAGGAAGTCTGTGTCTCCCACTTTTTTGGAAACTCTGAATAAATAATATATACATTAAATATACAAAACCCTACTATGCAATTCTATTTATTTATAATGTGGAATACATAACACGCATATAACACATAGGAATATACCATATGAACATATCATATGGAGAGTATTCTTAACTGACAGTGAGCTGAACATTAGAAATAGCCAAGCTACCAGTAGGTGGTCATCAAAGATATCTTAAAAAAGAAGCAAATATCAAAGAATCCTAAACACAAATTATCTGATGAATAGAGCACATCCATTCCTTTGGAAATTAGCCATTTGAAAAGAAACTGAGCAGGTCACTCTCTCAGGCAGATTTTGAACGTCTGGATATGTTGTTTACATCTTCTCACTTGTTTCATGTCAATCTGTTCAGCTGTTTGCCTGCAGAAATGCCTGAACGGTGGCGAATGTATAGGTCCAAACATCTGTGAGTGCTCTGAAGGATGGGTAGGAATGCTGTGCCAGACCCGTAAGTGCTGCTCTAATTATGACAGTCTTGTAGCCACACGTGTTGCACCAGAGATCTTTGCACATTAACTCATCTACTGTGTTTACACTACATGTAAAAGTCAACCATAAAATGATTAGCACCTAAATTCTGCCTCATGTTTGTCAGAACTGTCGCATGCTGTCAGTAAAACTATTATTTTCAAAGACATTTCTGGACTCAACATCCGTGTGAGGAAAAGAGCAGACAACCTTTACTTATGCAGATGCTGAGCTCGATTTGTCAGACAAAATTAATAGGTTTTAAACTCAATGATTTGAAAGACTAAATAAAAAAGAGGGGTCAGGGACAAAAGGAAATGGAGTGTCCTGTTCAGCATATCCAGATGGCATTAGGCACAGGAGGACACCAGGTACCTGTTAACCTAGGAGCCCAATCCTGCAAACCCTACGCATTCAATGTGACCACTGAGGTGGTTTTGCACGTGCAGGTACTGAAAAGGCTGGAATAGGAAGAGCCCCATTATTGGCCATTATACGGGGTCACTTCAGTGTGTGCATGTTATTAGCTTTACGGTAAAAGGGCATGAAGAAAATATCAAGGCATTATCCCCTTTAAAGGGTAATCTTCCTTTCCTCTCACACTCACAAAGCATAATTACTTATGGAAATCTTTTGTCAGTTAAATCCCAATGGTTGTGTAATTGTTTCTTTGCGCCAGCTGTCTTCTAGTTCAAACATTGTAATGTTTAAAGTTATTTATTAGTTGATAACATATTCCTGGTTGAGTTTATTAAATAAATAAGCAAATTGTGCTTGCTCCTGTGCAAGGCAAGTAAGACTTACTATCATTACCAATTTCTGCTATACTATGAAGACACACAAGCCTGAGCATTTTTTTTATCTATTTAATCAGCTCCTTTGAAACTTTCCTTCAAATCTGTTCAGTTGATAGCCACTCTGCTTTTACTATTTCTTCCCATGTTTCCACTGGAGTGGGCAATTAAATCAGCTTTCTGTCCAAAAGGAGCTGTCCGAAACTCCTAGGTCTCACAGCAAACCCAAATAATCACCAAGTGGTTGGAATTTCACTATTTTTTAAACAGAAAGAGAGAAGACTATTGTCAGAGAGCAGATGGCTAGGTCTTATAATGTTGCTCCAGGGTATTCACAATGAGGCAGGGAGGAAGCAGGATAACCAGAAAGTCTTCATCCTCACAGATGTTACATATAAAGTTTTGCATGAAAGTGTAACCCCTGAAAGCAGGTCTGGTTTTGTACTTTGACATGGGAGGCCATGCACCGAAATCCAGAACTCCCTACAAAAAAAAAAAATTATTTATCTGTCTGAACTCAATGAGTCCTCGCAGTGCCACCCTTTTTCAGAAGCAATTTGGGCTGGTTTGTGATTCTGGGACTTGTTCAGGTGTAGGAGGAAGGTAGATAACAGCAGCTTCATTCTTTGTTTTCAGCCCATCTTTTTGTGCAACTGCCCTTATCAAGATGGCAGAGGTGGAAATGTAGATGCAGGTTGCATCCCCACACTGAACACTGTTTTTCCTCACTAACTTCCTATCACATATCTGGTAGGGTGACCAAACCAAAGGATCTATAGGAACTCCTGTTACTATTTTCTAGACATTTCTCAGAAAGAAAAAAAAAAAAAAAAAAGTGTTTCAGTCCTCTGTACCGAGATAGCTAGCCAGAGCAGGCCATTAGGCCAGCAAAAGAGACAATGGACAAATACTGAGAATTCATCTTTTTTTTCAGTTCTGTTGCAATGAAGATTGCCACTGTCCAAGTCAGAAAAATTTTCTCTCTTAAGTATTTTGAAAATGCTTCAGGGAGCAAGACTGAACTTTGTGGTCAGATGTAGCAACACAAGTTGTGGAGCTTGTATCGAATTTGGAACAGGTCTTGGAAAATCCTCCAAGGTTGCATTTTGGAGGAGCAGTCACGCAAGCAAAAACTTTGCCTCTTTTGCAATGATGCGCAATGAAATTGCATTTCCATTTAATGCGGTGAATTATGAATTTCTCAATGTTATGATCCGTCAAACTCACAGTGACATTGCAGAGATGTCTGTGCAGGCTGTTTTTCTTACAGTTTTACCAGTGCAGCTATTGCTGCACTGCAGAATTTGGCAAGAGTAGGAGTAGGTTAAGAGACTTTCAGGAGACATTGTTTCAGCAGTAATGGATAAAATGCAATAGTTCTCTTTTATCAGACTGTAAATAAAGAGGTCAGTCGAGAGAATAGTTTTCTTCCCCACTCATCTGTAACTGCACAGAATAGCTTCTGAAAGAGAATCAATAAAATAGGTCATTTGTCCCAACAAATACGGCGTACGGTGGAATACACACATTATCCTTGATAAATACCTATGACTTTATGGCCATAGATGGTCATAGAACAAGGAATAATGGTCAAGTTTCAGACAGCATTGCAAATGTAAGGAAATTACCTTTCAGGAGGACAGGTTAAAAAATGTCATTTGAAATATTCAACGTGCCTTACCCAGAGAAAGTAGCAGCTCCATAGATTAGGCTCCCTCCATTAGAAGATTTTTTCTGTTCGACTCCCTCTTTAGCTTTCATAACAGCAGCACAAATGTTCTAAAAATTCCCTCTTGGAAAACACATGAACAGTACCACAGGATCGCTGTGTTTTCCCAAAAAATTATCTCCTTCCCATCTTGGCTCAGACACCCATTCCAAAGCTCCATGCCCGTGGGTTCCCCCTGCGTCCTTCACTGTTAGCTCACATCTCCCTTTTTCTTGAGCTCAAAAAGAAATATTAAACCAAAGCAGTGAAGACCTGATGGTACAATCTGACTACCCTGGTATATTTAGCCAAAACACAACCCAGCTAAGTCATAAGGCTTCTGGCCAGAGATATGAGGCAGTTGTTTAAGGATCAGAGTGCAGGATCAAGGTATAACTCTAATAATTAATTATAAAGTATAAGAAGGTTATAGTTGTGAAGGATCTTCGTCATTAAAATTCATGCTGCTATCTTCTGTTCTAATATTATTGAACCCATACTGCCTTCTCATTTGCCCTTCAGAATATCTTCTCTTTATTTGCATGTTATAAGTGTCAAGCTTATAGCCTTATAATTTCCTCAACATTCTTGCTCCTTCTCTCTCTCTCTGTCTTGAACAACGTGTCAGACAGGCTTGCTTCTAGCTTTCCTGTGTAACCCTTTCAATCCTTAAAAAAAGAAAAATCGTAAAAACGATTGCCATTTGCATGCAAATTATAGTTCTGTTCTTTTAACATCCAGGGATAAATCTCTTTCTGTAATGGGCATTTATTGATTATAATTTTATCATAAGCTTAGCTTATTAAATGACTTTCTTTGCTGAATCTGTACAGGATAATGCACACATAGCCTGTGTCATTTCCAGTGTTTAGAGGCTTAGCATCCCTTGTAAATACATTTATGAAATATTCATTTGAACTTCAGCTATGTTATTATCCTCTGTGATTTCAATTCCAATTTTCTTCCAAAATGTTTTTAACTTTTCTCCTAACTGAGCTCTTGTTTTTCTGAGCACTACAGCAGGAAGCAGTGGGTGGAGAAGGAAAGACAGGCAGGTAGCAAAGGATAAAGAAGGAGGGAATCTTTTCCTTCTTTTTTTTTTTTTTCTTTGTTTGCATCATCTGAGAATCGAAGTAACTACAGCTGGAAAAAAAAGGCTGGTACCTTATCTAACATCTGTTCTTCTGCCAGTGCAGACCAGAACACCCCTAGCAGAGTTAGGGATCTCCAGAAGAGTCTACCTCTCTTTACCTTACCTGACTTTATTTTATCCACTATCAAGAAAAAAGGAGAATCAATTTCCATTTTACCTGTGCCTAAGTTCATATCAAATTATATGTACTAATATCATACACAGTTCTCTCTCTTCTAGGACAAAAGCTTACTATACAGTGGAACAAAACTGGTGTGGGCAAAAGGAGCCCCTTCTGCTGTCAATGCACACACTAGCAGAAGGTGGAAAGTGTTTTGTTGTTTTATTTTCTCTTTTTTTATTTTTCCCATGAATGAAACTTTGAGATTTTTCCAGTTATAAATCTGAATTCTTTCAAAGTTTATGGAGAAGCTGAGGAAGCAGTTGGAAGGTGATCAGCACACTGTCCTAGCTCCCGTGTGATTCCATTCCTCCTCTGCCCCATCCACAGCTGGGATTCAAACTTGGGCTTCCCCCACTCAGAACAAGTAATTCAGAGGTTTGGAGATGCCCATTGTGGGTCTAGAGGATTGTTTTACAACAGATAAACCAGCTGCAAACAACAAAACCAAGTTTGCTTCTTGTTTCAACAAAAACGACACTTTTTAGCTTTTCAAAATAGATAGCTTTTCAAAGCTAGCTTTCCAAAACTAGCTGATCTTTAAGGTCCCTTCCAACTCAAACCACTTTATGGTTTTATGATTCTAAAATAGCAGATGTATTTCAACTAGCTCTTACAGTAGGAAGGCAAGCTTCTAGCTGTAGGTCACTTGAGTCCTACAGCAGAATACCACCTGGCACAGCTGGCTTTTGAAAAGGATCACCTGCAGGTCCCCAGCACGTTCCTCTTCTAGACACGGTACGGGTCAGCAGTTTTGACCGAAGCACGAACCCTCACTTAAAGAATTTGCATGAGCTTAAATCCGTGTCAAAATCAGATCCTAAGACCAACGAATCCTGGAATTCGTTCCTGTATCCCCACAATTTGTTGAAGTTGATTTTCTGTGAAAAGCCCTTTGTAGGGATACATGAAACTTTTTCAGATCTGAACAGATACTTGGCTCAGTAGTGAAGGAGATGGTATTGGAACGTAAACATACTTTATGTCTTATGCTTTATTGACATATAATGGCATATACTTTATATTCAGATCTTAATGGTGCATGGCTAGCTGCTTTCCTATATGGCTCTCTCTGACAAGAAAATGTAATAATCCACTTGTTGATATTTTTTTGGCAATATTTATAGAAGTCTTAACTCATGAGATCTAATTAAAATACTATGGGATGTGTGTTCTGCTTGAATTGGTGCCCTATGAATTGGCTGTTGTCTTTCCTCTATGCCAAAACAATGTCATAAGAACATAAACTGCATGAACTGAGCATGAAAAACTGGCTGAAATTTGAGTAATTCAATTGATTATCTTTTTATCTCCTAAAAAAAAAAACACTGATTCTTTTATTAACAGAATATCTTTAAATGGATAAATGATTTACATCAAATAAATGTACTCTATAAGTACTCTAGATAAGATTAAAAACTTTTATTCTGATTCCTTTATTGATTCTTTGAGACCATGAAATTACATGCCCTTGTTTCCAGAGATGTAAAGTATGCAACTCACAACATTCTCCCCTTTATTTATTGTAATAATATCACTTTGGGGAGTAAATATTTAACATATCTTTGTATCTCAAGACAAGAAAGGATCTCTTAACAGCTGTTATTTAATTTCAATTGGAACAAAAGCAAATCAATTTTGACACGAATCTGACCCAACCATCAATGCTCAGAACGCATTTTGGCTTTCCAGATCAGGGCTTGCTCTGATCCGTTTCCTGCTGAGCTAAGGTAATTACTTTGGCACTCTTCTCTTTCCCCATCATTGTGGAGAAGAGATAAAGAAAGAAAACTGTAAATGTAACAGACACATAAGCATGAAAAATCCTGTGGCAAACATTTTTAATGCCTTCATATTATTTGTCCTTTTCTCCATCATATGAAAACTACAAAACCATGATATATTTTGTCATATCGTTGTCATATCAGTTTTTAAAGCATGTGAGTATTCCCTTTCTGATTACAACATTTAGAGTAAGTGTATTTCTAAACAATTTTTTCTTTCACTTGCAGCAATTTGTGAGCAAAAATGTCTGTTCGGAAGCAGATGCATAAGACCAAATGTCTGCGCTTGCAGAAGTGGCTACACTGGCTCAGCATGTGAAAAGAAGGTAAGGTACCAGCCAAAACCATTGGATTCTTATAGTAAGGAGGACAAAAATAGCTGAATGTAACTGAAATAGTTTACAGGAAAAGTTCTTTATAACCTTATGAAAGATGTAAATAAGATTATAAAGGAGTTTAAAGGAAGTTTAATGACCACTAAGCTGCCGAACTAACCCCGTATACAAGTTCTGCATGTAATAGTTTAATACTTCAAATATAAACATACAAAAGCTGTGTCTATTTTGATAGTGAGGGTCATCCTTAATACAGTTCTTCTGTCCAAAGCCACTAAGCATCTGCTCAGTAAACAATTCTCCTGGCTAGGGCTGGATCTGCCTCTCTCCTCCAAGTAACTTCCTTAGAGGCTCTTTTCCACGTGAGCTCTCCCAGCCTCTTTTGTTGCCTGCTGCTCCACCACCAAACGGGTGCTCAAACATGCTCAAACAGAGCCACGGGGACTAACTCCCTGCACCCTTTCAACGGGAATGACAGACGCTGGAGTGAGTGCCACTTTTTTTCATAACCTGCATGACCTTTTTCTCAGAGAATCTTCTCCCTTCCACAGTCACAAACATCCAAAACATTTCATATGATTGCCACTGTCAGGGGCCATATTTCTAGGCCACAGTCATTTCCTGCAACTGAAACCCTACCCCGCTCCAGTGGCCTGACTTTCCCAGTCTCCAGCTTTCAAAAGGGCAGGTTGCCCTCTCATTTACCTGTACACAAAGGCTAGGGGAAAAAAATCAACATATTTTCATTTCAATTACATTATGCATTAGAGATAGCATGAAAATCTATTCAGATAGTCACTTTATTCTGCTAATGATAATTAGATTTTAATATCATAATTAAAGTTCTATATGGATTTTCTTAACAAGTACATCTCCACACTAAATTACAGCTCCTATATCAATAGTGAAATTCAGCTGATGTAGATAAGATGAGTAAGTGTTTCAATTTTCTATATATATGTATAAAATCTATCAAACGGGTTGGCTGTAGAATATGAAAGGATGGTGTGCTTTTTATCAAATAATTAACAGAAGAAGAATGGATGCAGGAATAAGGATGCAAGAATAACTCCAAGATAAACTGGAGCTGTTGTCTGCAGGTGTTTATATCCAAGGGACATTTTCTTGGGAGGTCAAGAGTTGCCCTTTTTGATAAACCAGACAAGGATTAGCAGGATTGTTTTAGAGCACTATTCTAGGTGTGAATGTGTGAAGTATGATATTTGTCAGTTCACAAATGAAGTGGAACTCTGTTGCACTTCACAGAAAATATTAAATCAAATACCAGGCTTCCTTTTACACATGAATAAACTATTACACAGTAAATCAGTCCTGAAAGAAAAAGAAGGTGGGAAAAGACTTTGCATATTATGTAAGCCCAAAATGCCAAGCCATCAATGAAACATGTAAACACATGGGTCTCACTAGCAATGATTCATCTCACATTTTTTTAGGACTGTTTGAAGCACTCTTTCAGTTTCATGGCTTATCCTGCAGAAATACTGATTGGTTGCACTGATGTGAACATGCATTGCTTTGATGTGAGGAAGAAACCATTCTAAATAAAAAAGAATTAACAGGTTTCCTTCAGTCTGCAAGCATTGCTTAGAGCTAGAATCAAAGTTAGTAATAAAACTGGTGGATTTAATGGCATCTCGTTTAAATTACATGGCCATATGCAACCAAATAAGCTACACCTCCAAAAAAGTCAAAATTACAAGAGATTAAAATACAGAAGCTTATTTACTAGCATGGATTATAGTAGATTGTGAACATAAGGGTTTTTTACACATATTACTGTAGAGATGTTGGTATGATAGGCCTTCCAAGAGTTACTTTATTGGACTGGATCGGGTATAAGTGAACAATTTGATCAGGCTTTAATCGATTTATTCTCCAAACCTGTCAAATGTGGAAATTTCATAATTTATCTAAGTAATTTGTTGAAGTATTTAACTACATTATTAGACCACATTGTTGTTTTTCCTAACACTGGACATCAACCCACTCTGTTACAAGTAAAACTGATACTCCTTGGGGTAACTTTGGTGGATATGGAGAAAAGTCATCACAGTTCTTTTAGTAACAACATTTACAGGTTTGAAGAAACTGAAATCTTCCCTGCCTAATTTTCTCTCATTTTCCTAAACTCAACCAACCAAGCATCAAACTCATTTCTCTGTTGCTCCTGTCTAAGCTCTCACATGTTTCTCCCCACCCTTTCTGAAGCACTGCGGCTGGGTCCCAGCACTGCCAAGCACCCAGTAACTGCCTCCCTGTGGGGCTTCGAGAATCTCGTTAATACTTTTACAGCAGGAGATTTACCTTTTTCTGCTACAGCACTGCAACTAGCTCAGCTGTTCCATGCTGTTGATACCTTATCACTTGTTTCCCATTTGGCATCTGTGTGGTTGACTTTTCCTTTGTAAGCATGGTCTTTATTGTCTTTACTTAATTTTGTCTTATGCATTTCCAACTGTTTCACCCATTTATCAAAAAAATTTTCATTCTAAGCCTGCTTGCACTGTCTCCAAATGTGACACTTTTCACAAATGTGGCATCTCATTGCCTAAGACATTAATTAAAGTAGTGAATAGTAGAAAAATCAGGGTCTCTATGTACCCACATTGACAACAAACTATTGATAAAATTATTTTTTGATAATGCTTCTCAGACAGGCCTACCTCCTTACTTTGTTCATCTGACCCAGACTTATTGGCGTGATTATCTGCACCAACTCAGAAGCCCCCACAAAATAAAAATGTATCTGCTTATAGTGGCTAGAGTGGCTGCTAACCATATTTTGCTTAGGGGGCTTATAAACTGATTATTTATTAATTTGTCTTAGTGTCTTTCCAGACGCCAACTTAGTTTGAATCTTTGGCTGTCATTCCCTTGCTTCTCCTGTTTTTCTCATCTAAAGATATATATTACGTTTATTGGGACTATTTCTGTCCTTCAGGACTACATAGAGCTAATCACTGCTGGTTCAAAAATCACATCTTTAAGTACACTGGGGTAAACCCTATGAGGCCCCGCTGACCTGGATAAGCTGTTTCATGTAAAGCTCCTCTTACACGCTAAGAGTTTCCATATGGTGAGTTAATGCACAGTAGCTGGTATACCATAAATTTAAATCCCAGTTTATTGCCCAGTCATTTAACCTTGTAAACAGGCCCTAAATCTGACTTTCCTGAATCTAAATATTCACTTCCTTCCCTACTCTTCCTTGAATTCCTATTCCCATGCTAATTCTGATCACATTAAGCCTTTTGTCACATTTAACCTTTCTGTGAAGACCGCAGAAAAGGCACTGAACACGTTAGCCTTGCCTGTGTCATCTGCAATTCTCTCCTCTTAGATTTACCACCATGTTTTGCTATGGGAGTTAAAACTCTTGCTTTGCTCTTCTTCTGTAATGAATCTTCAAATAGTGGGAAAAATACAGTAGCAGTGGCCTGCAAAATTTGTCAAAAAAGGTGGATTAAATTGGAGCTGGGCAGCCTCTTCCCCTCCCCCAGTAGCAGCTGACAAGGGATGCTCTAGGTGACTTCACCTGCAGCTAACTCAGTCTTGCCAGCCTCCCTTTCCTGGGGAAGGAGATGCAATGTAATTACCCTTTTTCCAGTTCAGAAGAGTGATTTCCTCCTTTGAACTTCATTTCTGGTCTTAACTTAGTCTCACAAAATTAGAGTGAAAGATTCATTTTAGCAATATATTTTTCAGAGTATAGGCTGAACACACTAAGAAGATAGATACAGGGAGCTGGAAATAAAAGCTTCACTGCAGAACTCCTTTTTTCTACAAACTAAACAGCATCTGGTGTCTGGTTTTGCCAGTGCATTTGGAAAAGCTGGGCTGCCCATATTTGTTTAATAAAGTTATTCCCCTTTCTCTGCTGTAATCTTTGGTATAGGTCCCTTTCGTGCAGTTAAAATTCCTGGAGGAACAATATACATTTTCCCAAATTATTCATCATCTACCTCCTAGTTCTCACATCTATATTGCCAAGTGATTTGCAATTCATTTTCTGACATTTTTGGTTTACTTTGTTTTGGAGTTGTGCTAAACAAAGCCTGCCAAAAGCATTCCTCAGAAGGCTAATGAACTTGCTAGAATAGCAATCACTCTCTTAGAAACCTTTTGCGTATTTTTAATTTGTATTGACTCCGTGAGAGATTCAGATAATTTAGCAAGTTTCATGGCAGACATGAAGACAAATGCTCCTGCTGACTTTTACTTTCAAAAGAGTCATTACAGCCCATTTGTTCATGGCTGGAAGGGGTGACCCAGTAAAAACCCAGACTAAACAGGCCTCTTCTCCAGTGGAACCACAGCTACCAAAAACTTTGACGTGGGTCCCAAAAGCAACTAAGATAATCACTGCATCATTTGCACAATAGGGAGCTTTCTAGGAAGATGAAAGGTATATTGTAACTGTTGTCTTATCTGATACCATCGTGTTTTCCTTGTTGTTGTTGTTCTTTTCTTTCTAAATGGATTAAAGTAACAGCATTAATTAAGCCAACAAAATTAATTTAAGCTAAACAGTGTTATCTGGTCAGATATAAACGGTACCTAATATTACACTATGAGCTATCGTGATGCTGTATTTTCCCAAAAACAGTTTAAAAATTAATGCACTAGAGTTGTCTGTCTGTTGAATGTTTATTCTAAGGCATAAAGGTACTGAGAATTTACCAGTGAATTGAACAGCAACAGGTCATGCATTCCCTACGAATGAATCCAGTGACTTACTTCCAAATATTAAACATACTATTGATTTCAGAACAGCCTGAAAACACAAGAATTTTTTAAATAAACAATTTCTCATATTATGCAACATTTGGTGCAGTTACTGACTTTAACATCACTATTACTTTGTTCATGTATACATCGAGAGATGGCAAATCACAAATCATGGTGCTCAAGTTATACGAGCTGCGTTCAGCATCTGTGAATACACAAGCTACTCATCTACAGAGTTTTAGGGAAAAATGGCTTGTGTGTTCTTAAATTATTTGACAAATAAATGGAAATAATATGAGATAAAAAAGGGAAAGTCATATAAAAGCAGTATGGAGCTACACATTGTGCATGATAGACTATTTGCTTGCTTATTACAAAGGAATGGAAGAGTACACGATTACTTCCTCATCAAATTACTGAATAACTTCAACACATATACTTGTCTGTGTATGCTCATTGCATTCACCCTGAAACTGGAAGAGCAGCATCCAAGACCACTGTAGTTAAATAGACTTGGAAGAACCCAAGAGCCTTAGGTTTGGGTTCTTGCTATTCTGGAGATCTCCATGTATGCTCCATCGTACTGATGACAAAGGCCTGTAAATGGTCTTTAAACGATTTAAAGAAATATGGTGTGGTGTCCAGTAAAATGAAAATCTGTAGTGTGTGCAAATAATTCAACACACTCATAACCTCAGAGAAGCTGAAAGCAAGCTTACTAAAATGTTCATTCTGGACTTCTGCTGATGTTTCTCTGAAATAAAAAGATGCTTGCTATATCTTATCTTCAAGTTCAAACAGGACTTAAGAGAATTACTGATTTGGAAATTACAGTGTTCTTCTCTAGCTCTTTTAAGAGTTTCATGACCACAAGAAACCAAAAAGTCTTCTCTGATATGTTTTGACTTCATTTGACATGTTCCTTCACAATGGGGTTTTTGGGTGATCGCACACGCCTGTGTAACAAGAATACTTAGAAATTTCTGTCCTGTTTTGTACTATATATATGTTCCAATGTTTTTCACATGTTTTTACCAAAAGAAAGCAGTACAGGACCTTTGCAGCATTTTATGCTTCATTACACTTCCTATTTTATATATATATATACACATACATATGTATATGCATATACATTTACGCACACAAATATATAGATTTCTAAAGTACAAATATGTATTTTAGTATAATTATGTATACAGACATATGGAAATGTGTAATATGAGACAGGCATGCACCCACACATTTTTATTTGACCTCAAAAATATGTATTACTCTTCCAGATATTACACACAGTTTTTTCCACGTAAAATAAATCTTTACTGTAACTAAACCTGTCTAAACCCCAGCAGGCACTTGTAGAAGTACCCTCTCTTTTCATATAAAATAAATGTGCCATGTACTATACACAAATAAACAACTGCTTCCCGGATAAATCACTATCAAAAACTAAGGTAAAGTATTTTAGAGTCAAAGAGGGAAGTAACATTTGGATACATGATGCTAATATCAAGGATAACTTGTCATATCAAATACAGATATATCAAGATTAAGGAGCGCCTTTCTTCTTGCCCTGAATAATAAATTAATATCAACATTTTTAGGTGCTTTCTAATACAGCTTTCTATAAAACTGCCCTTCAAAACGGGTTCTTAAATCTATGTGCTAGCATAAAATAAAGCTTTTCATATCATCTATTATCTTGTTTTGGGATAAAGAAAATTCACTCATGTATTTAAACCAAGATGATATTCATGGACAACTTCTGCTGTATGAAAATGGGATAAGTGCACTGAAACGTTTTCAGGCAAGAAGCCAACAATCTCCATGCGTTATGCAGAAGTGGCAGAGTGATTTTTTTAAGGCACACCTGCTTTAGATGAAAGAAATTGAATTCCAACTCCATAACTGTCAAGCGCCACCGCAAATAATAGAGCCTAAGCGGAATCATTTCAGCAATATAGCTATTTTCCTGTTGAAGCGATGGAGCAGAAATCAGCCTTAGCTAGATGATATCACTTCATGTGCATGCTTTGGAAACAGTTCCATTCATCATTTCACTGCTTAATCCCTTTCAAAAACATGTTCTTCATTCCCTGGTTAATAAAAACTTTGGTTACCTGAATCAAAATTGCAAAAAAAAATGTGGATTGTAATTTGGCCATAATTACTTAAAAATTCCAAGGAAAATACAGTAACTACGATAAATCATTTGAACCTTGCACATAATATTTCTTACATGACACCACATGCATAAGGCTGCTTCTTCTATATTCCCTTAAGCAGCTGAATACTCATTTCTTTTTTTGCAGCTACCAATAGGATGAAGATAACATAACAGCAGGACAATGAAGACAATCATTTGGGTATTGATAATCCGGCACTGACTGCATTTTTTGTTTGGGAAGATATAGTGTGAAGAAATTGCTAGTTTTCTCCCTTCTGCCCTCATATAATCACACAGAAGAATAAAAAACAGCCACATGTCAATAGAACTATATTTTCAAAATCATCTACGGCTAAGCTCAAATTCATGAACTGCAGCTGTAGTGTCACCATCAGAATGACTGCTCCCGACCACAATGACATTTTTAAACGATACAGAACATTTATAAAGACTTTTAGTGCCCTGTCGTTCTGCTTTCATGAAAATCAAAAGGCATTTATAAACTTCCTCATTTCTTCCCATTTTTTAAACAGGTTTGTTTATTCACAGTCCAGAGAAAAATAAATAAAAAAGATACTGCTTCTACTGAGAAATTTCAGAGACTACCAAGGGAAAGACCTCAATAACATTTAACTAACACTAACTCCAGTTATTATAATTCATCATTCTGCTGAGTAATTGCTAAAGCTAAATGCTTTAGTTTTCTAGGTTGCTAACATGCCAGCATTTAATTAAGGAGGTATCAATACAATGCTTGTTGAAATGCTGGCATTACTTGCATCTGCACCTAAGTCCTTCCTTGCCCTCAGTTATGGCTATACCTTGCTCCTGAACAAGTCAACTGTTGACATGCTAAAGGTACATGAGTACCCATGTAGCCATCTCACCTTAATCCCTTGAAACATTCCACAAAACTAGTTTTTGAATCATAACATAGATGCTTACTGAAACGCTGGGAAATCTAGATGCTCTCGAAAAGACATATTCTAATCTGAAAATTCAGATGATTATTTTTAGATTTTTTGCCTCCCCTTACAGTGGCTAAAAGATGAGCAGTTTTTTAGATGTGGGTGCTTCATCACACAATGTGGCACTGCCATGGGATGTGATGGAGAGGTGGCAGAAAACCCAGAGAAGAGATGGAAGGAGTGCAAGGAAGGGAATAAGGAAACCGATTGTAAGTTAACTAGGAGAAAAGGGTTTTAAACTGTCACCACAGACAACTTTCAAGTTCAGTAAGGTAAAACCCAAACGATCTTCTGGGCATTCATGCTATCTTTACATTTCTCTTACTGGAAGATTCAGAGCAACTGTAGATCAAAACCTATGTGCCTTGATGCAGGAATACAGGAGTTCTGACATTCCCTCACTCTTCCAGAAGTAACTTAAAGCGAACAATCACGCAAGTAAGGATTTTTTGATTGAACCTTCAGGGCTGCAACAGTAACTAGATGTAAGATTTGATCTGACCCTTGCTGTCAATTTATAAGAATAAAAAATACTGACTCTAAGACCTTAGAATACTGCAAATTAAGTGATGAAAAAGCTCGGAAAACTGCCAGTACTAACTCACAGAAACATTCCTCCTCTCTTTTGCCCAGCTCATAATAGTGGCTTTTTTTTTTTTCTCCATGGCTAACTTTGTATATAGCAAAATGCTTTTAAATGTATCCATTCTAATTTCCAATAAATGGTTTTATATTATTTGTTTCTGAAGTCTTGCTTTTCATTTTATGTTAGGAGTAAGCAGTCCAATATAAGTAGTTTCCCAAATGCAAATATATATATACATACATATATGTGTGTGTATATATTTGCGTGTATATATATATATATATATATATATATATATATATAAAATTACACTTGCCCCAGTCCTTGCAAGTTTCTTACTAAACCACCATTTAGTTGAAGGACCAGTCTTCAAATATATGTGCTATATTAAGAAAAAAAAAAAGTCTTAATTCCATACAGATCTAGACCACAATTAGTAATGCTAATATGAATTTAAGTTTTTAGCATTCATATTAACAGTTCCAGGAAGACATTAATACTAGAAGAGAACGTTGGCACCAGATAAGTATCTACAAGATTAAATTTAGCGTGGCAATTATGGTTTTCTTGAACTACAGATCCAATCAATAAAAAAGATTTCTATTACCTTGCCTCCATAATGTCTACAAGAGACAGTGCTAATGAACAAAATCCCTTGCCAAGATTGGATTTGAAAGCCTAAAACAGCTTTCAGTGCCTTATAGCTTCTTACTGTATTTCTAGGAGTGACTATTTAGGACAATGTACATCCCATCTATTTTTAGAAAATTAGCAAGTTCTTTTGCATCCTTGAGGATAGCTTATGCATGCTTTTAAAACAGAAACAATTGCTGATAGGCAGCAACACTCAGGTCGCTATCTGACATCAGACTGCAGGTAACCTACAGGTATGTACCGTACCTTCACAGACCACATCAGTGTAACTCTCCTTTCCAAGGATGAATTTCTATACTGCTCCTTTTCTCTTAGCCACTTCAGCACTTAACTGTTTTTCTTCCCCTGACTGTTCGTGATGCTTTGCTAAGAAGCCACCAGATATGGCGGTGGCTGCATTCTTTCTTAACTTGAGCTTTAAATATGATATAGAATAATGTAAGAGATGTATATGTAAAAAAAAAAAAAAAAAAAAAAAAGTTATATTTTACAAGATTTACAAGTAGAATTTTACAGGTGTTTTACAACTTATTGGACAATAACCAATCAGGATATTTCTTGCAAATACATGGTCTTATTTTTTTCTAAACTTTCCCCTATAAGCCATTCCTCTAATTGTTATATGTCCACAAGGACTGTAAGGAGTTTAAGGCAGGAGTCAGTCTTATTAATTACACTCTACCAGCAAAAGGTACCAGGCCTTGTTACTTATAGTTCTAAGTTATTTACTTCTAGCTCCTAATTATCATCATGACTTCTAATACACTCTGTTTGCTGAAGACTTATTTCAAAATCCTGTTAAACCCTCAAATAAATTGAAATAAATTGAGCACAATAAATCATGATCTCTTGTTATGCAAATAACAAACAGAAGCATTAGGCAGAAGGGGGAGTGTTTTGTTTGTTTTGTTTTGTTTTTGCTAAATGTAAACATTTTTAAGAGCACAATCATCGGCAGATTTAACTCATTCATGCCTTATAATATTCATGTAGATGTTCAAACATTAAGGCAATGGTTATATTGTTTTTGAATTTTCATTGGTTTTGCTTTCAAAATAGAACATGACGCTAATGTTTTTTTCTGCCAGAAAGCAGGAGACTGCAACAAGTACGAAGGAGTTAATTTTTGTACCTAGTCATCATTATCAACCTTTGTCAAAAAGATGGGGGGGAGGGGCTATATGCATCAGTGCTGAAAACCTCCTAGAAATTGCTATGAAGCAAACACTTTTAAAGAGAAAATATCCATGCTAGCTGGCATGTCAGCAGAAAAAATATTATATTCTTCTTCTCATATAAAAGGGCCTTTTTTCTCACATTAGGAAGTGGAGTTGAAAGAAGTGAATCTACTCCCTGAAGAATGGTAGGTGGATACTGCATCTTAATTCCTTTTAGAGTGAGTTTTGCTCCAGAAATGTGCCACTTTCAGGGGCCTGCAGATGTAATTCCTTGGTCTATCCATAAACAAGTACAGCAGTGGCTAAACAACAGAAGCCACTAATCTTGTCCTAGAGAGACCACCCAGAAGAGAGGGAAGCGTGGCCTGGTCTCTATGTGTATTTAATGCTTCGCCCCCCTGCCAGAAAACCCCGTTCCACATGGATCACTGAGAAAACAGCAGATGATGGATTGAGATGAGTACATTTTTGGGCTCGATTCAAGCAGGTGACATATTGGGTGGGCCTGCCAACCTATATATCATGTCCCAGACGAAAAAGACTTTACAATACTCCACATACATAAATAAACAAACAGAATTATTCAGAAAATTATTTTCACTTTAAATAATTTAACTACAAAAGCTGTAGAGCATGACATGCTCTGTGGGCATAATATGACATCTTTATGCTCAATTACATTTTTAACATTAATATCATTTGGAGAAGGAGTAGGCAAACACAATTATACATGGTATGCGTAACAATATGTACCTCTAAGATTATAGTTTATACTTCTGCGAAGTAGATGAGCTGTCTGAGGATGAGCTGTCACATTCAAAATTAATGTTCGTTATTAAGAACAAGCTTTCGTTGTCACAGCACATGAAAACTAGAGCTCTGGATCTGATTCTCAGGCACTGGTGAGGCAGGCTGAGAACAAGAAGGTGGTCTCAGCCTTACAGGCCGTGAGCTAACGTCACTCTTGCTCCCATGCTTCTAACAGCTGACATCTGGGAGACTTGACATTAAGCCCGTTTCCCTTAGGAAGAGGAAAGCACGGCACGGATTGAGCGTGTGATTTATTTAAGCAGGCTGTAAGCCCAGGGCTGGGAGCAAATGCAGGTAGGCAAGCACACAGGAGCTCCTCCTGCAGAGAGGCCTGCAGGCCCAGCCCTGGGAAGGCAGGCTCCCCAGGCTTCGGTGTCGGCCTCCCTGACCTAAGCCTTGTGGCTCAGGTTCGTTCTGCCTCTGCTCTCCTAAATCTCATTTTCTTCCAGTCTGACACCCAGGCAACTCAGTTCCAAATTAGACACTGGGCTGTTCAGGCTTGGAAGGACCATGTCTTCCCTCCGCCCTGGTGCTGGACCCTCTCCGTCCACACCTCCCAGGCCCCTCCAGTGGCTCAAATAAAAGACAGAAGGTGCTTCCAAGGAAAAACCCTCACCAAACAAATTCTCAGTCTGAACCAGAATCAACTTTTATCCTAATGATCATAATTTTGTCAAAAATGCACTAACTACTCTCTAAATTTTACTCTTCTGTCATGATAGCGTTCCCAATGGGATCAGCCAATTTTCCAGCTGATTTCTTTGATGCCTGGAAGACTTTTCTTTGTGTGTAGGGTTTCAGTTTCAGTTTCAACATGTAACTTGCTGGCATTGTTACTGTCACAAGAAGGTAGGAATTACTGTTGTGAAAAGCTTAATGAGAGAATACAGATGCTTTTAATCAGTTTGCTTTAGAGAGAGAAAAAGGAAACACTTCAGGTCTGCACTCAGGTCTCCTTTTTTCCTTTCTTTTTTCCCCCAAAGCAGACTTGGGCATGCATTACCCGTGATTGATTTATAAGACTACTGGTGTTGTCGGGGGTCTGTGTCAGGTGTAAAAGATTTGTCCTAATGGGGTAGCAAAACTACATTAACTGATTCAAAAGCTGCATGCCATCCCGATACTCTTGATGTACCAAGCCACCAGAGGTTATCACAAACATCAAAGTACATGCGTCCAAGAGAGTACAGCCAAGCATTTGTGATCACCAAACCTGGTTATTTGCTGGCTCAAAATGAAGCAGTCTGTCTGTTTAATAACACTAGCTGCTATCAACCTAACACTTTCATTCACCCTTTAATACAGGGACTATTTCAAAATCTTTCTCCTGCTATTAAAACACATTTAAAAGCTTATGCCCCTATACATCAAGCAATCATTCTCCCCTCAACAGCTATGACCTGCCATCGCTTTACCAGACCAAATTGCTGAAAAAGGCCAGAGGTTCATGAAGGCAAGTGGCAAGAAGAAACTGCAGAGATTTCCTGCAAGAGATAAAAATGACCAAAATACTATTTACACACAAAAGGAAATTCAAAACTGGCTTTATTCTCTATTTCTTCACACATAACAAGAAAATAGGAAGAAATTAAAAAAAAAAAAATGAAAAGAGGAAAAAACAACAACAAAAAAAAAACTTCTTTAAGAAGGAAACTATTTGGAAACATCTGAGAACGAAGATACAACTTCAGAGGTCAGTACAGACTGGGTGACAAATGGATTGTGAGCAGCCCTGCAGAGAAGGACATGGGGGAAATGGTGGACAAAAAGCCTGCCAGGAGCAAGCAGTGTGCACTTGCAGCCTAGAAAGCCAACTGCTCCTGGGCTGCACCAAAAGCAGCATGGCTAGCAGGGCCAGGGAGGAGATTGTCCCCCTCTGCTCTGCTCTCCTGAGGCCATACCTGGAGCCCTGTGTTCAGCTCTGGGGCACCCAGAACAAAAAAGACAGGGACCTGTAATATCAGGTCCAGAGCAGGGCCACGAGGGGGTGGAGCCGATCAAGGGGCTGGAGCGCCTCTGCTACTGAGACTGAGAGAACTGGGGATATTTAGTCTGGAGAAGAGAAGGCCCCAGGCAGACCCTATGGCGGCCTTCCAGTACCTAAAGAGGCCTACAGGAAAGCTGGGGGGGTGGGACTCTGTCAGGGAGCATAGTGGTAGGACAGGGAGTAATGGCTTTAAACTGAAAATGGGTAGATTTAGATTAGATAAAGGAAGAAATTCTTTGCTATGAGGGTGGTGAGGCCCTAGAACAGGCTGCCCAGAGAAGCTGTGGGTGCCCCATTAGGCCAAGGCTGGTCTGGTGGGAGGTGTACCTGCCCATAGCAGGGAAGGTGGAACAAGATGGTCTTTAAGGCCCCTTCTTACCCAAACCATTCTGTGATACTATGATTCTATAACATAAGCAGTGAGTGAAACAGAATTCTTGTAAATCATAGAATCAGAGAATATCGTGAGTTGGAAGGGACCCAAAAGGATCATCGAGTCCAACTCCTGGAACCACACAGGTCTACCCAAAAATACAGACCATATGACTAAGAGCACAGTCCAAATGCTTCTTAAACTCTGACAGGCTTGGTGCAGTGACTACGTCCCTGGGGAGCCTGTTCCAGTGTGTGACAATCCTCTCAGTGAAGAACCTCTTCCTGATATCCAGTCTGAACCTCCCCTGAGGTAAAGACCATAGCTAGGAAAATCAAGGTGGAAAGCCATCAGTTATTGAAAAACTGGAAAAAGTAAATTTTTAAGTCATAATACCTGGAAAAAAAGAAAAAAAAAAAAAGGCAGGAAAGAACCTGAGCAAGGTTACAGATGCAGAAGAGAGCTGGGGATGGGGAACAGTTAGGATCTAATTTAGTAGCTTTTACACTAGAGACTGCTTGGATTAAAAAAGAAGGATAAAGAAGGTTTACATAAGATAATTGGAAATAATTATAGACCTATAAGGTGGAATGTGTGAATGGGAATCCCTTTAAAAGGTTAAAACATTGATCACGAAGGGGCTGCATAAATGCTGATCTTAAGCTGAGGGAATCTATCACCAGAAATGATTATAAAATCTGTACAATCGTAGTACTTGTGTTTTTAAATAATTGAGAGAATCAAATTCAAATCCAATGAGTTAACTTGATATAATTGATCTGTAGATGCTAAACACATGGTTTTGCAGAGAGTGCATGAATCTGCTGTTCTTGTATTTGCTTTAGGAAATTTTATGGGTTAAGAAAACTGCACTTGTATTAACTAAGGCTTCAACACAAAAATCAACTAGTACTGAAAAGAGCTTTGAGGGAATGTTAAATTTGTTCTTCCACCTCAAATATTCCTGAAAATATTCACAAAGCAGAATGTACTGCAATAAGGAAAATGGATTTTCTGCTGAGCTCTGACAGGCATCCCTACAACAGAAAGGTCTGGCATTTGAGCAGGGACTTGAAGCCAACTTTTTGAAGGCCTAGTCCTGAGCTGCATATTATATAAACACATAATTCCTTGCAATCTATATACAAGAACTGGACACATGAATCTATGAAATGAAGAAATCATGTGCAGCAAGGCAAGGGACCTTCCACAGGTCTGATAGGACACTTCTGCCAAAGCCAACCGTCTCGTCCCTGCCAAAGACCATGATCCGATTGCAATCCTCCAAGGGACCAAGGCAGGCAATCTGGCACTACAAATCCATCCTAATGTTTGTGTGGCACTTTGTGTCCATGACAAATCCTAATCTGCAATTTAACACTGTACTGATGATTGCAGGACTGCAATCTGTTACTGCCTGAGCATGCAGGAGACGGTTTTGCCTATGTGCTGTAGGCTGAGCTCTGTCCTTGGGCACAAGGGCACAGGAAGATGCATCTGTACATTTGAGGGCTAAATTTAAATGGAGGAGAAAAGGCCACATGAAATACAGAGTTACACTTTGGATCATTTCATGCTTGGATTTGGAGTCAGTAGCTTTAAATTTTCCTAGTTAAGAGCGTGCACCTGCAATACAGTCAATTTTATGCGAGTTAGGTGTGCTCACAGATTCTTCATGTGCTGCTATAGTAGCTCTTATCTGAGCAAAGCTTGTACAAAATTATTAACAGAAAGTTGGGGGAAAAAATCTTAAAACAACAGCAAAGCAAATTAAGCAGGAGTTCAGAAAGTTTTCTGGCTAATTTTGAGCTCAAGCTTTCTCAAGATCAAAGAGTCTCACAGCCCTCACTCACACAAAAGAAGGTGCCTGAAGGAAAGGAGAATCCCCTCTGACTCTGCAGCTGTAGTGAGCAGTACAAAGCTTTGCCTGCCCTACTGAAGCCAGGCCAAAAGTCCTTCCAGCTCCTGGCTTCCCACAGCTCCCTGTAGCCCCTCTGCATGCTTTTCAACACCACCTTATCCATGCTGGAGCTTCGGTTGCAGATGTTCTTGCCCTTGTGTCACGTAGCCAAGGTGCATCACATCAAGCAAACATACAGCATGCGTCAGCTTACCTACCTAAAAACCATATGCATTTCCTCCTTGAGCCCCACAGAGAGAAAGCATGCAGGGAACAGGAACTGTTGGTATACCACAACACAAATTCATGCGATCTAACAAACAAGTGAACCCTCATGAAAGAGAAAATTTCTTTAATTTCAAAAGGTTATATTTTTATATGAAGCAACAGAAATGAAGTTTGAAGAATAGATGAGCTTGTAACTGAGTTCCTGTCTGTGGATTTATCAGTCCCTAATATCAAACAAATGAAAAAAAAAACAATTATTTGCAACTGAAATGATTTGCAAATTAGAAAGATGTCTGGTAGGTATTGGGATTTGAGGCTGGCATTCAGCATATTTTACTGAAAAGCATGGTGTCATTATTGAATATGCTATACAAACTAAGCAGAGATTACTTTACCGTAACAAAATTACAAGAGTTATCTAATACAAAAGCTAAAGCATTATTAAATAATACACTTCCATTAAAAAGTATTAAATGATTGTTTACTTCTCTTTGACAGATGTAACTGTGGGAGAACACAAATTCAATTGAACATTTATTGGGCACAATGCACTTGCTTTTTAATTACTAGTGTACAGGTAAAATAATGTTTAACTATAATAGACACCAGCAGGTCAAGCTTGGCATTTAGATTTTCCAAAAATTAATTTAATATTACTCTATATGCTTATTTTGCAAATTTACCACCAAGAAAAATTTAACATTCCAACCATGTAACAACTTCTAGTGAAGAAAACATGTCGTAGAATCACAGAATGGTTTGGGCTGGAAGGGACCTTAAAGCCCATGCAGCTCCAATCCCCTGACACGGGCACGGACACCTCCCACCAGCCCAGGCTGCCCAAAGCCCCATCCATCCTGGCTTTGAACACTGCCAGAGATGGGGCAGCCACAGCTTCTCTGGGCAGCCTGTTCCAGTGCCTCACCACCCTCTGAGCACATTTTCTTCCTAATATCTTATAGGTATATACATAGAGAGACATAGAAGGACACAGGAAGACATAGAGATGTATATAAGCAAAATCCTCTATAATCCAACAGCTCCTCCTTTTTTCTTTTCTTTCTTCAAGCAGATCCAATTGCAAAAGAAAGCCTTAGAGCCAGACAGTATTCATTGTTCCTTATCTTTGATTATAAAATGGAAGTATGACGGATACCAGGATAGCAATGAGAATAGACACATTAGTCCAAAATAATGCTGGGTTCTCATATAACTTAAGGCATTGGTTCAGCTTCACTCATTCAGCAACACAAAACATTATTTATTGGCTGTTAAATAAAAATATGGCAGCTTTCCATGGTGAATTCATCCTTGTTTTAAAACATATGCCAGGAGTACTCAGAAGGGAACTGTAAGTACAGATTTTAAAAATATTATCTCTGAAAAACTGAAAGTGAAGCTGCTGGAATGGCTTGATACCATACTGTTGACAATGCCTGAAAATTTCGCAGTGGCACATTTTCCATATTTCCACCACAGTGTCTAAAACACAAGTGAAAGCACAGCAGAGCACAGTGCTCACAATGTTGATGGTAGGTGTTGGACGACAGGCAGCAGTCCCTTGGGCTGCCTCCTTCCACTTGTCCCCTGCCTACAGCAAACATGCAGCGCGGGTTTGGGGCACGTGTGACAGCACGCCGCTTGAAATTGGAGCATTTTTAATCCTCCATACACTGTAATAGAGGTCAAATACCATTTACAGTGTTTAATATTTTATTTCTAGGAAGACTGATGACATTATAGCACATTGGATATTTATGAGGAGACTGAATAGTCTCATTTTCATGGGTACTGAGTGCCACGGACAGAATTGTTCACACGAAACCCAGCTGTTGATGAGCTGCATGGGGAATTTTTTGCTATCCTACCCAACATTGGCACTTTTAAAACTGTCAAGCCTCATTTTGAGCAGGGAAGTCTATTTTGTAGGTGTTTCTATACAGCAGAGTGCATACAAAGGGAACAAAAATGAGCAGGGAGCATTTAACAATGCAGGTTCATTAAGTCAATTCATCTCAACTTCATTTGGTTGTAGGTCATTATTTTCCATGGGTACTCTGGTTTGTGGTAACGTGCTATTGGAGGTCTAATCAGAAACTCCTGATGGGGTATGGGGAGCAGATGGAGGAGAGCCTCGCAGCATGGGGATCGGGGCTTGCAGGAGCAAAAATGACTTTGGGCTGGTCTCCAGATTGCCAAAATGTGGCCCCCAAGCCATGCAGCGGCATGTTCCTGCAGCCCCGAGGGCACTGACACTGGGGTTTGCAGGTAACGTACTTGCCTCTGCCATACAAACTGGAGGTTCAGGATTGCAAGTGCAACAGTCCGTAAAAATATCTACTGAGATGATGCTTACTGTTTATTTTTCCTAAAAATAGGCCATATACCTTTTAATAGTTCCTAATGTCAGGCTGTCAGCGTCAGGTAATACCAGACTGATATTTACCCTTTAAAACTTTTTCCCACATACACAGAGCAATATCAGCATTAAGTACAAGAACACACTTCTCCATAGGACCTCTGCTTCAGCAGGTGCACTGGATGGACACCGAAGAGCCAGACAGTACATCTTCTACCAAAAAGTGGCCATTTCTCACTTTCTAGGTTCAGGGCAGATTTCCAGTTCTTCTGATTAAAGTCTGATAGCTAAAACCAACGGTACTACCTCAACCGGCTAGATAAGATTTTGCAAATAACCTCTGCTGGAAATACCAAGGGATAAGAGGAAGAGAAGGATGTAGATAAAAACAGTAAGGAAGAGGTGGGGATTACTACAAACATCAGAGCCTGCAGCTTTCTTTTAAAAATATATAAATAAAATGTAGTTATGATAATCAGAACAGAGTAATACAGTATTACCTACTAATCTTTTGAATTTTAAGTGTAGCTGTCGGCTCTGCACAAGCAGGGCTTCTTACCTTTTAATGTCCCTTGGAGACCTGCCGCTGTCTTGACTACTTTCTATCACATTATATCACAAGTAGAGTTTTCCAATTAGCTGGGATACTTGATAGATTTTTTTTTCCTTTAAAAAAAAAAAAAGACAATTTTACAAGCAAAATAATGAATTCCTGATGGCAAAGAAACACTTTAAAAGCTTTAAAAGCAAGATGGCATTCTACCATTTTTATCATTTTCATTAACTTCATGTATTACATTATCTGAAAGAAAACAGTTGTAGATAGATAGAAAATTTATTGAATTTAATGTCTAGAGCTATGCTGCTTAAAAACTGATTATTTTCCAGTAGACGGACATCCATATTATTTTAAAAGTAGAATATTATATTGAAGGTAAATTCTATTGTCACTGTTTACAGGGTAGAATAAAACTCAGTATTCATCTTGCATGATGTGTGTGTCACACTAAAGAGTAATTGTTCTCTTTTATTATGTTCACATTAAAATACTTCCTCTTATTTCTAAATTAAGTTGTACAATTTATTTTACAGATTTATCTTAATAAATGCAAAATTCAGCTGTAACAAACAATTCCTTTAATCTTTAAAAGCAAGTACTTAATGTTAAGAAGAGCTGAGTAAATATTTGATATTCTAGGTGGTGGCCAAGAAAAAAACATTTTTGTTTATTTTTGGACGTCATATTTCTCAGAATTTTGTTTTGTTTCAAAGAAATGAAAAACATTCATGGCATTTTAAGTTCTCCTTAAGGTGGCATTTACAAAGAGAAGGAGACAATACATCTTTTCCAACTGGTTACAGAGGTTAGCACACTTGCTTTCTACCTGAGCTGAAGGAAGAACTTACTAACAAACCTTGACTCTATTTTAGCTTAGTGTGGTTTTATGTTTAATACTGCCGATTAGCAGAAAAAGGAGATATCACTGAGGTGTAAAATTCACTGCCCCTTCAGAAATTCTTCACCTGTTAGTTGAAGGCATTAATGCTAAAATAAAAGAGCATAATGCAGGAATGGTCTGAAATACTGCAAAGCCTGTGTAATAAACCTTACTGTTATCACAAAGTATTATAGAGTTTTCACCTCTAAGACAGCAAGAGGCAGAAGAAAAAAAGCTATAGGTTTATTTCTCTAAAATATCCCATCTTTGCGAACATTGGTTTAGCTCCACCGGCTTGTAGCAAATTGAAGCCTGCAATTTCACAAAGCTCCAATAAAACGCATAATGTTCAGTTTCTCCCTTTCTGAAGCTCTCTGTCCATTATCGTCTAGGACTTAAACATATATCACCCAACTCTGAAGCTACGTCTTTATCATACAGAACAGATACACACTAAACACAGGTTCAGGCCTATGCCAAGCAATTCAGGCAAAAATGTGTTAAAAGCCTTACGAAATCTGCTACTACCTCCACAACTAACACACATCACAGCTGTAAGGCACATGCATATTTATCCCTGCCTCCTTCTGATTTTAATATGTTGTGACCTTAAATACAGAAATAGACAAATGGAAATAAACTTAACTTTACTAAGGTTGATTTATTAGATTATGAAATCAGTCAAGACTATAAAAATATACTATAACTACTGTATTTAAAAAAAAAAAAAAAAAAAAAAGTAGGTTATGGCACATTCTACAACTGTTTTGGGGAAAGCAGTAACAATTATGAACAAGCCCCTCAAGATTATAAACGGATTTTCCACAAGTTATCTTATCATTCTGGCTATTATATTAATTTTCTCCTTAGAGCCTTCACTTACTTTACCAATAACATCGTTTCAGTATTCACATGTAACAAGCTAAGTAATATTACCTGTAGCTAAGCATTTATTTACTGTTGAGAGATCAAGCTCAGCTGAAGGAAGCTACCTCCTGGGAAATACTCTTTTAAGCATGATGAATTCTTCTTGGCCTTATCTATAAAGAGATTTTTCTGCAATAGTAATCTCCTGACATCTTGCTTGCACCAAGGAACAGAAGGTGGTCGGTCTATTGGCATAAGTTGTTCTCTTTTTTTGTTTTGAAGATAAGCACCCATTCTGACTTCTTCCATTTCCCAATATACATGGCTAAGTCTCATTTCATAAATTATAGAATCACTGAGGTTTGAAAAGACCTTCAAAATCTTCTAGTCCAACCATTTGTACCATAGAAGGGAACAGAACACATTATAGGAATGACTCAATATTGCATGGCATGTTGGAAGACCCTGCCAGCCCCCCATTCCTACAGAGCTCATTCAGAAAGGCTGTGTTAGGACTGTGCAGACTGAGTTTAGGATTGGAGGAAAGAAAACATGAATATTTTAATCTTAAGTCTGCCACAAATTTGCAAAGGCATTTGCAAATTCAGCACAGGCATTAAAATGTTCTACAGTTCAATAACATCCATTATTAAGATGTATAAAGAGCTTTCCTTGCTTTGAAAATCTTTCCTTTAAAAGGATAACCTCGTGAAAAGGATTAATGGAGAAGGAATCCCTTTTGGTCCACCAGTCCTCTAGACAGGTCTCACGGTTACCCACTGCAAGAGTACCTCCAGAAGCATCAGGCACACAAAAGGATTAGCAGCAAACCAAGACAGTATGAGCACATCTGCCTCCCACTACTTCCCTACTTTCTTATGCATTCCTCACCACAACAGTATTTAAATCATCCATGTTTCAGTGAGGCGTTGTGTCTCATGAACTGAATTACTATGAATCCCTTTGCTTTTAGACCCTAAACACAGCAGCATCCTGGATTTGATCTGATCCTGAGTTTTGCTGTGAGTGAAAATTCATCCTTGGCACATCATAATTCAGCTTGGCAGCAGTCCTCTTCCCTTGCAATTTTTGATAATCTTCCAGCAAAAGAACTAACATCTGTAGCCTGGAATAAACTTTTTGAGATTGTCCAAATTATTGTCTACCAGTATGTGAGCTGCCATGAGGTAACTGGTGAAAGCTCTAAGCTGAATGCGATGTGTGCAGGAAGCACCCAGTCCTTCCTTACTGCTGCAGCCCATCTCCCCATCATTTAAATGAGAGGGATGAAGGAGGTAGACCCACAATGGGAAGGGGAAGGGGAAGGGGAAGGGGAAGGGGAAGGGGAAGGGGAAGGGGAAGGGGAAGGGGAAGGGGAAGGGGAAGGGGAAGGGGAAGGGGCCAATCAAGGAGATGCGTAAGGACCAGTTGATTCTGGAGATGTCAGGATGAAAGGAGGGAAAAAACACAGAAAAGTGACAATTGCAAAGGCACCCAAGAGGCACAAAATAATTTCTGCCTAATTGCAGCTTCTCCCCTCTGATGGGCTGGGGTGAGCTTCCTCAAAGCTCACTTCAAACTGGTACACATCAAATTAGCACACCATTACTCATGCTTTTGTTAGGGAAATTAGCTTAGTAACTAAAATTTGGGTCTGACTGAGGCTAAATTCATGCTCAGTTTTGACTCATTTCAAGCAACTTGTGCCCATCATGGATGAGCGATCCCAGTGCCTCAGTTCCCGGAAGAAAGGCTACAGTTTGGGTCCTGCAGTTTTCACTGGGCTGATGTGAATTCTGGTGAGAAATTTTTGCAGTACATGCCAAACCTCAGAGGAGACTAAGCTTCAAGGGAGGAAGAAGAAAGCTTAATTAAAAGCAAACTAAAATCACTGCACTGAATCCTCTGAGACATTTTCACCTAGTTCTCTGTTTTTAAATACTGATGCAGCAGGACTCACTGCAACAAACTATCAAACTTTTTGCAAAACTTACTTGTATGACCGTATCAAACTTTCACAGCCAATTATAGACAAAACACATCACAGAAGAAAAAGAATATCAGGCAGGAATCATGCTGCTTACCAAGATCAAGTTCAAAAAACAACAAATTCAATATGGCTAAATTGCCAGGGATGATTTTGTGACCGAAGAATTTAATTGGACTTTATAAAGGTCCAGAGAAACAGGAAGGATAGTAAAAGTAGGCAATTTTCTTCCTACACTTTTTACAGATTCTGTAAAAACATTGGATTAAATAGGTTGTCACCTTCTAAAAATGACTGGTCCCTATTGTGCAAGCATTCTCCAGCTGGTGTTTCAGACTTTTACGTATAATGGTATAAGAAATCCCACCAGAAAGCAACAACCTAAAGACTAAAACAAACATCGAAGAGGTCTTTTTCTTCTCTATCTAGATATGTAGCCATTGCCAAGCCACATATTCCACTTTGCAGTGGAGTCTTATAAACTCATACTTCTGGGAAGGGGAGTTTTGAGGGAGCAGAGTTGTCAATGTCTAGCCCCAGGGAGCGGCAAATTCTTTGGGTCCTGCTTGCAATTTGTATTGATTTCTCCACCTACTGATCAGTCAGAGAACCAGTTAAGTCATTATAAACGTATTTTCATACTACTGGGACAGATGCTCTTCCATTACAGTATGCATTGTAAACTGTTTAATACATTGAATTTCCCAGCTAAATTACATTGGCAATTTTATCTTCTTATTTTCCTGACCTTGATAGGTTTAAAAATCAGATACTTAACCTTGCATTAATGGTAGGGGTTTTATTGCACAAGATTACACATTTAAAGCCATTATTATAACCTCTGCTCCTAGGTATAAAAGGCTGAGAGGCATTCAAATACATGCCAGGGAAATGACTAATAAGGATGAAGAGGAAACCGTATTGGCATCATCTTTTTTCTTAACTCTGTTATTAAACTTAGCTCTTCCAGTTACTATACTGAAAGCTCTCAACCCTACCAAAATTATATGGGTGTTTCTAACAGAAATAAGAGTGACAGGTGTAACGTTAATTGTGGGTTCATAATGCATGAGTTAGGCCTTCTCAAAGAAATGTTTCAGTATTATTTTCTAATACCATATATTTGCTAATTGTAAAAGATCTATGTAAAGAACTTTACTTCATGTAAAGTTTTAGTGAAGTCAAAAAAGTGTCATCCTAACGTGAGTTTGTAAGACAAGTCAAAGAAGAATCCATCCATAAACCATCACTTTGCAGGCACTGTCTTCAACTGCCAGCATGCTCACAAAATTCCCAAGTTTTGTATTATTTAAAATCCAGGTTGCTGAAGATGTTGGGTACAGCTTGTGAACTACTTTGCTACTGGTGACGGTAATTCATGGTAAGTGTGTTTTCTAAATGTTTTCATGGTTTCACCGTGATGCTCACGGTGAAATGCCATTGCCACATTGCTGCACAGGGATGGTCTGCAGGCCAGGCCCAACAGCCAGACATATATCCGAGGAACTGAATCTATTTTTGCGTAGACAGTCCCTTAAATTTTTGTTTATCTCAAGTAAGTACTTTGGTCTCAGAATTTCAATTTCCAAGTAGATCGATTCTAGCTGGAAAGGCCGTGTGCCCACTAATGTTATTCTTCTGTTGCATTAATTACCACTCGGGATGCAGCATTACCCATTACGTCTGAAATTTTGTAGTCAGCTGGAGCAACCCAGCAGTTACCAGACCTTATCAATACACAATAAAAGGTGGCAGCTCTTGCTCATGCTATCACTGGGAATGCCAGATGGCCTTTTCTGGCTCATGACCCAAACAGAACTCTGGTTATGTTGTTAGTTTATTTTAAACATCTTTTCTTTTTATTTTTTTCATTGTCAAAGTGCTGTGTTTTCTAGCGATGTTTCTTGAAAAATAAATAAATAAATAAATAAATAAAACTATGAATATATTCTCTTTACTAGCCATTTTTATCTTAAAATTTAATCTTAAGTATTCGCAAAGGCTAGATTAGCAAGATAAAAGTTAGCTTTCTGTACTGAAAATAAAAGAAAAATAACAAAAACTTGGAAAAATAAAAACTTTAAATTTCATTGTATCCATAGGTCCTTATATTTCACCTTAGATTTACTAGTATCCTGTGGAGACCTTTTAAATGCAGTAAAATGTCTGCCCTAGGTAAAATTGCCAGCACTTTAAAACAAAGGTTTTGTAAGTGGTGGTTTGTAATGCATGTGGGATTTGAAAAGTACATTTTTTCTTGTCTTGAAGATAAGTCTTATTAAGATGGCATACAACCTTGGAGGCAATGATGGTTTTTCTCCATACTTCAAGTTTGCAATAATGCTATTTCTTGTAAGAAAGTCAAAAAGGGTGTTAGTTTTGCTTTGTTTTTTAATGTTAGTTGAGGTTGATGCTATCTGACCTGGTATTGTTACTGTAAGACACAGATTTAAAATAACTCGTACTCTTTCAAGCTCAGAAATCACCACAGCCAATATAAATCACCAATATTCAATCTATAGCTAGACTTAAATCTTCCATTTTTCATACAGTGTTTCCTTCACATCATCACAAGTACAGCTATTTGGAGTGTGTAGTGCGATTAATTTGAAAACAAAATATAGACAAAAGACAGTAGCCTATTACATCATATAAGCCAAATCAGGATTGTAAGCATACTTTTAAGTGTATTTTCTAAATGTCTTCAGTAATAAATTTCAGGATCTTGCAGCTCTGAACCTTGCTGGTGTCCCCAGAGATGTCCACCTACTGAGCCACAGCTGGGCTGTGACCCCCCCACCCCTCCCATAGACTGCCCTGCAGAACAGTTTTACAGATATTAGGCTTTGAAAGCTCAGGAACTGTAATTCTGTTAGCTGGTGCTTCCTTTAGTTGACTTGCCAAACAGAATTACAGCATTTTAAATATGCAGATTGTTCTGAAATGTTCTATATTGTATGATGCTTGGTATTAAAGTAAATCTTGCTGAATGCAATCAAAGGCAGGTGAATCACTTGAAAAAGCATAACAGGCATGCACACTTCAATTATTCGAGTGTTTCACCTGTAAAGTATTGTCTCAAGCAAACTAGATTTAACAGAACATTGCCTTTATAGTAGCATCAATTTGTCAACTAAATTAGAACAATAAATATCAAAAAAAAAAAAAACCCTCTTGCAATAGACTTGCATTTTAAATCAGGTTTAAACAATATAGAAAACAATTACCAGCATAAAAACTCTCATAAATGGCTTGTGATCACAAGGCTGGATGGGATGATAAAGCTCTCCCATGCTCAGACAGTGCCCTGGGTTCCCTTATAGGGGCATTCTTGTAACTACAAATTTTCTATGGAGTCCCCAAACCTCTGTTTAGCTAAACTGGAGTTTGGTTGCAATAGTCTAGTCTTTGACCACAAGCTTCAGGTCAATTTCACTCAGAAATCCTCCTTACATGTGCTGAATTCATCTGATTGTTTCCTCCTTGCCTGCTCAACTTACCTCTTTGAACAAACACCTTCCAGTAGAGGCCTAGATGTTACCAGCTACTTGTACTGTTGCATAAAATTACAGAAAAACACCTAGTGCAACGTCCTGCTAGAAGCACAGCCAGCTTCCCAGGGTGTCTAGGACCAAGTCCAGTTGAATTTTGGAACCCACGGGCTTTCTAGGTTCCTCACCATGCCAATATTTTTCTTCATACCCAATTTGAATTTCCCTTGTTACATGATTTTCACTTCTCCTTCCTTTGTGCTTCTCTGAGAAGAGTTGGGAAAAATTGTTACTAGGTTCAGTCCGCCCCATCCCACATTTCTCGAGGCTGGGCAAAGTCAGCCCTCCCAGCCTCTCCTCATGGGTGACATGTTCTTGACACCAACCATCTTAGCAATCCTCCACAGAAAGCTCTGCTTTCTGTGTCTATCCTCCCAAACCAGACACAGTATTGTAGATGTACCCTCTCCAGTGCTATCTCCAGGAGCTTCAGCTTGGCTGTGAGGACTTGGTGGGGCCTGTCCTGAGAGCTGTGCTACTACTGGCCTAAATAGCACTCACAGCTGCCACCTGGTTCACAGAGGAAAGTCCTTTCGTCAGGGAAGGAACCCATCAAGCACAATTTGCCCTTTGCAAACCAGCAATGGCTGCTCCAGCAACCTCGTCTCATCCTTCGTGTGTCTGGAAGCAGCATCACATCCATGAAGACTTGCTCCATCATTTCCTCAGGCACTGGGGTGAGGCTGACAGGCCCCTGGACCTCCCTCTTGCCTTTTTGAAAGATTTCATACGCACAAAGTGTCATTAAAATCTGACATTTTGGCCACGGTCTGCACTTTTTACTTCCTATTTTATGTTATTATCCTGAATTTTTCTTCTCATTTGTCTTTCCAGTATTGCCTATTGCATTACAGCTTAAGAGAAAGTTTAATAAGCAAAAAGACAACAACTTTGCTGTATATTATTTCATTAGTTCCAGAACCAACCTCACTAATTCCTCTGCCCTTTTTATTTACATTCTGTATTTGCAGGCAACTACTGTGTCCTTTGCTTTAATAGTTGCTAAGCCATTCTATGCATATTTAACTCTTAATCATTTCTCATTAGTTTACCCTTCCAATTCCTGGCTCCATTTCTGAATATTAATTAGTTTGTTAAGAGCTCTGTGAATATATGGGCCTCAGTCCTGCCTTTATGGATACCTTCAGGTAAATTCCAATTCAAGGGACCAGACAGCCCCCAGTCCCACTGCGACGTCTCCGGATGGGAAGGAGAATACGATTTTCCTTTCCCATCTCTGCTCAGAGCATTTCAATCACTACTCTGAGCCCCAGCTGCTATTGACTCCCCAAAGATTTTCAGTTGTGGCTACTGGCTTTTATTACTGAAGAAATAAAGTAACTCATTCTCTCAATAAACAGGAGACGCAAAGGAGCAATTTGCAGAAAGAATGAAGAAATATTCTATTTAAGTATTAGAAGAGACAGGTTGTTATACAACTGCTTGGTTAATAACATAAATATTGATCAAGAGCACAGAGTAACATTACGATGAATGTTCTTTCTTATATAGAGGTACAGCTAGGCAAAGAAATTTACACCCAACTTTTAAAGAAAAAATATAAATTTGGTGATACCTAGTATGGAAATTGGAAATAGAAGAAAAAATGCAAGAAAAAGCAGAAACAAGCAAGCTTCTTACCTTTTAAATAAAACCTCTTGATTCTGCTCTCATTTGAAATTTCTTTAATATTTATTTTCCTGTGCTTTTCATTAATAGACTGGAAACACAAGATTTTTTTATTTTTTTTACCTAACCAAATATTTTTCCAGTTTTTGATCTAGCAAAATATCTGTTTTCATTCTCAAACATAAAAAGTCAAACTTTCATTTTTTATTCAATTTCATTTTTTAATTCATTTTCTCACCAAGTACAATGGTAAACAATACTTCCTAGATGAAAGGTTATTATGATGCTCAATTACCTACTGCCATTTAAATATTGTGTGCTTTAAAAACTATGCAGTATATAAATCATTAGAGAAAAATGTTAGCTAGAATAAATAAAAACCTAGGGAGGACTGTTTTCAGCTTGAAAAAGTTTACATCCATTATTACCATAGGTCACCTTCAACTTCTGTATTACAGAAAGCACTTATTTTCATGCAGAGTCCTGTCTGACAGAGGGGTTTGTATTTTCCTTTAGGATAAAAAACAAATGGTACTGAAACTCCTGCAAGTCCCTAAGCTCATTCATTATGTCAAGAGAACTAGAATATTAGTGCAGGAAGCAAAGCATTAGAAGAAGAAAATGGAGGTGGTTACGGTAGAAAAATATCAGGAGTGTGTTCCTTGTCCTCCACATGGTCCTTGAGCACAATTCCAGGTCTGCTGCTGTCTCATGGATTAATTCTTCATTAATAAAATAATAATAACAAAGCAAATATCAGAAACACTGATCTTCAGTTGCAAATAAATTAAACAGCATGCTCACATCTTTCACACTGCTGTTACACATTTAAAACAGTGGCATTAGCCTGAGGTCTGTTTAAAATAATTTGCATAGTTCTGTACAAATGGCTTTAAAAAAAAAAAAAAGACAGGGAGAAACCAGGGATGACTCGCAAGAGTCATTTTTCATATCCAGCTGTAGGACATCTTCATTGTTGTGCTTTAAAAAAGCATTTTCCATTTTCATTGAGAAAGATGTGGGCTCAAATCTTTAAGCCTGCATCAGACTTCATAAGATGTGAGCACTTCAGAGGAGATTTATATCTGACCAGTGGTCCTTTGGATCTTTCATCATCTTCAGAGAAGATGAGGGCTTCCCAAAAAGCTGAATAACTTTTAAAATTGTCAAATACATGTTCTTTTTAGCTACTGTTTTAATATGCTTTAGAATGTAAATATTTTTTTATCTTGTGATATGTACAAATACGCACAGGTGTTAAACCTTCAAAAACATAAGAAAAAATAACTGATGCAACTCTGGAAACTCCACTAAACTCCACAGCTAAACTTTTCCAAATGTACTGCTATATTGACATCGTGCAAGAGAGAGGAATTTAGCTCACCCTGTTCAGTTGCTGAGGAACTCACAGTCAGCTGGTAACATGAAGGGGAATCATGGTTTGCAACACTTCGTGCATGCTCCAAGACCTGCAGGAAGCTGCTGCCAGTTGGTAAAAAAATTCCCCTGGTTCTTCTGGATTTTTGCATTCTTGAGGAATGGATTATCTAATTAAATTAAACGGCTCGGTAACATTTTTGCCGAGGTAATTGTTAGTGTTGGATGAGGTCCTTCAGAAGAAAATAAGACTCAAACTCTACTGAAAATTCAAATCAGACAATTCTGACATTCCGAGGAAATAACTGTTTTGCATATTTATATAAGTTTCTACATTAATCTAAGGCAGAAAGGAAAGGACCAATAAATAGAAAATAGGTCTATCCAACGATTTCAAAGAGCTTTCAAAGTATCAAGTCAGTCAGGCTCATAACCACCTTTAATGCAAACAATTTATCACCCCTAATTTACACGTGGCTGCACTGATCAGGGTTTGGAAGAGCTCCCACGTCAGGAGGGACTGAACGGACAAGGGCTCATGGACTGGGAAAGATAGCAACTATAAAAATATGAAGAGCACAGAAAAGAATAATTATACATTACTTTTCACAACACAGTGACTGGGAGGGACTAAAAAAAATAAATAAACAGGGAACAAGCTTTAAAAGCAAGAGGAAATTGTACAGTTTTAGGTACACAAGTCACTCACAGCCCTTTAAAAGATAAGCAGGAAAATAAGTCTTTGTCTAAACCTGCACCTAGGAAAATAGCAGAGGAACTATGATGAAGATCAAAAGCAGGGAGAACACTGTCAGGGAGAAGAAGCCATAGCCTTCCTGATGCACACGCATACTTTTATTATAGGTGAATAAGATGTTTTCTTTTGAATGGAGGTAACCTACAGACTGTACACTGAAACATATGGTATTTTTTTATCTAATGCATTTTAATTGTGGAACTCGTTGCCAAAGAATTGTGTGGAAACCAAAAGGATAAATGGATCTTGAAAGGCTGCCAGGCATGGTCCAAAAGTAACCAGTCCTCCGTAACATCCTATATTACTTTCCTGAGCCGAATAAATATGCCGAGAGTATGTTTACCTCGCACTCCTCCTGTTTCCTTTATTTATCATCTGTTACTGGAAATTGCTGGAGACAAAGTACTAGACCTGAAGTGGTCCACTTCAGTCCAGCAGTTGTTATATTGTTATCAGGAGCAGACAGGTGACACCCTGTCCCCAAAGTCAGCAGGTGTTCTGCCTTTCCCATCAGTGCATCCAGCACATCATCCCAAATGTTCACCCCAGATATTGCAGTAACAGCCAGGCAAGAGCCACAAAATCTCTGTCTTTTGCAAAAGACAGCTTTACTTTGACCTTCCAAAATCTGTATTTCAACATTTGTCGCCTCCCAAGGAAGCAATAAAAAAACGTATCCTGGCATATTTCTGCCCAGTTCCAAGATTCAAATGTTTCAGATAATTTGCATAGTAAAATGAATTTTGTTGTACTCTATGCACCGTGCTATTCTTTGTGAAAATGTTGTTTTTTCATAGTAAATAATACTCAAAACGCACTACCAACTACCTGTTTAGGTGGCCTAAGCCATGGCACTGTAAGCAAAACAGCCACAAACCAACAAAGTCCACCTCGGGCTGTGCAGGAGCTGCAGAGCAGCCACAGCTGCCCTGGGTAACAAGGCACCATCGCTCATACAGGCGTGACAAACTTGCCAAAACAATTATCAGGGTGTAATCTCCATTCACTCCTCACGCCAAAATTACTGATTACTCCTTGCGACCATATTTTTCAAAAATAAGCTTTTAATATAATTAGTTATTGTAACATCCCCACTTGCTGAGGGATGTAATGGAGGTAATATACAGGTAATAAAACGCTTGCTCTGCAAACAAGAAGACCCTGCATCCAGCAATGAATGAAGTTTCCACATTGGATTTAATTATTTCTACTTTAAAATATTATCCCTCCTTGCAGAATAAAGCTTCTATTTGTGTAAATCACTGTGTGAGGGAACATGCATCATAACCATTCAACTTCCAGTAGAATAATTGAATGTGGGGGTTTTCATCTTGCTCATGTGAGAGATCCAGAAGATATTTCTTAGCAGCAGTGGAGTAACTCCAGGGAGTGTAGTTATCATGATTATCATCAGGCAATTACTGTCTAGCTACTGAAGTATAAGAGACCTTGAGTTGCATTACTTGCATCATAACACCGACATTAAGAGTTCAATTATCACATAATACCTGCTTGTTTCTCCTGTTTTACTATTTAACATTCTAGTATGCATAAAGGGAGAAAAACAACAATAAACATGCATAAAGGGCAAAGAGCAATCATTAAAAAGTGCATAAAAGACTGCGTAATTGTAAGGATTTCTTAATTTAAAATAAGAATAAAAAATACTAATAAATCTTTATAGAAGAATATCCAAAGCTCTTTTTGGAGAGGTTCTGCACCATTGTCCCTGGCTTCACACTTAATAAACACTTAAAACACAAAAAGCTACTTGTAATCACACAACTAATCCCACCGTGATGCTATAAGGCCTTGATCCAGCCAAGTGCTGTTCCTTCAGACTCCTCCAGCAAAGCACTTAACTCGTGCTTAGTTTTAAGCACTTGAGAATCCCTCTTTGACCTCGGTGAGATTTAAGCGTGATTAAAATGAAGCGCATCTTTAACCTGCTGTGGGATTTGGGGTTCGAGGAATGAGGAGTTTCATTTTATACTTTCTCTGTGAAGAAGGAAAAAAAAATCCTGTAAAATATACCGGTAATAAAATAAAGGTATTCTAAAATATTCTGAGGAACTTAAAGTCCTCTAAGAAGCATGTCACTCTATGCATATATTGCCATGTGCTGTCAATTAAATGTAATTTGTTACTATACAAAATGCATTGCCTACGCCTGTTGCCATATGCCTATGAACGTTTGCTTATCAGCCTTTTTACATGTACTTATGTGCTACCCTATTGTGAATAACATGAATATTGGCCTGATTTGAAGCTCCAGGACTTACAGGGTTGACTTGTCTGGATCATTTTTTGAACGCTGAGCCCATAGGTTTTTCCCAGGCAGATATCCAATTATTTTTATGACATCCCATTCAGTTTCAATGGAAGGCTTACTTAGGAAAAAAAAGGATTTTTGTGGTTGGCATTGAACTAGATGGAGACAGCTCAGAGGAAACACAGTCTCTTACAAACATGAAAGTATGAGCAATTTATTACATTTAAGGAAGCTTAATCTTTAAAAAATACTGGGAGAGTTCAGTTTTCTTGGTCACTTTCTATCACAAAGATGCAAAGAAATAATCAAAAATAGCAATGAAGGTATATGTTCTTGGGCAAAAGAAATCTTTTATTAAATTATCTTGCTATTCTATAGGTCAACCAATGCTTCAGGTGTATATATAACTGTATATTAATAACAATTGCTATTTATAATCCCCATAATTGAGATTTTAGTTGAGAATGTAGTTGAAAACATTAAAAGTTCAAAGTCTAAAAGATTGTCATCTCTAGGAAATGATTTTTGCATCTCACCACAATAAGGGCAAGAAGAACTGGTGCTGATAAAAGGGACGAAAACCATTGGTGAGGTAAATCTGGAAAGAAGAGAGCTGGAAGGTAAGCAGTCAGACATTGAAAGCCCTGCTCCTGCTCTTCCCCCGGTCGCTGGGGCAGCCACGTGGAATTTCACATTGCTCTTTCCTATTGCTAATCAAACTGGCACATCAGGTTCAAAGGATTCAGGGAGGCTTTTTCAAGGCCAGCTAATTTGCTGTGGACAGCACTTCATTCCCAGCAGAAGTATAATGCTGTTCCCTGGGCTGATAGCTAGCAGCAGGTTAGGGATGTGTTTACATGGCTTTTAAAACTAAAAGGCAGCCTTGCCACATTCAGTGACCTCCAAAGTGAGCAGAATTGCAAATGGCAAGGACTGAATTTAATTCAGTACCCAGGATGCTACTAATGTTTTACATGCATGATCAATGAGCAGAACTGTGATGTGAAAAGTGCTGAATATTCATGGCAATGAAATTCTCTAACCCTAATTTCAAAGATAAAATACCATTTTCACTTTGACAAGACAGCTTTTGGGTGTTTTCCAAGAACGGTGATGTACAAGAAGCTCATTAGAAACTTTAAACCAAAAGAAAAACCATTGTCCTTCGTCAGGCCTGGAATTATTTAAGGGATAGTTGGCCCTGTTCATATGACTTACTGACAATGGCACACAACACAAGGAGTTACGTGTGCCAAATCATCCTGAACTTTGCTATGTTCACTTCTTCTCCCACCCCTACAGTTTGTTGGGAACCTCAAACGGCAGCAGCTGTGTTCGGACTCACTGGCAGTGTCTGATGAAGCCCTGTGGAAACAGAGCTTGCAGCTCGAATGCTGCGGAGACACAGGAGCATCAGGCGCGGACATGTCTTTAGCAGCTCTGCAGAAACACTGTCTTGAGGTTTAAATATAGATTGCACGCCCTCTCCAGAAGGGATCGTTACAATCAGGCAATTAGATGGACCCTCTGTGATACCGTCTGTCTGAGCTATGGCAGGGAAGATGAATTTTAATCCTTCCTCGACCTATCCTTCACCAGCAGCTTATCACATGCTCACTTCAGGTTGCTGGCCCTTAAGACAAGCGGAGAAGGTGATAAAAAGGGGTGTCATAACCTGTGAAATTTGTATCATTCTCTGTCTTTCAACCAGCAAGAGGTATCGGTAGCCTGCACTCAAGTGCAATGTAAGTATTATTAAATCCACTTGCAGTGTATCCATCCATTGCAATAAATTCAAGCCATATTCCACCTCAGAGCAAACTTCCAATCTTCTGCAGAGAAGGCCAGAAACCTAGTGGACTCAAGAGCAGCGATGTCCAGACAGAAGAACCTTTCCTGATGATCAAGGAGAACAATTCTTGCAGAACAGTCATTGATTCATTTGTGCAGAGTAGGTCAGATCAGGATGCTGCATCCTATAGTTACATCCCTGCTGGCAGCTGGTCACCCTGGCTTCCCACAGATCACACCAGTGCCCGAGTCTTTGCTCCCACAGGCAAAGGACAGGTGGAAGGAGAGAGAGGCAATGTCTGTGAGACTATGGGGCAGGTACCTCCAGGATGCTATAGGGCTGTGCAAGGTGCAAGCCTTTTTTTTTTTTTCATCAAGAAATAGTCTTCTAGTGTACATCAAGAAGAACTAGAATACAACAGCAAATAAATAAAAATTAAAATGAATGTTAACTGTTCTGAACAAAAATGTTGAACTACTAGTATCTTTATGTATATATACATTAGTATATTTACATATATACACATAAAACTACAATAATTTTTACATATATCCATATGACCCAGGAGATAATCCACAGGCATGAAACAGATTGGACACTAGACAGCTCGATCTTTCCACCTCTCTTCAAAAAATTCATTGGGGTAGAAAGATTTTAGAGGTTACCTCTGTTTGCTCTTGTGGCCAGGCAGTGACACTGGGCATTCACACAGAATGGCACATTTTCTGAGAAACATCACATTTCACTAGTGACTTAAGTTCACAGCCAAACTGCACACAGGCTCTTATTCCCTACTGCATTCTAATGCCAACTGGGAGCTGCTCATAGATTAAAAGGGAAAATGAAAATAGACAACATGTACAACATAGTCCATGCATTTACTTACACCGTCAAAATGCTAATAATTTACATTATTTTACACTGATTTCTGCTAAATTGTTTTTGTGTCTATTAGGAGCTCATTTCTTAACGCTATATAGATATCCCAAATTTTTTAGAATTTTACAGAATATTACAAAATTTATATTGAACCATTTCTTCCACTCATTTTTACTTTGAGTCAAAATAATTTATTTTAAGAAATCTCACGTTAGTTTAATTTTCCATCTACTTTTATAAGGCTTTTTACTGCACTAAATTTAAAGTACAGTTGTTTTTCTAGGGGATTACTAATTGCAGTCTTTTTTTTTCTTTCCAAACAATTTCACTTTTCTCTCCAATGTCCATCTTTAAATTCCATTTTTATTACTACAATTGCACTGAATGCTAACAAGTGCATTGACAGCTGTAGGCATGTAGCTTTCTAATACTACCTTGCAGGCAAAATGACCTTTTTCTCTTCAGATAAAAACTCTTTCCTATTGACATTGTCCTTTTCTACATCACAATATCCTGTAACATAGAAGAAGATGCAACACATGCTGTTTTCTCAGAGATCTGTTTCCACGACTACATATTAATAAAAGCTTTCTGAGATCGCATTCCCTTCCTGAGAAATCTCACACCCTGCCAATGCAGAGAGGGTTAAACTCTTAACAGAAAAAGATGAAAGCAGGTATCTGGGAGCACTTATGAAGAGGAAAGGAGATCTGAGAAATTACAAAGCAAGAACTCAGGTTCTGGTGAGTCACATTGTGGAAAAGTGAATGATGCTTCATTTTTGCTGCACCACTTGAACAGAATCGTAGGTTGTTTTGGTTTGGTTTGTTTGTTTTTTCCATTTTCAGTACATGCTGTCTCTGGCTCCATATATTCCCTTTGGTTTCAATGCGGTTAATTGAACTCCAGGCAGGAAATAAATGAAATAAATGTATGTTTATTGGAATTCACAGCATTTTCGCACATGGCAGTGAAATAATTATCTCCTGAACTCAAGATATCATTACAATAAAACTGGAAATTAAATTTACTTTTTTGTTCTAAATACTCTCTTCTACAAACAGAAACAAAAGTTTAGACAACAAGGACCGGTAGTAACAATCTAAACCACAACTGGAGAATTAGGTGAGGGTCCTTGGTAAGAATAAGTCAAACCAGGCCTAGAGCCATTCAGACTTCTGTGAACAGGGACAAAAGTTGGACTGACATCTACTAGAATAACAGAAGTGACTGCAAGCTTACATCGTGCTGTGACACGAAGTTTCATGAGTTTTCACCTGTTAACTAAAACTAACCATTTCTGAGAAGCCTGAGAAGCAGCATCCCCAAAAGCACTCCCCAAAGCTGCTACAACATCGTAGGAAGGAATCAGGCGTTCCTGGGACAAGCTGCAAGGACTATGCTCACACATACACAACATGGTCCTGCAAAGCTCAAATCCTGAATGAGATCCAATTTATGCTCAACACTCATCTGCTTTTAATCACAAGTTGCAGAGCACATGACAAGATCCCTATCTTGCTCATTTTAATGACTGTGGTACATGGCTGGCAACGGAGTTTGTAAACCCTGAACTCATGCAAGCTGCCAATCCATGATGATTTAAGCACTCAGCCTTATTTGCTGTTGTTGTTCATCATACTAAAATTCAGTTGCTCAGATGTTTGCAGGGAAAAGCCTCCAAGAAGGAGAAGTATTGTCAAAGTGAATTTATTTGCAAATTCAGAATGACATTCATGACAAAAAAGAACAGTTGCATTCACCCAACTATTTCTCTAATGATTTTTACTGCTTCCTGAATTCCTAATTAGGAAGGCATATCTGATAGTTAAATACTGCAGAACATTATATATGAATTATTGCCTCCTAGTATTTTATCAAAAATGTAATTGGAAGTACATTATGTGGGGGAAAAGCAAGTTTTTCAGCTATTTATGCCTGCAGATATGTTTGCTTTATGTCTCTGATGAATTTGTAAATGCAGGTGTTGTTTGATAATCATGAACATTTTACATGATTCATACTGACTCGCAGACATGCAAATTTTAACTTTGTTCTTACTCTATTTCTGCATCTCTCTAACAAGCATGCTCTGTGTTCTTTCTCTCTCTTTGGCATGGGTGGAGGCCAGAAGCAGCGACACACAGGAACTGTCCTTTCCCTCTCCACGTGCCAAGATCCTCAAGCCAGTGAGTAATGGGAACAGGGTTGTGGCTAAATTGCTTTATGGATGACCATTCAGTAAAGAGGATTACCTAGAAGCAGGTAAACCAAGCAAGATAAAGTTCATTGCATCAATATTTTTTTTTTCCTCTAATTAATATGTGCTGCACACATCCTTGGGCTGATTTAAAATTCCAGCTGTTTGGGTCTAAGCTGGAGCTCAGACTATGCAGGGCCAGGGCTCCTTGCTATCAGCCCCAGCCTCTCTGTGCAGAGGAAATCATGCGTGTTTGCTATATTCTTGAGTTGCACTCAATTTTCATGCAAACTCATCATCAAGACATTTCTCACAGAGATGAGAATTGAACACTTGTTTTTTTCATGGTGGTCTTCAGTCAAGGTTATATTTTATATATTATATATGAAAGAATAAGCTTCTTTGATCTTACTGGTGTATGACGATGGCTGCACTCGGGTGTCTGCCCTGACTTCTGTACAGCTTTTCAAGTCGTGGTATTTCAAAGTCATCTACTGTTGCCAGGGTCTTTTGGGCATTTTAGTATTGGGTAAGGAAATAAAAAAAGGTGATGAGATTGAAACCTTGCTTCTTTGATATACATAAAGCTGTGGGCCCACAGTAACATGACCTGGCCTTCCTCCAACTGGGGAATGAGGAAAACAGAAAAAAAAAGTAGGTATGGTCTCCTTTTTTAGGCTACAGTTATAAAAGTAGTTGCATAAATTTCAAGTTCCTGACACCTGACAGCAATGAAAATGGAGAAAAGTTGAAAAGATCATGCTATTATTATCACATGTACCATTAGGATTAAGACTAGTAATAGACATGCCAAAAAGCCAAAGGTGTAGGAATTTCTGGAGGGACAGATTACAGACAGCGTACGTGTATGCCACCTCACACAATAGCATCTTAATCCCCACTGAAGCTTACAGGTACAGTTGTGCATTCACGCTTCATGACAATTTGACATGATTCTTAAAAAATGATATAAAGAAAAGTATTGGGCAGGTTTTAAAATGTTTCTGATATGTGAAAAGCAGCTTTGAATGGAGGAGCAAGGATTTCTTACCATGTCCTGTTGAACCAGTCAAGTGAAAACCGGAGAGCTGTGGTGGTTTTACCCAGCTGGGCAGCTGAGCTCCACCACGGCCACTCTCTCAGTCCCCCTCCTCAAAGGAAAATGGGGAGAAAATACAATAAAAAGGGCTCAAGGGTTGAGATAAGGACAGGGAGATCTCTCAACAATTATCGTCATGGGCAAAACAGGCTCAGTATAGGGAGAATTATAAAATTTATTACCTATTACTAACAAGGAAGAGCAGTGAGAAACTCAAGCCATCTTCATAAAGAAAAGTTTTTATCTTCCTCAGGGAACACAGACATTGAAATTAAGAAACAAAATATCACTTGATATAAATTTGAAGAAATATTGAAAGGTTTTCAGTTTTACTAGAGTCCTCTTTTTAAAATATGATGCATAAATTCTAGGAGAGTTGCAAAAGTAAATACAAGAACAGAGCTTGGCACTTAAAGTAATCTTCACTGGGGTATTTGCCTATATAAATAAATTATTATTAGTTAAATAAATTATTATTTGGTGGACTAGAAAGATCTGACATTCTGCACCACAACCAGAAGCAAAATATTAGTTTGAAAATATGTTTGCATTCATAAGGAAAAGAAAAAGAAGTTTAAAACAGAGAAAGAAAAAGAGAAAGAGAAAAGGACCAAGGAGGAAAGAAAGAATCCTGGCTGCTGGTCCTCTCTGACTTCAGAGCACCACTTTTAGAGACCCCAGTTGAACAAATCCCTTCATGTGTGAAATAATGAAAAAGGCTTCTAGTTAAGTTCTTTAGGTTTTGAAAATAAGAAAAGGTCAAAATATATGTGTGGGTGAAGGAGAGAGAAAGACCATACCACCCATACCACTGTGGCGTGCGAATTAATACCTCCCACACAGCAGAAGTGGCAAGTACAGAAATAGCCACAGCGATATTTCTTTCAGTCATGTACTTGCTATATCAAAAACCTCTCACTGGAAGCGAAGTCCCAACAGGGTTTGCCCCAGAAGACCGATATTGTACTCTTGGTATTCAAAGCTGAGGAAAGATGCAGGACTGGGCACTACACCGCTCTTGCCAAGCACATGCCACTGGCTGAGCAAGGAGCTGGAAAACAAGCGCAGCACAGCACGTGCTGGGGCCTGCAGACTTGATGCCATTTCCTACGTCAAAAGCACGTGGGATTTTTCACACACAGACAAACTTGTTCCCACTGCAGCTCCACCACTGGCAGCAGATCACCAGAGATGAACGTGGACCACTGCCCTGTCAGAAATACACCACGGCTGGAAGGCCGGAAGAGAGAGCAACCTTCTTCTCGTTGCCTCAGGTAGGCCGAAGTCTGTTGCGCAGCTCAGTTAATGTACATGCTCCTCTTTAGAAGGTTCACTTAGTAGGGCATGTCAATAAAAACAAACAAAATTCAAGTAAAAAAAATATATAGAAAGCTTTGTTACATTTCCCAACACTTCAAAATACTTTAAGAGGACAATATTCATAATGGGTCTGATCACTGAAGTATTCCTGTGAAGAAGCAGCCTCCATTCCTGGTGGATTTCCCTAGCAATATCTTTTCCACCTGGTGGCTTTCTTTCTTGATACAGAAACTATTCACACTAAGGGATTTAAAACTAATGAGTTCACAAGCTGTTCTTAAAACTTCTACACTCCAATGAGACTAAAAATAATATTCAGCCATACATGCTCTATCCACATTGTATCATTCTCTAATTACATTTCACCACAAAGGCATAGAAAAGCATGACATCCTGCAATTAACATTGCAAACATGGGCAAAACTCTGTCACCACAGTATTTGGGATCAGTTAGTGTTAAATTTTCTTCTGTTTTGACATTTACCCTACTTGTATGGGCTTCCATGCCAGCACGTGCACGTTTCCTCTGCGCTCTCTCACAGAATCTTTCTACCAATTGCTTGATCTTCTCTTTCTCCCATGCGGCAAATTAATGTGAAACTGACCCCAATAAAACTGAAACAAAACCCCACCCTTGGATTTTTTCCAGTTTAAAAAATATATACTTTAAAAAAAAAAATTATTTAAGTGGACGGCCTGGAGGTTATCCATACCATGTTCCTTCAGCATCTCTGCAAAAGGCTTCAGCTGGCAAATAGCTGATAAAGAAAATCACAAATAAAACAGCTCAGGAGGGAGCTACCACAGCAGGAAAACATGGTGATGCATCAATAAACATACAATCACATCATCAATTTAAAGTATTTGAGTAAAGTATCCAAATAGTCAGCATCTGACTCAATTAGTTATGAAGAATTATACCCACAGATACAATTGTGTGTGCATATGCGCAGAAGCATATACTAAATAGACTGTCCTTTAAAGCCATGTGGAACTTCTCTGTGTGTCTGAAAAAACACTCTTCTGACCAGAAAAATATATGTTCTGAGTAGGTAGGATAAAACCTAATTTCACAAAACAGTTTGGTATAGGCAAATAGAGGTAAATATATTCCCCAGTGAGTATATACATATACATTTCCAGGATAAGAAGCCTACTATGCAACAGATGGTACTCACATAGTCACCACCACATATACTCCCAACAGACACACAAATACCAAACATACTCTCAGTGTACGTGCCTGTACTAGGGCGTATTGTAGTTTGCCTCCCCAAAACCTCCAACTGCCCAAACCATGGCTGGAATCCATTATGATGCTTCTTCTCCTTGCGATTATCATTTTTGATTCTCTGGTCAGAATACACATTATTATACAGGCACAGTTATTCACGCTAAACAATTTATTTCAAGAGAATCCAATCCATTACTTCCCCTCTGTACATGCTATTTGAAAACACCTATGGATAAGGAAAATATTTCGGCATGCCTTAACAGAAAAGTAACACATTAATGCAGAAAGAATACAAGTTTCCTTTTCAGGCACAGGACAATACAGGAAGACTTCCCAGAGAAGGTTTCTGGCCTCTGAAGTTCTTAAAACCTCATTTAAAAAAAAAAAAAAAACACATTGCTCTGATTTAAAGAACTGGCTCACATTCACTAAGCTTCTGCCCTTCCACATCCCTGTCCTTACAGTCACTTGGAGAGGTGAGATTTGTGATCAGAGGCACTTCTTTGCTATCAGTATAAATTCTCACATTTCCAGTGACTCTTTAAAACAGGTGGCCTTGAGAATCAGAGTTTAAGCGCAAGAGAAAGTGCGCTAAAAGGCTTCATAGCACAGTACAAAAGAGTTCACATTGACACCACATAAACCTGCATTGACCTTGTTTATAAGAAACTCAAGAATGATTTTCAACACAGGCTATTACATTTAACAAAGATTTTACAAGTTCCTTTGCAATATTCCATTACCAATTTGTATTCCCTATGTTAGCTGAGATTGCCAGAAATGAACATTAATTGTTACGATTAAAGTATAAAAGACTTCCCAAATAAAAAACAATATTTACACATTTTTTCCTGGCTTCTAGATTAGTATTTTTAGATTTCTGTGTTTCAATATGATTTGCTTGAAGATTGTTAGCATTTTTTTCCCTGGCTAAGCACACAACAATAACAGCATCTCTACCAGAAAGCCCCCATAATTGATTTGACAATTAAAAACACAAATATCAAGCTGCTGAGGGAAGATTACCCAGGTCCAGTAATTTTCAGTTTTGTTTAGCAGGACAGGATGCTTAAGGGCATTACAGAAACAGCATAAAATGTGCAGTATAATGGTGGTGACATTTTCAGCTATCGTTATTGCAAAAAGACGACGAAATACATATTGTCAGCTACCATACCTGCAACTGCCTGCATTCTCAGAGCATTTTTTCAAAGAAGCCATTTTTAGAACTGTCCCAGATATTTGGGGCACAACTTCCTTTACTTGAGAAAATTCAAAACAATGCACAGAGGCCAGCTGTCTGACAGACAGCTCTTGGTACTGCTTTGATCACAACAGTGTTCTAGAAGTACATGGTAGTTCCAAGGGCTGAAGACCCATAATCTGCCCTAATCCACCCCAGGTTCTCTGCCAGCAAATACCAGCATACAGAAATACAAGGGTGCAAGTGATGCCTGCTGCTGCCTTGCCAGCACCCATACGCCATCAGCTTTCTAGGAGAAAATAATTCAAATTAACATAAGGCAAGAGGTGAGATGCAATCACGACGATTCAGTTAACTAAACTACAAAGAGAGCCTCTGCAATTGTCACATTTTCAACAGGAAGAAATAACTTACAAATAGCATTAGCAGCAGCAGAAAAATTGTAATTCCACAGGATGCGAACAATGCAAAAAGGAAAGAAAGAAGCATCTGGTTCAGCCTCCAAAGAAAGCAAAGCAGATTTAGCTTTCCAGTTGAGCTCGAGGCAGGCCCCGAGCATGCGCTGCTTCTGATCTCTGTATGTCGGGCACAGTACAGCTGGTCCGGGATCCTGGCTGCCGGTCTCATGAGAAACCATTGAGGAAGGAATTGGGGAACAGATGCCAGAAGCATAAAGAGAAAAGGAGGAATGAAAGAATGGAAAATGAAGTGGGAAAATAGACAAAGATATAAAGGGGCAAAGACAGTGATGAGTCAGCTGAGATAGAAGAGTGAAAACTATCTTGAAAATAATTAGAGGGCATTAGACACTAGCAAGTGAGCACATTGTAAAGGCCACATTCTCACTTCTGTTTTGGGGCATTTTTGCTTTGAAGAGAGAGAGATTAAGAGGAAGAAGAGGGAAATAATGAGTCCACATCTCATTTGTTAATAAACTAAAAAAAAGTCACTAACTGAACTAACCAGTTATAGTTAATGAGTTCCTTTATAAGATTTCTATCAAATGAATAAAGGGCATCCAGGCGTTCTACTTCAGTTACCCAACTCTTAATTAGCTTTGCCTTGCCTGCTTAGCTCTGCAGAAGACGACTTGTGTAATGCCCTCCACCTTGGAGGCTTCCCTGGCACTACTAAAATTTTCATAGGATGAGAATCACAACATGCCTGCCATATGGATCAGGAAGTGAAAGCTGAGGGAAAAAGCGACAAGGAAATGGGTTACAGGTAGAAGATGGCAAGAATTCTCCAAGAGACCTATTACGCCACTGCAGGCAGGCCTACAGTGAAGATCGCTGTGTTGTTACATCCAAGGGTAAGCAAGTCACGTTAAGTCCAGCATCTCCTGGCAGCTCACCTCCTTCCTCCACTGATGCAGGCTGTCCAGGAGCCATCACGGCCTGCAGGAACCACTCAGCATCCTTCCCAAGCAGCTCAGATACTGCTCCCAGAGAAAGCAACATTGGTCTTCAAGGCACGTGCACCACCGTGTACCTTGTAAATATGCATCCACTTGTAAAACATGCAATTATTTCTATTTTTAGAAGAAATTCAGTGCTTTGATAGTTATATAAACCATATTATAAGTTTAATAAGAAGGTTATAGAGGCAGGGTTTGAACAGGGACTCCTCCAGCCACTGACAGAGTTTAAATCACAGAACACTCTTGCTCAGAGAATAAACTGTCCAAAGCAGGAATTCTGTCTTCTTGTGTTAGGAACAACATCTCAGGGATTATCTACTACTAAGAAAGCATTTATTAACAATCTATATTAAATCATGCTGTCATTACATTTTGTCCATCTTGTAAGTAAAACTGCATTTTTGTATAAAAAGGATTTTAGCCTACTAAGGCCAAGATTTCAGTTGGATATCCCCATCATCAACAATTAGAAATGAAAACTATTTGATGTGATGAGGTACTGGCTTAAACAGCCATCATTAGGATGGCCAGCAAAATCCCAGACTCCAGTGCTGGGAACCTGAGGAAAGAGTAACTCTTTATCTTGTGCATCTAAATATTTGTGCTCATAATTTCTGAAGAAAATAGATTTATTTTTTTTAGTGATTTATAGTTTTTTCCTCTTTACTTGCAATAGGTACAATCTTCTTTCTGCCTTATAAAATTCAGAGAGATAACAAATACTTTCCTGAGCCTTATTTCCCTCCTGATCATGATCAAAAGAGAGAGTTGGAGAGCTAGAATTTCCCAAGTTCTTCCAAGGTGGAAGATGTTTCCTACCTGCAACAACGGAGGACAAGAAGCTGCACTGCCGCTAATACCTCTCCACCACTTCCCACACTGATGCTAGAGTTGCAGCATATCTGGAAAATGTTAGTTTGTCCCCATTTCACATCACGACACATTTCACTAACTTTTGCTTGCAACATACATGCTACAGAAGTATACTAACAACAGATGCTGCAAATGATGACTCGTTAATATACTCATTCTATACATCACAGCACTCTATTTGCCTTTTTTGCCGCAGTATGACAAAGAAAACTTGTGTTGAGGCACTATATCTCCAGTGATCCCTTTTTGGGGTCATTGTCTCATCTCTCCTTCCATATGGCTGTACCAAACTACAGCTGATGGATTATCACAATTTTTCCTCATAAGTATATTGCTCTCTAGCTTATTTTCTTGTCTTTTTCATTATTTACTACCCCATCAAAATACATATGCAAATTTAACTAGGCAAACTAATATAGTATTTGCTAGCTCACTTACTAATGGCATAAAATACAACCCAAAATTCAAGTAGCAGGCCTTGATAAGCAGTGTTCACCTGCAGTGATTCCAGCTGTCTCTCCTCTGCTGCTGAAGGGGCACAAAGGATTTTTGAGAAAATCAGCAGGATAGATAAGTGTTTCTACCCAAATCCCAGGGTTTTAGAAATCATGTTTGGTGAAGCACAGTTTGAAATAGGTCAAATCCCTACTGAAAGGGTCTTCTGCTGTCCTGTTCTCTTGTTTAACTGTGATATGCTGAAATTATTTTCCTTCACCTTGTTCCTTGCATATAACTGTTGTGCTTACTTTCTGTTAAATGGTTAAAGGATGAGCAGAATCCCCAACCTCTCTTCTAAACTCAGTAGTCCACTGAGAAGATTGTCCATTTTTTTTTTATCCAGCTGTGGTCTGCTCTGACATCCACCTGATTTCTTTAGAGGAGGGCTCTGCTTTGTTCAGTGCATTAGAACCTCTCCTTTGGTTCATTCTTTCAGACCGATTTCTGCACATGCTCTGCCCACCAGAATACTTTCTTGTAGCAGTTTGGTATTTTCAGCTATGAAGATAGAGAAGCAGAAGAATCTGTAGTCTAACTGGTACGTTTGCAATAATCACATTTATTTTGTTCCCTTGTGATTTTTCTCCTCGATTTCATTACCCCCCATCCACTTCCATAGGACCTGCCTTTAGATGGATTACCTCTGCAGATCTGAGAAATCCTTGATCATTTTGATGCTTTGAAAGACAGTCACCTATTCCTCTGCTGCACAAGTCACCCCCTCCATTAGAAGTACCAGTTTGCATTTTAGGCTACCAAAATCTTCTCTCCCTTACAGGCAGACAGCAGACATGCCATACCATGTAGTGTCCACAATATCTTTTTTTCTTTCCAATCATTGACACAGAAATATGCTTACTGGAACTTAAATTCCCAATAGGGACTTTCTGTTAACTATTCTAAATTTATTACTCAAATGTTTGCTGTTGCAGCATTTAAACTTGATCAGTCTATTTCTTCAGTAAATCAGACTCAGTAATGTAAAACACAAATATTAGATTAAGGTCACATATCTCAAATAAAACTTTCCAGATCAAAGCTGAATTCCAAAATTTGGTCACAGAAGACCTGCTATCATACTAATACAAACCAAAACAAAACATCAACATTTTCACCTGCAGAAGTCCTATCATTATCATCAAGTGTTGTGACTTTGGACTTGATGCTTGTTCCTTGGAATAATTCATATTTGATTTTATCATGAAAATTGCTTTTTTTTCTGTAAAGGTCAGAATGTGTTTTAAGACCCCTTTGCAGTGAAAAAGATCAGTATTTCAACAACTCTATGTAAAAGTTGCATGTAAGAATTGATAAACTAATACTGCTGTTAAACTCCAAATAGAATTCAGACAGGCAAAATGTAACCCTACCCGATGGAACTTGAATTGAATTCGAGTTGACAACTCCTTTGCAAAAATAATTTTTTAAAAACTATCCTGTCCTCTTAGTTCAAGACCGTTAACTTGCACAATGGTCATGTACCTTGCAAATCTCTACCAATTAAAATCTACTTTAAATCACAGCAGTTTGGAGCCACTCAATTATCATTTTACCTCCTCATTACTAACATGTGCTATCTGTATCTTAATTTATTATTCACATACATACTCTGAAATCTTGTTCATTCCCTTTGGAAATCATTGCCTTCACTGAGATAAACTCATCCATGATAGATAACAGCTCTGTTAGCATTTAGTAATCCAGATCAGATTATTAGATTAGGACTGAACGTGCATTAGTATAATTAGACAGAAATCTATTCCAAATAGAGTGCAAACAAGCCCTACTTTAGAAAATAAATGAATGCAACTCATCTTTGAGTACATCATTATGTAGAAAACAGAGATGTTCTGCTGAGGAAGCCTGGAGGAGAATGTGATTTGCGGAATGGGCAGAGGTCCAGAAAGCATTACATTTCGCTCATCCTTTTTTCATAATGAGATCATCCCTAAAAGCCAACACTCATGCATATACTAATTATAAATAAAAACAAACCATCTGAATTTTTGTTTCTGTGCTGCAAAAATATGCTACTCTGCTTTGGACACAACACATATACACTGGTCCAATTTCTCTGTTTTCCTTCAGTCTCTCATAAACTTATGCAACACGAAAGCATGAATCTTTCTTCCCTTAAGCTTTTCCCCCATAACTGTTTCCAGGCTTTTTTGCTTCAGGATCTTTTTGTTCCATTCTATAGTGTCTTTTGCCCCAAAGGAACACTTCAACTCTTTATCCTTACTAATAGGTCTCAGAGGATTCAGCAGAATAATTCTTTGTTTCCAGGAAAAACTCAATGATTTCAAAATGTAATAACTAAAAATATGCCTTTATCCACTGACAACATTCTCACTCTTCTCACTCTCTTACACCCAAATGTAAAATTCAGCTTATACCATTTTAACTCCTAGATCCATGTTTCAGTTTTACAAACTACCAAGGAAGACTTCAGAGTTGTATTGGCTTTGGGTGAGATGTAACACAGGGAGTGCTTCCAGCTCTGCAACCCACCACTTCAATTCAACATTGGGGTTAGAGCTCTCCTCTTCTTGTGTCTTGGTTTCTCTGGGCAGGACAGCCAGGTGCACATACTGGAGGAGACCCATGGCACTCCAGCCTTCAAGGTGGATAAGCAAGAGAGCCAGCCTGTGAAAATTGCTGCAGCATACATCTGTGGTCTACCCTGTGGTTGAAGCATACCCTCAGACCACATAAATTAGATAAAACATCAATTATTCCTTGAATTAATATCTTGAATTGATGATAGATGAAGACTTTCCACTGTGTGGAACTTCTCCCAGTTAAAAGTTAGGGAACTGGTCTTGACATACCCTCTGAGCAGCTTCCCTTAAGTTTGGCCAAAGAGATCAGAATTGCCTTCATGAGCCAGAAAAAAAATAAAAACTGAAGAACTGGACAGCAGAATTCAGACTGCAACATTTTCCCGTCCTCTTGTGCTGTCTGTCTGTCGCCATGCTGAGCTAGGATATAAATCTGAAGGAAAGTGGAAAGTCTTGGATGTCTTAGACTTTGACCAGGCAAATATGTTTGAACACCTAATGAGTGTTTATTCAAACAGGAGCCAATGGCATGCCCTTCTTGCATTCAAGGCACACAGTTGTCTTGTAAACAGTTGTTGGCTTCTCCAGTAGCAAGAAGCTCACTCCAGACTGGAAAATCCCCTAAATCCCCTGCCCCTAAAGCAGCAAGATAAACCAACCTGCTTGGAGCTGTGTTTTCTCTTGAACCCAACAAGACGGCCTTGCTAGGAGCTCAGGGCTGCCTTTCCTGGTGACCTCCCATAGTTCAGACTCATTCATATGTTCTGAAATTAGTTCTGAAAGCAGGAGGCTCACAGACCCGATGTGACTTCGATGCAAGCCTGTTCTTACAGGTTCTTGGAATCCCTGATAGCTAACCAGACTCCTTCTCTAATTTTAATCCATTTTATAAAACTTTCTGCTTTTCAGCTTCATTCAGATGGATCAAAGTCTTCTACTGTTCTTCTTGCAGTTGTGCTGGGATCTTAGGAGGAAATTGAAACCAGACTTGAAAAAATATTTCAACTGCCAATTAAACATTGTGAAAAGATAGATTAATCTCAACGGACCTCAAAGTTGACAAAGTCATTGTTTAATGTGTTTAGATATAAAGCTAAAAGAAATTTGATAACAACAATAAGGCAGTTCCAAGAATATCGTTACCATGAAATAATTACATCCCAACAGGATTAGAGGTAATCAGCCACACTGTGTCTCAGTACACCTCAGGGGGTGATTATCTTACCGTAACACCACCACCCATTGTGTTTCATTGCTTAAATGTATTCTGATAAAATAACATAGTTTTAAAGTTTCTGTAGCTGTTTGTCAGCAGCAGAGCAAGAAAATTATAGTCATAGTATATTTTCTTTTCCCAGTAACTTCATATTTTTAAAAAAATTAAATCCCACTACAAATTTTAAAACATATTCAATACAAAAATATATTCGGCATTTAGATTGCAACATAAACAATCAAAATTAGAACACTGAAATTTATCTTGGCAGGCTGTACTTTTTTCATGCTTCTATGACTTCAATTTGTGTCACCATTTTAATATTATTTAAATATGGAGCTTTACTTAATGCGTTCATGAATTGCTGGAATGAATGAAAATAAAGAAGTGTTTCACAGAAGACTATGAGCCATATAGAATATTATTTATTTACTTAAGTGACCAAAAGATAAAGTAATAAATCTTAGTCTCTCAAGTAAATGAAACTATTATGCCTGATTGAATGTATTTATACTAATATAAATAATATCTCCTCAGGTATTACTTTCCTATTATTTGTTATGTGCTATCAGTGTGCCAGGTAAACACAAAATCAAATAAAATATATGACATAAACAAGAGCTCTACTGTGTTATTCTACTACACAGCAGAGAGGCACCACGTAGATTCTGCTATGTTTTCTTAAGTGTGTGCATGCAATTGGCAGCATATGTCAGCTTTGACAGTGGAACATTACACATGCCATGCTGGGCTGTTGGGCTGTCAAACCCAGTATCCCACATGTAGTAATCATAGGTAGGTGATACTGTCTGTCACTTAGTTATCACTACAGATAGTATTTATCACTATGGACAGTTTACTTGTTCTGCAGGTATTCATGTGATTCCTGTGATCACACCATGCTGTCTCACTTCCTTCATTACTCAAATTTATTTCACAGTGGTTATATGGGCTCCAGTTTATGAAATGAAGCAATTCCTTTTTATTTCAAAGGTAATCAACAAGCCTTGCTTAATTATTTACTATAGTAAATGCTTTAAAGTCTCAGTGTCCGAGAGTGTCCAGAAGGATTGGCAGAGACTCAATCACCTTGTGAAGGACAGAAAGGATTCCATTTCCTAGCTGAGCTACAGCAGCCTACAATGCAATTTAGGGGATTCAGACACTGTGGAAAAGCCCCAGAAACCTCTTCACCTTGGAGTGAACCCTGCTGAGTTAGAAGTGCCTTCACAGAGAGCTGGGTTCCCTTTCTCCCAGGGAGCTGTGCTGGCCCAGGGAAGCAGCACCACAATACCAGCTGGTTCCCTGTAGCACAAAACTTGCATTGGTGAATTCTGTTTGCTTGTAATAAACAAAGACAACATAACATCGGCATCTGGGCTGCTAGGCTAAACTTAGGACAACTTACTCTGAATGTGTGAGAAGCCTCAGAACTGTAGAGGCATGAAGAGTACAAACAATAAATTACAAATGAAAAGAGGTTTATTGAGAACAGCTACAACTCAGAGAAAGATCGTGTTTTTGGGCTTCCCAACCTTTCAGAAGACTGGCTTTCTGGCTTATTACTGAGAACTCCGAAGACTATTATAAGCAGTTGATTCAGCTATTCTAGAAACAAATTATGCAGACTATAAAGGAACTTTGACCTAATATACTACCATCTTCTGAATGACTATTTTGCTTTGAATTAAAAGTCAAATGGAAATTAAAATGGTTATCTCTATGACTGCTTTCAGGAATTTTAAACCCATAACTGGAAAAAAAAAGTTGCTTTTTTATAGCACATTATTCAAGAACTTCAAAAACAGCTAATGTCTGGGATTCCCATTTTACAGATAAGAAAACCAAGGCAGGCACAGACACAAAAAAAGAACAAGTCCACCCAGAATACTTTCTACCTTTTGCAAACAAACTTCTTCAATTAATGCGTCAGCAGACTATGTTCCATTAGTAATTACTGCATTGACATTTTTACATTAATTTCCACTAGAAGAACTTGTCCTTCACGTCCACTAGTATTTCACTGTTCAGAAAGACAAAATAAGACAAAATAACCAAACCGTCTTTCTCCCACCTGACACTATCTTCTTTCACAGGACCCCTCTGAATTCATCTATTTTCTGTTCATACTGAGAACATCTAAATGAAAGTGCTAAACCTGCATGTTTGAAGAGAATCAAAACTGAAATCAAAGAACAAAATGCTGTACTGCAAAGGCATATCTCAATTTGTCCTGTGCCAATTGCAGACAAAGAAATAAAACCTTCTGCACTATCAGTAGGGCTTTGTTTCAAATCCACATCACACGGACATAAATCTACTGTCATAACCGTTCCAAAAAATTTTATACAGTCAGCCAAAATCAATGATTATCTTAGAGGTTTCCAAAGGATTTTTTTTTTCCATTCAAAGTAAAGAGTTTTCAGACGGACAATCATTGCTATTTAAACTTCACAGTGTAACTGGCATGTATGCATGAAATGAAGAAAACATTTTGCTCTACTTTTTTTTCCCCTATTACCTGTAATGGCAACAACATCTGAAATCAACAGTTATTTTGGGCATTGTATGCTTTTCATCAAATTGCAGTCAGTAGAAATACTTTCCCTAGCGATCTTCAAAACTCTGATATGTGTCATAAAAATCTATTCAGAATTCAATATCTACATTAGTACTGGTGCCATTTGGGAATACATCATTTCGACAAGGACTCAAAACACTTATGTAAAAGATGACTAGATAAGAATGATTTCCTTTCTAGTTAGGCACAACAGGACAGATCTTAGTCTGCTTCATATCTCCTGGCAAGAGGCAGAATGCAAGAGAAAAAAAAAAGCCCCAAACCAACCAAAAAGCTCTGCTGTTGTAGGCAACAGCGATGTATATATACCCTCCCTCACAAACTGATCAAGTTCCTATTGCTGCTAGAAGGCTTGTTGCAGAAACTCAGTGAATTCACCTTTAGAAGCCTTTCTTGCTCACATTTCTTGACAAATTTGCTGTTTACATTTTAATGGCATCATTTTACTCTTTATTCTGTAAGGTAGGCTGTTCTTTAACTTACATGGCTCACAGACTTTGGGGGACTAAGCCCTCCAGGTGTAATCACAGCCCCTCTTTGCCCTTTCTCCTCTAGGTACTAGACCAGTCTCTATCCTCTCCTGATGGACTCTCCATTTCCCCTCTGCTGCTATTCCAGTCTTAATCTATTTAAAGTAGGAGCAATTGGAGTGTCTGAAACACTATGAAATCTGTGTCATTCTCACCAGCCCATTCCATCATTGTATTAGTACGTTCCTTCCTCAGTGAGAAATGTCTTACAATGCACCTCCTCCGACTGCAGATGCCTTTTTTGTGGATAGAGCATACCAATGATGCATACTCAACTTGGGCAGGACTCATCCATCTACAGGTTAGATATTCAGTCTCAGGAGTTGTCCAGGCTTCCAGGTAGAAAGAAAGGCAGCTCCAGGCAGCAGCCTATTTCACCTTAAAATAGATGTTTGAGCTAGATGCAATGAATTACATCCTGGAGGTACTCCCATGTCTTCACTGACTCTAGAAGCTCATCTACCACCCATGACCTTAGTCTTTCTTTGTAATAGATGTTTTCTAACAGAGGAGTTCCAACATTTTTAGTTTCTAAGACCACAACACCATCCCACTAAATTTACCTCACCTCTTCTATTCTTATTACTCCATATTCAGCGTACAAGTTTGATCCTCTTTTAAAAATATTTCTCACCTTTGGGTCTCCCTATAAACTACAGTAAGTTTAAAATGGCCCTTGACAGACGGAAGGAACCGGGACAAGAAAGGATTCTTACAAGCCTGCTGGCACAGTATTTCACTTTGCTGAACCAGGCTCAAACCTCTCCTCTTTCCATGTCGAGGGGCGTAAGTTCCTCTACTACTCTTCTCTTCCAACTCATCTGTCTGCACATCCTACCTTCCAATCTCCCTCACGCTGTCTGCATTCCTGTACATATTCTTTTCCTCAAACCCTTACTATGTATCGGTTCCTCCATCTCAGTAGACGTGTGAGAGTTTCATTTTTACTTCATAGTTGCTTGTTTGTTTTTGTCCTAAGCTCTTTGAACCTGTCTGTAGTGAGCCAGGGTTTTGTTTTTTCAAGTCTCAAACTAGTTCTGTTTCAATCCAGCTTTCAGCTAGCATTAACTCAGTGTCAGTGTAGTTGCTAAAACTTCAATCTGTTTCCATTCTTCTATTGCTCAAATTGTGAATGAGTGACCCCCTCAAGCAATCAGCCTTTCACTTGAATTTTTGTCTTCCTTTGATTTCCCTGTGACCCTGTCACTTCCTGATTTTCCTCCCTTCTCCTTCACTTTTTAAATGAGCCTCCTTTTTATCCTCCTTCCAACTTCCTACATGGTTCCACAAAGTTGCATCTATCATCACCATTCGTGCTCCTAGTTCACTATCTATTTGGATAATCCCATCCAAAAATATAGACTAGGTAACAACCTTCAGGCTAATGTTTCACAGAACTACCTCTCTGCTTAACCTAAGCATTCCCGTTCCCTCTCTGGCATCCTCTATGTGCCAAGCAGTCAGCCAAAGTCCAAAACACTTTCAAATCAGTCCCACTGGGTCCTAACCACCAATACAGGTGCAACTTCACATGCTCATCATATGTGCATCATCTTTCACTCAAAGCTTACTGTGGCTTCTCACATCCTGGCTGATTCCAGGAGGTCTTTTCTCTTATGTGAAAGCTTTCTTGTGCATCCATACGATCGGGCTTTCATCTTGGATTCCAACTGCTGAATAAAATAAGATGATGCTCTGGACCAGTATAACTCTTCACATTACCATTGTCAGAAGACAAGAAGCATCAGCGTCAGACTGTGCTCTTCGTGGAAGAGAGACACGCAGTTCTTTAAGGTATACATTTTGTTTGTATATAATACAGCTTGTCAGATCAACAGATGCCCTGACGTTTTCTCTGCTGAGATATTTGAAAGCTGCATCTTGCTACCAGAACTTTATTTGGTAGTGTTTTATCTCTTGCTAGATATTTCTTCATATGATGTGAAAAAATGAAGTTCTAAGAGTGAAAACACACATATTCCCCAAGCTCAAAAGCTTCCCAAAAGATTCCACAACTGTAAACAGCAATAGTAGTGCCTTTTTCAACTCCTCATTTCATCCAGCATGAGTCTCTTTCCAGCGCTCACTCCCTACATTTTTCTTCTCAAAATAACAAAACTTTGAAGGAAAGAAGCACTTAGAACTGCTGTTAACATTTCTTCGGTATTCTAATGAACTTAATAAGCTCCCATGATGCTTCTTACAATGTAGAGAAAGCTTCAGAAATATGAAAGTGACTCTGTTTGTTCCAGCAGGAAGGAGCATTCCAAACAACGGGCAAGATCCATTAACATTAGACATGTTCTACTAATGATCGAAAGGAACTCTCAAGAGGAAACAATTATTCACTTTGATACTTTTGAATATTTTTAAACATGACTCAATTATAAGATTCTACCTGTACATTCGTTTTTTTGTTTCACCTGAAATGTTACTTGATTTATGTTGAAACCATATTTTCTCACCCAATTCTAATTTCATTTATACCACACTTCCAGTTTCCCTGTAATTTATGGGAAGTTGCAGTTCGATATTGCTCCTCTGACACCCAAACCAGTTCCACAAGCTAACAAAGTCTCCTGACTCTGCTAAGAGATTTGAGATGAAGAGTTCTTAAGAGTGTTTTTCCTATGAAGGATGTGCCCCAGGAAAAAAATAAAGAAAGAAATTATAATGATTAAAATCAAGTTGTATAAATTATTGAAGTAGATACATAAGTATCCTCATATCTTCTAAGTGCATTCAGTCAATTGATGGACTGATTTATATTTTTTAAAAATATCCTCTATTATTACTCTTGACATATATACAAATTCATGATGTATGTATGAGTAATTCCATCTCTTAAATATCCAATGCATGTATACATGTATAATCTTCATTACAGATAACTATCCAGAGTACTCACAGCATTACAAATGCAGGTATTTGAGGTAAGGTTTTAGCTGCAGATGGGGCTTGGTGAGGCTCAGTACATGCCCACTCCCAGTCCTGCCAGCAGCTCACAGGTTCACTTAATCAGTAAATCACCTCCCTCTAGTATTCCCCATTCTCCAGGAAGGAGATTTGTTACTACCCTCTCTGTAAGGTGTTTTGAAATCTAACGATTATGCAAGTGAATTATTCACATATCAATCTTCTTATTAACTGAATGTCTGACTGGTAAGGCTAACTGAATTTGCATAAATACCTGTTTATTGAATTTAACTGAAGCACAATCAAACACTTATCTCAGTTACACTTTTAAATATCTTTCAGAAAGATAAATTATTTTAAGGCTGATTTTTTCAGGTGAATAAGTAGATGCTGTTGCTAGTATGAATTACTGTAACTTGTCTGATTCCCCCAAAATACGCAGAAATGATAAGAAATTAAAAAGATTAAATGAACACATTAGCAGTAACAAGCGACTTCAATTTACAAACTAATTGGGATAGAGGAAAAAAAGATTAAAAGGAAGAGTTTTTAGACTGGTTTCTTACTAACAGGGAATCCTAAATGAAGCTAATAGCATGGAAAGGCTAAAAAAGAGCACCCATGATTTGATCACAAGAACTTAAATACCACAGGGTAGTCCACAGACCCTGCCTGTATTAGTTCTGAGTCAAGGGCCTGATCACATGGACTAATTTCCAGATTGCTGTAATTTTGCTCATGCTTAGGAGTCGTAACATGGGAAATAGTGTGCTTTACTGGTTCAAGACTCACCAAGTCCTCTAGAAACCAGTGCAGACTTCCCTGCTGTCCTGTAACAGGAACAGCTGGGCAGGCCATCAGCAGGTCTGTCATTGCTCTTGTCCAAACCAGCAGTGAAATGCAAGGAACCACCACCACTCCACATTCACCATACACTCCTCTGCAATTTTTACGTTATAGCAATGCCAGCATCTCCTTTTCAGGCACCTCTATGCAAACACACACAAAATAAATAAATCACAGATTTAATAGATCTTTGGGCACAATTAAGAAGCTGAGCTAGCTTCAGTGTCCCATGTCTCGCATACTACACCTACAGGAATATATCATCTGCTGTATAATCACACCAGCTGGATCTTACCCTGGATTTTCACAAGCAAGGACTGATGACTTCCACTACGACCTTGTGTATCTGAAATTAATAACAATAAACTGGAGAAATGAATGTAATTACTTTGTTAATAGTCTATCTGGTGATGAATTTACTGATACTTCAATTATAAAGCCAATTCCTTATATTAGTACTAAAATAACGTTGTTATTCATTCACAAAGCATTCATTACAACCCTCAGCCCAATGTTCTGTAACAGAGGATTACAAACTGAAGCCTTAAAATTATGTCAGGCAGATTTTTCATAAATGTGGAAAAGCTTACGATTAAAAAAGAAGAAGAAGAGAAAGGGAGAAATAGAGAAGAAGACAGGCTGGAGGACCAGGGGCACTAACTCAGTCAAATTCTTATTTACATTGTGCTTCAAAAAAGAAATGCTAGACCAGATCTACTTCAGCCACCTCACAAATATCACATGATCATGGACAAAAAGGTTATGAAGTGGCAGTTTATTTTTAAAACACGTATCCAGATATTCTTCTTTTCCCTAACCGAATCCATCCCTTCAAATATTTCTTCTATAATTAGCTAAAACTTCAGTCCTTTCTAACTATAGAATTTAATAATCTTTTTTCTGTGTTTTAATTTCATGATCATCTAAAACTCTTAAAGGAAGAGGGTGCAGGTCATCATTAAATAACAGCTGGTTTTATATTTCCATCTTTCTACCACACTCATAGCTTATGGAAAAACATTTTCATGGTATCTTCTTTTTGGTTGTTTGTTTAATTTTACTGTCTATTTTCCCTAAACAAATAGAACAATAATAGAAAAAAAGGAAAGAAAAAAAAAGACTCCACAAAATTTTGACTTAGGAAGAATGCCTGAAGCACAAAAGAGCCACACTTGAGAACTCACATGAAGGATGAGTGTGCATTTAGTTGGCTGAAACTGCAGCTAGGGAGATAAGGCGTTAGCTCTAGTTTCCTTTCTGACCTTGGGCAAGTCATTCACTTGTCTGAATGCTTCAGCTCCTCTCATTCACAAAATGAGGATGATAATATTCCATTAAATAGAGCCTCTTCTATATCTGACTTTTTAATCTCAACAAATTTGCAACCTAAAATAACTAACTCTTGGATTATGCAACATCTAGCACCGTGCAGGCTCACCCTCAGCCTTGGTCTGTGAGTTATTTCTTCACACAGTAACAGTTCCTACAACTGAAGGAACAAAAGTTTTGTCATGCCTCAAAATACTGCAATGGGAGAAGGGCTCAGTAACACAAAATCATCTTCCAGGTACCTATGAAAACACACACCTTGCACGTGCGGGCACATACACAACACATACAGGTGTAACACGGCCTGCCCAGAAATTTGAGCAAAATGAGTAAGGAATTTTAACCATCATTAAATGACTATCAGTGTACCTTGAGGAAGGTGAAAAAAGTCAGGTGTAAGTCAATAAGCAACAACAGCTAATGTAGAACCTCAAAAAAAATTCTACATACACATTTAAAACTCTTTGCCACCAGGGAATATATGCTAAAAGCACAAATCCTAGCATGATTTCACCATGATTATAGAGACAGATTTTTAAATGTGAAAGAGAATTGTCAAGATATGCCTCACACTTTTCATTTTTAAAGGAATTTTAGCAGAAAAAATCTTATTTTTTCATATTAACAAACCTGAACTGCCACTTTTTTATACAAAGGATTTATAGAAGTAGAGATTGCATAACATAGGGAAAACAAGTTACTCAATGGATTGAGTAGTCTTGTGATTTAGTAGAGAAATAAAGCTGATATTCTTTAAGAAGAAATAAAGAAGCAAACTCTTTGAGGCGTTAAAAAAAAGTTCTAAAGGGAGTACAGAAGGAAAATGCTACAAAGGATGTGTGACCTCCCATGACCTATATAACAAATGACCAAGCACCTTGGACTAAGAAAGACCAAGGCAGTAAGGGATTTAAGACAGAACATCTTTTTTTTTTTTCGAGCAAGGCTACACAAATGTATGATAAAAGCACCAAACAGCCTGCAATCTGAACAAGCAGTAAACATTATGAATTTTTTAAAGTGTATTTGAAGGATAAAAATCTTGCATGAGAAAGGAGCGAGGCGAGTGGCTAATTAGGACCAGCAGGCAAGGCAGGCTGCCTGGGCTGCTTCCTTCGCATAGCTGCAGACACCCACCTGTAGCATGCAGAGCAGGCGGGCTGGCATCATCACGCCAAAGCATTCTTGGTGCTGGCAGCACGGAGTGCATTTATATCAGGCTTCGGTAGCTACATGCTGCAGTCTTCCACTACAAATCAGCCAAAAAACACCCTTCAGTTATGCTGTACACATAGCAGTGCTCCCCCTAATCTCAGGAATGCATGCAGGAGCTTTCCAGGAGTTACTGAAGTTTAATTTTCTGTTTGTCGCTAAACAGCAATCATCTATTTTCAATTCCCACCCCCCCCCACCATGCATTTTTCTATGAAAAAATTATTTCAGACCTAGTGAAGGTGGATGAAAACAACCACTATGTGTAAGACTGCAGAAATATTTTCAACGCAATGGGAAATTTCCCATTCACACATACTTTTCTAAAAAGCCTCTAAAATAACCTAAACTTGCCATTCTTTCCTCTAAAAGGAAAGTGTTTACTATTCACAAGTTTGAGGATGAAAAAAAATATTACTGGGATTTTTTTATAAGGGAAAAAATTGAACTATACAGCATGTCACACTAGTCGGTTGGTGTGAAAATCCTAAATATCCTTCTAATATTTATGTAAGTTCATTACTTTAATGTCACAAGTATCTGAATTTTGGAGACCGAGTACTTGGGCTTCTGTATTTGAAACTATCAAAGAATTCAATTAGGAAAAAAAGCAACTGAAATTGTCACTTCTGGCAGTCACTCAGGATTTAGTTCCCTGCATTCACCAGACCACAAATGACTATCTAAAATTGCTTAAGTTTGCTCATAACAGGAGAAAAAAATAATAATCTTTATTTTCCAGTTCCATTAAGCAATCTCAATTTTGCAGGATGTAACAGTGAAGTTTGCACATTAAGTTCCTAGAAGCTCAATTTTCTTTTAGAAGGTGTTGGGGGGAAGAGGAGGAAAGTGGCTTTCCCTTGGAAAAGAAATAACCAAATGACAGTGCCATGTACAAATGTACGCTACAAAATGTAATTTTTCCGTGGCTCAACTACAGGAAGAAGGGAGGTCAAAGATGCTATTAAAGAAAAAGAGGATCTATCTTAGGCCATTTAAATAATAATGCATGATTGCTTCGTGCGGCACACTTTCTACTGCCTCATTCAAAAGGGTTTGAAGTAATGAGATTTTCACAGTTATCTTTTGAAGCATATTCAGCAACCTAATGGCTGAATCCAAACCTGAGCAAAAGTCCTGCAAAGAGTTCTCTACCCCCGAAATGAAAGAGCTGTGAAATCAAAGACGGTGCAGAATTAGCCCTATCCACCACATTCCCAACCAAAAGGGAAGAAACATCAGAAAAGTGACATATGGGGAGAGTGTAAAATAAATAAAATTAACATTAATTTATATTATACTCTGGAGATGTAGGTAGGCAATGAAAGCAAGTCACCTTAAGTACTACATATAAAGAAAGTAGATCTTGGATGGCTGGGAAACAGTCGTTCAGGATCAGAGCAAAAAGACAAGGAAAAGGTCACACATGAACATACCCATGCTTAATAAGCATTTGGAAAAGCTCATGTTGAAAGGGGTGCCCTGGCTAGCCAAAGGTTACAAAAACCCCGCAGCAGACCTCCGAACGCAGTGTAGGAAGTCCAGCCCGCCGGAGAAAGGGAGTTTAGCCCAAAGGCACCTCAGTGTCTACAAGCACAGAGGTACCCGGGGACAGCTCTGCAGACCCAGAGGGACCAGATTGTACACCCAGGAAACCAGAAAATAAAATAAAATCAGAAAATAAAGAAGCCACCGCAATCACCAGGAGATGAGCACCCCAGTAAAAACTCCCAGCATGATTCAGCATGCCGAGAAGCTTTAATCGGAGCCAAATTCCAGGGGAAATAGATCTCTCAGAGGCTTACAGGACAGATAGCTGGAAGTCTTCTATTTGCAGAAAAAAAGTAGAAGGAAATCTAGTACATCTGCAGTTTTTGCATGTTGATGGAGTATTCAACTATGGCCTCATCTTAATGAGAGTAAGGTTTTAACAATGGCTTCATCATTATTGATGCCTGTAGTTAAGCATAGCTGGCATTTTCTATTTAAGGTCCCATTTTTCCTTACAGATAAATCTGTCTCAGTGTAACTACTTACATTTTCCAAATGGGATATTGAATTTTGTATGTTTGTTGATTTTTTATTTTTTTTTTATTTTTTTTTTTTTTTTTTAAGTCTAGGGTAAAGCGGTTGAGCCATTTTTTTTTGGCATGAAGTCCAATGAAAATATGTTTTGCGTGTGCTAACATTTGCCGAGCAGTCTTATCTAGCACTTTCATGTAACATGCTACAGCAGACACACGACTCTGCAAAACTGGACAGTAGCCATTTCCAACTAGATTTCCAGCATTAGCACTTGCTTTTATTCTAAGACCCAGTTCATATTCACACGGGGACTAACACTACCTCACCTTGCAGGGGTACCATGCTAACTAATTCATGAACAATTGCAAATCAGCACTGAAAGCAACATGGGAAAAACTAGGATGCTTTTTTTTTCCTTTGTTGATGCAATGTTTCAGCGGCACTCCATAAATAACACAGGAGCAGACTAAAAGAAACACTGGCCTGTTACTTACCCAGTAAGAACTCTGTACAATGAACAAAGCAAAGGTTGCCTGGAGTGAGGAAAAGGGTGATTTAAAGTTTCATAGGTGACTTTGGTCCTGGGTCTTGTAAGTGCTTCACTTTTTAATTTTGAGCACTTTTTTTTTTTTTTAATATCGGTATATGTTCATGCAAGGTCAGTTGTATATAAATTAGACTAATTTAACATTACTGGGTGGAACTCAGACTAGGACGTAGAAAATCCCCTACAACACAGATGAAATTTAAAGGCTTCCTGGCTGTAATTAAAGGTATGCTAAATTGATACAGAGGCAAATCTGTCTGGAGGGAACATAATGACTGCCCTTGTAGCGAGTCAATCCAGGCAGAGAAGTGCTCACACCCATAATGTTAAAGTCACCTGCTCACATAGGCAAAAACCACATCAAAGGAAACCACAGGCAGTGAACACATTTACCGTCTCCATTTGCCTGGTTATCACCAAACAGCAGTCTGAGGATCGTTACCAGTCAGAAATAATCAGAACTGCTACCAGGCCCTCTAGAAATGGAGTAAAAACATAACATGGAATGTATCCTTCAGGATGAAAAGCCTGTAGGAAGTGTGTAAGCCTGCAGGACTTGATGGCAGCAGAGATTTTCTTGTGGAAGACCAGAGGCACTACTAAAAGCTTGTGATTCAGAGAGCAAATTCTTCAATACTAAGTATGATTTATTTTCTCAAAAGGTACACAGCACTCAGACAAATAGGCTTAAAGTAGCAGAGACTGAGGCGTACCCTGCTACTGCTCGCAGGTGTAGTTTAACCCTGGTGCTGGGCGCTCTGGGCACCAGGTCAGGGCCCCCAGCCAGCCCTGCAGCCTGTGGCAGCTGCCTGATGCTCCCCGCAGCCCCCCTGCTACTGCTAAAAACCCCCACCTGGTCAAGGATTTGTGGGGTGCTCTCTCTTAGCCCCTCACGTTATGCTTCTTGCTGGCATTTCCCTACTCTCAGTTCCCCTCTCTCCCTGCTACATACTTGACACCTCACGATGGGCTCTAAGGAGGCAGGCACATGCCATAATCAGGCACAATAATTTGGGCACCAAGGAAAGGATTTGTCAGGCACAGAGAGAAGCTTGGTGCCAGCCGAGGGACACAAGCAAACCCTGGTAGCTGCACAGCCCCGGGCTGTTTCCATCCCTCCTGCTCCCAGGCTCGTACTGAGGGTCACAGTGTCCGAGGCTGGAAGCTCTGCATGCTCTTACCCATCTGCAGCTCTCCTCCTCTCCCTCCAGGACACAAGACTCCTCTCAGAAGCCAGATCAAAATGTTTCTTTTCACAGAAGACATCAGTCTCATCTTTCCCCAGCGGTGTTCACCTCACAATAACTTTCCCTGCCACACGAGGAGCCCCATCAAAGCACCAATCTCTCCCCCACAGAGATGTGTAATGGCACTGTAAGAGTTCAAGACGAGTGGAAAAGGAAAAAAACAAAAACCCATGGTACACCATGGTGCCCAGAAACTAGTCATGAAATGACGCTTCCAAAGATCACCAAAGGAATGACTTCAACAGTTTTGAGCAGCACCTCGTCTCCACTTTGATTCTCAGATTCAGCATTTAGCAATATTTTCTCCTGTGTTGGCCAAGCCTTCCCTTACAACGTAATTTTCACTCTCTCACAACCCAGGGGAGCAGAGTTAACACAGAGTAAATGAAATACCGTGGCTTCGCTCCGTCTTTCGCAAATGCTGGGGGTGTGAAAACGCAGAGAACAAGCCATAAACAGCAGAGAGCATAATAGCTGGGGGAAAGTGGGGAGGAGGCAGTGGCTGGGTGAGCCCTTCGCCGCCGATGGGACAGAACAGAGCCTGTACACAAAATTAATTTGCAGTATTGAGACTATGTTACAGTAGTGAAGATCAGAAGAAATATTGATAGCAATAAAATGAAGTCCTGAAGAAACTGGCACTAAATCAGAAGACAGCGCATTGACACTATTTATGTTAATTTCTTCAGGTTTCATCCCTGTTGGCATTATTGTTGACACCTCCTGTAACCAAGCAAAGAGCTCGCAAAGAGTTGGGGAGGGGAAGTAAATGACTGCAGCTGCCATTAGACTCCTATATATTGTAGTAAGCAAACGTACCAGCTCGTTATGACCTTGATCTAATAACCCCAGTAGTTGGCTCAAAGGCTCATCAAGTACTCCACTTTTAAATGGCATTTCACAGAGAATGCTTAGAAAGTTACATTTCTTTTACCAGTTTTCAATTATAACAGGCAAAAGACTACAACAGACCAGACTGGGAAAAATAAAGCTAGGGAAAGCCCAGAAAAGTGAATGAAAAGCAATAAGCAAATCTCTTTCAGCAATCAGGAAGGTTTTCCAAACTATTTAACAGGTCACAGAGAGCTGGGGACACTTACTTGGATCACCTTAGCATTAGGTAAACGTCCTTTCCAATTTCATCACGGCAGAACCTGGCTCCACAAATGTACTCTTGTGCATGTAAATAACTTTAAATAAATTACAGCAAAGTCCTGTTGGCTTGTAATTCAGTCTCTCTGACGGAACTTCTCATGGGGGCTCCTTTCACAGGGACCAAGGCTACACTGAATCATAAACTCATTTATTCAGAGCAACAAAGGCTGCATTTGGCCTCCTCCAAAGCCAAAATACCCACCACCTTCAATGGGCTTTGAACCCTCAGCTGAGTTCTCAACAGCCCTTTGCCTTGGCTTAATGTAGTCTGTAGCCATCACCCCCTCTCCTTCAGGTGCAGCGGCCATTTGGTCAAATTAACTCTTGTCAGATTCAGGTGCTGTTGTTTGGGAGCTGGCTGTGTGGCTGCCGCTGTTACATTCTCATTCTATACAGCTGCTGCTCCTTTTTAATTTGAAAATGACTTTGTTATACTTAAATTGCTTTCAAAGGAAGTCTGTCCAGGCCAGCAGATGCACTAATGAGGATTCTTTATCTTTAAAATGTGTGAAGGGTAATTTCCTTGTTTCATTTAATTTTAGAAATATTTTAGTCCGTTATTTTTCAGTTCATATTTAACACCAGAATGAAGGGACAGAAACATAAGATTATTTGTTGTAATCTTTAATGGATTAGTGGTATTGATCAGAGAGCTTTGGGTGCTGAAGCGAATTTGTCCCCTAATCTTATAGATATGTTTATCTATTTACCAAGAAATCAGAGTAGCAAGCTAGCAGCAGTATGAGGCCAAGGACTAGCACTTCTGCTTCCATAGCTGGAAACAAGCCTTAAGGAAAGGAAATAAATTATATATCACCATGCATGAGGGTGGGGATTGCTATTTCCTTCTATAACTCAGAAGTTCACTTAACTTCATCTAACCAGAGCAGTTTTATCAGGGATAGAGAAATGCAAGACAACATTCTGTATTAAATTAGGTAGTAACCTGTACAGTGCATGTTAATGGGAAGAAACGCTGCATCACAGGGATTTCTTTCTGTTTTAATTAGATGCAATCAGTTTGACAAAAGGACACTGAGTGGTCTTGATTTTCATTTCAGAGAGATGTGATCATACTTACAATGTATTTGTAAGGCAATTAAAAAAAATTCCATATTAGATTATTAAATTAACTCTTTGCATATATCATATTGGTAAATTAAATCTAAAGTGACCTTGGAAGAAACAAAGTTTCAAATTTTAGAAAGAATAAGTTTTTGAAGGGAAAATTAAAGTATACTGAGTTTCACAATGTGTTCACTATGGGCTCTACACAACATTTCAGCTCTTCTCACTTGCTTTGGTCTATCTGGATCTGAAATCCAGAACATTTGGGCCCAGGATGTTATTCTCTAGCCATTTTCTTTCAAAGTACTTCCAATTTGCATGATTTTAACATCTCCCATCACCACCTGTCTTGTCCCATTGCTCCCAAACCCTTTACAGAGAGAGGTTTCTGGGATTCTGACTTAATTCGCAGTAAGAAAAAAAAAGTCCGGACACTGGCTATCAGCCCTCTGGCAGGGAGAGACCCCACCAAGCTGTGGCAAAGAGGATCAGAAAGGCAAAGTGGACTGCAAGACCTGTTTGGGCATGGTGAGAGCTAGAAGAGGGCTCGTCTCAGCACTGGTGGAGCTAAGGAGGCAGTGGGAGCTTGCCCAGAAGGTTGAGGAGGGGAAGAGGGCCGGCATGGCTCTCAGCTGCACAAAGGTGAAGGGCAAAGACTTCAGTGTCCAGCAAAGAAGATCCATGATGAAAATGGAGTAGGGAAAACAGAAATTCTCTTTATGTCATGGATCTTGAGAAGCTCCAGCACTTCTAGTCATGTGGCAGAGACAGTGTACCATAAGAATTGTAATATTGTGAAAACGAGCACTGTAAAGTAAGCTGAATAGCCAAATGAGCCAGAAAGAATGCAAACCACCAGAGCAAAACACAGACTTCCTATAATCTGACAGGACAGACAGCTATCTTGCATGAAGTGTATTTTAGAAAGTGGCAAGCTGGATTCAGATATGATAATGTTTCCATTATCAAGACTTACATATAATATTTGCTTCTGGAAATTAAAGTTCACTGCATTGTGAATAAGGTATTTGCACAGAATAACTTCTGATCTCTTCGCCTTTTCTTGCTGCCTGGTTCCTTGTTCCTACCACCAAACTCCCATCTCAATCTGTATGCGTCAGTCCTTTTCTTTTATCTGAATCTGATGCCACTACTTATTCACAGATTATTTCAGCTAAACTGATCTTTGCTCAAGAGATGGTACTTCTGCTGGGGACTCGGGAGGCTGAAATGTTTTTTAGCGCTGCTACGGCTAAAATGTGTTCGCTGGGACCGATCCTGTTCCCACTTGCTTCAGCTTTTCTTCTGTGGGTGTAATGGTTAGACAAGCACATCTGTTTTGTCCTGTGTGAACGACTGCAGGTATTTTAGAAGCTAAGGAACTACAGAGTTCCTTAGCTTCTTAGTTCCTTAGTTCCTTAGAAGTTTAAGAAACTACAAAGGCCTGGCAGCACTGACTGGAGAGGTTTTCCTGAAGAACTGCTCTGAACCACTCCCACGAGTAACTCTGTAAGCAGCACATTAACCCCAAACTTCAGGAACCACATTCAGCTGCATCAAAAGCATCCCACTACAACAGACCTCCAGTTCCTCAGGACACCCTGAACCCAGATGTATACTCTTCTCATTTGGGGTTAGGAAAAAATACACTTAGAGGTATGTAAACATCATTCTACCTCTCTGTTTCATAGAGTGAAGCAATGAGGTTTCTGCAACTTAGGATCAGTGCAGTCTTCCAAGTAGCAACATTTTTATTTTCTCTGGTTTAGATGAATTACCATAAAGACTTGTTTCTCCTGGTAGCTGCAACGAAACAGTTTAGGAAAGTTCCTTGTGGCAGGAAATTCACCTTTTTTTCCTCCACCTGCTCCAGGTTGGGCATATGCTCAAACACAGACAGGTTCAGAAGACAAAGCAATGAGGTCTATAAAGGGCATTATCACTGGAAAGAGACACGGTGATTTATAACCTATACTCTCTGAGCCAATGCTTTATTGCAAGGAAAGGCCTAAAGCTACGAACGTTGTGCCAAGAATACCAAAAGACTGACATCCACTAGAAGCTAAGCTTTCGTGTTCGATAAACTGGTAATCATTGCTTGTATTTTTCAACAGAACAGTTGCAAAGATAATGAAAAACTCTCATCAAATGATTAGTTTTTCCTCTGCTTTTGGTGGTGGAGGTAACAGGAAAGGGAGTAAGGACAAGGGGAGGCCAAAAGTTAGCGGTGTGTCTTTCACCCTCAGCCAGAACAAAGCCTACCCACTTTATTCTGACCTGAAGCAACAATAAAAACCACACATTCAGCTAGATGTAAATGCTGTCAAGTGCAAACATCGTTTGATCGGTGCTCACATACACACTAATCTCTGTGCTTTATCATTTTTTCCCAGTGCTGAGGACATTCAGGCCTGCTCCCCTGCAGAACCATCCCACTTCTGCACGAGCAGAAGAGTCTGCTTGTAAGAAACGTAAACCTTAAAAAAAAGATGCTGCGGAAACTTTGGAAATGGAGCTGTTGTCAGCAGAGATTAAATTGTGTACCAACAGCACGACATTTATGCACTGCTACTTAAACGGTGACAAATGGCTGCAAACACGATAGTTTCAGGGTCTTTAATCTAAATGAATGGTGCTTTTAGCCTACCTCTGACTGGAATTCAGTTCGGAAATAAAGAAGCATTTCCTACGCAGTTGTGTACAGAAGCAAACCAGCAAGGACTAAAAATTGCAGCTATCTGCAGCCCTGCCCCTGCACTGCGTGGCTGCCGTCGTGTGGCTATTCCCCTCTGAGTCCCGAGCAATGCCTGCAAAGGAAATTAAGTTTTTACCTACTTGTCAGCCTCACACAAAGTGTTTGCAAGGAGTTTTTTCTCCTCTCTCATTTTTCTTCGCATAACAACATGCATAATGTAAGCTCATTTAAGGCAGCAGAGATTACATTAAAATGTGATTTTTTAACATTACAAATATCTCAGATGGCGAGTTATCCAAAAATCTTTTCAATCATTATCGGTTTAAATGCGATATTAAGTACTGGAGGAAACCGATGGCATAGGTAGTTTATCCTCCTCTAAATTCACTCTTGCATCATCCTCAGAGTCTCTCAGCTGAAGGAATTAAAAGCGCAATTCTTACAAACAAGTATTTGCAAAGTGATTTTTTAGTGTTTATGGTCTTGTAATACAATATTTATAAAACAATCTAACTGCAGACTTCCAAAGGTGTTCTTCAGCTGATAGCACAAGAGAAAAATTCACTCTGTTATGCCCCCCAGTCCTCCCTGGTCTCAATCAGTGGCTTCACTGTGTTGCTTGGGGATTTCCAAACTGGAAATAAAAATAATAAAAATAAAAGATAAAAAAGATAAAATAATAAAGAGAGAGATATAAATAATAATATAAATATAAATAAAATAAGAGGTAAACATTTTTAAAATAAAGTAGGAAAGAAGGAGGGGGGAATGGGAAAGGGAAGGGGAAGGAAAAAAGGGAAAGGGAAATGGAAGGAGGGAAAGGGAAGGAGGGAAGGGGAAAGAGAAGGAGGGAAGAAGAAATGGAAGGGGAAGAGAAAGGGATAAGGGAAAGGGAAAGGGATAAGGGAAAGGGAAGGGATAAGGGAAAGGAAAGGAAGGAAGGGAAAGGGAAAGAAGAGGGAGAGGGAGAGGGAGAGGGAGAGGGAGAGGGAGAGGGAGAGGGAGAGGGAGAGGGAGAGGGAGAGGGAGAGGGAGAGGGAGAGGGAGAGGGAGAGGGAGAGGGAGAGGGAGGAAAGGGAAAGAAGGGAAAGGGAAAGAGAAGGAGGGAAGAGGAAATGGAAGGGGAAGGGGAAGGGAAGGGATAAGGGAAAGGGAAGAGAAAGGAAAAAGGAAAAAGGGACAGGAAAAAGGGAAGGGGGAAAGGAAAGGGAAAGGGAAAAGGGAAAGGGAAAAGGATGAGATGCGAGGGTAAGAGCCGGCTCTCCCCGCGGGCGCGGCCGGCCGCCGCAGCCGTGTGCGACAGCACCGCGGGCTGACGCCGCCACCTGGCGGCCCCGAGCCGGCAGCGCCGGGCGGGCGACGGGGAGGGAACGGGCCCTGCCCGCTCGGGGCCTCCCCTCTGCGGTCGCTTCTTCAGCGGGTCCTGTGCACCGGGGCCGGGACGTTTGGGGCTGCCCGAGAGCTGGGGGTCACGTCCAGAAGGCGCTGGGCCGCTCTGTGTGGGCGAAAGCCGTCGTGACGGCTCAGAAGCGGACCCAGACAGGGGAAAGGTGAAGCAAACGCCTCTCTAAAGTAGTGTCAGGACCAAGCAGTTCAGGTGGGGTAAGATTCATTAGGCTTTTGCATGAATTTTCAGGGCAACAAGTGCATACGAGCACCCTGTTTGAGTGCACGTGTCTGTCAGTCCACGCCAACGTTTTTGTCCTTCAGGTGGTTTAACCAGGTCTGGCAGAGGGGTAGCAAGCTGAAAGGCCCCGTGTGCCTAGCACAGATCAGGAATGCAAACACTTTGACAGCGATGATCCTCTCGGCACCCCCAGCACGAAGAAAGCTGCAGTACGAATCAGAGCTCAGGCACTACACGGGCACAAGACCATGCATGGGACACCAAGCTTCAGGCGTTTTGTAGTTCTCCTCTTTACTTCAACGCATTTCTCTCCATCGCTACGTTTAGCAGCTGGTTTTCCTTCTCAAAGCATTTAATTTACTGTATCTCAGGTGGTAAAAAGCAGACGGGGTGGAATGTTGATTTGATTTAGAAACAGGGTCAGCAGTGGGTTTCATTTGGAAAGGAGCACAGAGACAGGCCTGTCTTTTGAAGGAAACAGCAAGATCCCAGGCAAGGGGCTGTATACCCAGCACACTGGACTAGGTGCTCATACCCCACAAAGTAACCTCAAACAAGGTGTACCTAAGAAGCTGTCATGAGTTTCTAAAATGCCCAAAGTGTCTGATGCCATCCAGTGAAGGGTTCTGAAATGAGAAAAGGCTGTGGATTTTCCACCTTGCTCCCAGCTGGTAATTGCATTCATTACTGTTAGTGTGTATATGAGACCATGGCATGCTGCGCGAAGATGTATTTTGTTATGCAGGATAGAGATGAAGAACTTAGGCAATACTGGCAAAAGCTTGGCAGGTACTTTAGTGTCACAAAACTCAAAACTTATGGTGAGCTGAGATCTGTGTTGCTCTTTATCTAATTCACTAAAGCTGGAAGGGTTCAGAAGCAGGGCAGTTTTGCCCATGCCCGCTACAGATTCAGTTCTCTAACACGATCGCTGGATTTCAGTAACTCTTTTCTTCTGTTCATATCCATTAAAGTCTTCTCTTTGGTGCCCACTGTTTCTCAAAATACACATGGATGAGCATCAGAGGATTTTTCTGCAACACATTTGGTAAGCTCTACAATGCTGAGATTAGAAAAGGACACTACACCAATGAAAAACAAAATCCTTATAAAGCCTTTGATGAAAACATGAGGTTAGTGCATTTCCTTCAATATACTTTGATTTTTCAAATGCACTATTCCAATCACTTCTCAGAAATGATTTCAACGTATTTGAAGTAATAACTTTCCACATATTATCAACTGATACATATGTAACAGCACATCATCTTATTAAAAACATTTCCAGGGTTTGCAGAAAGTAAAACTTGGATTCAAATAAGCATGGCTTCAGTTCTGCAGATCAAAAGCTACCCCAGCTAGTGACTCATAGTACTGGGCCATCTGGTGACTTGCAGGAATCTCGGACTGGTTTATGAACAGCAACCTAACCCCTCTGCACATGCTTTGGAAGTGGGTGGACTCATGGGATCTCTTACACCAAAATATTATATGAAGCTTCACTACGTTTTAGCATATGCAACCTGTTATTTGTAAGTGTACGTTTGCTCTCTGTCAGCACCCAACTCCTCTCTGTTGAGCAGGTCGTGCCTTATAGCTTCAAGCAGTTAACGTATGCAGGAGAAACCTACTTTGTCATTTGTGGCCATTGGAAGCTGTGAATTTTGTCAACACTACATCCGAGTGTCACAGCGATACCCAGAGGTGCAGCCCGGTCACCATCACACTAAGTACAGGCACTGCCTCCCAGGAGCTAATTCACAATGAATAATATAGCTGAAAAACTTAGTCTGCTTGAGAAATACCCATGAGCAGATTTCAATTTCTTCAGCCATAATCATTAGTCAAAATATGCTAGAGTAAAGATAGGGTGAAAGAGATTGAGAGGGAGAAAGAAGAGTCAAAAAATAATGGGGATCCTACCTGCATTTCTGGATCACATAGCATGACTTTGTGTTCCTAATTACTATTCCTCACGTCCAGTGGATTAAATTAATTTGGGCAGAAGAGAGAGAAAAGGTTTTTCCAGACTCTGAAACTAGCTTAGATCAGAACTAAAAACTTGTATATATCTGAGCACTTTCCATTCCAAGCGCAAATTTGACTTCCGTAATTACATTTTTATATCATACAGAGGGACCAGAGTGCCTGTAAGGAGAGGTGGAAGATCCCTCTCAGCACCCGTTCCAGATGCAGGATGCTCCAGAGAAAACCACACCATCCACACATGCTCCTGCCCTGTGCTCACACGAGGTCCTGGGTGCCCGCCTGCCCCTGCAACATCCCAGCGTGTGATGCAAATATGAAGGCGTCCAGGGCAGCCACGAGCTGGGAACATGGGAACAGCTCGCAGCGGACATCCAGCTGTCCTGTGGCAAGGCACACCCGCGTCCTGGCCTGGGGATGCTCACACCTTCGCCCAGATGGAGCCTTCCACCCTCAGAGCTCTTCACCCATGGTGCCCCAGCTTTAATGCCACTGAAACAAGGGAAAATTATCCATGACAGGAGATACTAGTCACCAGTGGAGTGGGTCAGCCTACAAGAAGAAACAGAGTAGGACCAACAGATTCTGCAATACCTACTGTTAACTGCTGCGCTTTGTGTTAACGTAATGTTTTTCCAAACACACGGGACATGTCAGACTGTATCAAGTATAAACATACCTAAAGGAGAGTCTTGCTGCTTCTGTGAAACACAAGCAGAGCTAATAAGACCTAATTCTGCGCTCATTCCATGTCCGTCAGAGTGACTCTACGCTGACTGCCAGCAGGCTGCTGCAGAATCACACCAATACACTTGCACGATAATATTGCCCTGAGCATAAGAATACTTGATAGCGGATCTATCCTTTATCTGGTGACTTCACTGCTGCAGGTTTATGGCCTTGAGGATGTATATGCCACTTTTTTTCAAGTCTAACGTCTGTTCTGCAATCTGAGTTTCTCTAGGAAAGCAAAAGGAACTAAATTGTATTTTACCATTAACTATTAAATGGAGTTTTGTTTTGGTCTTGTTTGGTTTTGTTCAAGTGAAATTAAAACTTTTTTTTTTTGTATAAAAATGAGCAACTGGTACTTACAAGATTGTATGAGTGAACTGGTTGCCTGACTCGCAATGATCATACACAATTTTTAAGACTGTATACTGAAACATCCAGTGTCTGCCTTCCTCCTAGTCCTCCACAGAATAGTAATTTTGGATTTCATAAAAAGTCAGCCTACTTCCCTCCCTCCTATACAGCAAGTTTGGCAGCTAAATTACTGCCACAGATGTGAGCATGAGCATATGCGTGCTCTGTGCCGTATTAGTAAAATTTTTTGACAGGCTTCTTTATTTTTCTTAACGTGGGAGAGGGATGCTTGTTATATTTCCTATACACCTGCAGTTAACAATGAATATCAGACACAGTAATCAGTCAGAACTAAAAACATATTTTACAAATTCAAAATCTACACGTTCCTTTCAGAAATATGATGTTTTGGGTAAATAATTGCTTGGGATTTTCTAGAAGGAAGCTTATCAACCCAAGCACCTCCCAGGCAAGCAGCAGTTCAGTCAGCTAAGGACACAACTCTGCATGGAGCTGCTTCAAAGACGGAAAAGATAACTAGAGAGATCTGCCTTGGAGGCAGGTCATCAGCAAGGGGATGTCTCCTAGACAGGTACCGGTTCTTGTCTGCCTGGAAAGTGAGTTACAAGCCTTTGTACAGCACCTTTCAGGCAAGCAACTTACTGAGGTCTGCCTAGAAGGCAGGTCAGCATGCAGATGTGCCTAACAGGCACAGAACTGCGCAAGCCTGCCTCCCCGTGCCTTCAAAGATCTCGAGACAAGTTAAGAATTTCATTTTAATGATTTCAGCAGAAAGCCATTATTTCCTGCAAGAAATCATTTCCAGTACAGTTGCTGGATATGGCAGGCTGCTGTTTCTTTAACGACACATTCTTAATGCCAGATACAAGAACAGAATTCCTCTTTACAAGGGTCTGGTAGTATTCTTAATATAAAAGGAAATGTTGTTTTATAAGATTTGGCAGCGGGTTACTACAGAGAGCAAAAGAACAGTCAGGTACAACTGGAAAAAGGAAAGCTGACGGTAGGCATATGAAGAAACTCGTACTCTATCCTTATAAACACGGGTGTTGGCACACTGTTTTCTCTCACACCAATGTAAGTAACAGCAGTGTCTGCAAGGGAGGCTTAGATAGAATTGGCAAAAGCAATGAAATGAACTTTAAATATCATTCATATTAAAAGGATTTAAAATTTTAAAAATCTTCACTCAGCAAGGACTTCAGCAAAACCATAACTTTAATCACTCAACTAGACTGCTTTTTAATAAAGATGAAGAGCTTACTTTGTATATAAGAGAGGCATGGTTTCAATGTATTTTTGATTCCAACAGCTCTCCCTCAGGTATGCTCAGTTCAGGATTTCAGGTTTTCTTCATTACAGCACTATCTGCACGTTCACTTCCTACATGAAAGCTGAGGGTGAGCACGAGCTGGTAGCTCTGGACTGGCATCTGGAATGCCATGATAGCGTGTGCTGGCCCAAAATGAACCAGAAATCTTGGACAGAGACTGGTTAGCAACAGTCTGAAGCGAGAACAAAAAAGCTGTCACACTAATCAGCAGTTGTCTTTTTTTTTTGTTTTTTTTTTTTTGAAAAGGTTGTATCTCTCTAGGAAACATTCAGCAGCATCCACCCTGAGATACGAGGCAGCTTGGAAGCCGTAGGCATTTTAAAAGAAAGAGAAGCAGGAAAGAGGAGCTCCAAAGGGCTCCAAAGTGTGCTCTAAGATAGACATATGGATATTGGGCACATTTGGGGAGGGAAAGAGCGATAGCTGCAAGCTGTAGAAAAGACAGAAAAGAAGGAAATACAAACCAGTGCTCAAGTTGCTGAATTTATTGCCCTGTTCAGACCGACTCATGTAGCAACCGGTATGCTGTAAAATATTGTGACAGTGAGTTCCCAAAATACAACATCCCGAAACATTTCATAGCATTGATGGTTTCTTCAAGCATGACACCAAGTACAGCAAAGACACCGATCTTGCAGGGTATATTGAGAAAACACAAGTCAAACAGCGCTTTTTTAAGCTAACGCAAACCAGTTTGGCTTAACTCAGAGCACCAGCAAGCCACTCTTTCTACCTGCACAATCTTTAAAGACACAGATGTGAGACCCTGCAGTCATGTTATGAAGGACCACCTGGCCTGCCAACTGTCAGCAGGAACCTTAATGAGAGCGACTTATTTTTTCGGAGTGATATCCCCACAGGCACCCAACGGAAGGTCAAATAATCTTTGCAGAGGGCTCTCTGTGACTGAAAGCTTGATCTTTGGTGTGCAGTCTGTAACACGTGTGAAAGACTTACCACATAACAGAATAAAGAAGAAATGTCTATGGGTATAAACCCACAAAACCTGTCACTCATCCTTACACTTGTAAGTGTACCTGGGATCGTTCCACTCCGCGCAGACCCCAGTCTGGACGGCTCAGTCAGATTTATTTTACATGATCCTATCTGCCCTGATAAAGTGAAAAGTTCATACCGAAAGCATAATGCTGGCATCATTCCATGCTTGTTTGGCATTACAGCAGACTTTTGTAAGCTTTCAGACGGTAAGCTCTTAGTTTGTCATCATTCACGCATTATTCAATTAACTGTATTATTTTAGCTCCAGAGAGCCACTGAACAGACGTATTCATCAACAGCTGCGGCTTCAGGATCCTGAAACGCTCTTTTCAATTGAAGGACATGTTTTTTACAGAAAGTTGTATTTTAAGTAGATCACTGTTTATTTTTTCATTTATTTTTTTCCAATTTATGATTTTTTTCTACCTTCCTGTTTAGGTTTAGTTAGCAATTGACTAAAGAACTTTTTAGAAAACTCTCTGTATCCCTATCTCAAGAAAGATAAAAGTAGTGTATGTCTGAAAGTCCCACTTTCTCAAATGTGAGTAGAAAGGCAGGGATGAGATGAATTTATTCTAAACTGCCTTCCCCACACTTTTGCTGCCACGACCAAAGGAGATCCCAAAACACCTCTGAGATACTTAGCGGCTGACTTAATTCATTCAAACTGGAATAGCCCCACAATGGTCCTCTCCAGCCAGAGATCAGGCGAACACTCTGTCTTGCCAGATGCTACAAAACAGCCCCTGCATCCTCCTCATCACTAACACAGCTTGCAAACACCTGTTTAAATCTCTTTTAAAATTTTCAGGCTTTTTACAGACGTTGAACTGGATTTAAGTAGGTCTCAGAAGTTGAGTTTAAATCTGACACAGCACTTTCACATCAGGGTGCCCTTGTCTTAACCGAAAGGTGCCCAGTAATCAGAAGCCACTCCACAGAAGACTTCCAGCACATCCATCACCTCTGCTTTCACCGGAACAGAGGAGAGAGGCCGGAGGCAGCACTGGCACTGCGGGACGCTGACACTGCTGCTTGGTTGGCGGTGCCATACCAGGCATTTCTCTCTCATTTCTCTGCTTGGCACAGAAATGCTGGACTCTCTTCTTTACAACACACGTTCAAAACTGAAATAGCTTCACACAAAAAACACACACACATTCTGCTTCAACTTCTGTTACAAGAATGGAGAATGTCAAGGCATTTACCTTCATGCCCTCTCTAATATGAGTGTAATATTTCCAGCAGCAGGCTCCCAGTGATGCCAATTCAGAACTAAAGGGATTACTAACCAGTGAGGACCAACTCACTGGTTGTAGCCTGCTTTGTAACACTGAGCAATTACGGAATAACTTCAAAATTGTGCCTACAGTTCAGCAGTTGATTATCATTCCATTTATGCTATCAGTTACACTTGTGCAGAGACAGATTAACTCAACTGGCGACAATGAAGTCAGCTCTGACTCGAACCTGAGTGACTAAAACTGAATTTGTCCTCTAATCTAATTTGAGCTATGGAATCATGATCACAGGCTTCTTCGTTAACAGAAGCATAAGTGTTCAATTGAAGCACTAAGGAGAAAAAAGTGAAGTATCTAAGGAATGTCAGATTTTGAGTATCTTCTTAGGAGGACACTCAAGAAGCTAAGAGGAGGGAAAGAAACCATACAAACAACTTCAGTTGCGGTTATATTACAGAAGCTCCAGTAATTATACACTGAATTATATTCTTTCACGGCTTTTTTGGCTATCTTTGTATTTGTCAGCGCTAAGTACTTGAAAGAAACTGTTGAAAATACATTCTTTAAAGTATCTACAAAATCTTGTGCAATATAGTGTTCTTCATAAAAGGAGATTGTAAAACCACAAGTATGAAGAAAAAGCTTTCTTTCTAAGATCTAGCAATCACGGGGAGAGGACAGAACAACAACAACAAAAACACAAAACAGCCTACAACTCCATGTCTATTCAATAATATGCATTCTACTTCTACAGTAGACTCCCAGTGACTTAGAAAACTCCAGGAAGCTAAAAAATCTAGATTCTCCATCTTATAAAACATTGGAAAATGTTTTGTAACACTTAGTTTTCACACTCAGCAAACCATTAGTCTCAAGGCAAAACAGGGAGCATGGGGTAGGAGGACAATACACAAACTGACCATCTCTCTTGACAGCACCTGGAAGTGAAAAGAAACAGCGCAAGTTGACGGTACTCTGTCATAAGAAAAGTTTGAAGAGGCACATTGCTGAATGGTGCTTTGAGTGACTTTTCTTTACGAAAGCAAAGAGAGCACATTTCAACAACATATGCTTGAGGCTACAGAGGCATGGCTCAGCACAGCAAAGTACCGGAGAGTGAAAGAGCCCCTCGTAGCCAGCCAAGCTGCTACATAGAAAGACATGAGCAACCACAGCTTTCACGAAGAGTGCAGATTCTGACCAACACATGGGTTTCCATCTGTATTGGCAAAGGATCTTGGCACCCAGACCACATGATGAATGCTATAGACATCATCTTCCTGACCACCACTCAGGATGGGTGAGGGTGGATTTAATTTGCACTGAAACAAGGGAGCAGGTGGGGACAGCTCCAGCTGCATTCAACTTTAATGAACAAAAAGTCTCTGCACAAACACTGCTTGCAAAACATTTTGTTTCTGAGGGCAAGCGTACTGTCCTTACATTGTTTCAGTTTGACAGAGGAAAGAATATGCCTTGTCATCGTTCCACTGCATGCAGCCACAATCAAAAATTACTTCTGAGGCAGTTAATAACAACTTTGAGAGTATCAGCAGAATCGTGTAAAACACCACTTACATTTGGCAAGTTTAAATGGTTTTGAAATAACAGGTGAATAATACATTCGGATTTGCCTCCGTGGGCAGCCAGAGCAGAGAAAATTACTGCAAGACAAATTTTTTGACAAAAACTCAAGATAAACAACTCAGCTCCTCTTTGTCAAGAGTAACAGAGTGGGCGTATAAATAAAATGCAGTAGGCAGAATGTCTCTGGAGTTTAACAAGGCCCCTAGCACAGTACCACACAGAAAACTCATTAACACACTGGAGAATCACAGCACTGATCAATTCAGATGAAGAACAGAGATTGTAAGTGAAGAGATTGCAAGTGAAGAGATAAGTGTCATGCTAAACCTGACTGGATGGAATATCAAGAAGGGACTGGTTAGATCCCACATTAATCAACTACCAGCAATCCAGGGCAAAGCTGGGGCCGCTCCTCCCCTGCCTGGGAGATTACATTGTGGCAGCAAGCTGCTGCCTCTGATAGTTCAAAATGTAGGGAGGATAGTTATTAAAATCCGGCCTTCCAAAGTTCACCAGTCCACCTGACACGACTGAAACTCCAGAAGCCTCCAATCCACCTCATGTTTAACCTTGCATCGTTTAACATGCTCTGCAGGAGGCCTCCTTCCCCCCAGAATGTCATGTACCATTCTGTATTTATACTCCTCTGCTATCTTTTCTCCTTAAAATCATTCTCTTACAGAACCTTTGCAGGGTAAAATGCCATTTAAAAGACTCTTCAATCAACATGAATTTTCTAGAAGTCACATTTATTAAGAACTGCACTGGAAATGACAACTCAATCAACCAGGCTTGTTGCAAAGGACCGAAGTAGTTGTCACAGCCAGCCAAAGTCACACAGAGGCAGACATGTAATGAATAGTGTTTTGTCAAACGGGTTATTCTCAGCTGTGTGAACACTTCCAGCCATCAGTGTCCTTTATTTGTTTCTCTTTGCTAGATTTCTCTGGACTCTTCCCTGAATCTGTCAAATGTATCTGAAATACCTCACGTACCTCCTTTATCAAGTACTATGTAAGAAATATCCTGAATATTCACATGCAGACAGGAATGTCACGGATTACTCCACACGAGCTCTCATGCCAGTGCTTTTTCAGGTGGGAGAGCAGTTTAATTAAGCAGTTTCCACTAAAGGCTTACACAGGCACTCACGGCATCACCAAATTGCCGGGCAGGTCAATGTTCCTCCCTTGGGAGCCTCTCCCAGCCCAACTCACATGACCGAGGCCCACGGGGCACGTGCCACTTACCCGAGAAAGCCAGCGGCTGATGGAGCTCCAGGAGAGCAGATGTGACGGTGCCACCAGTCCTGCTGGCCCATGGTGGGGCTGAGCCAGGACCCACAGCAATGCAGCCTGTCCAAAGCCCACGGCAGCAAAATTTCCCTGCCAGCCCCTCTTTTTTTAGGAGAAATTAGGAGAAATTTCTTTCCTGAGAGGGTTGGGCGGCATTGGAATAGGCTGCCCAGGGAAGTTGTTGAGTCACCATCCCTAGAGATCTTCAAGAAACGTGTAGATGTAGAACTCAGTAGCATGGTTTAGTGGTGGACTTATCAGTACTAGGTTGAAGGTTGGACTAGATGATCTTAGAAGTCTTTGTCAACCTGAATGATTCTATGTGCAAATAATCCTCCAAAAACACAGGAGAGACATGGGCCACCATGTGCTAGGTGAAAAATTATAAACACTGTTCCACAAAATATTATTTTTTTCTATACAATTGTAATGTATGCCTGCTCTTGAATAAACAGAGAACTCTAACTGAACTCAGTTGGATTTGAAGGTGCAGAATGATGCCAAAAATGTTCGAGTACTATTTTTTAAAGGTATTTTTGTCTTTTTTTTTTTTTTCAGAACTGTAACAACTCTGGGCTATAGTTTCTATTGAATGGAAATATTTTCAAGGCTTCTTGACTGTGACCACAAACATTCTTAGCCACTAAATTAGATTTGTTTCTTTAGTTATCCTCTAATTAACTTGCTTTCTTCATAGATAAAGTTTAATTCTCTCACAGGTAAGCCAAATTCTCTTTTTCCAAATTCTTTCTTTTATGTACTTTCTATTAACACTGTTGTTCAAAAACTAAAGGCAAATCAAAGAAACACCAGACACTAGACAACAACTGTATCAACCAGCTATTTCATATTTCCAGTCTTTTGAATACTGTTAAATACTTCCTTACAATGACCCTCAGATATCTTTCTCTGTGTAGCATTCATGCAGATTTCAGGCAAAATTCTATCACAGCACATAAAATACTGCCCACTTTTCTTCCTACAGCCCCATTTTTACTTGTTAGTAGCAATTCAGCAAATTGTAAAATAACAGCAGTCCTGCATCTCTGCTCCTTCCTTGAGGAACATGCTCCCCCTAGCACTTGCATAAATGTTATCCCAATCAATAACCTAGTAATTAAAGTCATCAGCATTTTGGTCCTTTTACAAGTCTCCTTATAAGGAGGGGAAAACAAACAAACAAACAACCAAATTATATATATATATTAAAAAAAAAAAAAAAAAAAAAACGGTTCTTGCTTTACTTTTCCAAACTGTCTTGGAAACAGAACAGGAGTCACTCGGCCACCCCTTAGTCCTTAACCCCTGAGTTAGCTCTTGCTTTGATATCAGTGAAAATCATTTTGTGTTTGTCTGCAGATGTAGCAGCATTTTCTTTCTGAGCATTGCTTATTACATTCCCATTCCACCAGTTTATCAATAAGCCATAAATTCTGGTTGTGTTAATACCAGCAGTAGCTTTGTCTCAGGGTTCTGAAACTGCTGGGGATTTTTTTGTTGAGGGATTTCTGCTTTGTTTTGTTTTACTTTCAGTAATAAAAAAATCAAAAAGAAAAAGAAACAAAAATGGTAAGGACAGGAAAACACTGGTAAGCAAATGTCTGAGTCTGACAAACAATCAATTATCTACACAGCTCAGCTACCAGAACATATCAAGGGTGAAATCCTGCCTCCATTAAAATCAATGGGTGTTTTGTCATTGACTTCAACAGAGCTGGAATTTCACTCTAGAAATATTGTATGTGACTAAACTGGAGAAACTCACGTGGAAGACAATGCAGGCTTACACGGGAACATGTTTTCTGTGGAAAGTAAAAATGCTGCTTGTAAGTACTGAAATTCAACTTCAGAATATTCTAGATCATTTACTTTGCAAAAGGCTATAATAGAAATGTTAGTCCTATGGCAGTGTGATACAATTACATTCACATACTCTAGGGAAAACTGCCACTTTTTGATTTTGAGCACAGCTTTGCCCAGCAACTGATGGTGAAGGGCCTCATCCTGCTCTGCACCCCAAAGGAATTCCTTTGGATCGATGGCATTGCTCGTGCATTTTTGCCTGCAACCTCTGCCCACAAGGAAGGTGCAACAAATGTGACCTGGCCCTGTGGCATCCCAGTTCATACACGTGGCCTCCCGATGCTGGGACGTGGCTGTATTTTGAGAGGGCATGACTCCCCGCCAAGTATGTTACAGCAGCTGTCCAGCCTAAGTGTAAGACACATGACTGAAGAGGTACGACTCTGCTAATCCACCCCCGATTTGGGAGGAAGGATTCGTTTTTAGACACCACCATCACAAATAAGCTTTGTGGACTGTACTAAACTGTGTAGTGAGGATGCTTAATCAGGCAGAGATTATACATTCGAAAAAACCTGCACCGTGACCTTTCCGGAGTTTCTGAGCGCAGACAGCCTGTCCAACTTGTGTGGAAAAAGAGAGGTGTAATAAACCAGTGCTGACGATGACCTTTTAATAAGTAAATGGTTGAGGTAGGCGTGCATTTTGAACAGAGCAAGAAATTGGATTTGTATGTATGCCTGGTGCTTGCTGGGGAAGGTGATTAGATCCACCCTGCTGCTTATATTATTATTATTATTATTATTACTACTACTACTACTACTACTACTATCTGACTGCAAGTGCTGGAGCAGTGCCCTGAGGGCAGACCTGGAGCCAAGTGCTCACAGCCCTGTCAGGGTCAGAGCTGGCTGCATCCCAGTGGCCAGGTCCCAGTAACGGGGTCCCGGTGCCGGTCCGGGTGAGGCCAGGGTCTCCCTTTCCCTGGGGCAGGACAGAGGCACGGGTTCCCTCCTTGGGAGCCAAGCCGAGGCCCCCGGCAGTGACAGGTGCAGCGGCCCCCGGCTGAGGGCCGCAGCGAGCAGGGAGCGCGCATAAAAGTCATGGTGCGGCGGGGCAGCAGGAGGCTCCATGAAGGCCGGCGGGGGGGGCAGCGGCGGTGGGCTCCGGGCAGCCCCCGACAGCGGGCAGCGGGAGGAGGAGGCGTCGGAGGGCAGCTGCGGGTGGAGGAGGGCGGCAGCGGGCAGCAGCCAACGCCCGGGAGCGGGACCGCACGCAGAGCGTCAACACGGCCTTCAGCACCCTGCGCACCCTCATCCCCACCCAGCCGGCCGACCGCAAGCTGTCCAAGGTGGAGACGCTGCGCCTGGCCTCCAGCTACATCTCACACCTGGCCAACGTGCTGCTGCTGCAGCAGGCACAGGATGAAGGGACCCCCACCACCACTGCCACCACCACGACACCCTGCCTGCAGCACCCCGCTGCCACCACCTCGCCACGGCCCATCTGCACCTTCTGCCTCAGCGAGCAGCGCAAGCGGGTGAAGGGCAGTGGGAGAGGGGAGGGAGTGGGCAGTGGGGAGCCAGAAGGGAGCTGTTCTCCACTGCTCCATCACGGGGGTCACTTCATGGCTTCACCCAGCCCTGAGCCCTGCTCCTCTCCCTCCCACAGCACCAGGGAGCGGAGAAGCCGCTGGTGCCCAGGGAGCTCCGCCGCTGCGAGGTGACAGCACCCTGAAAGCATCACATCCGAAGGCTGGGTGCTGTGGTCGTGCCAGGCCTGCTCGGGGCGCCTCGCGGATGAAACTGAACCCTGCACAGACAGCTGCACCTGGCGTGGCAGCTGTTTTAGCTCCAGGACTGCTAAACCTGAGCAGCCGAGGCCTGACCCTGCGGCCTCCCGACCCTGCACCACATGATGGAACTTGAGCTTCCCAAGGCATCACCGGCTCTTCCCCGGGGGAGATGAAGATGCGGAAAACCCACTGGGCCCAGGTCTGGGCCATGGCCATGTGGCAATGCCACCCGCTGTCTGGGGACCCCAACAACTGCCACGTTCAGGAGGTGCTTGTTGCTGAGGGTATTTTGGTGAGCACGGTGCTGTGAGGGTGTTTTGGTGTGCATGGTTCTGCGAGGGTGTTTGGGTGCACGCAAGAGGCCAGTGAGTACTGGCACTGCAGCACCTCGCCAAGGGACGTAGGCAGCAGAGGAAAGCAGGGATGTGCTGTGCAAGAGCTGCTTTTTTCTTATTACCAGGACAAGCTGTGCCAGTCCTCTAAATAGCGTGGGGTATTCCTAGGTCTGTCGGCAAACAGGGAGTAGAGGGGGTTTCCCAAGGGATCTCTAAATTTAGCCATCATCCAGGCCATTCCCAAATTGTGCCTGTACGTCACTGCTCTCATTTACTTCCCTGCAGTTTGTTAACTTAATAGTTGTTTGGGTTTTTTTTTTTGAAGTAAGTCTAAAGAGCAAACATGCATGTGATGGTTCCTGTTTTGGACATTAATGAGGCGGCAGGCTAGACTCTTAAAACCCAGTAATGGTGAATTTAAATATATAGCTACTTGAATTTCACTGTGTCTTTTGTGGTTATATACATGATACATATATTTAATTAGTCCTTAATTATCCTTAACTTTTTGCTTTATGAGGCACTCTGTGTTCTTTGAAAGCTTGCTAAGTGCACCTCTGTGAGAAGCGCTGCGGAGCACTTGCCTGGTTCTCCTCCCCTGCTGCCATCTGTGCAGTTCTCCTGTCCAGCCTTGCCTCAGCCAAACGCGAGGGCTGAAGAAGTGCTGCTGTGCTTGTCACCCTACCTAGTGTACAGCATTTTCCTCTTCCTCCCCTAAATCAGCACTAAGCAAGTTCTGGCATTTATTATGAAGAACCGTTATTTAGCAAGAACAACAGCTTGGTTTATTGCACGTGGAACTTTACATTTTTGGTTTTCTGTCCCACCTCCCCAGCCTCCCCACCTTACCCTCATTAGACTGTGGAAAAACACATTGCACCTGCAATAACCTTCTCCTTTAAAATCCTAGTCAAGAAAAATACTGAAGCAAAGTTCCGGTGCTCCCACATCCTACTCACTTATTGAAAGCTACATGCTGTATTTTCCTGGATTGAGAAGAGGGGGTTTGCTTGTTTGTTTTCAGGTTTCTGTCATTAGTTTTCTTTCAATAGGGAACTTTAAATTGCTGCTAGATTATGATCTTTGTTTTGTTTTGGCATTGATCCTTTAAGCTAGAACTCTGCACCGTTTATACAGAGTGCTTTCTCATTTTTGTATTGTGTCAGTGTGTGGGGGGTATAGATTTCTACAAACGTGCCTTCCAAACATGGCTTTTTTTATAGCTTTAAAAAAGTTTGTCTTTTAAAAACTTATTTAGTTTATAATTGAAGCTGATCTTACAGTGATTTCTATATCCATTAAACCAAAGCATCTGAGCTGGTTTACAGACAATTAGTACTAATATATTCATTTAGCTGTATCATTCAATATGATACACTGAAATGAAAGAAGTAATGTAGTTTCAATCAATTTGGGGTAATTTTTTTTTATTATGTTCTGAATTTTGAAATGTTGTGACATCACTGCAGTTTTAAGAGTAGTTCTTGGCAAATGCAATGTATTTGGATTTAATAGGCTATCTTCATAATTAGCTATTAAAAGAAATAAGCATAAAAAAAAGTGGGGTCTACTTTTTCACCATAGTATTAGCTGGAAGCTCATTACTTGAAACTCTCATGAATAATTTGCACACATCTACAGGAATTTGGCTTTCTCACTGTAAATGGGATTTCATCTCCCTAGTTTTGTATAAGATTTATACAAAATGTTTTTCAATAACAAAAGTAGGAGCAGGCTGGTATGACTCGGCCATATCTCCTGCTTAATGCGGCTCAGCGTAGCATTAAATTCTTCTATCTTAACTCAGGATAAACTGTTGAATTCAACTGAGCTTGAAGATTTCAGTATTATGCTCAGGATTTCAATTACTAAATAATATTGGAATTCCAATAACACTGATTGAGTGTGGCAGAAATTGGGCCCCAGAGCACTATGGCCCAAATATTCATGGTATAGACAGATAATATCTATCCAAAACAATTATGATTGTAATTTCTCTGAGGAACAGACCCCAAGTCTGCATATATACAGATGTAACATTATGTATTTGAACATAAATGGGGACAGATCCTTACTTTTGCTGAAATTTATTTACAATTTAAAACTTCTCTGCCCCCAGGAGCAAGAGGAGACACAGGAGTGAGCTGTTATGTGTAATGGTTTTTCTATAAAGCTAGGGAAAAAGAGTTTAATTTATAGAGAAGCAGATAAATTGAGTGCTCAGATTTCACCTCTGAAGAGTGTAAATCCTAGCTCACTCATCATTAAATTTCTTATTGAGTTTTTACTATATGAGTTTGTGTGTCTTTTCAATTCTATTCTTTTAATCATTTGCTAGAGAGGCATTGTTCATGGCATGCACAAATATGTATTTATAAGCCAAAATTTTGAAACTGGGGGGTTTAAAAGGGAGTACTTTACCAAACGGTCAGGCACTGGAATGATAAGAGCAATTCCAGAGGTGCTGAGCACCCTCTTGTTTTACCAAAGAGATTGTTTTTTCCACATATTTGTAAGTGCATTCTGTTCTATATGGACGGAAGCATGCCTAAGGCCAATCCCATCTCTGTTTTCCTGTGTACACTTGGCTGTTCAATTTATTTGATGCATGAATAAAGCAGAAACGGTGAGATATACACCATTTGATCTTAGATCCTATTAAATGACTGTTAAAATATTCTAAGCATAGTGCTTTGTATAAATCCTTGTACTTAGCCAGCTGCATCACAATGTAACAGCAGCATCAAGCAAAACAAATAAATCATTTTGTTTGATTTTACTGGCTAAGTTTAAAGAAGTATTTGAACATAATACTTGGTTACTTATGAATTAATCATGATGTAAGACAAAGTTATGTTTGCTACTGTTTTCAGTTTTGTTGAAACCAAAGTTTCTTTTCTAATACCTTCTTGGAAAATCAGCTTCTTTACAAAAGAAAATCTATATTGGTTTGCAAAATGTGCTTCTTATGTTTGTTAAAATAAACAATATTTTTCTTACTAATGTAAACAATAAACTATGAACATTGCGGTAATACTTGAGCAGTAGTTCTCTTTTATAATCATCCAGTAAAGGTACAAGTATTTCTTCTTTTTCTTTACCTTTTTCACATTTATCCATAGGATATTTGAGAAACATATATATATATATGTGTGTGTGTGTGTGTACATACAAACAGACTACTAAAACTTCTAGCAGGGCTGCTTTTAAACCGTTAACCATGTACCAGCTATTCATTGGAGACAGCATTCTGATCCTGTTATCTGCTTGTTTAGCACTGAGGAGGACAAACAGAGCATCTACGCTGATACTTAAGGCTGAGCTATCGCCCTAACATACAAGCCACTTACCCTCCTGAATCTACTCCCCCTACCAAAGCTCGACACATTATGCCTCAGATTCCTAATACGGCATTACAGATTCATCCTCGGCGCTTTCATTGAATTATAGGGATTGATCTGCAATGCTGCATCTTTCCTTCCAGGCTTGCTGGCAGTAGAGAAGGAAGGCAGGTAGAAAGTTTGGAAAAACAAACAAGATCAGGGACTGCACAACATCGTAAGTGCCAAATACTGAGGGAGTCTGAGGGAGGGAGAGGAAGGAGGGAAAATACCGAAGGAAGGACAGAAGGAGCTGAGAGTGGAAGAGGCTGATTCGCCCATGGAATTCAGTAGAGTATACAGCTTTAGGCTAGACAACAGTCAGTATTTAAGCTAAAGAGCCCATAGTGTGAGCACCTGGGATATACCGAAGGCCATGTTGCCACAAGCAGTTCTCTTTAGATGTTACATGTTGATGACCAAAAGGATTCATGGTTACTGAGGGACCCATAGGACATCATTGCAAGCGGCAAGGCTTCTCAGTCAAGTGACAATGTTAAAACTCTGCCAAATTTACCCTTTGAAACTAGTCATCAAAATGATTCTCAAAAATACAGCCACAAACTTCTGTGGCCCTTTCTGAAATTCAAACAGTAATAGTAAATCTTTAATTGTCATACTTAATCTTATGTCATCACATATTACCTCTTTCTATATACACCACATGAGCCTGTATGAGACATTTCACAGGAGAAGATAACTGCAAAGAAGTGTCCACTGCAAATCTGGGACACAAAACTTTGATGCCGTAGGCTTCCAAGTCTCCCATATTCATAAGAAGACAGGCGACCCTTTCAAGATAGGCCCTTAGCTTCCTGCCTCCGAAACAAAAGCTGGTTTCTATGGGTTTGGCCTGCTGTGCTATGAGACACTACGTAATATGTTGGGAGAACTTCGCCAAAAGAGACAAAACCTAAGCCAGCTATCTAAACACCACTTTTCAAAAGAGAGGAGTAAGGTCTTCGTTAGGAGTTTGAGCTAGGGGATTACAGAAGGCTGAGAGAAGGAATTTATACAAAATTAGCTAAAACAGACAGCACGCTGCCAAGGCAAAAGATGCGGGGGATATATTATTTCATTAACCTTCAAAAGATTCCTGGTATGTGTTTCTGAAGAATCAGCATGGGGATTGTGGGGGAGGAAGAGAAAGTTATTAGAGGGGAAAAAAAAACCATTGAGTTTTGTGAAAGCTAACAAAAAAACATGACTTAATGCTGACAAGAACCAAACTGGCTGCTCTGAACATATTTCTTCAAAAAGACTTTTTCAAAATTTGGGTATACGTACGTAGCCAGGCGGCCCGGTATCTTATTTCAAAAGAAATCCTTTAACAGTTATAATACAGAGTTTCAGCACCTTGAAGATTCTTACCATTTTTGAAGTTGCACAGTACTGAATACAGACTTCCTCGGGAGAGGAAGGAGGAGGAGAAAAAGAGGGCACAGATGAAGAAGAGTTTCCCACTGAGTAGGATATTCTCCATGGTGCCCAGAGAAATCCTAGCTCCAGTCCAGGTCAACAGCTACCCTAACAAATGCTCTAATCATCGAACGGTTGTACCTCCCCCTCATTCTCCTGCCAGGAGTGCATATGAGGCAAATTTGGTGTCTATTTTGAGGCTCCCAGGCAGCCCCTGATGAGAGGCAGGTATCTAGATATTGGGCTCTGCAAGGACTGCTGTGCAACTGGGCACGAGCTAGTCAGTCAGAGGGTTTCTGTGGTGGTTGTTTTAATGGAAATTTAGATGTTTGTGGTCATTCAGGCAACTAGAAGAGGTGCTGGTGCTCCTATTAGGTACCTGAATTACGCTTAATTGAAAATTAGGATGGATGTGTGCATTTTTTCCCAGAAAAAGGCCAGTTTAAGGCAGTTGTTCTTCCAGCTTTGCTTTCCTGACCCCTCAGCATTAACTGGAACTTTCTGTGGACCCTGACTGAAACCAAGTGAGATAAATCATAATTTATGTTTAAAACAAAGAAAAAAATAATCTAGTTCTCAGAAGAATTTGACATCATGATGAAAGTGAGCCATAATGCAACAAAGAGGAAGTGTCCCTTGCTTTGGTGCCAGATGAAACTTTCCTGTAACAAAACACTGAGATACTAATTACTATAAAAGGGCCTTATCTTCTCTCATTTGTGTACTATGTTCACATCACACTACTGTTGTGAGGTTTTAATTAAACATTTGGAAATTGCTATGGGTTCTTCCAAGAGAGAAGCCAGTATAAATAAGACAATTACACTAAAATGGGTGATGAAATAAGTGACAGAAGTAATTCTATTTGTTACGGCAACTCTCTCTAACATCTGATTGTCTTTCCTTCACATTATTAAAATAAAACCTACTTTCCAAACATATGTATGCAGATCATTTTTAAACGCAAAGTTTACAGAAAAAGGTAATTCTTTTAAGAAGAGAATTGTGCTTGGTGGAAAGGGTAGGCATCTGTCAGGCCCAGATAAGATCAGACAGCTGTGCTCTATCCTGAAAGGGTATTGTGAAGCTAAGTTTTCCTAGGGAAATAATGTCTTTGGTATGAAAAGCAGCAAAATGTAATGAAGTCTCCAAGCAAATAAGTTGAGAAAACAGGAAGTCTCAGAGCTCATTTTTATCTAAAATACCAACCCTATATCAGGAGAAAAAAAAAGTAGAATGAGAGGAGGATAACATCTGAACCAAACAGTGAAAAATAGGGAGTGGGAAGATCATCTCACTTCATATTCTCCATCAAATTAATCCTTTAGAGTAAAAACAAAGTCAAGAGGCAACTTCAGCAACAATAACCACAGGCTGCTAGGATTAGAAGAGCGCTGGGATGCATGACTCCTAGGATGGGCAATGGGGTGGCTACAACAGAGACAAGGAAGCAAGCCAGGCAGAAATCCAGTTGGTGCCTTGAAACAGCTAAAGGGGAAGGTGGAGCCTGGCTGTTCCAAGAGGTGAGCAGTGAAAGGACCAGCAACAATAATCACAAAGTGCAGTGAGGGAAGCTTGGGTTTGACTGATGGAAGAACATTCCTCGCCATGAGCGTGGTTAAGCGCTGGAATGGGAAGCTGGGGAAGCCTCCCCCTGGGGGATTTGCAGAACTTGACCTGGGTCAGCCTTACCCTGAAAATGGAAGAAGTACTGAATACCTCAAGAAGTCCTCTTAAGATTATTTTCGTACGATCCTATGGAATGATGAGCTTATGGTTCGCTGGGAAGGAGAGCTGTAGACCAGAATCATAAGAAAAACTTCGTAAATGCAATGACTTCATGGGAAAAAATCTCCTATGTTGCTGGGAAGTGCCAGGATTGGCAATGAAAATGAGGGGCATCCAGGAACTCATGTCAACAGGAGAGCAAATAAGATTCCTGGAGAAAGAAAGAACTGAACCCTTTGGAAGGGACTTCCAAAAACAGGTAGGTCTCTGTTTCTGTCAGTAGGTCCTCTCAGAACTATTCTGGGCTTGAATTAGCAAAAAAGTTTTAATGACTTGTTTGGATGATAGGTTAAGATTTAACTTTAATGTGATGACTTTGGATAGAAGGATTAGAATTCAAGATGAAATGAAAAGGAAAAATAAAAGGAGAAATTTCTTTAAAAGATGCAATTCAATAAGGAAATATACACAGCGCTACACATGACTAGGGATAATCAACTGCACAAATAAATGATGAAGGATGACAAGCAGAAAATTATTTTTGAGGTGTTGCATATCACAAACAACATGACAAACCTTTCCAAGGAAAGTGGATGCATATTTCATGAAGCCCCCTTTGGGTGCTATTTTCTATGATTATTAGAATTTTGACAAGCTCTACCTGAAACATCTGGCTGGGTGGAAAATCTGTTAAAGAAATGTAACTTAAAAGAATACTACACGTAGAGAAACGTATAGTCTTAGCTACTGTGACTGTGTAAATGAAACAATGGAGGGGGACTTGTGATGGTCAATGCCAAACTAGATCACAGTGACACAGAATCACAGGGTATCTGTAAGTTATTAACTAACAAAGGACTACTGAAGGCACCCGCAGTAGTATAAAAAGAAGTTACAAGGCCCTGAAATTTTCAAGTCTGATACTTAGAGAACGTGTCATGCTGCTAGTGACCAAATATGTGCTAAATGCATGGATACAGTAATTACCATATCTGAAATGCAAGACAGAAATTTCAGCATCATGATAAAAGATAACTCAATTCAAGATGTAGACATGAGAAACAGGAGCCAGGCTGCAGGCGAGTAAGGTCCTACTGTGTGCTGTTCTCTGACCACTGCAACTGATTATTTTTATTTGCCGTACTGCTCGAGGAGAATCTGAGTGGAAAAGACAGCCTTTAATAAAAGGTGTGGAGAAAGATAACAGTAAGCAAGAGCTCCTGGCTGATGGGAGAGGCAGTGTCTGGATCGCTCAATATCTGTACCAGCAACGCACCAGCCCTGGACTGGCCAAGCATAGGCTGGTATCACTGAAGCACCAGTAGAGGCCAGTAAGAGAGAGAAACAACCAGCAAAAGCAAGCACCACATTCCTGTGCTGTGCAAAATATAGCTGAATGCAGCTGAGTCAGGCTGAAAATCAAAGACTACTTTTCTGCTACATAAAACATGTTACTGCTTATTTAGCATCTGTAACGAGATAAAATAGAAATAAACTGCATGTTATGGCGTGCCTTTACATCCCAGCAAATGCTGTATCATTGCAGTGTGCTTCATTACATGAGACAATCCATTGATTGGCACATTTCAGCTGTCACTAGCGTGTTACAAATGGGTAGATCCTCTTCTGTGTAGAAACTGTATTTCTCACTGCCTTCTCAGTGTGTTTGTATCTACTCAAGTGGCCCAGTTTTCCACAACGTGGGAAACATATACCGGAAATGACTTAACAAATCAATACTGTTAGGAAAACAGCACCATTTGTGAAATGTTTTAATTAAGCTGGTTAAACTGCTTAATTAATTAAAACCATTTAAATAGCACATTCTTATTTCTATTACGGACTTTAAAGGTCTTATGGCCTCAAAGTGTATAAAGGGGTCCAAAAGTAGCCATAACGTAAATAAGAATAACAGTTATTCACAGTTAGTGATCCTGTCATGTTGGTTTAATTATCATTTGGCTCTAAAAAGCTAATAATTTCACTGCATTACCCTCCAGATCTGGTCCTCTTCAAAAGCAGTTTAACAGAAGAAAAAGAAGAAAAAAAGAAAAGTGATTTAGAAATTGTTGCCCCCCACCTCCCTCTGCTGAAAATTCCTGTCCGTACCAGCAGAAACGGGTAAATCTTGGAGGCACCACTGCTTCTGGACTGGTAAATTATCTTATATCAGATCAACGGTGGTTTCAAAGGACACATGAGATTGCTAGTTGTGGTGGTAAAGATCCAATTACTTTTCCTAGCTACCAATTTACTAACCTCTGCCATAGGAAAAGGACATACGTATTGTTGAGACAATAGCTTCAAAAACCAGAACTCATCTGTCAGCACCCAAATCCATTTGAATTTCAACAAGACTTATATCTTTGATGATTTATTTTTAAAGTTGTTGGTGTTTTGGGGTTTTGTTTGTCTTTTAATTGCCAGTATGCAGATTCTGAATAAAAATTACAATACATAGACACATATAGCATCTACATACATCCTGACACACTCACGCTCCTGTGTGTATTTGTAGACCAAGGGTTACCTGAACTGCACTAAAATTGATGAATGTCAAAATGAACAGGAGCACAAGAGACCATCTTTGTGTATTCCAAACTGAGAAAGTAATCAAAATAATGTAGAGTAACTTAAAAGGGTGAGCACCAGCAAAGAAGTGAAGAACAGTGACCTCTACATGGTTGCTACCAGCTTAGTTCCAGAAAGATACTGATGGAGGCATACTCCGTCCCTGCTGACCAGGACAACCCATGCAGCCAGGTCACAGACAGGAGTGGTGAAACAAGATGTTTGCTCCATTTTAGAGTCCAAAAACATACAATAGAAACACACATTTCAGTAATTTAGCTTAAAAAAAGCATGTTCTGCTCTCTCTACGGAGAGGGTCCCTGAACATGACTGCTGTTCCACAACCAAACGTCAGCAGCTGAGTGACACACAGGCCTGGAAGGAAGAGCAAGAGCTCAAAACCCCCTCCTGCATGGCTGCTTGATGGCATATGGTACATGGTGTGGGCTTTGTTGTGAATCCCTGACAAGTCAGTCTGCCATGATGACTTGGAGCATTACATCAGAAAACGTCCAAGTCCTAATTTCTGGGTTGGTACTCCATTATGCTCTCATTTCAGGCAGCAAGGAGGCCCACAGCTCCTTCTGCCTCAACATTTAAGGATTGCTTTCAGTCTCTAATAACCGTGCGTCACCTTGGAAAACTAAAATAGTAGCTCTTGTTCTGATTGTACATGAAAGTATGGCTAAAACAAATCTCATGGCACTGATAAAGTGTTGCATTCACTAAAACTTTAGAATCTTATTATGGATCTTTCCATATTGGTGTTTATGTATGCTACACAGTGGGTAAGAAAAATCAGATTTCAGGTGCTTAGGAGCATGACAAATAGGCACTGAAGTAGCCTTGAGCACTGTGATGCAGTAACTGAGAAGAAATTGAAACATTCAGTATTCTGAGGTGCCTGAGCCCTCTGCAGATGGCTCTTGGATACTTGCTATTAATCTAGCCCCAAAAGAAAATGCCTCAAGTTCTGTTGATTTTTTTGGGTTCTCTTGTGGGCTTCTTCATATTTTTAGTTTTTATTTCTTTTTAACACTGACAAAAGAAATTGTTTTAATTATATAATGTAATAATAATGTGGCATTAACTTTCAGCTATTATTTCAGTGTTCATCTTTAAGTGAAATTAATGCAAGAATTAGCGGAAGTCCTTTGTACAGTAACAAACCTCCAATTTCGGGAGGTTACTGTACATTTCGGTGTTAATTAGGAGCTTTGCTGAATTTAATTCAAGGTTGCTGACAGAAAGGCTTGCGGTCAGGAGTATTTTAAACTTGTGACTGACAGTGACAGCAGTGCTACAGTTTTCCCTCTCAGTCAGACTGTGTTTTGCTCGTCTTCATACCCTAACATTTCATTAAATGAGTTATTAACCACCAGATTATTTAAAATGCACATCTATTTGTATATGTTCATCCTTGTTTAAAGCTGAATTTTATAGAAGAATATATAATTAAAATGCAGAAATAACATTTTATTTTTGTCCATTTCCATCTGGCAAGTGAATCTGTGGAAAAAAAAAGATATTTATAGATGAACAGGTGACCTGAAAGTATCTATATATTATATAATCCATTTAGAGACTCATTTTGAGTGATTGAAGACAATATCAGCAGCTATCTGATCATTAGGTGTCATTAGCACATGCATAAAGATTAATATTAATCTGTTCCACTGCAATAAAAGTACAGAGGTTTAACATCTCTAATTTAAGAGCTTCTCTGGTTAGGTTTTCATATAGGTGGAGGCATTACAAGTCTGAAATAACGTGTAATGTTAAAAAGGCCCAAAAGATTAGAGCAGTAATATTTACTCTAAAGTTTGCCAGGCACTTGTGAGGCATTGCAAAAATTTGTAATTTCCCAACACAAACCTCCCTACTCTTGCAGCAAGCATACTTCTATATCTTTAAATAAACTTGAATTATTTAGACTGTAGGTCCAATCAAAAATTTAGAGTACTGAGCAGATTAGAACAACAAATTGGCTGTTGCTCAGTAATACACACAGGTGTGACCCAGCAGAGGTCAACAGCCAGACAATTTGTTGAAGCATGGAAAGTTTAAAATAGACTGTGCAAGTGTAGTTTATATAAATAAGTGATGTACAGTTGCCTTCTAAGGCCAATGAGTGTATTTATTACCTAAAATTAAACTGACCTATGCATGAGGAAACAATGAAATAAGAAGCCAGCAGTTTTATGAAAGAAATTAAGTGGTACTTTATAAGATTATTAGAACTTCCATTGATTTTCTGAACAATTGGGTTCCTTGGTTATTTTATCTGTCTTACCAGACATTAAGTCATCCCTTATAAATGAAATTTAATTACTGTTTAAAGTGATTGTGAGCCCATCCCCAAGCACAGTAACACGGCTTGTGGTAGCACAACAATTCAGCAGCTCCCTGCAGCAGCACACAGACCCCATCCAAAATTAGATCACGTCCGAATGTGCTGCAAAACTACACTTCGTTGGCTCTCCCTGTGTTATCAGTCATAGCCACAACACCCAGGGGGTGAAATCAGGTAAGTGTAGCTTGTGTACCTACTTCTCCCTTAAAGCCAACATTCATGTACCCACGGTGCCTTACAGACAAGCCCACGGACTGGGCACAGGTGCTCATCCCTGCTGACAGCCGACCTGCTGGCCCTGTCCTTCAGGGGTGCCCAGGGAGGAAAGAGGACTGCGTTCTGCCTCATGCGGGAAGAAATGAGTTGAAATGACAGGAGAAAAATAGCACAAACGGTGGGGTTGGTAGGAGCCAGGACACCACAATACTGCAGGTCACAACACCGCGTAGTTGTTCCAGCCACTCTGAGGTTAGGCAGATGTCACAGCACCTGGATCTGATCCAAAGTAGTAAAATCAGCTCTATTTCAAAATAGTTATGCCTCCTTTCAGTGGAAGAACGGTTCCCTGAAAATTTTACATCAATGTAACTACAACCAAACACCCTACCCAACCATGACATTTCTGTAAAGACTGCAGAGCCACAAACAAGATCTGGACTCAGCAGCTGCCCGTCATCTGTGCCAGTCAAAGATGCCAAAGTAGAAGACTGATTTAAATTTAAAATCCCATGATTTCGATATTTTAAAGTGTACATTAAAAAAATATACAGACTTGAATCATCACTAATTAATTTTATAAATACATTTTGGCACATTTTCTGTGCAGCTTAACCTTTTGAAAATAGTAGCTATTACTGGGCCAAAAACATCTTTTAGGTTAGGTTTAGAAGGTCTTCAAATTCAAAACATACCTGGTGCTTATGTTTCAAATAAAGATTAAAAGCTAGTAAAAAAGTTTCACACTGAGCTAAATCCACACCAGAATGGTGTTATAAATATGCAGAGGCTACAGGGAGTGAAAACAGGGAAAGAAAAAAAAAGCATCCAGCAAAGAAAGCTCCTTTCTTTTCTCTTCAGGATCAAATGCCATCTCCAGATCCAAAAGAAAAAGGTGAAAACTATCAAAAACCACATAGAATGAGAATCTGCATTAAAATTTAGAACAGAAATATTCTTCAGTGATATGTAAGAGAACAAGGAAGTAAGCAGCAGGGATGCTATAAACTGCAGTGAGGAATAAATTAAAGCTGATCTAGCTGTGACTAAAATTTGCAGAGATGATATTTAGAGTGTCCAGTTTTAGGCATTCAACCTACATAACATAACTCAGATGGAATCTTTTAGTTTCTGCCTCTAAATTATACGCGGTGATTCCAGTTTAACCTTCGAGATGGTGACATGCAAATCCTTGTGAATACTCTGAGAGGAGTACTTGAAACTTTCAGTGAGGATGAGATGGCTAAAGACAATGAGGTTAAGGAATGGATGTTACTGAAACCAAGTAAAGCTTGATGTTCTCAAAGTGAATACATCCAGTAATCACCTTCCTGAGTAAGGAAAGTCTAATAGATTTTTTTTGGACAAATTTTTCTATCAAATTAAGGCTTGAAAAAAGAATACACTGTTTATGTTTTAAAAGGGTGGATGGAATAACTGGGGAACTACAGATTCATTCATCCGACCTCAATAATATGCAAGTCTTTAGAACACACTTTGAAGGATTTTAATACAAATAAACGGAAACAAAAGTAATGGTCCTGTACAGCAACCAGAATAGATTTTGCCATGCCTGTACACTTCTACAAGAAAGGGAGATGGTGGAGGAGATGGAAAGAACCAAAACAAGACTCTACACCTATTTGTATGCAAATGAGCATCTGCAAGGCAAACATGGAGCCACCATGTTCTCTATAATATTCCATGTGTAGCTGCAAATGCTTCCATTAATGCCAGTTAATCTGCAGAGCTGTGAAGTGAGAGAAGGGGAGCATTGGCCACAGGACTGGAGTTCGCTACTGCACTTCAAGCAGTGTAAGCAAATCCTACACATCCTCCTGGACTCCACCGGAACTGAGCAGATGGAGCCTCACTAAGCTGCTCACTCAAACACAAATGCATAATAAAGCAATACACATTAAGGGTTTGACACAACACCAAAGCAGAGGAACGGGAATGGTTTTACTAAAAGTGCTTCTCACATCAATCTCTTTGGGGTACTTCCAATAGAGCGAAGAGTTCACGGTTTGAACCAGGAGTAGCAGCATACAATTGAGTCTAAATAAATCCGGCTTACATTTAAGATATATATAAAATAATAAGAGAAAAAGAAAAGCAAATAAAAGACAGTCTGACTGCTTTAGTGTGATGCATCAACTTCAAGCAGCTCTGCAGTTATCTGAGTTTTTGCATCCTTGCAATTAAGACAGAACTTATTCCTTATATCCTGAAGTAAGAGGATGCCTTTTAGCTTGCTTTTGGATTTTTTTTTTTTGGAAAGCTTTGACACTTTTTCATTCCTACTCCAGCTGAAATTTGGACACCCCTCCCCCCTTTCCAGCAGTCAAAGCTTTAGAGAACAAATAAAACAAGGATGAAAAACTCTTTAGCTTTTTAGTTTAAAGATATTTATGCTCTCATTTGGCTCCCATTTTCTTTCTCTTTAAAATCCTTGAAATCTTACAGTCAGTAGTAAATGTGCCACTTAAGTATCTCTTTCTCCTGAAACCATAGCAGAAACCATCCGTCCTTCTGGGATAAACAAGCTGAGATAAGACTCTTTTGTTCTCTTTGCCACAACTGAAGAGAAATTGCTTGCACCACTGGATTATAACTTCATTTTAAAGGAGTTTTCTTAATAAGTGGAAAGTAGGAGTCAGACTATAGAAAGAGATGGGGCAGGGAAAAAAAAACAAGAAAAAAATTTCAGAAGACTTCTCTACTACTTCATGGATATCATTCTAATTTTCCACAAGCTTCCTCCTCGCAGAGTAATTGTCTGCAAATGTTTTTGTATCAGCTCCTTTAATTTTAGGAATATTTTCACAGAGTACATGACCTGACGCATTGCATCTCCTTACACACGGCCCTACTGTTTTGTCAGGATGCATTCTTGACTCACTTTATTAAATACCCTGAGGACAGTATTAGCTGCAGCACAGATAGGTAAGGAAGAGGATGTGAAATGGAGTCTTAATTCTGAATTCCCTGACCAACCTTGTTGTTCAAATGGAAATAAAGAGTATGGAAGAAAACCTAACACGAGAAGGAGAACACAGTTTTCTGTCCTTATTCAAAGGATAACAATGTCCTAAGGGAACCAATAAAAGAAAATGAAATTGTACAAAGGACAACTCTAGTACATCTAGTAAATCTTGTAGGAAAAAAACAACAATCAATAATAAAAAAAGTATTCACAAGAATGCTAAATAAAGCAAGCTAGGAGCAAAGCTTTTTGAAATGCATATATTGTTTTCTGGGTTCGAAGACTTCAAAAATCATTATTCATAATCCAGGTTGAAATTCAATAAAGATATTTACCCAGTGTTTACCTCGTTTTATGTAACCTGCATTTATATAAATTACTACAGAAAGAGAAAACATGGCAAACTTCTACAGCATAGTACATACCACTTGTTTTCTGCTTAAACTGCTTAAAACAATTTTTGCGTTCACGCCAAGAGACGTACACTTTTCAACAAGGTAATCCATGTGTCATTCTGCTCTGTTTGCCTAGATGGTTACTCCTGCTAAAGTCAGATGATTTTTATGCAAGCAGTACAGCAAACCAAAAGCATAAGTTCACATAAAAAAGTAGTATGCAAACACACCAACAACTAAGCAAGGTGTGAGAATATTCCAAAATCAGCCAAAAATCAGACTGTTCTACATAGCAAGCTTAATACAGTGTATTTTTCACATTCTACTTTTTTAAAAGGAATGGTCAGATTTTCATCAAATTATTACTGCAATTACATGTTTATATTGAAACTAAGCACAACAAAAATAAAGCCTAAATGGGATTTGTGCAAGTTTGTGAACAGTGAGAATGGGGGAAGTCACTGAATGAACTGAGATGCCATTTGCCAGAATGGCAGGAAGGAATCTTCAGATATCTATATGTTACACACAGACATATATATACAAACCACACATACTGCTAGTCCAATACTTCCTCACATAAAACAACTTATATTTATTAATGATGACAGTATGTCTGTCTCTGGTTTATGAGGTGTGTTCCTAAGTACTTATCCAGTGCTTTGAATCTCGTAACATTTTTGAATGGAATTGTTCTGGATGACACCTGGAGACTTGAGCAATCCTTTTGGCAGGTAACGGAAAATTCACCTTTAAGTTCCAAGTTCTACATTCTGAGTATTCAGACAAAGTATTGGCATTTCAAGTGACTGAGTCAGTCTGCCAAATGATACATCTCAACACACTACAGCAAAAGTCTGGTTTTAGTACATTTAAGATCTGTCAATGCATTTCAGTGTATCAATATTAATGAAGCTTGGCAAACAGGGTCTGTGGTTGAAGTTCATGTTAATACAGTGTTAGGTCCCAAAGAAGACCTTCTGATTCACTAAAAGCTTTGTTAACGATTTAACTAGAAAAAACGCTAGTGATATTGTAAGATTTCTCTGCACTGAGCCCCCATTTACCCTGGAAGACTTTCCTGCACATTGTCACATTTAATGAAAATGAATAAAAACATAGAATATACAACAGAAAGTACCTTTTCAGTACAATTAGCATGGAATTCACATTTCAGAAACTGCTGAATGATAGCAATGACAACTCTGAGATGATTTACTGCAATCAAACTTTGCACCACTAAAATAACTCTTTAGTGTTGCATATTTTAGAGTAAAGCACAAGAAAGGTTCAAAGAAGAGTCCTAGGTACTTATTACATCATATTTTATAACTCAAAGAGTAGCCGCATCAAAATTTTAGCACATTTAATCCTTACATTTCCACCTTCTATGCTTCCCCTGAGGTGTGGTTTATCACATAGGTGCACAACTAAGTAGGGATGGTATGACTGACCTCTCCCTTCTCTTAGAAGTCCATGATGAATTCCCACTTACTATAAATGATCAAAGTTTTATGGACTAATGACAGTTTAAAATACTTTTTTCCTCACTTTTACTGCAGTACTGTCATTAAGACTAACAATCTAAAGTAGCTAAGAGAATGAGTAAGCAAGATGATTTACACAGATGATAGTGCAATGGAAAGAAGCAGGGAAAGATTCTTTGAAATTTTTTGTAGCTGAACCATTAAAAAGATTTACACCAAGGTCTTTAAGTGAAAAGAGAGCACTGCCAGAGAGGTCTGGCAAACTCTTCTATCAATAAAATACTCTGCCACATAAATTTAGCCAAACCTTCAGCTTAAAACCTGATTAAAAGCTAGAAGGAACTGTTTTGTTACCAGAGAGATCCCACCACCCCAGCATCCAAAGAGACTGCTTATAAAAATCAGTCAGGATAGAGACATTTTTAGAAAAGTTTCCACCATCATTGGAATTCCACCATCATTTCCACCTCTATTTTTCCCATGAGGCCATATACAAAAATTCAGGAAATATTTAGCGTGAGAGAGAGCACAGGTTCTAATACAGGGCAAAGTTGTGTTGAAATTATTTAGGGCTAGGGACAACATTGAAACTATCTGTGTTTCTATAGCTGGCTGATCAAGGCTTGTAGAAGACTAAAAATGTTTATGTATCCTTATAAGTTCTGTATTTAACTTATTTCGGAACGTTCTTTAGTTAAAGATTATTTTGGTAGAAGCTTTTATCTTTTTCACATCCCACACCTCCTACCATTTTCGCTCTTTACAGGTAGCCTCAGGAGGCTATCAGACCTGGATGTTGGTGTAGGGCACGTTCAGAGTGAAGGTTTGACTTTATGACCATACCAGAACATTGCTGCTTTCAGAATCCAGATTTATGTTTGATAAGGTTTCAACAAAATTTCAAAAGCAAGCAACACAGAAAACAGGAGGTTTTCTGCAGGTCACTATGCCAGAACATTATTATTTGTTTGGTGCTAAAATGGGATTAAGGCTGTAAAACACAAGTGTTTTGACAGCCCTTGCTTCAAGATCAGCTGTTCGTGACATTTCCACCAGCTTGGATTGCTGTCCCTCCAGAGCCAGAAAACAGGTGCCTTCCACTTTTGGACTTTTGGACTTCACCCAAAATAAAAACAGGAGGGATAGATACTCATACGCCCTCATACGATACTCACCCCTCCCCTGAAGGACCAAATAAAGAGAGGAGCTTTATACACTGCACACCAACAGTCAAATTCTAGCAGGATGAAAAGCAAGGAACCAAAGTGGTAGCCAGGCAAGGAAAAGAGCCTGTTGGCTACTTTGTCTTTTTATGCTGCGGAAGTCCAAGCATCTGTGCTGCCTGAAGACAGCAGGTCACAACCATTTGGACATACCTGAGCCACGTTCTTTAACCTTCAAAAAAAATCTGTAGGAAGAAATCCATAGGGATGGTAGCCAGGTGAGTTAGCTGACCATTGCATGTGTCCTGTGCCTTTTTACTCCTCCAAGCCACAGCCTTGGAAAACTGACCCATCATAGTAGACTTGAGTTTGTACAGAAATGCCTACTAACTAGCTGAATAGCATTTCGGAATTCTTGCAGTCCTTCAGCCAAATAGGGATGGAAATAAAAAAAGGGGGGGCCGGGGAGGACCAACAGCCCCGTAACCAACACCACCTTTCCCTGCTGCTACTTGAAGTTCCAGCACAGTAACAAACTGAGGACACCATTAGTATATATGTCCTGGGAAAGAGGTAGATGCTACTCCTCATTCTGCTCAGCCTTTCCTCAGATATCATTTGAGCACTTTGAAGCTTCAAGGCATTTGAGCTTTCCAATTGTCCAGCTTTTGCCTGGTCTTGGACTGGCCAGGCAGTATCAACATCCAGCTGTATGTTAATGTCACGATCCAGTTTTCAGCACAGTAAAATAACAAAAAATCATAGGGAGCCAACACTACAAACAAGAGTCAGCTTACAAATCCTCATTGCCAATCTTTTATCTTCATCACAGAATAACAACCTCCTCTCCAAACACAAACGTTATCTATTTCTTTCTATAGTATAAGTATTGTCTGTGGTCATATTCTGAATGAGATGAGAGGGAATAAAAAACACTAAATTACTCATAAAAGTGCTTATGGATATTTTCATCATTTATGGTCAAAACTCTAAGTTTTAGCATATATATATATATATAAGTAAATATATATATATTTACTATTTCACATAATAAGAAAACCCATCCCAGCATTACATGCATTCACTGAAAAAAATGCAACATACACAGATGTGCAAAGGAAGGACCCTAAAGATAAATGTCCTGTCAACAAGGAACAGAATGAAAACTTTCTCACTGAAGTTCAAACTGAACACAGGGATTTTAAACTGCTTTGGATGAATGCGAACCAAGCATTTTCTTCCTCCAAGAGCCATTCATCAGCCATAAACGATAAAGTGGATGGAACAGGAAAGCTGGGAAGTGGAAGGAGGTGACTTCAGGGGACAAGAAGGGACAAGGGGAGGCACAGTTTGCACCCTCAGCCAGACACGCTGCCAGCAGGGGGAACGAGGGCTCACGAGACATTTGCTCCATTTGACTCCTTGAGAGTCAGTACTTGTCTCCAAAAGCTAAGAAGCTCAGGACATTTCTGCAGTTTTGGGAAGGATACCTCTTTGCAAATACATCAGATTACTAGTGGCAGATGGTAAGCTGGGTCAAAAATAGAATGATTTTACTGTCCGGTCAATATACAGACATATCAAGTAGTCATGACTTTATACAGTTTCCTATCTTGTGTGAATGAAGGAATAATTAATGAATTTCTTCATTCATATACAAAATATTTAGTGATCTTTAGCTAGGAACTTTCAGCGAAGTTCAGTGAAAACATTTTTCTTTTCTTTCCCCTTCTTCCTGTGTTGTATAGCAAGCTGGGAAACCAGAGCAGACCACGCATTTAAAAAACAGGACCAGAATGATTCATTAGGAGCACTGAAAAGTGATTTTTGCTTATACATTTTCCCCCCCAGCTGATGCGCTGGCTGCATGTACACAGGTCCCCATTCCGTACAGACCTGCTCCTAAGAGACTGCAAGAGTTAAAAGTGCCAAGACCCATTACTCATTCAGATGTGTGAAGCTGGACAGCTTCAGAGGTGATTATAAATGTCGTTTTTTCCACTGAATCTCTTCCACGCTAAGTACCACTCGGGTTACCTTTTGGGTTTGTAGGTGTAGGACCGTTTCCACCTCAAGTACCTTCCTGGAGGGAAACACTGCATGTTTCTCCTCTTTCCAGCACGTTGGCAAAGGGATGAAACATTCATAAATAAACGGTTTATTTCCTCACACATTTCCTCTCTAATGCGAAATATGATTTTTACATACTGCATATTGATGACTTGCGTAATGCTGTGATTTATAGCACTTGCTTCACTCCATTTCATTGTAATTTATTCTGATCAAATATGCGTTTTGCTCTTTTTTTTTTTTTTAACTGTGTGGTTTTCTACAGCATACCAATTTAAATAAAAAGTTAGGAAATAAATGTGATAGTACTTGCTGGTATTTGAGTGCCTGTTGTGCATTTTGCCAGTAGATGGCAGCATGTTGCTGCTTAGTTGTAAAGGCTCTGTGCAAAATCCCTAAAGCAGAAACTTTCTAACAGAAACTATTGTGTAGGGTTTTTGTTTGTTTTATTTTTTCAAATCCACATTCCTATACGTTCTCTCACAGAGAAACACTTTCATTATGTCGCTTGCAACCCTTCTGGGGCTGAGGCAAAGAGTGAAGTTTTCCTTTTTTTTTTTTTTTAAAAAAAACTACTGTTTCACAGAAATTAAAAGATTTCTGGAGAGCAGAGATAAGCTGGACAAAGTCTGTTGGTACAGCCACTTGGAAAGGTTTGTAAATGTGGAATTCCAGCCCTGTGTCCGCAGTTCTGGATGTCATTTCTAGCAACAAAAACAGCTCTTGTATCCTTGCCTCTTCAAAATTTTTGAAGACAATATATTTTCCTGTTATCAAACAATATACAGACATATATAACAATTTTCCTCCTTTCTTACTGGTATAAGAGGCAGCAGCAGGATATCTGTGAGCATACACCTAAAAATTTAAAATAATAGGCTCCAAGATTTTACTATTGTTAGTCATTTTCTGTATGATAATTTCAATAAAAACAAAACCAAAGTACAGATTTCAGTCACTCTAAATTCCTAACTCTCTGCATTCTCAGAGCCAAAATGCACTTGATAGACTGAGCATTGTTAGTCGCACTTCTAACCTACAGTTTGCTCCTATAAATAAAAATTGGTATTAAATGCTATGGCCAGTAGAACAAAAGTGTGTTTTTCACTCTATCATATGTAAAGTTTATTTCAATTTTTAGGGTGCGATTCTTTCAGGTTAGGAAGTTTAGGCCATATCTATAACTGAGTTCTCACAGTGCATAGGCAGCCTTCTAACATGTCCTCTCATACCCTAGTAAAGGAGATTAGATAGATCCCTTTCACTTTGTAACAATATGTGGCTGGCCATTTTATAAAAGCACCAAAAAACATTTTTAAATTGAGTGACCAGCTTGGGCGTACCGTGTCACATCAATGCTGTAGCCAGAATGACTTGGCCACTTCAAAATACATGCTAAGGAGCAAAGGATTTTTCAGAGGCTTCATGCTTTTTTCCCCCTCACTTGAGATGACCACATTAGCCTTTCCCTATCCCCCAGAAGTGGCCAAAACTCCACATTTACCACACAGCAAGTAGCAGCTGCATCAGCACTGTAGTGAGAGGGAGCGCTTCTGTCAATAGTGCTTTTTTTAATATTACAACAGACCACGTACACACAACATCATAATAAAGCAAAGCCTTAGAAGGGCCTTCCAACATGTAAATACATATAGACTTTACAAATAAGTAAGAGACTGCAAATCCCCTTGGTTTGGGCTTATAAGGGTAGTTTGTATGGCTCCCACACCAAAGCAAGCTCCCTTGCCAGTGCCGTGAGGTCCTGCCAGGTCTGGGTGCCCAACCTGGGGCTTCTCCCTGCCTCCTGCTCCCCAGTGCTCCCAGTGCCTGCCAGGACAGGCACTCACTCCCCCACGCTCCTCAAGTTATTGAGTCTCTGAGAGTCCATCTGCCAAGGAGCAGAAGTTTAAACCAGCTGCTCACTTGCAGAGAGCATTACCAGGCAATTATCGCTACGGACTATCTCAAAGAATCCCAATTTCAACATGCCTTTGAAATTCAGCATGCTTTGAGTTGAAACATGAACTGTAAAGAAAGATGCTCAAATACATTGTACTCCTAAGCAGTATTAATAGAGTAAGATGATTTAAAGACTCCAAGGTAATGACAATTTAAATAGTAACAATTACAACGGTGAACAGCAGTAAGAGGTCTGCATCAACCTAATACTATAAACACAAGCAAACAAACTTCCACTTGTCTGGCTTCTAGCTCTCCCTAATACATCCTAATTTTAAATATTGCTTCTCAGTTCCCGAACACACCTTATATTCAACAAGGCCACTGATGACAATTCTTTCTCACTTTGATACTCTTCTCATCCTCTTTTCTTTGTTTTCTTTTTACTTTACCATTAATTTCTATTTCCTCCCTGAGTTCTCTTTTCCAGTATTTCCTCCCCTATATCTTCACATCTTAGTGAGCTTGATGTATCATAATACTTCTCTGAATTAGTATTTAACAAAGATGAGGTTAAAACAGGGGCAACAGGATCTAATGTAATTATATTTAAGATACTGATAATATTGCATGAGCAGGCATGCCAGAACCCACCAGCTGTTCCTAAAGGTACAAACCAGCTTTCTGTCTCCTCACATTATAGCCCAGTTTAACCACTGTTGTAATGTATCTTAGGACTTAAAAAAACGAATCTGCTCCATTAGAAATGGAGCTCTAACTTATCTGCTTTCAGAAATGTGTTGTTCTGTTGTTTGAAATAAAGATTACATGTGGTGTTACAGATAAATAACAGCAGAATTTTGATAGTGTTTGTTAAAGCAGAGTGGATTAGGTTTCATAACAAGATTCTTCAGAGTTGATTTTATACATATATATATAGAGAGAGAGAATAACATTATTTTATATATGGACGATACCACCAAAAAAAAAGACTTGCTTAACTTTGAGTCATGCATGGTAGATAGTTTAGGATGTAGAAATACACAAGAAATTAAGCCACAGCTTAGCAGAGGCAAGAGATAACTGTGCTGTGTCCACCTAATAGAATAGCCATTGAGTTGCAGCTAACAATATCTGATCTGGACGGTTTCAAATTGCTTAGGTTAACTGGCACCTAAGTGCAGTTAGAAGATAAACAGACCAAAATTTATGAGGAGCCAACTTCTTGCTTCCTGCCCCATTATTGGGAATCAAGAACAAGGCCTACAAATGAAAATGAGAATGAACTAGGTGTATGGACACAATCTAGATACTTGATTTTGGCTGTCTACATCTAAATGTAGACCCTCTAAGTCCCTGCCTTTAGCTTTTCCTGGCTGTTACACATACCACTTTTCTTCATTGACTCTATATCTGAAAAGGATTTACGTCTCATCTTGACTACCCATCTGGACAAAACAATCTCTGGCAGCCTGCTGTGCCTGCATTGCTTCAGACCTTCAGCAAAAACAATCTTACATCGTAGAAGAGTTCTCTGAAATTCTTTAATAAGTTGTCATTTTGTTAGGTATTTCAACCAAGAGAGATTAGCGGTTGCTTACTTATAAGCAACCTTTAGCTCCACCGTTGTTTTTTTGTCTAGGTTAACATTTATCGCGTACCACTTCTCCAGCAAGCTTCCACATGTGTCCAATGCCACCAGTCAAAGATTCTGGCAATGAAGTAGGCTTCAGTTCTGCAATCCAACCAGATTCAATAGTGAGCGATATTCTGTTACAAATACAGAAGCCACTAGCAACCATGAGCTTCGGAAAATGCTTCAAAACTTGGCTGTGACAGACTGCAGGAGGTGAGAATGTATTTCACACGTTATGCAATATACAATGAACACCACCACAGGTTAGATCTGCTCCACATTAAGAATACTTCAATCATCTTTTCAATCTTTCATATTTTTTTCTGATAAAAAAAACATTGCAGACTAGTTTCTAGTATTGCCTGTAATAGGCAACCCCTATCCTTATGCAAGTGCCTGTACCTACAAAGCTATTTCATTTAACCATTTATAGAAAGAGTCAGGAGAGCTGAGAATTTTTTTTTCCCCCCTCGACATTCTTTCCTTGTATGTATCAAATGCTTTGGACATGAAGCTGAGTCAAAAGAGGTCAGGAGTCCGAAGAGGCAGTGCAGCTGCAGAAGCCAGCTGAGAGCTGTGAGTGAAGCTCTGATGACTGATAAGGCTACAGGTGAACTTCAGTCCTTCCAAGACTTTAAGCACAAAAGGTCTGAAGATGATTTTAAAAGCCTGGCTTACTCCTGACAGGAGGAGCTATTAGAAAGGAGAAAGTTTGTGGGCACATAATCAGCTGAGAATAAGCCATGCTTAGACAAACTGAAGGCACAATTCCCTGGAATTCCTTCTGAAGGCAAATTCTTGGCCCTCCCTGTGTCACTTGAGGAAACATCTAGCATGGATAAAGAGATCTGGAAGCTAGAGACACACATGTAGAAGTATAAACCAATTAGTTGTCTGATATACATCTATACATCCCCTGACCTTGTACTCTCCTTAGAATTGTGCAACACTGTGTTTGTTCTCCCTTGGAGTCCTTGAGCTGCCTTCTGTACACTTCTCACCTGCCTTATCTCTGTAGTTTCACCTTTCTTGTTTTGCATGGCTATGTTCCCTGTGCTTTATTACGGCTCTATCTATCAGTTTAGCAGATTTCTCAGAAGTCTGAGCCACGGTTACGCAGGCGTGCTGTGCACAAGCTGGGTCTGGGATCACAGAGAGCTGAACCCTGAGTAGGAGGGTTACAGGTATGTCAGGCTGTTCTGGGGGAAAAAAAAAAAAACTATTGACAATGCATTATGAAGAGCTGTCTCTGTTATTGTCAAGTCACGTTGCTGGGAGGGAGCAGAGAGCAACAACACACACTTCATAAAATAAGAGGACTTCTTTGCATCTCATTCAACTCTGACACAAAAGTGAGAGCAGCAGACTCTCACTGGTTCAGAGCACTGATCACACAGAAGCAGGTAGAAGTACATAACAAACCTCTTCATTTGTGCTAACTTAAGCAACAATAAGCCTACCTGTGCCTACAGAAGGTTCAGTGCCTGTAACATTCGGTTTGGGTTTTGATGCAGAAATACCCAAAGCTGTTAGTGGCAACACTGAATGACCTCCTGCCTGCAGCCAACGATTTCCTTTTGGTACGAAATACACACTACAGAGCAACTGATCATGTTTTGAGTCTCATTAGCCAGTCACGAACGGAAGGAGGAGAAGCACTAAGTAGCTGTCTCTGCCCTGCGGAATAACTGCAGGATAACCCACAGCCAGCCCTGGTGCATAAGAACCTGCACGCTCTGGGAAGGCATCAGCACAGAAAAGGTTGTGTGTACAAACCCTATGCAACGTGTGCCAGTTGTGACACTGCAGGAAAAACACAGGAAGGAACCAAAAGGCACCATGGATATAACAGCCATACATGTGGCAGTCTCTCTTCTAAAAGGAAGAAATAATTTGTGTCTCACTGTGTAATCACATCCAACTGCATAAAACCACTGCTTTATTAGACTGAATAGATAAATCCATGATTTTCACCTTCTCTTTGCTGACAGACCCTTAAAAATGTTCCAGTGGAAAAGCAGATTTGTATACTGCAATTGTCAACCTACTTATAAGTAGCATGTTTCTTCCAGTTATTCTTCTCAATCCTTTAATAAAAAAATGTTCACCTGAAGACAACGGGTCAAAAGCCACAGCTCGAGGCCATTCGGTGTAGGCAGAGCTCTGCACTTGGACCATTCCCTGTTGGTGCATTCACACCTGGCCACTAAAATCAGCTTCCAGTAAAAGTAGATAAGGTTTTTCAAAGCCCTTTCAACCACTGTGAAAAGAAGGACAAGTGACAAAGCAAACAGAAGCCACCTCACTATAATGAGTTTTCTTTTTTGGATGTCCCTGCATCTTTCTGTTCCTTTCAGGAAGGTTTATGTTGCCACACACATTGCATTGAGCACTAGTATCGACAGATTTCATCTGGAACATTGCTTGTCCTAGAAAATTAATAGTGGTAACTATTTTCTAGAAAATAGTTACAAATGTTGTAAGACCATGGAAACTGCAGTTGCTAAACAAACATTCCTGGTAAGCTTTGTGGAGTAACTTTGAAGGAGTCCATACATGTCAGATCACACTTGCCTTTCAGGAAGAAACATTTAAATACTTTTTGTCCCTCGAGTACATTGATAGTCTACAATTTTTTTTATTTATTTTAATAACAGAAAAACATACCACTGGCCATAAAATTTGATCCTGAATGTATTGTTATTGCAGCATGAAATGTGAAGTGTAGAGTTTATCAGTCAAACTCCTCTGGAGTGTGACACCTGCAAAACACATCCCAAATTAATGTCCACTCCTGCTTTGAAACGACTGGAAACATACTGCTAATGGCAGGGCAAGGAGCATTATCTGTTTACAGCAATGGTTTTGACTTCTAAAATGAATTTTGACCTATAGACCTTTAAATATCACACGCTTCAGTTTCACCGTGGAAGGTTTCTGCTTGCTACACTCCCCATTCATACTCGGGCTGCAACGTGCCGGATGTGATCTGATTAATAAGGACAGAACTGCACGGCTGCACCAAGTCCCAGGCTGTCTCTCATGATTTATTTAGTCCTACAAAGGATATTTCCCTCGATTCATTACTTTATTGATGATATCTGCTGATTGAAAAGTTACAGTAGTACTTGCTTCCACTAATCATCAGATCAAAGTAGTTTGTTAAGATTTTTAATTATATGTAATGCTTTTGAGGAATTTTTTCTGATTCAAAAAAACTAACTTTCCTAATCCACCTGGGCAAACCCTTGCTTTTCTACCTCCCTCTCGATTGCTCACTCAAAAGAAAATAAAAATTAATGTCAATTTTTTCTTTCACTAATTCTGAGACTTTTAAAGATGGCAGAGGCTTCCACAGGCCTTTTCAGCTTAGCCTTACAAATAAAGCTGACAGAACTCAGCAAGCGAGAAAAACAAGCGACACATTTCTCAAAGACCCAGCATAGGGAAACAAAAACAACAGGATACACGTATGCCTCTTTGCACTGTAAGAGGCAGAAAACCTCTCCAGACTCACCAGCTGCAACACTCTTTTCCTCAGTTCCCAGTCAGCCCAGCTTTACGGGTTGGTGTCCCCACCACCAGAGACCACATCTCCCATTAAGGTCAGCAGTATCAAACAGGCTGAAATTTTAAAAGTCCTGTAACCTCAAGGCCGTTACAGACTAATTGCTACTGCACTTTCCAAGCAGAAAAGCGCTACTCACTACTTGGCCTGCTCCAGACCTTTCAAAGGTAGCACAGCAGCACCGCAGTACATCAATTTTCATACACCAGCTTTATGGAGGAGTAAAATCTGAGGTCAACGCAGAACAAACCACAGCCTGGCCCTACATAGGAAGTGGCAGCAGGCCACCCATCAGTTACTGCTGCTCTCCTCAGCTAAGCCAGCTGTCCTCAATATGCCAGTTTCAGGCAGCTGGCAAAGCTTGCCCTTGTTGAGACATGTTTTCCAGAGCAAGGGACAAAGCTAAATAGTGTTGACTGGAATACATAGCAAACTTCATTACGAACCCATGCCTGTACTCCTGGGCATCCTGTCCAGCAAACAATTTCTCCTAACCAGGCTTTCTTTTTTTCCTTTCCCACATTTGCTCAAATTTCAAGCACCCAGCCTCCAGCAGTCACAGATTTTTTCAAATAAGATTCCAATAAATGCAAAATAAAGAGCCACAATAAACCCTACCTTGTTTCAGGGAAGACTCCTTAGTCCCTCTGATTAATTCCAAAGCTCTTCCCACTCAACATAAACTAGGCACATTGGCAGCAGGCTTTGCCACATCTCCCAAAAAAACCACCTTGGAAGCCAAGGTCTGCCTCTCCTCATCCACACAGGGAAACTGCATCTCCAGAGGGCCAAAACATTGCGCCATCCAAATTTCTTCAGTAATTTTGACCTGGATCCTAAACAGAACAAGAAGCTTGGGTTATTTCCTCAGCCCTGACCCTCCCAAAGCATTTCCCTCCTCCCCAACAGCTCTGTACCCAGCTGGGCCACAATTTAAAGGTGGATGCAGTGGGCTGGTCCCTGCTCCAGGGGCACCTGTGCCTTGTGCTAAAGGGCCGACAATGACAGAATTGAGAAAGAACAGGAAAAGGAGTTGATATGTAAAGCAACATAGGGAAAGAGACCAGAAGGGAGGGAGAAGGAGGCTGTTTCCATTGCCCAAAGTATGATGCCAAAGACCACAATCACCTTACAGTGAAAAATTATTTGTTAGAAGCTAAGGATTTTAAATGGTTGAGGGGTTGGCTGTTTTTTGTGTTTTTTTTTTTGTTGTTGTTTAGTTATTTTTCTTTTTTCTTTTTCATTATCATTCAAAGTGCAACATTTTATACTGAACATCAAAGAAAATTTCTGAGTTATGAAGCAGAAAAAAAACCCACACATTTATAAGTTTCAGCCCACAGCTGACTAAGTAACCAACTCCAGGCTGCAGTGCCCTACGACACCTATCCCAAATTTAGCAGCAGCAGGGCTTGCATTACAGGCTCTAACTCTTTGATCTCATCGCGGTGGCACTGTGTATAGGAAATCAGTAACACGTATTGTGCTTACTTGTCACTTCAGCTGCCTAATGGCAAGCTTAGAGCCAGGGTCTGGGAAATGCAACCCCTTTCCATAGGGTACTGCCAGGATTGATGTGAGGAAAGCCCGAAAGGTACTAGGTATCTCTCGGAAATGAAAATGTCTTGTGAGTAATTGCTTTGGCATTGTGGAAGACGATGAAGAAAACAAAGAATGTGCACCAATTGTAAGAAACAACCAACGACAAACTTAGCCTAGTAGCTGCATTATCTGTCAGCCTGCTGTAACTGTTCTGATAATGTAACGCATCTTCTGGATGTTTTATGTGGCATTTATCTCACAAGGGACCAATGCAACATGTGCACTGGATATATACTTTGTATATAGCTTGGGTAGAGCTTACTGGGGAGTCTCATGCAGGTGATGAACAGAGCAATAAAATGTGAAAATTGCTGGTAAATAATATGTAAGGAGATGCAGACCACAACGTCTTAATCACTGATTAAAATAATTGCTTATGTTGGAAATGATACAGACAAAGAGATACCCATTTTGGTCAAATTAGCCAGAAAAAATGATGATTTAAAAATCCACTTGTTGCCTCTTTATAAACAGAAAGAAACGTTTTTCTCTATCTTTCAAAAAGTTCACTTGGGCATGTTATCATATCTGTATGTTCCTGGCTAGCTAAAACTCTAAAAAACACTAAAAACATATTTCAGTTGTCTTCCAGAGCTACCCAGATTCACCTTGATACTTAGTAATCACACGTGTTCAGTGCAGGCTTTTTTAATCACTCCCCATATGAAAGTTGACAGTAAAAAAAATTGCTTCTTTTTATGTAAGAGATTATGACTTAGAAGTGTAATAAAGGTGAAAGTGAAGTGGATTTGGAAGCGTTCACTGAACCAAAGATCACATTATATTTTCAATACTAGATGAATGCAATAGCAAATTCTAATCTCAAGTCACAGCCTTCATTTTAGTACAGCTCTGTGATGTTTTTTTCATAATGTTAAGCAGGATTTTTTTTTTTAGCAGAATACACAGCGTATATTTTTGTCATAATGCAGATTTGCTTGTTTTGTCTCTTGGTTCGAACATAAGCAACATGGTACAGTTGTAATGATACTGTTTATTCATATTCTATGGAAAAAACAATAGTTAAAAAATTAAAACTCTAACATGGTAAAAAAATATTCAAAAATAAAGCTTTTTAGAACTTATAACTAAAGGAAATTGGGCAGCTGCAACATAAATGAATCTCACGTGCGTGTCCCATCTAAATTACAAAATATTCCTTTGCAAGAAATTAACTGATGAAAGAATACATCCATTTCTGATGAGGAAAATATATTAATTCTGAAGGTAGAAAAAAATCTGAGAGTATTAATGCAGGGACGCTCTGCCCTCAAATGCTACGATTGCTGTATGTGTATATGTAGTATACAACTCCAGCTAGTATAACTTCTAAGATGAATTATATTGAATAGCTCTTCTGATCCAGTTACAGACAACTTGTTTTCCTTTAAAACTGAATTTTTATCATTACTTTTTCTCATTATGATATCTTGTAAAATATTTCCCATGATCCTGCTTTATACACTTCTAGCCGTTGTTTATAAACCCTGGAAATTTAACTATTTTACTGATTCATCTTCTAGGTCCATTTGCATTAATTCCTTTAATATCTGCTCAGGTATCTTGCCAGGCATTTGACTTTAACTAACAATTACTAATTTCCCGGATGTCCCTTTTTATTCATTCTTTCATGTTCGTAAAAAGGTTTAAAATGTATTGATTACCATTACCACCCGCCTCTCAGTTTTAACTAGTGATCTGCTCTCATCAAGGCTCTTCCAGGAGTGCCAGCATGTCTACCAAAAGGCTTCATTTGTCCATTTGATCTGGATGCGCCCCTTTATTTATGCACAGATCTGTGCTCATTGGTAAAGTGTGTGATAAAGTGTGTGATACTTCACTTGCTTCATTTTTAAACTCCTTCGAATATATGTAAGCTATAGGAATTCAGAAAGAGTTAGTGAGCACTGGTGAGTCAGCTCGCTTTCTTTCAAATGGTTTTCAAGGTCAAAAATCATGTTTAAGCATACGGCGGAAAACCAGCTCAATACAGTGGTCACTTATAGCCTTACAAAAGCAAGCTTTAAATCTAAATGTGTAACAACCCCCTTTGAGGAGCTGGGCTAGAATTTGTCAGTGCTACAGCACAGATCCATCACCTGAGCTAATGCAGCAGTAGTAAACAGCAGTAGCAGGCTGTTATTCTCTATTTAGACTACTCACAACAGAGAAAGGCAGTACGCTGGCTGCACCGAGAAAAAGAGTTAACTGATGTGATACAAAATTCCAGTGGAGAGGCGATCTCTGTCTCAAGCAAAGCTTGCAGCTCAACTTAATGACAACTGAGCACCTCAGATAAACGAGGAAACAATGAATGCAGATAAAAACAGAAGGCATGAGGATGGAAAGCAAAGGGACAAGAAGTGCTGCTGGTAATGCAGGTGTAGAGAAAAAAGTGACAAAATTAAGATTTAGAAATTATAGAAAAGACACTGTATAGGATGAGAGAATGAACTAAAACACTCTGGCAGCAATGCATGAATACTGGACCCAGAAGCAGCGATGCAGAGCAGGTCAGCTTGCTGACAGGCATATTTTCTTAGTGTATAGTTAAGACATTTAGAGAAAATCAACTTGTAATGGTTTAAAAAAGAATCTTCACATTGTCCAAATTAAATGAATAGAAACAAGAAAATAGTCTGGCAACTAAAGTTTTTAATGTCTCGGTGTCAAGTGTGCTGGGTCCAACTGGACAAAAAAATAAAATATAAGCACAGACCACAAAAAATGGCAAAAAAAGGATTGAAAATCAAAGCCAATGTAAACACTTTAGAGGTCAGAAAGTGTAATAGAGTGAGAAACATGTATATTCAAATGAAAAAGTAGACAAGATTCTTCAGCCTCATAAAAGTGTACATGGAAAGAAAAAACCTAAGGCACTATACCTTAGGATGAAGAAAGAACTGAAGATAGTCTAGATGTGCCCTAAAATTAATATTCTGCTTCAGTTTTAAATACAAATGAAGATTCTGGATATTTGGCAAATATAACTAATATAAAGGACAGGAAAAAATGGAAATGGAAGTTTTAACAGCCACGGCAAAACCAAAGTCCAACGGTTTGATATGGTCTGACAAGAGGAGGTGCAGAAGCAGTGGCAGGCAACCTTCAGCCCGAAATTCTGAACCAACAGTCTTGGGAAACTTCAAGTCAGTAAATGCAGTAGGAAAGATCTGTAATGGGTCTGTACAGTCAGGAATGAGAACATGTAGAAGAGCAAATGCAATTCTGCCTGAGAACATGAAAAGAAGAGAAATACAATAACAGCAAACGTGAGCTTTAGAAATGCACACAGCCTGAAGGAAGAAAAAAAAAAAAAAAAAAGGAAACATAGGTAAATAGAAAATGGGATTAATTTGTTGCATTGTGGGTTGTTATTAGTTTTTGTTGGTTTTTTTTTGCCCCAAAAGGTAGATCATGGAGGATGATGAATGTTTCATTACCTGTCTTTGATTAGGTTACTAATTTTCTAGGCAAATGAAATAGAGTCATCCATCAGGACCTCAATCAAAATGTCATGGGATGTTGGATGGGAAAAAATAGATATGCTGGAGAAGGTGATTAGGGAAAACGTTGTGGAGAGGGTAAGGTATGGCTTAACAGGGTATGTTCAAGGTCTAGAATGAAATAACCAAAATTCTGGTGGAGGGTTGAAGATATTAGTTACAGCAAAGCAGAGGAGACAGACTTCAGTCACATATGTGACATTCTTGAAAATGAAAATATGCTAACTCTATGTCTCATGGAATGTATTTCCAACAGTGATACATTAAGTGTTAATGATGTTCCACATGACTACTACCATCTAAATTTGGATGTTCACCCATCTTCAAGAAAAATTAGTTCCAATGAAAAAAGAAAGAAAGGTTTATTAGAATGATACTGGAAATTGAGTGCTATTGTCTGAGACACTGCCTGGCTCACATAATTAGTAGCATTTTAGAGGAAATTTGTCCACACCTTATCATTTTTTTGGGGTAGACATTACCAGAGGGATGAAGAAGAACATGTTAAAAGCAAACCCCATGGCTGCAAAGGGACAAGTGTGTATAAAACTGGGTATCAAGCACAGTGAATCTGGAAACTAGAAGCTAGAAGCAGGTTTCTGAATGCCAGGGGAGTGAATTTTTGGAACCTCTTCCTAATGCAGTACGGGACTCTCCCCACTCCTGGCTGACTACTTTAAAGATGGAGCTTGAAGCGTTTCCCAAAAGGACCTACACCCACTGTCTGCAGCCAAGGGAGATGGACCGAACGGCACGGGCTGCTCTTTCCAGTCCAGAATTCCTAATATCGGAAATGGAGTGAGGAGGACCAAGAAGAGCAAAGGTTGGAGCTGGTGCTTTAAATTAACCTGAAGGACTTGGAAACTGAATTGGGGTTGAACGACAGATGATTTTGATGTTCACTACAGGTTTTACTTGTTTGTCCTTGTAAATGGCTTGATAGATGAATAAAAATCACTCTTGACTTTGTGCACAACCACTAGAGAACATGTGATAATCAGGTGTTTTTCACCGTCTCATAACAGCTGGGATGGTTCAGTAGGACCTTAAGCTGTTACTTTAGTTTTTCCACAGCTGGATCATCAATCCACTTCTAGAGAGAGTGCAGGATTACTTCCTGCAACTGTTATTTCTCGAGCTGAACCAACTATTTGTTACTGTGCCTTAAAATTAGACCGGAAAATTTTCACTTCCGCATTCAAATGACATTTGAAGATCATGCTAACAACCAAAGCCAGGGGGTGCAAAGCTCAGCCTTACGTTCTGTTCTTAACCATCGCTACCGTGACTTTTCTGGGAAGTAATACAAATAACAATATCACTTATCACTTACTGTGCATGGTACTTTTCATCTTCAAAGTGCTTTACAAACATTTATGGGTAGTTAATCTGGAAATAGTATGATTTAGGGCCAGCTTCTGATAGTTTATGTGACAAAGTTAATGTCATTTAAATTGAGTCTGCTCGCCTTTAATAGGATAGAACTGCAGCGCTTTAGTTTAACCACTATTGTTCCATTAAAAGCCAATTACAGAAGTTCAGCTCTCCTTGAATTTATAGAGCGCGGCTTTTCATTTTAAGAAAGATCCATCTAAATACCTCATCCGGCTTCGGCCTTCACAACTCCGGCTAATTGCATAACGCTTCTCGCCCCGCTGCATAATGGCATTACGGCTCACGGGGAAGCGAAACCCTCCTCGGGGGGCTCGCAGGCGCTGCCGTCGGGCAGCAGAGGGCGCTGGCGACATGTCCAAGTGTCGCCGGAGCCACTTCGGGCCGCGATGGCCGGGCTGGAGCCGCGACGGGGACACCGCTGCTGCCTGCCCCGCTCCGCGTCCTTCTGCCCCAGGCGAGGCGATAATCCCTGCATTGACACGTGCAGGGGGAGAGGGTCAGCACCAAAGAAAACACCCTTTTAGGGTGAAACCTCTTAAACACGGAGGTGTTGATTTGTTGGACAGCTAGGGTGGGAAAACAGCTTGTGGGGTTACGTTCTGACAGGGAAGCCCTAACATAGCTTGCGATGATTATTCTATAGTAAAAGACCACTAAAACAAACATTTTATACGAACTTTTAAGTAGTGCTACAAACTACGTGGATTATCATACATTGCCTCAGTGGGTACTTCTCTGAATCTTCTTTTAAGCCTGATGCACGTGAACCCATTTTGGACTTGTTCAGTTTAGATGTAGTCTCCTTCCCTACACCTGAGCGTATTTTCTGGACTCAAATGAAGGAATGCGGTCAGTGGTTCATTCATAACTGCATGACACATTTTGACACCCAGCAGCAGGGACACAGCACACAAATAGCTACGGCCGCCGTCTGGGAAACTCGTGTGCAGTAAAAGCACTTCCAAAGCTCCTTCCAGTGGCAAGTATTTTTTAAGTTGAAGGTACGAGGGCACTCAAAGAGTAACCTGAACAGGGCAATGAGGCTTGGGAGGACACCAGGCTGCAAATGATGGGCAGGGTTTGAGAACCCAAGCTCCTGTCTCAGCTCCAGCCCAGCAGCCGAGCACTGATGTGTCACACCCCACACAAACTGCACACTCGGGGCGATGCTCAGGGGGATAACAGCGCTCCCACCACAGCCTTGCATGCTGAACACGGCCGGGTCTTCTGCCAGCCCCAGGCACCCCGGCCTCCACAGCAGGCCACCGAGCCCAAAACTTCATTCTCCTTTTGAGGTTGCAGCTTGAAAGCACAGGAACAGGTTCACTGCTGATAATGGCACATATCTTAAAATTGGATGCAGAGAGTGCTCACTGAGAATTGTGCCAGCGGAGGCTGGAAATGAGGAGACATTTCTTCTCAGAAAGAGCAGTCAGGCATTGGAACGGGTTGCCCAGGGAGGTGGTGGCGTCACCGTCTCTGGGGTTGTTCAAGGAAAGGTTGGAGCTGGCGCTTAAGGACATAGTTTAGTGGGTGATACTGGTGGCAGGGGGATGGTTGGGCCAGATGATCTTGGAGGGCTTTTCCAACCCTAATGATTCTGTGATGCTATGATTCACTGACTTTGATCATTAAAAGGACTGCACCTCAGGCAGGAGGTGGGTGCTGCAGCCCTCCCGGCCTCCCCTCATGTCACGGCACCTTGTGCCCTCATGCCCAAATGCCATTGCCCAGACCCATGTGAGGAACCTGCCGAGCCCCTCAGCACCCACAGGGACCGGCCGGGCACAGCACCCCGGGGCCCTGCGGGCACCCCGGGCCTCGGCCGGGCAGGCGGGAGCGCGGAGACGGCGAGGCCGGCCCGTGGGCAGGCTTAATTCCCCCGAAGGGCTCCGCTCCCCCCCTGAGGGTGGGCTGGAGACGAGGAGGGGGCTCGGCCGGCTCCCTGCGAGCGGCAGCAGCCCTCCGCCCGCCTCCCCTTCGGCACCACGCCGGCCGCACGGAGCCCGCCCCGGCAGCGGCGGGCGGGCGGAGGAGGAGGGGGCGGCCGCTGCGGCGTGGCTTTAAACTTGCCGGCAAAAGCCGGGGCGTCGGGAGCGGGAGCCCCACCACGGCTCTCCCCCAGCGGGGGACGCCACCACCACCACAGCCATCACCACCGGGCTACGAGGGGACCCCTCCGGGCCGTCAGCGCTCCCGCCCCCTGCCCGCCCCCCCCCCCGCCCGCCATGGCCGCCCGCGGAGCCGAGCGGCGGGGCAGAGCCGGGGGCAGCGCCGGGGGCTCGCCGGCGGCCCGCAGCGCCCTGTGAGGGGGGCACGGCGCCTCCCCGAGCCCCGGCCGCCCCCCTCCGCGGCGGGGATGCGCCACGGCCCCGCCGAGGGAGCCGCCGCCTAGACCGGCAGCCGCCATGGTGCCCCTGCGGCCCCTCGTCGTGCTCCAGGGCGTCCTGCTGCAGCTCGTAAGTGCCCCCCTCTGTTCCCCTCTCCAGGCTCCGGACCCCCCCTCCGACCTCCCCCCAACCCTCCTTTATTTATTTATTAATTATCTTCCTTTATTAATTGCACCCCTCCGGGCCAGGGGAGCGCGGGGGCGAGGCCCGGCAGCGCTCTCCTGAAGTTTGCCGCCGGCCCCCGGAGCGACCGCTGGCTGCTGAGGGGCTTCCTTCTTCCCTTTAATCCCTTTTTCCCCCCTTTTTTTAATATAAATCCTGTGGTAGGGGAGCGGGGTGGCCTCCGGCGGTACGCTTCCCTTCGGGACCAGCGGCCGCAGCCGAACCAAACGCGGTTTTCAAGACTTCTTTTTTTTTTTTTTTTTTCCCCTTTCCAGCATTATTGTTATTATTATTTCGGGAATTTCTGGTTGCGGCAGCCCGCTGCGTGCTCCCCTATCACCTCCGCTTCGTGCTGCCAAACTTCTGCCCCTCTTCCCCAGCTGCCTCGCACCTCAAAGTTTGTCGCCGTAGTCACCAGGGAGCGTGTAATAAACCCTGAAGGGATTAACCACCCTCCCAAAGAACCGGCTCCTAACGTTGCGGCGTGAATTGATTGATTAGTTTTCAAGGAAGCTTATGTCAGATTCTAATCCGTTCTCTGGATTGTGCTTGTCGTGTAACGTTTCTCGCTCCCGCACTTTATCGTATAGCAGCGAGGCGCCGAGCTGCAGCCCTGCGATAAGGCACCCGCTTCGGACGACCAAAGGCTGTTGGCATCCTTCGCTCGCACGGCGGCTCCCAGCTGAGCAAGGCAGTGGTGAGAGGTGCGGATGGGGAGCAGTAAATGGATGACGAAGTTGCTGAGCAGAAGGGGGCTAAATAGCAACGCTCCTTCCTCGCACCTGCGAGCCCTCTCACCCATGCCCCGTTTCATTTATTAGACAGATAGCAAAGGGATTCATTAAAGCTTGTATCGCGAGGGATCGTTGTGTGGATAGTGTTTCGGATAGCGTCGTGAGGTTACTTGCTGCGGTGCTAAACGTGCTTTGCAGGGAGGCTGGCTGCTTGGAAGAAGCAAAGTTGCTGTCTCGCACACAGCCGGTGCAGGTTTCCAGGTGGATGCGGCACTGAACTCTCAGGAGTGCTCAGTTTTCTGCTTTCCTCACGTACAAACCAGCAAAGTTCTGTTGACAATTAGTTTTATTGCTTACACAAGTTAGTGTAAGTAATAAAGCAAAGTGAGAATGTCTGAGATTGTAGAGGTGTTTTAGGTCTGCCTTTTAGTGCTCGTCTATTACTAAAAATATATATGAAAACGCTTTGGCATGCGTTTCCAGAACATCTGGTTAACTTCTGGTAAACATCTGGTTAAAGCTACAGCTTATTATACGTTGCGGGCAAATATTTGGTGCTGGTGGTGATGCACGGAACACAAGTCTCTGAGCTATTCTCTGCTCTCTGTGCAATACTTGGAGTGCCTGGTGGCTTCCTGGAATCTAATTGGCAATTTCAGCAGGCAAGCATCGGTGATGCTAATTCTCAATTGTTTCTTAACCAACAATGAGTATGGTTAATATTAATAAAACACAGAATGCTCAGCATTACAGCCAGCAAAGAAAAAAATTGTGGCTTGCAGTGTTGTAATACAGCAGCACTCTAGTAACCCAGAAGTGCTGCCATCAAACCCTTACTGATGGCACAGTCTTAATTTTTAAATGCAAAAACAGGCTTGGTAGAATGCAAAACATCTTTGCAACTGTATTCTATGTTCTAATGAAGCCAGAAATACTTTTTCATTAAACCTCAAACTCTTGCTTGGCTTTCAAATACAGAAGTGTGTCATCTATATGCCCACTTTATAAAGATGCGCAGGTGTGGGGTAAAACTTCACAAATTTGAGGAGATGCTGGCAGAAAATCTCACTGCATTTCTGAACAGTGTTAGTTAGGTGACGGTGTTATATGCAATACCATTCAATCAGAAGTTCATGTTTGGTATTTTCTCAGTGGAGTGTGGATACATTTTTGTAACGCTTTCCTGGATTATTTTTTTAACTAGTAGATGGCGTGCCAATAATGCATGCAGTATGAGCACGGCTGTATCTCTTAAACTACTTTGCATATTTGGGTATGTAAAGCAGTAAGGCTGGAACATGCTGTTGTGTCAGGTTGAGGTGCTAACTGGCATCTGTATAAATGCGTTGGGTTTGAAAGTGAATTTTGGCTTGTGCTGTCAGTATAGATCAAAAAATAATTTGCAGTGCTTGGTCAGTGTGTGTCCAGGCTGTTATGGATAAGAAGACCTGAAACTGATATGCTGTATTGTCAGTAGTAGATGCTTTTCCTTTACTGTTAGTCATCAGTAAGCTTTTCAATTTTCACATAGTTGCTGAATACCTTCTTAATTATCTCTGTATAAATAATGGAGCTCTACATATTGGAAATTGAAAAGACTGAGGTATTAGGAATTTTCATTTTAAGGAGATCTTATTAAAATACATGCCGTTAATATTTGGTGTTTTCATGTTCCTAATTTGCACTGTTAAAATGCCATGTTTCATACCCTCGTTTAAAATAGCTTTAAAACAGGGGTCTTTAAAATGTACAAGACTCACCCTTTGCTTTAAAAGAGGGGGAGCAGGGGGCTGAATGCAGGATTTGAATCAGCTCGGGTCTGCTTTCACTGTAGGTAGGTAGTATAAGCAGTTCTTTGCCTTGGCAAGGGGCAGGGACAGAGCAGCACTCGCAGGTGGGACCCGTGGTTCCGTAGGGTATTCAGGCGCCTCAGCTGTTGGGTCGCTCCTGATCTCGGCCGGCTGGAATTAAAAAGGGATTGCAGCAGCATTTTCCAGTGCCCATAGCTAAAGCTAAAGTTGTGTCAGCAGTCCTCTCAAGTAACTCGCTTCTAGTGTTAGCAGTGGGCAGCTGTCACCATTTGTAAACCGAGGAAGTTAGTTATTTTACAAACATTTAAAAGCTGATTTTTTTTTTCCCAATAGTGTTTGGATAGATGAGAAAAAAATAGTGACAAAGTATATTATTTCAAGATTTTTCTCCACCTAGGCTGAGTATAGCATCTATTTCTGTGAATTTCAATGATGCTTTGTTTTGGCCTTTGTAAGGGATGACATTTTTACCTATAATGAATATAATTTTGCCTGACAGTTAAGCCAAAAATTTTACAGCATGATTTTAAAACAGAGTTAAAAGGTCTTAACAACTTAAGTAGGAAAGAACATTTCATAACATGCTGTAGTACAAGACAGTGCTTCATCAGCAGAAATAGCTTGAAAACTGAGATAAAGCTGCATTTCCATTTAAAATATTTATATTACGTGGGGCATAGAAACAGAAGTGTGTTTCTCTTGGCTGCGTTAATTTTGTCACCGTCACCTTGCAGACTTGCAGTGTGTAACGTGCCCTTGCAGTGAGAATAGCCACCACGTAAAACTCCAAACTCCGTTTGGGAAAGGTAAACTGGTCATCGGGAAGCACATGGATGAAATTCCATCCCTCTTAATTTCACTGAGATATTTGCCATGAAATACATTCAGCCCAGCATTCCTTTTGGTTTGTTTTGGTGTTCTCGGTGCTGTAGGCATTGTACACCTGCGTCTTATTCTGGTTTAATAAGGTACTAGGAGTAATCTAGGGAGTGAAGGCAGTTTGAAGCTAAGACAGCCCAAGAAACGCTGGTTTCAGCACTTTGGGACTTTCATCATCCCAAATGAGGAGTATGCATCAAGGTGGATGGGCCAGGTTTAGTTTAGCTGGGGTGTTAAGATGCCACAAGAAACTCAGCTTGCAGCAGCATCACATCTTCTAGCCCAGTTCTGTGGAGCTGGTGCCTGATGTTTTTCATGGTTTATTTGTAGGTTGACTGGGGCGCAGAAAGCTTGTGGATCCTATTTAAAAACTGTTGAGCAAGTCAGTTTGCGTGATGTCTATGAGACCACAAGGTAGCCCGGGCTTCCCAAGCACAGGACACTCAAAATCCAAGCCTCAGTCTTTCCATTGGCACATGGAGAGCATTTGTCTGCCACTGTAAAGAGCTTTGGGATCTGCCTACCAGAGATGTGCTGTAAGCACTTTTGTTACCTGTATGGTAGTGTAACTGCCAGGGAAGCTAAGCAGAGAAGTCAGTGGAGCCCAAATGCTTAATTGGGATGCACTGGTCAGTCCCACCTTTCTGCTTGCTTCCTGAGCCTTGGTTTCGGCAAGGAGGGAGCTCAGAGCTGTGGGTCAAAAGGAAAACACATCTAAAAACACATCTAAAGGAAAACGCGTCTAAAAGCAGGTGTACTTCAGAGGACAGTGCATTTTCTCTGTCAATCTGTCTCTAATCTTGATTTTTGCCTGCCTATCTGTAGCTCACCACTTTGCTATTCCCAGCTATAAAGCAAAACTATTGGCTGTGACATTTTTATCGCATCACAAGGGAGGTTCCCATTTATGTGACTGATGTGTTCACCCTGACCTCGATTTCCAGATGTTCTGGTTTGGACCTTTCACTAGAATAGCCTAAGTATCTTTGTGTATGTTTCCCTTTGTACCATCCCTTTTCCCCATCTCATTTTCGTTCTCTTCCTTTCCTACCCTGTTTGTGGCTGTAGTTTGTGGTTTCCTTGGGTAGGTGAAGAATCAGTCAGAGTTAAAGTTAAAAATGGGAGGACCTGTACAGAAGCAGAGGATCAGCAGTGTTAAGTCGCTGTCAGTCACGTTTCACCCTCGTAGAACCTCTTTTCTGCAATTTAGCACTTCCCACACTTGCAGGCTTTCTCTGATGCTCTGTAAATTCATCTCATCCATCAGCCGTTGCTCTGTGGCTCACTCTCCAGAAGCTCACTGTGCCATTGCCACGCTGAAAGCGCGCTGCTGTCTGCATGGAGTCCTGCAGCACGGCCGTGTCTGCGTGTCGAGTCGCGATACGATATGCACATCTTGATACGAGCCGACAGGGCAGCCCCAATGCCAGGCTGCAGCCGTGAACCCGTGCCGAAATCTGGGGGTCGTCGGTACGCTGCCAGATGAACAAGAGGTGGAAGGGGCGGCTGGATGAGTTTGCGGATGTCTCACCAAAGCTGAGGTTTGCAGGTCAGGGCACAGAAAACACTGTAGTTCCTTCGCTGCAGGGAATCTCTTGTGGCTGGTGGTGTAGCCAGCCATCGGTTTAGCTGCAGCTAAAGCTTATTTCAGGATTCGAAGGACAAGGAAACATCTTAAGATGGGAAGAGGAAATGAAGAGCTATGAAAATGGGTCCACAGAAGACCAAGTGGTTTTGTCCTTGCAGCAGAGTTTGGTGCTGGTGCAGTGCTCTGTGCTCCCTGGGATGGCAGCACTTGCTGTAAATACACAATCTGAGCAACTTGACTGTAACTTAAGGTGGAATTATTTGTAAAGAGCTTTAAGAGCTGGAGTTCTCGAGCTCAGGTTTTCTATTTGTTCCAAACGACTGGTAGCAATATAAGTTACTAATAGCAGGCAAGTGAAAATGTAAGAATAGGGAGAAATAAAAAAAATAAAACTAAAAATCCAATGTCTCTAAAAGCAGTTTTTATGTGCACTGGGACCAATTATGGTTATTGTGCCATTACAGTGAAGAGTTAAGGTTATTTAGAGCACTTTAGTTCTGCTTCCCCAAATCCAGCATGTTTGGCTTATGTTTGTGATGAATAATCATTTGAGAATTTCTTGGCTTTACAACACTTGGGTTGTTGATGACCGGTTATTTCTAGAACCATGAATCACCAGTATAAACTCAACCTGATTTTCATCGTGCTGTAGCCAATATCTAGGAAAATAAACCACTGTGCATAGATGTGCTGCTGTATTTGTTCTGCTATTGTGTGGATTTAAGGGCTTTGGCGAAGGAGCTGGCTGTGCTTGAGGCTGACCTGAGGAACACTGGGACTTGGCTGTGGGGATAGGAGGTGAATATCAGAGAGAGGAAGATGATGGAAATCAAAAAGCCTGATGGGCAGGTGGAGTGAACCTGAGCAGTCACTGCAGGAGGAGAGGGACAGAGGGACTGAGAGAAGCAAGGTCTGTTTCCCTGACCTGTTCTGAGTCTTTGCACAAGTGCAAGAACCTGGTGGTTTCCATCAGCAGTTTTGGGCGCTGTTGCTGGTTTTTGTGCCTTGAAAAGGGATTGAGAACCACTAAGTTGAGCATCCCAGCATGGTAAGACATGGACCCTGAAGTTTTTTCCTCTAAGGCTGGCTGCTCAGCTTTTTTTTTTTTTTTTTCCTTGTTTATTTCTCTCCCTGCAAGCATCTGCTGGCTGCTTCTGTTGTTCATTACGTGTGTCTGGAAAGTTGGAGTTGCTGTTCCCCTGGAGGGTCTCATGGCTAGTGATTTCCCTCCAACCTTCAGCTGCAGCTGGTACTGCTGAGTGCCTTCCTCCACCACTGCCAGCTTAACCACCTGCGGGATTCCCAACCCAAATTTTCTCCTTACCCCAAGCAGTTGGGTTCTTGTAGTTCCCACAGGCTGGTTACTGCAGTCTTCAGAGATTGTAGTGCAGGAACCAGGTACGTAATGGTAGCACTTCATAGTCAAGAGGTGTGCACTCATTTTTTTGTGAAACCAAGGAACAAAGGCTGGCTGAACATAAACCAGAGCCTCATGGTGTGTTTCTCGCTTTTTGCCTCCAGTGTGCTAGAATGTCCTGTACCGCTGACCGCCTTTCCACTGGCCTGCCTCAATACAACAGCAGGGGCAAGGATGAACTTTGTTAGAGGAGAAGCTGACTTCTCCAGCCTGTTTGCATCTATAGTGTATGACTGTGTGTATGTTGATTCATACGACTTACTGGTTAGGGTTTTTAACCCATTAATACTTAGGTGGCACTGCACATATTTTCCAAGTTGACTGTAGTGCTGTACCACATGCTTTCTTCAGATACGATTCAAATACGTTTATGCTTTTAATGCAGTAGCACAACAGTTGGGTATTTAGTGCTTCCAGATGTCCAGCAAAATGTATAATTAAGAGTATGTATTTAAAGTGAAATGCTTCATATGTGGGTTGTAGTCCTCTCAGAGCCATGTATGTAGAAACTGAGGAAATACAGTTTGTACTAAAAAGAATATGTGAATGACATAAAGAGATAGCTTTATCCCTACATTTTAGTGACACTGAGGAGGAAAATGTAATGACATTCAGGATATTTTTATAATGTATCTTAAGGATCTTTTGTTAGAAATTATATTTATTTCATATACTGTAGGGCAGATAGCGCATTATGAGACTATGGTCTCCATGAGCACATGCTAAACCTGCTGTATCCCTTGGTTCCTGGGATTCAGCTTAAGTCTGGAACTGGGATATGACAGCAGAAACTAGTGCCACTAAATGTTGCTGAGAGGCAAGAATGGCAAGCTTAATGCATAAATCTGTCTGTAAAGCCTCCAGATGTAAGCCACACACCAGTGTATGGCTCCTGGTCGCAGGCCATGTAGACATGTTCTGTGTTTTCTCATGTATCAGAAGTTGGTGGTGTCTGTAAGAAACAAAACTCTATTTCCAGAATTTTATCGTTTCATTTGGGGTTAATTACAAAACCTGCTGCTTCTGTTTTACTCTACTATGGATTATTAAAACATGTTCTTAGTTTGAAGCCTTCTTAGTTTAAAAGCAAAGAAAAACAGTAAGATACTCAAAAAAAAAAAAAAAGAGGAAAGAAAAAGGTGTGGGGTGTTCTTGTTGTTTGGTTGTTTTTTGAGGAAAGTACCATAGCAGCTGAAGAGAGATGCTGAATCTAACTCTTTGGCTGGAGACAGGGGCATTTTTAGAGTGACACAATGGGAAGCAAGGGATGAGCGAAACCCAGTCCTTCAGTTTCCTGAGCAAACAACATGCGAGGGAGAAGCCGAAAGCCTGGGCAGTTTTCCACTCATTAAGCTAACAAAATGCTAATCAGCTTCGTGGAAAGATTCATAGCAGATAATGTTACCTTTGTTGCTGTGACACCGCTGAAGGGTTGGTTATCTGGTGTGTTAGCCCAGTCCTCTTTAATTTAGATGATTGAAATAGTTATATACAGCAATCACTAGCTAAATTGCACCTTACTTTCTTTTAAAATGGATGAGGTTTTGTCAATGTTATTAACGCTCAAGGCAAGGAGAAGACTGACGTTAAACTCCTTGTTGGGTTGGGATGGATGCTGTGGTACTGCTGGAGGTGGATGCCGGACTCAGGCTCATCCTGCTGCTGAACCCTTGTGTGGCTTGAAATTGGTTGTGGATGTACAGCCATGGAATTAGTCTTCCCGTCATGGAAACATTAAAGTTTGAGTTAGTTTTAAATCACGCTACACAGTCTTCTCTGTTAAAAACATAGAATCAGTTAGGTTGGAAAAGACCTTCATGATGGTAAAGTCCAGCCATCAGCCCAGCCACCAAGTCCCACCAGGCTTTCTCTGCCTCCTGGAGATGTCCACATGATCCAAACTACAGCAACTGGGACCAGGTAGAAAGAATTCTTTCCTTTCTACTGCCCAAATGCACTTTTTTTTTTCTTTTTTTAAGCAAAACATACTCTATTGACAGGAAACTAAGGAGTTGCAGCCACCTTTCCAGGATCTCCTAGTGGTCAAAAATACCTAACTTTGTGTTATGGTGACCAAGAACACCATTTTGTAGAAATTTGCCTTCTGGTGAGGTTTGCAATGTTCTTTCAATGAACAACAAATTTTATTTTTGGTGGAATAACAAAATTAATATGTCAAAAATAAAAAAATGTAATAGTTTTTGTATCTTTCTTTGGGTTTGATGGATTGCATTGTCTTGTTCAGATCAACAACTAGACTTTATTTTTAATTCATGTCAATAAAGCAGATGAATGTAAAGGAAATTCCATTTTGTCTTATTTAGATATTAGAATTGTAGTGCTGATAATGCAAACCAGTAGTCACTGTATCTGATTTGTCCTGTACCAGTGATATTCTCTGAATGCACAGAAGGATGTTAGTATTGAGATAAACTGGTCTGTGAGCAGGCATTAATAAGCCTTCTCTACTCTTGAGTAAGGGCCCTATACCCTGACTTCTGTCTTCCCAGTACCATTATTTAATAGGAATGTAATTATCTTTGAGATCTCCAGGTCTTTCAGATCTAGTTGAAGTGCACAGAATGGTTGAACAGTTGTTAGAGAAGGACTGACATACAGCTATGGCAACAGCATCATAGGAAGCTTGATTTTTTTCATATGAAATGGGCTAAAACAATATTCTAAACAGAAACGAGTCTGAAAGCCAAAAGAAACCTGAGTCCTGATCAGAAGTTCTTTAGGACTTCCTGGGACAGCGACATTTCAGGGATTTGCTTGTTATTGTACAGGCATGTAGAGGCTTCAAGACATTTTAATCTTTCCTTGGCTTTGATGAAAATGTGGGCTACTGCATAATTCATCTGTTTCGGGTTCCTCTTCAAAATACTCAACTGGAAAAGAAGTAATCAATTTTAGTCAGGCAAGAAAACCTACGCTAATACAGAGGTTTTGCTCACTCCCTCAGTTTAAGAATAACATCTTAACTAAAAGCGGTCAGGCATTTTTCTACAGTTCTGGATAATTTCAAGTTCTGAAAAGATAGCACAGAAGTTACCCCAGTTGCAGCTTTGAATTAAACACCTGCGGTTTGCATATTGTGCCTGAGATGGGATTCAGGAGATCTCGCTGCACAGAAGTGCCATCCCTACCCGATAAGATCCTAGGAAGAAAGGAGCAGTGACTTAAATGCGTCCCTTTTAGAAGCTGCAGAGCCTTCCCCTAGGTTGCAAGGAGTGCTTCTTCACTTGAGTCCAGCAGCCTTGCTACATTAAGCTGTTTAGTTTTAACATACAACAGCTTTTAAGGACTGATGAATAAATCAGTGATAATATCTACATTCTCTATGCGCAAATAAATTAGCGGTTATCCTAGTTTACAGTACTGGAAGAGAAAGGGAGCCTGTGTCTCTCAAGACAGTATCATATTTACCAAGGTAGACAGTATATTACATGAGGGTGCTCAGTCCCTTCCCTCAAAGCTGTTTAGATTCACTTTTAGGAGGAAGAAAGAATACACACAGATTTGGAAGTGGGATACGCGAGCTGAAATTCAGTGAGGTCAGGAAGGTGGCTTTCCTCTCACACCTACCAGGAGATGCACAGAACACAAAGGGGTGGAGGACTCACTGCAACCATTTTTCCTCCTTCTTTGACCTTAGTATAAGGTGTGTGAAAACCGTGGCCTGGATTGGATCCTTCAGCAGAAATTGATGCAGAAATGCCTGGACTCGTGTCCCGACAGAGCCCATATGTCGATTAGGGCTGATGTCCTTGGTGAGATGTGCTCCAAAACAACTAAAGGCAATTTTCATCCTTAAAACGTAAGGACTACTTGGGTCATATGTCTTACAGGGTGATTTTAAAAGTTATAGATTTAGGACCTAGGCATCCCTTATGAACCTCTGAAAAACTGTGTGCTGTCTCTTGAGCTCTCCCTATTCTTGCAGTTCACTTCAGAAGACAGACACCAGGCAAAGGTATCCAATATCCTATAATGCAGGATTGCTGCCGCACTACACTTCCTAGTACTCTTCTTCAGCTTGTTTTAGGTCTCACACTAGTCCCTAGGAAGCTTCAGAGCTGACAGCATTGTGTTGTTTAGTAAGCTTTTCCTAATATTATGCACAAAGTTTTCTTAATTCCTTCCTGTTACGCTTAGCTATCTTCTTTCTGTCACTATTGATACGCTTTGCTGTAGGCTGCATTATTTGCCTATTCCTGGGGACCTTCTCCTCGAAGAACCACAGTGGTAGCATTGTGAGTCGCATTAAGCTTTGCCTCTCTATTGATCTCTGTTACTGACCATGTGTGTTTGGAGTGCCTTTTGTCATTTTTTGTTCCTTACTCCCATTGGCTTTCACAGAGCCTCTTATGTAAAGATATCTGCAGGGCTGACCCAGTCAGTAGTAAGACAGCTTGTTGATGTTACAAGATACCATCTAAGTGTTAGAGAATCCAGCAATTTTGCAGATGAAGAAAATGGGTTATATTCAGGAGGAAGACAGTATATTCTGAATGATACTCTTGACCAACTCTTCTTTTGAATAAAATAACAAATGCGCATCTGAAACCAGTGAAATTAAATACCTTGTACTTTTATCCCACTGTCTTCTTTCCTGTTCTATTGATAGTGTATTTATTCTACTTCAAACTGCAAAGCGTTCACTACCATATGTTTTTATCCATCTCTGGACACTTTATCTAGGCAGCTTTACTCTGGACACCAGCAGTCAGCCCGTGAGAATGACACACTGTGTACACCAGGACTATATTCTGAAGGTGTGAGCTACGTGACTGTATTAGCACTATGCACAAGCTAATGAGCACACCACCAAAAGGTAGGATGAGAACAGTTATGCAGTTTTGATCAGTTTAGCGCTCAGGGAGAATGTTCTCATATCTAGCCAGAAACATCATTACCAATCTCCCTAACATATTGCTTCCATTGCGAGCTCTTGAAGAGTGCCTTCTGCTTCATGTACAGGGCTCAACACCCATCAATGCTCAGAGAAAATACAGTGGTGGCTGAAAAGAAAAGTAACAGCAGGAATTGCACGTAAACAGATTGTATACCTGAATATTTTGCTCAGTCTCTTAATTTCTGGCTAAAGAAACATGCCACAGACTCCTGAGGGACACGTTTCTTTGCAAGCAACGGCAACCTTCGTAGCTGTCAATATGTGAGAAAAGCTTCTGCTGAAAGAGGCTGTAGAAAATCATCAGATGTGTTGTTGATATAAACCCGACATTACTTCACATTTCCTATTCCTGAAAGAAATGTGTTTGGAGAAGTCTGTAAAATAGTCCTCTTACCTGGCACCACAACCTGTTTCTCATACAAGTGATCATCTTTAATAGATAAACTTTCCATTAAGAGCTAGACAAGGCGCTATTTTTTCTTGCAGTAGTCAGAAATAAGAACAATAAATGTGTGGGAGAAATTCATCAATTTTGTTAGAACATCAAGGTGCATGTCCATCTGAAATATAGACTGCATGGAAACACAAATCAGTACAGAGAAGGCTCCAAGTATAGAATTATTGATCCTGGAGGATAAGATACAGAATAACCTTTCCAGGATGTACTTTGTCAAGTTTAAGTAGTCTTTGCAAGGTGGGTATTTTAGCAGTCTCTTACCCCATAGCAAAGGTTTAATAGTAGATGCATTATAGCTTCTCCTAAATTTTGTTCTTTTTATAAATTACAGTACTATAATAATGTATTAATCGTTTATGCATTTACTAAATTTACTGTTCTGAAAAACAGTATAGATAAGTCAAACTGATTGATGTGAGTCACTAAAGTGTGTACATATGTCTATTTTTCCAATCTGGTTGCTCACTTTCTGGTTGCAGTCCCAATTCTAGGACCAATTGGTTGAGTCCTCTCTGCAATGTGTCCCAGTGCTGGAAGTGATGGGGTCTGCAATGCAGCCTCGATATGTAGGATGATAGATTATGCCAGTAGATCACAATTAATCGTTTTCCAACCTCGTAAAATATAAACGCAATTCTCAAAAGTTAGCTTTTGAGATAAATTCTGATCCCACACAGTGCTAATCATGTCTGTACTGGGATATTTTGAAATCCATCAGCTAGGGGGGAGAAAAGAAAAAAAAACACCTAAAACCTCTGTTCTCTTCGAAATGCTTTTGAACACTGGTCCTAACCATAATTCAGGAAGTACACTTTCTTCCAGACAACTTAAGTATGAAGCAATCTGTGTCTAGTTATATTACCAGGCAAGGAAGAACATCTCATCCTATCACAGAGTGTATATATATGTAAAGCAATGTCCTTGGAAGTTAGCAGACAAAAACTATCCTTTGAGTCTACCACAGAGTACATACATTTTTTGTTTCAAGGGACGTGAAAATTCATTTATATGCTGCCATTCTCAGCTTATAATTGAGGTAATCAACTGTTAGTCACCATATTTAAAAAATAAAGCTGTTAGTAAAATATTTTTTTAAATGGATCATTTCCAGCATCTTGGCACAAGCATTTCTCCGATGAAGGAAAGACTACAAGTGGGAGGACGGGGTGGCAGTACCTCTTCTCCTGGCCTTGCTTGCTTAACCTGTGGAAGGCTGGACATTTGTCACGTTTTATTGCACCTCTGGCATAAGTCTGGACCTTGGGAGATGAAAGCACACTGCAAATATGAAGAGGAAGAAGTTAACTTAAATACTTGCACCTGTCAGTGTTCATGGGTATTAAGTCCATCCTTCAGATTCTTCAGTCTTGACAGCAACAACTTCAATTAATATATTCTGAAACTAACTTTATAAAGAAATACGAAGTAAACAACATTGTATAAATCATCTTATGCAGTAGTTCTGATTTTTTTTGTTTGTTTACACTGTGCTTTATAGCAAACCACCTCAAAACCTTTCAGTAACACTCACGATTATGAAAACTTAACCCTAGAAAATCCCTTCGTGAATTCTGTCTGCACTCTTGCAGAAGAGTGGGACTCTGTTACTGATTCCCAGCAAGGGTCCAGTCACTTTTACACCCAAACGGTAGTCTACTCATCCAGGCTGTAACATCCCACGTTAAATATGGCTAACCAAAGTAGATGACATTCTTCTGTTATCCCCCAACCCCCAGATCTAGTCTTTTGATAAATGTTTGACAATCGGTTTAGTCAAGCATGGCAAATTTAGTAAATCCATGGTAAATCTGACTGGCTATTCCCAGTTATCATCTTCCCCTTCATGTGCCCAGACAAAACTTTAGAGAGGATTTGCTCCATGATTTCCCCAGGGGCTCAAGGAAGTCTGAGCAGCTGGTAATCCCCCAGATTGTTCTTAGCATTTTTATTTTTTTTTTTGAGAGCGGTCACTGCATTTGCTTTTCTCCAGGACTTCTCCCACTTTTCTCAGGGACTTCTCCCAGTCCCCACAACCTTTCAAACCTGATAGAGAACAGCCTTATAGAAACATCAGCCAGCTCGCTCGGCATGCTTGGTTAATACCCATCGCTCTCATAGTCTGTGTACGGGTTGGGATTGCTCAGGGGATCCCTGACTCAGTTCTTTTTACTGATAGTAAAGATTGCATAGGGAATAGAATCAACATCTCAGGGGACTTGAATTAGTTGCGCTAGGTGCACAGAGTCAAATTCATCTATTGCAATGAATCTACACTACATAATCAATAGTATGTCACTGACACAGGCACCACTGTTCTTGTTTAGTGATGAATGCTAAATGATCATTAAGCCAAATTTTAAAGAATCTCCTACAAAGGAATAGTTGCCCTTCACTTTTTTTTTTTTCCTTGTAGGTGAGCTAGGTGGACTTGATGATCCACTACAGGTCTCTCTAGGGAGATCTAAAACTTGCAAGCGTGGGTCTCGAGTTTGGTCTTCCAATACCACAGCAGCAAATAGCTATGTGGATTCAGAAGCAAATGTGCTTCTGGGCATTGGAAACATATCTGTAGGATGAGGGTGCTCCAGGGGAAGCAGCAACATGCGCTCTCTTGGTCATCCTGGAGCAGCGGTCCTGTACGAACTGCTTCAACCTTCCTTCTATGTAGCTCGAACGTGGTACGTTTTTCCCTAAAGTCCTCATCAGCAATGCAAAAGATTGAACAAAAAGTTCCAGAACATGAGTGTGGGTTAGCCACCTTTTGGAGTAGAATCTCAAGACCAGCTTCTCTAAGTACTGATTATTAGATTCTTAGCTGTATTACATTCAGCTATACCCACAGGTACAGAAATAATGTCTGGTTAAGGCAGATGCAGGAAGATGATTTGCAATTCTCCATAAATCGTGTCTTTATGAATTCAACTGGTGTATTATGGATAGCAAGCTCAGAGGTGAAACTGCCAGCCTGTGCTTTGAGTCAGACTAACAACTTTTGCTCTTGCAAAAATGATTTGCATTTTGAATTGTCTGTTAGCTTGTGTCCTACAAATTAAGGGCTTGTAGATAAATTACTAAATTGAGTAATTCTAGGTAGACAAATGAACCTCACGGCAAATGTAACACCTGAAAATTGATCAATTCAGTGACGGAAAGAAATTATGGTCAACCGTTGTCAAGCACTTGCAGTTTTCTACCATACGGGAACTTGGTTCTCCCTTAGTTTGTTAGCTGATATAGTGACAAGCTGCTGAGAGATGACAGATTTAGCCAAGGATTTGGAGTCTGAACACCTGTGCAGTGTCATGCATTTAAAAATAGAATGTGACAGCAAAACACATCAAGCCTCTAATGCCCAAATGGAAACCACAGGGGTTTTTCCTTCAGCTTTTTTCCAGAGAAGTAGCTCTCAATCATCACTGTCCGAGTAAACACACAAAGCTAAAGCTGTTTCGTTGAGGTCCAAAATAAACAGGAACAAACTCGGGTGGTAGGCATGGGAGCAGCAAAAATGTTCAATAATCACCATTTCTTCCCTCTCAATGATGTCCTGGTGGCGTCCATCTCCGAGGGGTGAAGTTTATTACTGCTCAGCGGCAGTTTCTCCAGGAAAGGCTTGCTGAGGGCCTAGCAGGTCAGGTAACCTTCCTCGGCCTACCTTGGCTTCTTTGTGACTCACTCAGCCCTCCAATGAAGCTGACAAAAAAAAACAAACCAAGACGGTTTTTATTTTGTATAATCTCCTCCAAGGGAGAAAAAGAAAGCCTAAACCAAGGGCATGAAAGATAAAAACAACCTTTGATTACTGGGTGAGATCTGCGCATTACGCCCTTCTCTGAGGGAGCCTACATCACTGACAGTATTTGAGGGGAACGCCTCTGCTTCCCCTCTCCTCTAATGGTATCCTTGAAACCTTAATCAAAACTAAAGCACATAATTTTTTTATTTTTTTTTTTTTTTTTGCAGGGGGGACTGGCTTTCCTGCCCTGTGTGAGGCACTAAGTCCATGGCAGTCCCCGCTGGCTCCCGGAGCGCTCTGCTCTGAGGAGCATCACGGGCTGGCAGTCGTGGGGAAGGCCATGAACCCCCCTTCACGTTACAGGGAGCCAACCTTCCCGCTTAGGTTCTCACTTCAGCAAAATGTTTGGTTTTCTGAAGGTCAAGTGTTTTTTCATCACGTTGGGTGCAATAATTTTGAGAGGGTATTTTTGCCTCTCTGTTTTGCTGCAGTCCTATTAACTGCATTAAACAGAACAACCTCTGCAAAGCCGTTTATTCAGTGTTTTGGACAACAGTTTTGTGTGATTGTGTGATGGGGAATTAAGTAAGGTCCACGTTTTGCTCATCTGTGCTCTCATTTATATATGAGATACTTCAAACTGAGATAACAGCTATCACACATGAATGGGTTGCTTCTTGAAATCAATGATATAAATTAGACTCCCTGTTTAGGAGCATCTGGCACCCTTAGAACCTAGTGCATGTAATGATATCTCTGTTTATTAAAAAGAATTATGTAACAATATGGTTGATTTATTTCAATGTGTTTGGCTTAGCAACTTAATTGGACTATACCAGAGCAAAAAAAAAATAATTTAATTAGCTCATTCATTTGTGGCTGACTGGAAGCACTGTATATCATGCTCAGCTTCTTTAAAGGTGTGCAGCCATTTGATCCAGCAAGGAACTGAACCTTTTCAATGTTCACAGAAACCTTCATGTCTTATGGGGCTGCTCAGCACCATGCTGATGTTCAGACTCTGGGCCCCAGTCAAAGCCCACAGAAACCAGCAAGAAGTTTCCTTTGAATCCAAAGAGCTCTCGAAGACTCCTTGCAGACAAAGGAACCTTCCTTGAGAAACAGCAGGACGAAAAGTGCCTTGAAGAATAAAGCCGGTTTTCCCCCACTGTGGTCTCTCTTTTCCCTTGAGCTGAAACTCCCACCTTCCAACTCCCAAATGCTATTAACATACCAGAAAATTAGCATGCTGCATCCAAGTTTTTATATTCAGCCTGGTGCAAAGTTTTATTTCCTCTATTTCCAGGGTGACTACTTATACATGAAAAACATGCTCTTGCAACACCGTTTGATTGCTTTATGAGGTTACCACATCTCAGCTGAGAGAGAACACTAATTGTTTTTTTTTATTGGTGTACCTCTTAGTAACACAAAAATAAATGGGTTATTTATTTAAATGTGTTCAAATTACTTAATAGGCAAATAGTATTTTCAGAATAGCATTTGACAGTGATTCAAGTAACTTTCAAGATCCCTCCACTTTATTTTAGTTCCAAAAGCAGCTTGCTGCAATCAGCCAAGAGACTGTTGTCTTGGGGCCAAATTCCACTTGAGTGGAGTTAATCACATCAGCATAAGTTGTTTCTATAGTCTAGTTTTACACCAATTTAAATAAAATTAGAGGTTTGGATGTTGATTTCTCTTGTGCTGTTAACTTAAGATACTCTGAATCCCAAATGATTTCTTTTTCCATGTCTGTAATTGAATGCCAAACTCCCCACCACTCTCCCACCCTCTAAAATACACCAAAACAAGGCAGAAGCCTAAATTAAAATCAGAGTAAGGATTTGACTTAAAGCATAAAAGAAGAAATAAGACTGAAATTCCATACTTATCACACCCTGTTGTACCTAGATACTGCTGCACATCTGGTATGTGAGATAATGCACTGTTTAGAGACCGTGTTACGAACACAGAAAATTGGAAATGAGTTTCAAGTCTTAACGCTACATTTCTTTACTACTGGGAGCAAGTAAGGCCCTGTTTTTCACTCTTTTTTTGTAGGTTGTTTGATTTGATTCCCTCTCTCGGTTATATAAATAATATAAACATGAATGAAATCAGGAAAGGAATGGTTCTGTAAGGAGTGTTTTGTGCAGCACAGCTCAGAAGGCTTTTTAATAATTCCCAAAGTGTATACCAAGGTTTAATTACAATATTAGACATATAGCAGAAAATAAGGGCTGCTCAGCTGAAGTCATGAGTGTAGCAATAAAAGCACATATATCTTGTTCAGTCATTTATCATATAATATAAATAATTAAAAACAAGGACAGTGGCTAGCCATTCTTGACCTTCTGCAATAGAATATGTTCTCTCAGCACTACCTGATGTTATAATTCACTTCTGAAACGATCACACATATCAGTTATTTGCATGAGCCTAGCCCGTAGCTATCAGATGCAAAAAGGCAAATCTGCAGCCAACATGCTTTTGAGATGCTTCTTACTGAAACTCATCAATGGCTGTATGGGTTGTATCTTCTTAGGGGGTCGTATTCTTCTTATGCTTTCTTTATACAGACATGCAAAATGCAAGGTTTTTATTACAAAATGACCCGGGTGTAGTACATGTGGGCTTAATCTGCAGGAAAAGAAATACATCTCTACATGCAGAACTGTGAATTCTGTCTGATTCTTTAGTACCTACATCCTTTCAAATTAATCGCTTTCTCTCAGTTTCGTGTGTACATGGCTGAACACCCTTTCAGCGGTAATCTGGAATGACGGTGTTTACAGGACACTCTGGGACACAGAAGAGGACCCTCAGCAGTGCAAGGACCGGTGGTGGTGGCCACTGCCAGCCTACAGCACCAGACAGGATGGCACCAGGCAGGTGCGCAAGGAGCAGGGAAGCTGTTGGTGCACGGCAGACACACATTCCTCAATCCAGACCTCAGCAGGAGGAGCTCTTGTACCTTGAGAGCAGGGACAGCAGTGGGAGAAGCAGGAGGCCGGGAAAGCAGCAGCCCCATCCAGAGAGAGGAGCAAGTGGGCAGCGCAGCGACATCTCCTCCTCCCTCCCAGCTGGGCTAGGTTTGCTGTGCATAGTGACCATGAGGACAAGGGGAGAAAAAGCAGCTAAGGGAAGCATGCTGCTGGCACCCTGGAGAAAATACCCCCTTCCGAGTATTGAGCAGCAATGAAGTGCACATCAAAATTGTTTAGACATTTCGATCCATATTCAGCTATCAGAATTTTGGCTGAAATTCAGCCGAGCTGTAAGCAAACTCAGACGCGAGCCACGAACATCTTATCTACACTAATGAGGTGTTGCCCATTGCTGACTGGAAGGAGATCTGCCAAGATTTTTTTCTGGAGCATGATTTGGAAATACGAAGTCTCTGTTCAGTGAAATAATGTATTCAAGTTCTTGTTATCATGGGTGATAGCAACACATGTACCTCACTGCGAGTCCAGCAGTCCTGCTCTCCTTGGTGCATGAGTGGTGGACAGCGAGGAGCTGCTATGCCTCAAACAGCAGCTGAAAGGTTCTCTGCTTCTACCCCAGACAGGAGGAACAGGTGAAACAGATTTATTTAGAAATTTCTAATCCAAAACCGTGCATATACTCTGGCTAATTTGATGGTTAAGCCTGACCCAGATTAAGTTTGTAGGGTGAGCCAGGCACACAGGGAACTGTGGAATTGGGGAATGCGGAACCACAGCCTCAGGGCACCAAAAACCCAGACTGTGTTTCTTTAACTGCTGGAGAAAGGGCAGAGAAAAGAAGAAACAAAGACCTCCCTGGTTATCTCACTAATGCAACAGCAGAAAAATGGCTGGGCTAATTTAATTGCACTTAATGCTTGCCTCCTGCTGCTTGACATCTCCCCAGGCTTTGGACGTGTCCTGTGCCGGTGCCACCCGGTGCCAGTGCTGAGCTCCCTGTGTCCTTCCCCTGCAGCAGTGCAGGCAGGTGGCACAGGCAAGCCAGCCGTTCCTGGAAGGCTTCATCATCACAACCAGCTGGCACTTCTCAGGTATCGGGACTCGTAACGTTGTTTGATGTAGCGCAGTCTCTTGACCTGAGCACGAAGACTTGGAGATTTATAAAATCACATTTTTATTACTGATTCAGTCATGCACATACATATTTATAGACTTTTAAAAATCTTCGTAATTGATCGAGTAGGGCAGTGCATTCAGTTTTCGTACAAGGGATTGCTTGCAGTCCCTGTAGAACCACCATTGGTATGCAGAGGAGGCACTTTAAAACATTTACAACGGAGTTGCTTTTTTGGCTGTCTTATGCTTATTACCAGCTTTGGCCTAGGCAGCAGTTACAGCTAGATTTGTCTCCTTTGATCTCCACAATCTGTATGAAAACACGCATTAAAAACAAGAAGGAATGTGTGCCTTTTTAAGCCTGACTTTACTTACACGTCATCAGCTCTTGTACCTTCTGCTTATCAGATCACATCTCATATCTTTTGCTTAAAAAGCTGTTCCTCCCAACCCCAGTTTGTTCAGTTTTTGAGTTTTAACAAGCAGCATGATTAATCTCAGTCCCAAACCCACTCATATATTTTGCTTAGGTTTTGTGTACAGACTCAGAATTTGGCTACTTAATGAGAAAGACTTGATTTCATGTTAAACCCTTTTAGACAGTAAGTGAATTAAGCAGTGACCTGTAAGTCTTGTTTGCGGTTATGGATTCTGGAAAGCAGAACGGAAGCACATTCATTATCTGCCCAAGAGCTCAAGACTGTGATCAACAGAAAAACAAAAATCCCAAAAGAAATTTAAACAAACACTGATTTAAAAGAGACACTTTTTTTTGTTATTGTGCATGGTCAAGGGCAGGACCAGTGAAGAGAATCACAGGGGTTGTTGACAGAGAACTGCGAATAACACAGACATTATCTAAACTTTTGGGAAAAAAAAAGTCTGCTGTGAGCGAAGTCAACAAAGCCAACAGGGCCGAGATTTCTCATTAAACGGTTATCCAAACTGACATCATATTTAGGCCTTCTGAGGTTTTTGTAGTCAAAGGTTTGGGAAACAGAGTAGACAGAAACATTGTCTGTTAGAACACATGTATCCACCGAAATCTGGATTCCTATTTGCATTATTCATGGTAACACAAGGAAGAATTTTTAAGGTCATGCATTTTCATAGCCTTTCCTCTAAAACACCTTTAATACGCATATGAAGAGAATGTTTCCTGCTGTCTCTTTTCTAGGGTTGTACATTTTCTAGGCTATACATTTTAGATGTGTGTGCCTCGAAAGCACTGTGCTAGAGTCCCATCTCCCCCAGCCCTGGTCTGCCAGCGGGTGATTTATCTGCCTTTAGTGCTTGTTTCACCAACTGCAAGCACCCTGCCATTATCATTCTTTTATACAACCTGGAAACGTTATTCTGTATATGCTAATTGAAATGCATCAAATGCATCCTGTGATGAGACCAAATTAATACTTGGGGTGATGTGCACAGTAATTTACAGTAAAAGGAAGATTGAAAGATTTAAAGATGCACTGAATGTATTCCCTTTTTGTTTGATACAGATATAGCATATGTGGAGCAAATAGGTTTGAAATTATATTTTTATATGCAAATGACAGCAATTTGTATTAACTCCTATTGTGCTAACGTAACATTTATGTCTGATGTAAGCCTTTCTTTCTTCAGATCCTTTCTGTGTTCTTAGAGTGCATGTTTAAAGATCCTAGACACTAAACACCCCTGTGAATTACTCTGGGAACAAGCCAGGCATATATTGTGACAGTCTTCCAGGCGAACTGGCTATCAAAGTCATCCCTTCTCTGTTTTTGAAACCCAAGTCATGACTTTGGTGCACCTGGGTACAAGCCAGATGACTAAACAACTTCCAGTTAAACCCTGTTAAAAATCACATGGCGACTGGATTTCAAGTTTGGACCTCATCATTTCTTAAGCATCTCAAAACTGCCATTTCATTTTGGAATTAACATTTCATGTATCTAGCAGGGGTCTTGAATGGGAGTAGTTGTGGATTCCCTGTTTGTTATTAAAATTAATCCAGAAAGTTGAGTTCTTAGATTGATAAGCAGCTAAAAAATTGCTAAGGAAAATATTTCTATTTTAGGAAGCTTTTAATTTAGAAAGGATTTGACCAACTAATCTCTAACTGCTCCCCAAATCTTCAAAGAACAACCAAATTCAAGCTGGAAGGAATTCTGTTTTTCCTTTTCTTGGGGACACAAAAGATGGCTGACTAAATTAAAAGGGATTAAATTTGAGTTTAAACAGGACCTTACAGTGTAAGTCAGTGCTACTACACCACAATGCAGTGCACAGCAGCTGCACGCATGGCTGACTGCTGCTGGTCAAAGGGTAATATTGTTTCGCCTTCAAACTTAATAATAAGGCAGCATCGGTTCATGATTTTCTCTTCTTTAAGAGAGTAATTCATTTCGGAAAGCAGCATGCATGCTTGTGTGTAGGCAGCAATGAAATATCTGGAAGTGCCCCTGTATGCTCCCTCACGCTAGGTGGCTTCAAAAGGAAAAAGACTTTAATTTAATTTAGAAAACTGATGTGGTCTCCCCCACATCACGCCCACGCTGGGGTGGGCAGCGAGAAGGGGCCGGACTGTGCTCACACCAGGGGGCTGTCGCCCCAGGCCCCAGGCCCAGGCCCCAGGCCCCATGGCACCCCAAGGCCGCGGGCAGGGGGCTTCTCCCTGGCCTTCTCCCCCTCATGCCTGCCTCCAGTTTCCAGGGGTGCTGTGCTGCTCAGCCCTGCAAGCAGCAGCTCTTGCAGAGCCGTAGGCCGCGTTCCTCCTCCGCCTCAGCCTACCCTCCAGTGGAGCCTGGAAGTCAGATTTCCAGGGTCACCACGTGGAAAGCAAGCAGTGAAGTGGGTTTTTTTGGAGGCCAGCGTTGATCTTGTGATTAAAATTGTTTCTCATATCCTCGCCCAGCTCTTGGACACATCCTCTTCAGATGGCGGAGTGAAAGATTGACAAGGGATCACCAAGCACCGCTGCCAGGCCCCTCACCACGCAGTGTGCCCAGCTGACAAGCCCAAGGCCACTGTCAGGACAATATCTGTGGTTTTCATTCCTCGAATGGGATATTTCCTAACATGACAGAGTTACACACCCTCTGGCAAGAGGCACACAACAGTGAAAGCTGAAATCAAGTTCAGATACGTTGAGTTTGTCTCTCTCTCCCCTCCGTGTCCCATGGGAGGCAGCAGTCTGCAAGCACACACACACTGCCTTCCTGAGTTGGACCTTTTTAACTATCTCCATCTCTTCAGGTTGTTAGGAAATGCAGCCTGCAGTGAAGCAACAGAAAAATCTGATGCCATATTTAAGTAAGTGTGTTCATTGCCTGTTAAAATGTAACTCCTCGCTTTAAAATAGGATTAATTAAAATGTACAAGAATGCAATTCAGTTATATTTTATGCTTCAGCCCAGAGCACGCTTTTCATAACTCGTTCCCAGAAGTAATATTCGGGGCAGCACGGCATTCTCAGTCCTGCCATTAAAAGCGCAAATGAATATAAAACCTGTTCTTTTCAAAAACTTGGCTCCAGTATTGCCATTGTTAGATTTTGCGTAACATATTACTTTGGCCATTACTGTTTTGCAAGATAATTGTATCAGCGATCTAACTTTTGACAGTATCCAAAGTGGCTGAAAATAGTTTGCTGCAGCACCTTTGTCTTTTAAAGGCCATTTGGGGCTTGTTATTTTAATCCTTGTGCAGCCTGATTTATCACTTCAAACATCTGTCAGCTGTGCTTTGTCTTGAAATTGATAGTGATAGTGTTACTGATTTTTCAACAGCAGCTGTTAGAGGTTCATTAGTTAGACTCTCAAAGGGAGTAGATAACTGTAATATTTTTCTTTGTTAATCATCTCTTACGTGCTGTAATAATACAGAGTTTGAAATCTGCTAGAAACGTACAGCTTCTCTCTGTTTCTAACTTGTCAGGAGCATACTTTTATTCATTTAATCTGGCTAGATTATTAAAACTCTACCTCATAATGCTGTAAAAAAAAAAAAAAAAGAATAATGGCATGTGAGTGGTGAGATAGAAAATCACCATTTTCTGTGTCGTGTTTAGCATGGTGGGAGGTCAGCTGAGTCTTGGAGTTCTCATCCGAATATGAATCAACTCCAGAGATGAGATTAAGGGCTGTTCTGTAATTGATTTTTAATTTAAAATTTATAAGGCATACAAAACCTAGATGACAACTTGAGTAAAATCAAGTTGATTTCTAACAGGTACAGCAGTTTTACATTAATGCGGTTTCCCCGACACATAAAATCATCTTAATGGTTTACTGTGACTCTTAAAACCCCTCTCCCCCCAAATCCTTGCATGCCCACCTCCATCCGAGTGCCTCGGTGACTCCTGCTCGGAGTTTTGTGGGACTGGGGCAGCTGTGAACTCTCCTGCTGTTCAGAGCCTATAAGGGCTACCGCTGGTTCAAACAGCGGTGCTCACCAACAGATAATTACACTTTGAAATTAGTATTTTAATGAACTGATCTCCACAAATGTAAAGCAAAGTCTCCCAGGCATTAAAGAAATAAGCAGGAAGGAGAATTATTAACTGTAAAGTTCAACAGACGAATGGTCAGCAGGTGCTGTCTTGGCAAAGGACTTGAAGTGGTTCCATTTCAATTTGCTGTCGGAGGAAGCTTTTTTAGGTTTTAGTCATGCAAGCTGCTGAGCAGCATCTGTAAGTGGCATGGTGGAGGTTGAAAGCACCTGGGACATCTCACAGGCTTACCAGGCAAAAGAAATGTCTTCTAAAAATAACTAAATATTGGTTGGGATGCCAGATTCATCCTAAAGGACCAGTCTTAGTCCCACAAGCCGATGCATGTCCCTAGCACCAGGGAAGCTCCGTGCAAAATAGGTTGCGTGAGCACAGCCTGAACTTCCTGCAGCTGAATACAGTGATTCAAAGAGCACCTGAAGCTCTTTGCGGGTACCCAGGGAGCGGGGCCGGAGACCTCAAGGAGCTCGGCGCAGCCTCCCCAGCAGCTGACGTGTTTCCTTCTGAAAGCTGGACTGGTGCCCCGGCCTCGCTGGCAGCGGGCAGAGTGGTCAGGGGGAGGCTGTAAGGAGGGCAGGAGCAAATGGGGCCAGAAGGCGCCCACCAGAAGAAGCATCCCGGGCACACAGGCAGATGGCCAGAGCCCCTGGCCCACCGCAGCAAGGAGCCTGCACGCTCTGGTCAGCTTTCAGCTTCCCCCTTCACTTACCAGGATCAGAAACTGCCCTTGAGAAAAGCGTACTTCCTCTTTTAAAGTCAGATTTTCAGCTTTTAGCCATCTGACTTTGGAAGTCCTTCAGAAGTCCCATCTAGCCAGATTATGCCATTAGTATTTCATAGACTTGACGACCTTTTTATTTCACTTGCTGAAGGGCAGCTCATCTCTAACAGAGACGCTGCCCTGCTGAGCCCCCCCACCGCAGCATTCCCTTTCCTGGCCTCTCATCAACTACACATGCTTCTCGAATATTTTAGGTACTTATATAAGTACAGATCCCAACTAAGATTTCTTTATCTATCATGACCGATCTAGGTGTTCTGTTATAACGCTGCTTTTCAGATCAGTCCCAAAATGGTTTACATCTCTATTACTTCTCTGCCCTTCAAAAAGAGCCGGATGCCTCACAAGTTGCAAAGAGAAAAACTACTTAGTAATAACAATATTTATATCTAATCAATGTCAGACAAAATTATGAACCGTTTTTTTTTTTTCTATAAACAAATAAGATACCTATTTTTTATCTCAAAGATCTCTATTTTAGATTTAAGGGAATCTTTAAGGGATTTAAGTAGAATAAGTTGAAGTCTTCAACAGCAGAATTGTGCGCATTTTTTGGCAAGAAGCATTTCTCAGAACAAATTTTCTGTTGTTTCAGCAAAAAGGTAGATCAATGCAATACACGGATATCATTTAAAAGCCATCTATGCAATTTATCCAATTGAGGCTGGAGGGTACACTTAAGCTGAAACTACTAGTAGGGGTTATGGGTAAAATGGCAAACACTTTCCACAGATACCTTTCTGGAAAAAGAATTAATTACAAGCTTTTTAAAAAATATATATTTCTTTTTTCTTCTGCTTCTTCCTCCTCCCAAATTTCTTTCCTTGTTGAAGTGCTGTTTTAGTAAAATACTATTTTGCTTTCTCACAAAAAGTGGAGAATTTTGAAGTGATTTTTTTTTGCTCTAAAATACGATATCGAGGATACATTTTGTTGAAAAATATGCAATGAAATCATAGCCTGAACTGGAACTTCTCTCAGCATGCCTATTTGTTTTAGATTGATATGTTTGTCTGTAGGTTATTTGAATGTTAGCTATATTCTCGTTAAAGTAAAGATTTCTACCTGTTACCTTCCCTAGCCTTCAGGGGTACGTAGATGTAGATAGAGGTTTTCTCTCTCAGATCTTTCACAGAAAAATGGCAAAGCGCCTTTCAGTGGCGCTCAGCGAACCCACTTCATTCAATTCCCGTATTTCTGCCATGAGAATAAAAGAGGAACTTGCCGTATTATAGTGGGGGGAAATGGTGCTGAGTCTGCACATTTGCTTTTATGTTTCCAATTTATGTTTTCTGCCTTACCTTCCGTGACAGTCTGAAACTCCTGAAAGGCAAAAGACTAAGCAGTTAAAGAAAGCTTTGGGCTTGCTGTTACTGTCGTGTCTCCTTCAGGTATTTAAGTTTATATTTGCGTTTATCAGGATTTGTTGAATTTCAGGCAATGATACACATTGTCAGAAAATATAAATATTCACAAATAATATACGGATCGATAGTCTGATTGACTCAGTCCCCGTTTTCTTCCTGTCACGTCCTTGTTTCACTGCTCTGACACTTTCCCAGAGCTTCTGGAGAGGTTCGGTGCAGGAGGGCATCACGCCACTCGTGGCTGGCAGCAGCACGTGGCACGGCCCCGAGCACACAGCATCCCTCTGCGAGGGGCATCTCCTTGCAGGATTCCTTTACAGGTGGGAAGTGTAATGGGCTGTAAGGTTCGGTAGTGCCTGATCTTTGCCTCCAGTTGCGATGCCTTCTGTCATTCCTTTCATTTTGGAAGTTGTGACAAACGTACTTCCCTCCTTGTTCTGTTCCTGTCCACCACCAAAGGTTCAAAGGCTGCCGCGCTGTGGGGCCAGCACAGGGGCACCCCCGGCTCTGACCAGGGCACTTCGCTGCCACCCTGAGCACCCTCGGGTCACCCAGCACCTCCTCCATCACTGTGGTGGAAGAATTCAGCCCAGGAAGTAAAGCCAGCAGTCAAATACAGGGCCTTATGTTAGCTTTGCTTCGTCTCCGAGGAATTTTTATACTTTCCTCACAGCTGAAGCGAAAGGCAGAAGTTAGTTGCGTTCCTTTGCAGCTCTCAATATTTTCACAGTATGTGAGCCGCATTCCCTGCTGCCAGGCCCTCAGGTATTTACAGACACTTTTGAACTTAGGAAAATAATTTCTAATAAAGTAGCTTATCTCAACTCCTCTATCGGATTTAAAACAGCTCCCGGGAAAAGGCACAAGCCCCAGATCGCGGCGGGATGCTCCGTGCTTCCTGCAACGAGCTCAGCCCTCACCTGCTGCAGCTGCAGCCGCGTGTCCATGGCTCCGTGCATCGGGGCCCGCAAAGTCCAGTGGAGGAGGAATCGGTGCAAAACCTTGGGCCTGCCTGGCAATGAAACCTCTTCAACTCGCTGCAAGCAGCGACTCGTTCCTTGGTGCAGGCTGACCTGCACGAGCTCTTATTTTGTTTCCTCAAGGGAAAGCCAAAAGTTTCCCAGCAGCATTTCTGGGAGAAGGGAAGCAAAATCAAAGTTTTCCAAGCAAAAACCTGAGCATAAGTTTGGGCTGCTGAAGATCTGAGTATCCAAAATAATTTTTCCTTTAACAACCCCGGTTGTTAATTCAAAGCTTTCATTCCTAGCAAACGCTGCAGTGGTAAATGAGAGTTAAACCACCTTACAATTGCAGCTCATGCGCTTATAACATCCTGCAAAATGAGACTGTGACTGGATGGGACAAACGTGGCTCTCAACACATAGTCCTGCTAAAAGATGTTGCTAAATTCCTAAATTTCTTGAAGCATTCCTGACAGTAGTCACATCTGCTGCCATAAAACCCATCGCAGCCTCTGCCTTTGGGAAAAACGTATTTAATAATCGGTAAAGTTCAAACTCAGCTTGTTGTGATGAATTATTAGAAGCCGTCATCATTTTCTTGCAAAAAAAAAAGGTTATAATGGAACACAATTTTATGTTTTTCCATTTAATTGATGACGGTCTGAGTTTTTATTAATCTTCCTGGGCTCTGGTGTAAGATGCTGAAAAAGCTAATATGAGATCATTGTATCTGGTTAATGTGTGTGCTTTGCAAAATTGATAAGGCCTGTCAAGACATAAATTATTTAAAATTTGATAAATGTGTTGAAATCATTGAATTTTCAAACAGATAAAGCAGAGCTATTTCTCTTCCTCCTACCCCCCCATTCAGAGCAAGGTTTTTGTGAGGCCGCTCAATGATTCTGCTTTATTCTTGCAGCGCGTGGCTTGCAAGATGCTGAGATTAGCACGAGGAAGCCAGGGCAGCATCCTCTGCAGCTACAGCAGTGAGATGAATACAAACCCTCGCGATGCAGCGGCAGGGCTGTAACCAGCAGAGAGCTCGGAGCCCACTGGAAGCTCCCCCAGGACAAGTTTTTCTCTTGTTTGCGGGATAAAACACTCGCCGCAGCACCGGCGAGTGGCAGACTGGTGCTTCAGAGCAGTTTATCCCACCAGACCTATTTATTTCAGCTAATTGCCGGCAGTTTTTAAATGATTCCTGGCAGGGGTGAAGCTATAGAAATGATTGCTGGTGATTGATGACTAACCTGGATAAAATCCCCAAAGCATTAACGCTTGCACGTCTGCTCCTCCTTTATTTTGTGCCTTGCCCACAGAGGAAGGTGTGGGAGCACAAATTTAATGGGACAAATACGAAAAATACAGCATTTACTGATACCGGTGTTGCTTCAACACGGGCTAATTTCTCAAAAATAGTTCACAGGGATCTCATTTAACCCTGTGCCTCTCTGCCATGATCAGAATCATTCATGGAAGGGAAAGGCTTTGAAGAGAAATCACAGTCTTTCAGAGAAGCACGCAGGAAGAGCCAGTGGTTTGAAGCTGAAAACCACACAAATAAATACGATGTTATGCTTCGGTCTGAACTGCTTCTGTGGGTAGCATACCCCACCAAAAGGGCAAGGCGTGTTGTGGGTTCTGCACAGCACGACAGGTCCAAGATAATGCCCGGTACGGGCAAGTGTCTGCGGTCTGATGGAAATTTGGGGGTAATGGGATGACAGTTTACAGCCTCTGTAATGCAGAAAATGGATGAGGCGATTTCCTCTGCTTGGGAATTGATGGGCTGGAGGGAATGGGAAAATGCACGTGCAGCAGAGGAGAACTACAGCAATAGCCATCTATTTAAATGTATACACAAACTTCCCTAAGCTAGTATTTTTTCAAATACCCTCCTAGCAATATTTTCCACTATAGAGAAGCATCGTAGTGAGACGGGAAGATGCTGAGGAGGTCATTTTTCCAGCATGCACTGCATTATTTTAATACGGATTTTTTTATTTCCCGGAAATTGCTAACCAAAGTGAATATCCAGCTGAACAAAACGCATCGGCCCATCCCTGCTAATAGCAAAAGGCTGTCGTCACGTGAGGGGTCTGTGCAATGTGTAGCAGCAAATGAGGTGTAGGGACTTGGTTCTCTCATGTTGCAGAAAGCTTTATTTAACATAGCAGAAATCTGTGCACACACACAAAGGGTTTTGTACAAATATTATTCATGTTTCTGAACAAGGCGCCCTCACTCGTGCTGCTGCGCTGGGCACCGAGCAGAACCAGGCCATTCTTTGTTAGACACCATTTATTGAACGTTTGCAGAACACAACAAATGTACCATCCAGGGCTGGCAAAGTCCCCTTCGTGTGACTGACTGAGCCGATGACTTTGTCAGCCCCTGAGCCTCATTCCTGTAACAAAATGAGGGAACAGGACAGCAGCAGGAGGAGGCAGAGTCAAGAATTAAGGCTGCCCAAGTCCTGTAGCCTTCAACCTGTTTGAGAGAGGAGGAAAAAAATGCTCATTTTAAGGAAGCAGCAGTGCTTATTGGGTGCTGTATGTGCCTTAAACAGGAATATCGCATCCTCATGATTCAGCACATTAATGGTTTTGTATTCCTGTGTTATGAAAGCCAGTTCATTGCCACATGAACCAGCCCATGTCACTGCAGCTCCAGCGGCAGGTCTCACTGTGAGCGTACCAGCTGCTCCTTCACTGCAACACATACGCAATTAAACGTCGTGGCAGTGGCTTGGCATGGCACAACTCCGCAATTCTACCACCGCGGTTTTGAAATAACTGTGCCCTAATACCTTCCCGATGTGACAATCCTGATTTGTTTTAGCATGCGGTAATGTTTCCCATTCTTTAGCTCCCCCGAACCTTATACTACATATTTCTTCTTTTTATATCGGAGCCTGCGGAAAGAAGCACTTCCGAAAGCAATGCTCTGCTATCTCATTTGGAGTGAGCGCCCCCAGAAGAGCCATACGCCGAGCATTACCGCTAACACATGGCTCAGTGCCCTCTAGATCTCTTCCTAAAAGGAAGGGGAGGAAAGCCAAAGAGCCGCTGCACACATACCAATAAGCACTGCGGAAGGAAAGCAGCCGAGAAGGACGGCTGTGTGTGTCCCTGTGCCCTTGCCAAAGGACAGGCAGAGCTGCGTGCGGACACAAAGCCGGGACCTCCTGCGCGCACCGAGCGGCTTTGGGGCTAGCAGTGCTCCTTCACCTTGCCCCCCGCAGTCCCCAGCCAGGTACCAGCTGTGGGTGCCTGGGCCTCTGAGTGGTCGTTAGCACTTCGAGTAGGAGCCAAAGTTATTGGTGTTTCAGCCCTGTCCCCGTTGGAGCCTAGGGCTGCCGCAGGACAGCATCCCGCCTGCATCAGCCCCGCATCCTCAGCGCCAGCCCCAGCCTGCGGCAGGGAGCTCCCTCCCTGCGGTGCCAGCTGCTCCCAGCACCACCCGGCTCACCTTCAGCCCCTGGGCTGGCTTAGCAGTGGCTGAGGACCCATGCATAAACATGCGGTGCTTCACCGGGAGCTTTCCATCACCGTGACAGCTTCCCCCAGCATCGTTATGACAGCGGTATTCGTGCTGGCACAGATGAGCATCCGTCTCTGCTTCCATTAGGATCTCCTATTTTACCAATTCTGTAGCTCAGCCATAAAAAACGTAGCATGGCGGCAGAGACTTGACATACAAGGTCTCAGGCTGAGAGTGATCGCTGGTGTCTTTTTCCCCCTTTCCAATCTAAAGAAGAAAATAATTTACCTATGGAGGGGCGCTCCTTCCTCTCCAGCCCGCCATCCCCCGCCCGGCCCTGCAAGATCCATGACAAACTCGGGGCAGCATTTTGCCAGGAGGAGGAGGGAGTTTTTCTTTGGGGGTGGGACATGCTACAACTCTGTTCTTTCCCTATTAAGCTGCTTTTCATGCCGTTCATGCAATGGGTAACATGCTGGTGAACGATAACACAGCTGAAAAGCTTCTGTTGTGAGGATGCTGGTGTAGGATACCCCTGAGGAGAATGAACATGCAAACACATTTACAAAATTTATGTTTAAGACTTTAAGGGCCTTAAAATAAGTCAAATGTTGACTTCTAGCCTGTCAAAACACAGGTCCTACCTCTGACTTCCTGAGCATATGCTCAACTTCTGTATTTTCAACAGGACTCCCCTCTCAGGGTGTGCAGGAAGAATGTACCTGGGCAGTATCTGTGTGCATTAAATTGGGAACCTGATATTTACTGAGACACGTGGGTCTGAAAGCTAACACCTTTTGTCACTGCTACGAATTGTTATTTGCTCTCTGATTGCAAACTATTTTGCATTAGATTTAGCTTGCCCTAGTCACGTTTCTGAGAAATGAAGAGACGTGCTCTGTGAGTGGCATTGCTCAGCACTTCTTGCAGGTTAGGCCTTGAAAAATACAGGCAGCTTAGCACCAAAAGCTATGATTTCGTTCACAGTCTGACTCAAACTGAGAGCACAAGTGGGCATACCAAGTTAGGGAAGGAATGGAAGAGGCAAGACCAAAAATACAAATGTATAATAAACATTTTATTGTGCAGATAGGAGGATTTTAAGCATTGTCAGGTTAAGTAAGCAGAAAAGAAAACAGAACGGAAAAAATCTGCTTTTCTCTGTCACCCCATCTTTCAGTAGAGGTACTGCTTTGCTGTTCAGGTTTTCTTATGTCCTTAGGTATGGTTTTATCTAACACATCTGTGAGCAAAGTGTGCCTTGCTTGACACGTGACAGTCCTCGATCTGTCCAGAGATTTATGCATTTGTTCCCCTGGATGGCTCCCATTGAGCTTTTTGCATCTGCTGTAAACTATTGTGAATAAAATCCTTGAGCTTTCATGGGGCGGTAGAAATTACTCATTACAGAAGTCTGCGTGACTGGACTGGCACAGATGTGGTTCAGTCCCCACTGATATAAAAAGAAATATGAATGGCTCCTTTTGGATCTTGACATTTTTATTTTCACACTTCATGCAATTCTTTTTCTGTTTTGAAACAGGTATTTTGTGACGCTAATCAAGTCGTGCAAGCCACAGATGTGCTGGACTGGGAAGACAAGGATGCTGCAGAGACATTGGTCGACAACGTGGTCCACTCCAGGATCATCAATCCCTTACGCCTGTTTGTTAAGCCATCTCCAGTACTGAAACACGGCCAGGTGTCCTACTCAGACAGCACAGAAAACTTTTGGGATTGGTTGTCCAACATCACGGAGGTTCAGGAATCTCTCGCACGAACTAAACGCAGACCTATTGTAAAAACGGGGAAATTCAAGAAGATGTTTGGATGGGGCGACTTCCACTCTAACATCAAAACTGTTAAACTGAACCTCCTGATCACAGGGAAAATCGTTGATCATGGCAACGGCACCTTCAGTGTTTATTTCCGACATAACTCCACAGGTCTCGGGAACGTTTCTGTAAGCCTGGTGCCACCTTCCAAGGTGGTTGAGTTTGAGTCGTCTCCACAGTCAACGCTGGAGACCAAGGAATCCAAGTCCTTCAATTGCCGGATCGAGTACGAAAAAACAGATCGCGCTAAAAAAACTGCCTTGTGCAATTTCGACCCCTCCAAGATCTGCTATCAAGAGCAGACTCAAAGCCATGTCTCCTGGTTGTGTTCTAAACCCTTTAAAGTTATCTGCATTTACATTGCTTTTTACAGCGTAGATTACAAACTGGTGCAGAAGGTCTGTCCTGATTACAACTACCATAGCGAGACTCCGTACCTGTCCTCTGGCTGAGACAGCCGCCAGTAACTGCAGAGATCCAGCATCAGTCATAAAAATCAGCATTCCCATTAACCTTCTGGAGAAATATGTTTTCCTATCAGGTTAAAAAGTCTTTTAAAACTGTAGCTGTGCTTGTGCTGTATCGTAAATAATCAAACTGTTTATGTAACAATCATTTTCATTTGAGACCGTTGCACTTTAGCGCTCTCATCGTTCACAAGGGAACCACCAGGCAGAAACATGATGAAAAAAAGAAATCAAAGCAAATTTTGTCTGTAATGAGCATCAATCGTGAAAATAAGTTTTTTTAAAGAAGACTCAATGGCAGAGAGGTTATCTTTTACTTGAATTGGACAACACTTAGCAGGAAACAATCCTGTTTCTTATTGGGAACTTTAGGAGGTGACAGTATAAAGAACAAGTGATTCTCAGCTGCTTATACGGAAACCCAAATAAACAGCTCTCCCACTAATTTCACAAAGAATGTTCTACACACAGGGCTCAAAGAATCAAGTCTAAATATTGAAAGAAAGTGTTATTTCTAGGAAAAAGGAAAGGAAGCTGCATTTCTATGAGTTGTAGTAGTTGTACGTATTTGTTGAAGTGAAGAGTGAGTAGTTCTTCCTTCAGACTTTTACCCATGGATATGCAATGATGTAACTAAAAACTGACGAGTTTTAGTTTATTAGACCCACCAGGTGTGCAGGTTTGGTGTACATTTCTTCCTTCTGTGGTCATCACTGGTTTTGATCATTCTCAAGTGTTTGCACACACCCACCAGTACTAGTTTCATGGTGACAGAGAATGTACATACCCTGGAAAAAGATAATCTCTGTTTAAGTCTGAAAATGGTAACAGGAGCTGGTTTCCCCTTAAAGGAAGCAATTGTCTCGCTACCACTATACTGTGGCAAAGAAAATACATCACAGCATAAGGATGATGCCTGAGTAACACAAGCTTTCTGCTTAACGGCACCCAGTTGTCTTCCTTAGCATTGCATTGCATATTGAAGGTCAGTACATAAGCAATGAAAAACAAAGAGGACAACAAAAATCTATGCATCTTCACCTCATAAAGCAGATTTCAAACAATTGCTATCGATATGAAAACATTCAGCCAGACTCACACCTTGTACAGAAAGCATCTCTTAGTTGTAAAAACCAAGGGTCTGGCTAGGAATTTGCTTCAGAAGCAAAGCTGTCGCTCCCTCTGAAGTCAGTAGCAGCTAGCTCCAGCGGTACAGCGCCAAGCACAAATCCCCCATGCTTTCTTTCAGTATTGATTTTACTGCTGCTGCTGGTTTGCTATCACAGACCACTGTGACAGCCTGATATTACAAGTCCCATGCAAAAAGCTGGCTGAGGAAGTGCTTTTTCTAACCTATAATCAAACTAACACGCAGGGCCCAAGAAGCTACACGCAGCTTAAATGAAGTACCGTTAAAATACTTTGCTCAAGTGTTATGCACCCAGACAAATGACTGGCAGCTCAGAAGGACTCACTCATGAGATTAATTCTGATTTCCACGGTAAAGTCACACACACAAATTTATTCTGTCAAAAATATAAAGGTAATGGTTAATTTGTTTTTCTCTTTAGGTGACAAACTTAAATGTGTGGTTTTGTTTCATCACAAATCTAAATGTTTTCCTCCATTTTATAGAGTCTCTCCTGTTCTAAATGATGTTTTTAGTTTGTCAGTTATCGTCGATTCCTACAAGATGTTCTACTTTGTATTCTGTATAGCGTGTCCTCGTTCTAGCTGTATATAAGCTTGGATTTATTGCTATGGGTTCGGTGTTTGGTGCTTTTGTAACTTAGCTGTAAGCCATGATTTTATTGCCATGTATTTTTACTCAGCACTGTAGGCAATTAAAAGAAAACCCTACATGCTATTTATTGTAGAGTACGTGGAAACCATATATGTATATACACTTGAATATGTGTACATATACAGAATATATGTGTACATGTATTTGTATGTAAATAAAGAGAGTTTGCTAAATCTGTCACTCACTTGTGGTATATTTGATTTTTTCCCCAATATCACTTTGTGTCCTTATGCATAAAAACTAAGATACTACAACACATCACTGAGTATTTTTCCCAACTGGAATTTGTTCTTCTATGAGATATTTAAGTCTGCCCTGCACCTAACTGTGCTAGAAGCCTGGGCTGAATAGGTTTGATAGCGTTTATGGCAGCTGAGAAGTGGATGTTTTGATGAACATGGTCATAAACTGCTTAATAATTATGTAAGGCCCCTGAACCAGGGCATTAAAAGTAGAGGGATTGGGCTCATGTCTGCTGGGTTCCTCCCCAGCAGAGGCTCTGTGGAGATTCAGGGGCCCGCTGCTTGGTCTGTCCGTGCTAGGGGAGCTTCTGGGGTAGGAGCTGGGTTCACCACCTGCAGCTGCAGAGCGAGGGCCCAGGCTGGGCTTCCCGCACCACAGGGTGAGGGCCCAGGGCCTGGGGCTGGCAAGCAGGGCTGGGGAAAGGCCTCAAGCTTCCGTCTGTTGTGAGCCAAGCGCCAGGTAGCAAAATGGGCTCACACACGGAGAAGACAGGTGCCCAGCCAGCAGCGGATGACTTGAATCAAGTCTCGGGCCCATCCATAAATCCCCCCCAGGAGCTTTCCTTCTCCCCTAAGGGCTGAGGAGTGACCACTGCCAGCCCTGCTACTCTCCTAACGCACCAGCAAACACAACATAGGCCGGCGAGAGCTGAAGGTTTTCCACATAGAAAAAGGCCTTGGCCTGGGGGGCCTGCACCTAGGAGAGGCTGCCCCTGAAGGCTCAGGGTTTGCCTTAAAGCAGGCCAAACGTTGGCCCAGGGAGAGGATGACCCACATGGAGCTCTGGCCTGCTCAGCAATGGCAGCCATATACCACCACCCTCCTCTTCCTCCTTTTCCCCTTCCTCCTCCTCCAGCCCCAGTGCATTTGGGCAGCCTGGCTCTGTGCTCGACCCTGTGAGGGAAGGAGCCCTGGTACCAAAACCTGTTATGTCACAACACTCACCCCCACCTACTGCATTGTTTCTGATCAGTACCTTAAAAATCAGCCCCAAATCATTACAGAACATTTTTAATGATCAATTTTGAGAAAAATCACTGCAAGAAAGGAGTTGCACTCAAAAATCAGATTAAAAAGAAAGTGTTTCAGCCTAGCAAGTTAAGCAAATTACGCTCCAATGAACCTAACAGTGACAGACTTCATTTACTCAAGTTTCACTACCTGTGTAAACAGAACAAAATTTAATTTTACACAGAACAGGCACTACTTTAAAACGAATTTTTCTGTATAAACAGATGACTTTTTATACAAGTTTCAAATTTCAATAATTGTCACTCATGACCCTTATCCAGAGATTTTTGAAATAAGAATTTAGTAGATTAAATGTCATGCACCCTAAAATAATTGCTTGGAAGTAAAGAAAATACACCATTTTTTAGAAAATGTCCCAAGTGAGCAGGAATGACTTATGAATGAGGAACCAATGTTTCTCATCTAATTCAAAAAAGTTTAATATATTGAGTTATAAATCAATCCAAATCTCAACAGTGGAGTTTTGCATGTATTTATATAAATGCAAATAAGAATTTAAACTCCTTACTAAATATGCTGGCTGCTGTTCTCCCCATCACTCGGATATGAAGGTGTTCAGTGCAAATCAGCATCCCGAGCTGCTGCCTCCCACCCCCAAAATCATGGGTAATTCAAGGACATTAGAATTTGCTATTTGTTTTATGCTCCGTTGACCAGCATAATCTAGATAATGTTTTATTTATAGTATAATAATGATTCGTCATTACCACTGTTCCTATTCAAATATGCACAGCAGAAAAGACAATAACAAGTCGCAAACTAAGCAGCTCAAGGAAACTCACATCAATCAAATACATTTTTAGCTGTAGGCTGTATCATTTGAAAAGTTAGACTATGCCATTCCCATCTCTGCCTCTTGTGAACATCTCTTAGATACATCCACCAGAAGCAGTTTCCTTCTTGTATTTTAAAATGAATAAATAAAATGATGTTTCTAACACATGGGCAACTAGCACTGAAGTGTATACTTAGAGAACATTACCTGTACCGTATCAGTCACTGACTAAAAACTAGGAATTAGCATAACCCCCTCACAGGTCTCCAAAATCAGGGTCACAGGTCGATATCATGTCCCAGGTGGGTTCAGGTCTCAGAAGCTAGAGAAAAGAAATTAAGCCACACGTCAGCAGCACAGCTGCTACTACATTAGTAGTGATGTAAGTTAGATGCAATCTGTTGGGTATTGCCAGCCTCATGGCGCAGCAACATCGCCCTGCAGACTGCTGCTGCCCACCAAATCGCTCAGCTCACCAGCCTGGAACACCCATAGGTTTTCAGCCAGAAGAAGACTTCAAGCTGCAGGCACTCTCAAGCAGGATCTCCAGGCAGGGTTTGGGATCTCATCCAGACCTGGGCCATGGGAGCAGTGCACAGGACCCTGCAGAACGCAACCTGACCGTGGCAGTGGGCACAGTCCCAGGAGAGAAGCAAAATCTGCTTCTGAAATGTTTCCTCTGATGTCCCACTACTCACCTTGCACCTCTCCCTTTGACTAACGTTAGTAAAGAAAACAGTTTTATTATCACCCTGATCCTAGCATCTCACGTTCCAGTTATTCTGTATACCTGCCCTTGGCTGCTTTACGTTTTAGCCACTTCAGATGCAAATTCAGCTTCCCTAGTCTCTTGCCTCGTTCCCAGACAGTATGTGGCTCAGCCATCATTATGCAGTCAATTAAGCTTCGGCTACCTTATCTTAACAGCTCCAAATACGCTGGTGATCTTCCTGAAAGGTGATACATTATAATTGGTTCCAAATTGGCAAGAAAGTGAAGAGTGGACTATGAGACAGTGAGGCTATATGAATTAGCCCTAAAGTTTAAAATGGTAAAAAAAATAAATAAAAAATAGAGCAACTAAAGTTATCACTGTGTTTGCCTAGATCTTGTAGCATTGGTCAAATTTGTTTTATCTGCTACAGCCAACATTACTTCCCAAGAAACAAGACGTGGGATCTTTTGGTCTACATGCCCTATAGGTAGCACTGATGCTGCCAGCACCCACACGCATGCCAAGGCATAGATCCACTGCGCTCACCAGCACTGAGCCACATCAGGGAAAGGGTGAAGGTTGCACAAGGCTGCCACAGCACACTGCAGCTGCCCAAACTCTCTGAGCATACCTGTTAAACCTTAACCATGTTCCACGTTCCAGCCTACAGCTCGTACTGTCGCAGGCAAGCTCAAAGCAGGTAACTCAATTCCTTCCAGCTGGGACTCAGAACACCACACAGGCGTTCCCGATGAAGGTGATAAAAACCTCATCAGCCCTGAGAGCTGATACATGTCCCCCACCTGTGAGTTTTCCAGACAGGTGGGCAGTGACTGCATTCCCCACCACCACCCCTCATCCATATTTTTGGAAGTCCCCAAGGAAACAACTCACACTGAGCTCTTCTAGGGTGCTCCTCTCGGGTGAAGGAGGACGTGGGGCTCTCCAGCCCAGACACAATGCCACTGCTCACAGGCAGGATGAATGCTGGGCTGCTGCGTCTCACAGGGACACGGAGAAGGTAGCAGCACAGACACAGGGACCCCATGGTCCCACCCCAGGGGCAGCACCTGTGGCAGTGCCAGCTCTACAGGGCCAAGCTCTGGGTACGTGGCAACACCAGTATTACCCACTACAGCCACTTGCATAACAATTCACATCTGTTTTTGTGTGGTCTGCTCTAAAAAAGTCCAGGTTTCAAAATTCATCAAACTGATTTTAATTGAAGTACTTCAATACAAGCTTTTATGTTTCAGCTCGATAAGAGAACTGAATATTAAGACACCTTGACTCTATTTTATGTCAATACTACTTAGGCTCTTCCTCCACCTTTTGAGGTGTTTCCGAAGCACACGCCGCAATGGCAGGTGATGCTGAGCTGACTTATACCACGAACCTAGCAGCCCAGTGCAGAATATTTAACACATATTTCTGGTGAGGTAAAACAAAGGAGTAAAAATACTTCAAGATGCCACATTTAAGATGATAAGCAAGCCTACTTAACATTATCTAGTACTCGAGAAGTGGATTGGAATTAAGTAGCCTTATGTCAATTGCATTTAACTGCAGCATTTCTGGCTTCAATCACTGAAGATCTGGATTAGCTAAAGAAATCCTGCAAAACCAAGGCACCTGCACAGCTGAGCTTCCTGGAGGCGATGCCAGGTGACTGCTCTGTCCCAAGGGAGTGCCCTCTCTTCCAACTTCCTTCTGCTGGTTGTAAAGTATTTGTATTTACGAGACCCACAGTGTTTTGTGACAGCCAAGCACAACCTCGCTGCTCAAAGTAAAATGGTACCATGGATGAATAGCATGCAAGGCAGTCCAGACCCCTTAAATCATCCACGCTCAGTGCATTGAGATAGAAGGGATAGTTGTAATTTTATTTGGTAAAGGAAGTGGAGAGAGAAACGTGTTTGATACATTACACCAGTTACCTTTAAAACAAGCAGAACCCTTTATTTAAAACATAAGTATTGAATAGCATTGCCAGAAGCAGATTAATTGCAGCTTCCAGGAAAAACTGAGCTTATTTCACATTGACTTTTATTCCCACTTGAATTAAGTTCCTTATGTTACACTGCTTCATTTGAATTTTTTGAATTGGTTTTGCATAGTATCATTTACTGATGTACTATCTTTAATTACATAATACACATACAGTCTCCAACTGCATTATTAATGGCAGTGTTTTTAATTAAATGGCTCTCAGCATAATATCCAGTCATTAATTTCACATGTTGAGGATGTGAAGAGATTCTATTCTGATGGTCTGGGGAAACTTTGTACTTTAGATGAGGAATACTTCCAAAGTGATAGTTTTAGAATGAAGTTGAAAATCATTACGAGCATTGAATTACCCTCTCAGCAGCTGGTACCGCAGTTATGCTCTGCTGGGCATTATCTATTCTTCAGCTGAAGTACTCCTTTTGCTCTGCCATGCTTCACCGCTGGTAATTTTCAGATGCGTCTCACAGGGTTCATGTGTATTCCACAGTGAATAATATCAGGCTCACCTTTTATGAACAATTTATGCTCAGATAAGAACACTAAGGCTGCACCTTCCACAAGGAAAAGCCCTGTGCCCTCCTTTCTAATTATATCTCACCTACCAGCACCCACTCAAGTTTCCAGTGCTCTCAGAAATGACTGTATCGATTCTTGTGGGGTCTGGGCTTTTTTCACCCATCCTGCAGATGGAGGCATGGACACACACTAGTGCAGCATGCAGGCTTTGCTGTAGGCATCCTTAGCATTCACCCTATAAAGACGACTAATTACGGTCAAGAGACAGAAGAAGAGCATTATTCCCCACCTCGCACCCCCTCTCCAAAGTAGCACAACTTCAACGTTGTCTTATTCCCAGACAGCAAGCAGACCTCTTATCCAGCCCTCCTTGGGAATGTCCATCCAAGCAGTGGGTTGACATAAACTTCTCCTTTCCACAAAGTCTGCAGATAGGATTAATTTTCACATGTTTATTTCCACCCTCAGTTTATTAAAGATAAATCCTTACTTGTTTCCCCCCTTAAAGTTCTAGGACAGCATTTTACAGGAGCACTTTTAATCTTGGAATTTTTTTTGTGTGTGTTTCTATGAAAGCTCAAGGAACTTGAGGAAAACTAGGTTGCACACTACATGTGTTTGAACTGTTAGTTTTGGGGTAAGTTTGCCCATTTTCCCCAAAGGGAATTTCCTATACAAAAAATATTGTGGCATGACTCTTAGTAGTCTCTAGGCAATCAAGTCCTAGTAACACATAGTCCTGCATCTTTGAGTAATTAAGCCCTATCTCAAAAGCTGTTCATTCTTTTTCAGCTTAAAAGCCTTTTCCCCAGTGCAGAGAGGAGCAGGCCCTGCCATCCTGTTCTCCTGGCTTCTTACACCTTCCTTACTTGTTCCTCTGCCTCAGCTCAGTTTCCTGCTGCAACACTGATGCTTTTGGATTTCTTTCTGCTAAACCACTCTAGAGCCGCTATCCATTTTGACACCGAGATGCCGCGGTTGACCCTTCCCCTTCTGCTCCTGTAGCCTAACTGCAGCAAGTTACCTGCCACCATCTCAGTTCAGCCGAGCACAGAAAGCCTTGTGAAGGAGGAGAGGAGACACTGAAGGAGCATCAATTAGAACAAATGCCCAGAAATCTCTCAGCAAGGTGAAACTGATCTCTACTTCCAGGAGAACCAAAGGACTTCAGGTAGCAAGTTCACACCATAACTAGAAATCCTACAAAGGCTCAAAGCAGAGTCACCAAGTTTTAGTGCCCTGACCAGGAGAAAAGGCATGGAGGCAGAGCAAGGCCAACCAGGTTAGCAGCAGCACAACCCCTATTTACAGAGCCTCCCCATTAAAGATGGTTGTTTTCTCTGGGTTTTTGTAATGGAAGGAAGAAAAAAAAGGGATGAACACCAGCACTTAATAAATTTCACTGTATCAAAAAGATACTAGGTCATGGACCTCCAGCGCATTAAAAATGGATTTTACGGAAGAGAAATAACTCAAGTATTTTTATATGACAAGACTAATTAAAATATATGCCCACATTCCAAGCATTTCATGTCTACATAAAACATTGCACCATAATGAAGATAATTGAAAGTATGACTTCCATCAATATTTAATTAGCATTTGGTGCTAACTCATTATTTTGGTACAATTAATTTGACATCTTGCGATATGGCCTGCACAGATTTCCGTCTCGAGTGTTGTTTTATTGGCGCAACATGAGTAACACTAGACATGTGCACCTTCCCTGAGGCTTCTAGAGGACCATGAAATATGGATACTATGATTGACATTTTAATCTAGCGCAGGATATGAAAACATAATATTGATGCTCAAAATATGCATGTGTATTTGGTTAATGCATTTTTGTAATAAGGGAAATATTCCACTCAACTAACATTTCAGAAAATAAATTGTACCGTCATCATGTCTGCCTCTTTTCCCTGAATCCTGACTTATGTACACAGCGATAATTCAGTACATCAGACCCGCAGTGCCTTATTTTAGCTTTTTAAGGCCTTTGTAACTAACAATTTTGAGATGATGCCCTATAAATCTGTAGAGTTCTCTACAGGAAAGTGGATCTTCAGATGATCACAGGATACAAGATGACTCCTAATGACAGGGATAGACTTCACAGGAGTATATTCTGCACTACTTACAAAAATAGGTAGACAAAGGCCAGAAGGGATCAGGTTGAAGTTATACATCAGTAATTTCGGCTGTCAGTCTAACTTTTGATGGAAGGCAGCAGGTAATAGGGGATGGTTGTTAAAAGAGATCCTGGGACAGTTTTGTCAGCACTGGTAGGATTTCATTGTAATGTTTGGATTCCTACAATGAGACCTCAACGGATAAAGTTTCAAATGTGTAATACTTCTTAGCCCTGACTTCCCATGGCTGCATAACATCGCCTCCTGTGTTGAGCTGCTCTGCTCCACCACAAAACAGCTCCATTTCAACAAACATTGCGAATATCGGAGCTTGTAGGTTAGCTTGCTCTTACACAGGATAGGATTGCCGCCTTGAGTTTTGTGGTCAATTTAAAAACAATATAATGAATGCATTTTGTATGTCAGGACTCAAATCCGTACTTTATATGAAAACACTTAAAACACTGCAATCTACAAAACCTGAAGTTCTTTACCTTTCCATTGCAGCAATATTTAAAAACCTACAAGAAGCATGGAGACCCTTTAGAACTGCAGATACCAAAGTTAATGTGTTGCCTAAAAAATACCTCTGCTCTGTACATTTTCATATACGTGCTTACCTATATGTAAACTAGCCTTTTCTGAAGACGAGGACTGCACTTGCTAAAAGGCACAACTGGGCTTTCAAAACTGTTGCAATACACTCAAAGTAGCCATTCTTTGGGAACTTGACCAGTTTTATGCACCTTAAATTGGTCACACCCCCAAAATTTGACTTGGTTCAAACCACTATTTGCCTACACGTAAGAGGATGGACTGAAGTGTTTGGCAAAGCTTTAATGAGAGTGACAAATTAAGAATTGGTAACAACAGCTGTAAGAGGGAAGTACCAAGATCTGCTAGAAGAGCTGTTTTTCTTCATTTTGCACATATCTACTTGTGTTATTAAACATAAAACCCTCTAGCTCATTGATTTTTAGAATTTCCCTCATTTCTATGGACATTTTCAAATATGTACTACATATTTTTAAGGAAAAACAGCTCTTTTTTTTTTTAATGATTTATCAAGCAAAGGCAAAGCTAATGAACAGATCCTATAACTTTGTCACTTTTGAAGGCTATTAAGACAGTAATATTCATGCCTGGCATATCAATGTAGCAGCACATCTAAAGAACAAGAGGTAATCTCTCTTTAACCAATCGAAAAAGCATTTCCCAGCCAGCCTGACTAGTATCATTTACAACTTGCAGGCTCTGGCACACATTTTTGTTCAAATCCCATTACGGGGCCCCAGAAGGACACGCATCACGCTAACGCAGTTCCTGGGCAAGGACCAAAGAAAGATCACCGTTCCCCTCTGAGTTATTCTTCCTGCAGATCTTCCAAGTGCAGTTATGATAACTCTGCCATCCACCTACTCAGAAACAGGCTATTGAGCACAGCGCTCACAACAGAGCCAGGATCTATTATTCAGTGTCATTTCTCCTCACCTATTCCCCAAGCAGCTGTCAACCCAGGAGAGTAGGAGCAAAAAAAAAATTTGCTAGGTGCAAATGGGAAGGATGAGTACTTGGCCTTCAGTGTGAAGGTGTCAAGTCCTTCCAGCTCAAACTCACTGGAAATAAAAGCCCTCATCACCTGTGCACATTCTGCTTATCAATTACTTGATAACAATAGGTGGTATTTACTTAGGGCACAGAAGAAAAATCCACAACTTAAGAAATCTGCAACGGTACCTTTCTCATTCTGGTTTGCAAAAGACATTCCTATGACTGCTCATGCACAAGAATTCAGCAAACAACTTCTTGACAAATCCTAGCCAGGCATTTTTGCTCTGTGCATGTCTGTGCACACACGCATGCATGGTTAAGTGTACTACAGGGAAATTAATCCTAAATACAAGGAGCTCATGATCAAGCCAGTAGCAAGTTCAGCTGCGAACTCTAATAATGTATCATGCTCAAAGAGGTTTATATTACACATTTAGAGAACTGGCTAGGAAAAAAAACAACAGGTATTTCAACTGATGGAGAAAGGTGTTGATGCAACAGCTGAAGAAGCTGAAGGCTAGATGTAAGACATACACTGACCATGAAAGCAGCCAGTGATCAGGGCTCCAGTACAGGTTTTACTGCCTCACCAATAACCCTTCTGCCCTGCCTGAGAGTGCTGTTGTGGACAACACATGAACGTACTCCTTCACCCTCCACCTCACTCTTTTGGCATAAATTGCTGACTGAATGCCTTTGACAAGCACGTGCAAAGACACTAACTGTGAGCAGATGAGCACTGAAGCCTCAGCCCTACCAAGCCAGCCATGGCCTTTCCTTTTTCCTTTCCTCCAAGGCAGCACATGGCAGGCAGCTCTGGGGAAATTAGCATCTCCATTACAAGCACTTAAACCCTTTTTATCAGCAGGAAAAGAAGCCAATTCTGACACTCGTAGACTTGTAAGAGCCAAATAAAAGATTACAAAATGATGCCAGCACTATTGAAGGTTCTGTGATAGGAATCTCCACACACACATGTATAAGCTGCTTATGTTTTACCACCCATTGACCTCAGTGCTGCTGAGCCAGCCCCATGTTTTTTGTTTGTTTTTAAAGGATGAAACGAGGGGAAAACATTCATGTCAGGAAAAATTTCTTCCTGTTTTTGTGATTCATGTTAAAATACAAACACAGATTATTGTTAAAGACTGTCTCAGTGCAACAGCACCTTCCCTACCTCTACGCGCCTTTATTTGGAGGAACCAGGAACAAATATTGAGTTTGCTCTCTGCAAACAAGCAAAGAGGGAAGGTTATGGACTTGCTGCTAGCACTGACTTAAAGACTGTAAACACAACGACTGTTCATAGAATGACTAAGAGCGCAGAGATTATTATTTTTTTGATTTACACAGAAGCCCAACGACAAAATGCTCTTGGGTTTTATACCAAATGGAGTATTCTCAACAGCTGATTTGATATATTTAGATAACCAGACTTAACATTCTTCAACATTAAACAGTAACCTCCTCTTCACATAAACCAGTCAAAATCCTCCTAATTTTTAGCTCTTCATTTTTTTGCTAACTGTCCAGAATATCACGTAGCAGCCAGCCCAGCATGGTCAGTGTCTTAGAAGAATCAGATTAAGCTACATATTGGAAACCTCACCTGGAACTATACTTTCAGTTCTCACATTGACTATGCTATTTAGGACTAAAGAATATTTTTATCCCAACACATTTTAAATAGCTCCTAATGCCGAGGGATATCATAAGAAAAAAGCTTCCTGAACATCCATACTAACTTTTTTTTCAGGATAATTCTTTTCTGAAAAGCAGTATTCTGCTTGAGTACTTTGATTAAAATTTGTACAGAATATTCACAGAGATGAATGTGACCAGGGCACGCTGCCCCAGTAAACATCGCATATTTAACTAAACAAGTGACAAGATTAGTATGAAATATTTGTCAATAAAGCAGCTCAGAATGCAAGCACTCAGTTTCTTTGATGAAGTACATCTGAATAAATAGCCTTTTTGTGGCTATCCAGAGACACTAATTTTAGGCACACAGACTCCGCAGCTCTTGCAGGCCTCCAGAGCTGTGACAGACTCATTCCCCTGTTCCTGCCAGTTCCTGTGGTAACTTTAATCAGCAGCACTGAAATCTCACCAGTTTAAGAGTCGTGAGCCAGGTACAGGCAGAACCTGGCCTTGTATACGCCCTAAAGCTGTTAGAGGGCCTACCAGCCACAAGTCATCCTAATAAACACCTGCAATACCTGCTCTCCAGACTGCAGGCCTGAAAGCTGTGGAGAAGGGGCAAACCTCTTATGAGAAGGAAATGCAGTTTTTGCAGTTTTAGTCTCAACTTGTGATGACGGGGCAGCACCAACCCGAGGAGCAGAATGCTCAAAGTTTATGGTGAACTATTTCCTTGCTGTCTCGTTTGGTTTTGCAAGTTCCCAGCTTGCATGGTGTTCATCATAGTCTTGAGTTATTTTTCTGCATTAGCAGCTTGAAAGCATCTCCATTGCAGAAAGCCAGTTTCAGATGATTATTCTGCCAAATACTGTGTTCTATTTCTTCAAGCTGATTCTTTATATCCTCCCAATCTATTATAATTTTTTATCCTGCTGCCCTTTTTAATGGGAAAATACTTGTTTGATCGCGGTTTTTTCCTCTGAATGAGCTTTTGCATCAGAAGAGGCGAGACTAATTAAGCAGAAACCAAAGTTGTTTTTTGCAAGTCAAAGGTTAAGTACCTGCAGAGCAGCATGGAAATCTTGAGCTCCCATGCAGGCATAAATAAAGTAAAAGGAATAGCTAAAATATGCTACTGATTTTAAATGCAGAATTCATATGATGTACTTAAAGAAATCCCTCAACGTGTTGAGTAGGACAAAACTGAATGACAAAGAGGTACAGATATCCTAAATATTCTGAAAAAAATCTGAAGAGATGCTCAACATCAGGACTTTTGTCAACTTGCAGTCCTAAACATTTCCTAAAGCAGATTTAGGCTCATGACTGGAGCCTCCTGATGATAGCTCTGCATCCCTACATTCCCTACCTACCCCTTAAAGAGTAGCTGAGAAGAAATTGTTTTGTAGAAAAGATTTGAAACCTGGGTTATGCCCAAATTATTTATTATGGCAAAAGCATATTAAACTATTTAATGTACCTACCACATTCTCCCTGCTGAGTTGAAAATATACACCTGAAAAACCTCAACATCCCAGAGAGATAACATACTAACATGGCTCACCCTCACACACAAATCTACATTTTTTTTTTAGAAACACTGGAGCCTGAATATGCAAATTATAAGAATGTATTAATTATCATTAGTCATTCCTTCACAAAGACTAGAACTAATTGGAGAAATAATTTGAGAAAATTGAAGTACATGACAGAAAGCATTAAGATTCATTAAGTTTCAATTCTCTGGTCTGTCAGCTTGTCAGAAGTAGATGTCTGCTATTTAGGCATTACTGGCAAAACACTGTTTTCCTAACCTAGTATACAATTTAACCCTTCTTGTAGTTGACTCTGAGATCAACTAGATTTGACATGATACATTTACTATTAAAGGCACTGTCAAAATGTGATAAAATTTATCTCTATGTCTTTCAACTGAGGAAAATGAACTTGCTGAAGTTCTTGCAAAGCATTTGCAGGTTCCTTAGATGAGGTATTTTATTTATATTATTTCAAAGGTGCCAGCCCACATTCTGAAAAAAAAAAAAAAAAGGGAAAAAAGACAGCAAAAACCAACAAGGCTTTTGAAGATACGGGTAGTGTCATAAAAGGATATCGATACGGTTCCATATCAAGCCTTCATAAACTCACTTTAGCCAGAAAATATAAAAATATGCAAGATGTTCTGGGCATTATTTGTCATAACACTAACAGCCAAAAGCATTCTGATATTTATGAAGGCAAAGAAGTAGCTTAGAAGCTTGTCTGCATCTAGAAAGACATTGTTGCACCAACAATCAATATCAAACAGCTCTTGTTAACTTCAGCTGCACTTTTTAGTATTCAAACTGTGCTTTAGCACAATAGTTACAGAGAAAAAGGGCAATGAAATTTTACATCTATCCATTTGTTGCCTTTAGATAATCCTCCTCAAGTTGTGCTGGTATGCAATCTGTTAATCCAGCATAATAAAACAGTTCTGTTATAGGGGAAAAACGAAGTCTTAGTGCTGTAAGAATTCCCACATATACGTGTCTAAAAGGAAAAAGCCATCTGCAAAATCTGACAGGGACAAGATGCAAAAAACTTATTAGACTTTGTTTCTTTTACAACATATGGCATGGGCTCTATGGAGAACATCACAGCTCTTAATTTGAGGGTGGCACAACCACCCCACCAAGTCTTTGCTGAGCACAGTGGGTAGACATTTTAGTTGCATGCTTCAGTAGCAGGCAGGTGGCTTACTTTAAAATTTCAAGACTTGATAAACTTAACAGAGCTGGTTTTGAAATTGTGTGTACATAATGCATGCAATTAATTTTAAAGCTTACAGAAAGTTATCAACTTAAAAACAAAAAAGTTTGAATAATTTACTTGGCAATTAAGGTTAAAATAGGACATTTGCCTGCAATTAAAACTTCTATGATTTAAGAAGTCACGCTATGAGAATTTTTTGCATATGCTTCAAAATTTACCTTTATTAATGGAAATGGCTTAGTCAACTATGCAGTGAATCTGGGAAGTCAAAACCCATAACTGCTTAAAATTCAGCACAAATTGCCTCCACTCTGATCAGCAGCACAAAGTCTGACATAGTGCAATTTATTTTCTACATGACTATCAGTGCCAATACATGAAACATGCATAAGTTTGGCAAAGCACAGATTTACGCTCATTATATACATGCCCTTGATTGAAATACAGTACCCACATGAAAATGTTGTTACACTCCAATCTCTACTAAGAATGCAGCACAGAAATGTTAGTGTCAAGTCATGCTTTCAAAGCAAGGCAAATCTTCTCTCTACTTTACAAGATGATTATCACATGTTGCTACTGCTGTAAGTCTTCAAAATAACTGAGAACTCAAAGCAGTTGTTTTCTCTATAAGCCATGCCCAAGAAAACTCTGCAAAATTATTTCTCCCTCCTTATCTGAGTCTGGAATCACAAGCTCATTTCTGACGTTTATACTTGACTTACAGGAAACCCAATTTTACACTTAAAACATTCTCATACTATTTAAAACACACCTTATCTGACAAACACTGGAATGCCATCTCTTATTCCCAAGCATTCATGAATTCTCACAGCTGCTTTTTTGTTTAGTTTTGGGAGGGGGTTGTTTGTTTTTTTTTTGTTTTGCCTAGATTCAGTGGTTCTAGCAGGACAAGCTTCCATCACAGATCTGAAATACTTCACTCGACTTCTGTATTTGTATTTCTTCCAGCTTTTTCTGAGAGAACAAACAGGGAATCTTCAAAATAGATGCAAGAAAAAAAACATATTACTCTATTGGAAAATTAGGAAAATATTTGCAGAAAAACTGTTCAGAAATGCTATAGTTTCAACAGCAATTGCTAGTATTTTTTCTATTACTATACAATTAGGAAGCTAAGTACAAAGTTATTTTTACATGTAATACAAGTAGTTTTACCATTAAAATAGTTTACTTAATAAATGTGGAAAGTAAAGTTTGTACTGGAACGTGCAAAGCTCTTGCTTAAATAGTAACAGAATTCATCCAAAACATGGAAAAAACGCTGATATTAAGGGTTATATTCTTCCATATAGAATATAATAAAGCATTCATTAAGTTTAGCTAAGTCAAACAGGCAAGATCCTAGAATAAATCTGAATTTCTTACAGTAAAATTAAGATGCTATTGAATAATCACGACAATTTACAAATAAAGTTTGGAGAAGTGGCAGACACTTTAATTGCCATTTCTCACCTGTGACTGCTTAGGCTGCACTTTGAAATACTTTAATGTCAGTAACAGGGACTGCTTAAGCTGGCACTACTCAGGACAAACTGTGCCTTCAGCATATGGCAGAGCTGGCAATTTTGTATAGTGAGATGCTTTTTATTTTAATAGCACATCTTATCAATTCCCATCAACATTCATTATTTGAGCTTTTCTGTTTTAAAAAAAGATGACACACGAGACTTCAAATGAGAATTCTAAGAAAGCTGCTAAAGAAAAGCTTACTAATATTTAAGTTAAATCAAGATTCATATAGATTGGCAGTGCGAAGTACTCTTGTACCCAGTTTCCATACAAAGGACTATTAGAATTCAGTTTAGAAGTCAAATGGGTGCTTTTTAAAAAAATGACTGAATAATGAACTAAACTTTAAGGATAAAAATACAGCCTTCTTTAAAAAGCCTTTTAAGCTTTCTCAAAAAAAACGCTTCAACATCCTTTACCTAAACGTAGGAGCTCATTTATAAACTGGAACTTGCACAGTTAAATTTGATTACGATTCACTGTGCTAACCAGTCAAGTTTACTACGGATGTTACTGAGACTGCTTGTAACAGTATAAGTTATCCCACTGTTTTGCTGTAAGCCCCAAGAGGAACTTTAAGCTGAATCATTGTGGAGCCACCACTAAGGGACGTTAATTTCAGGCAGATGTGGAGAATTTTACATGTACCTATAGACACAGGTGGCATTCTATGCTGAGACACCCAAAACATCCCTGTAGTTATACTTTTTACCCCAGGAATTTTAGAAATAAATAATGCAGCAATATATAGCTTTATAACAGTATGTTGTCAACTGTGCTAATTCATATAGTAGCCTAGGTAACATAATTCAGGTAACTGTGTTCAAACGGCCTGTTACTGTATAAAAAGTAACTTACCTTCACATTACCTGCTCCCTGAGCTCAGTGTCCAAATTCAAATCCGTACAGCAGCATACAAACCGTTCCACATATTTTTGCAAAAATCTATAAACAGACGAAAACCCATGACCTATCCCTAAGGATTATTTTTACACACTACTCTTCCCATAGAAATGGGAGTGGCCTTCCGTTGCATGTGGTCATTATGAACCTATACTCACTGGCAGGAAAAAGGGACTGTTTGCCATGGTAGGTGATTTTAAAAAAGCCAAAGCCAGCCTCTTAGAAACCATGATACTCATTTTCATCTCCACAGCCTTCATTATCAAGGGAGCAACTCTCCTTCCCTCTGAGCACCAGTTCTGACAGAGTCTGTGCAAAGGCAGTTGTTTCTCAGGAAAGCAACCCATAAGCTATTCAGAGCTCTGTTATTTTAATTATTTTACAGTATCAAAATTGAGAAATAGTTAGTAGAGATCAGAGCAAGACTGCAATACGAACCTACCCAAAAAATATTTCCAGAAGGACAGCAGTATATTTTACACCAAACTGTTTTCCAGTGCTGGTAAAATATCTTTCTCAAAGCACAGAAAGAACAGGAGACACTATGATCATATACAAGAGAAAAAATACAAGTCACACAGACACGTTCTGTATAAGTAACAACTTTATTGTAACTTGATGTGCTGAAACGCAAAAATATTTTCAGCAACAAGGTACAAAAAGTATTTCACCATTAACATCAGCTGATAAAAAAGGCTGGATGGTTTGATACAACTGTTTACATATCTGAATTCTTAGTCATTTCCACCCCAAAACAGGTCTAAGTCATTTCACTGGCTTAATTTCTAAAATAGGACTCATGTATCTCAAGCCTTCAAAAACCAGGTTACAAATACAGCGAAGTTCCTTGCAAAACACTTGAAATAGTGAATTCCCTTTACAAACAGTCCATTTACTGTAAGCAGAAGCCAAGTTATGAGACTAAGTCAGTGTCTTGCTAGCTAATGAGCTAAGCTCTGTACTAAATATGCTATCAACACCAGATAAAGAACATTCCATTTGTCAAATACAAAAAAATCAATTAAGATAAGGAATTTTAACCAACTGCAAAAGTCAACGTAATTCAACAATTTCAGGCAGCAATACCTCACATTTGCAATTCACTGTCTTATGAAACACAGTTTCAAGTACTGCACATTATTTTAATCTCCCAAGGGAGAAACCTTACCATGAGGATTTAAAAGGAACATCATCTCCATGTAGGTCTTCTACTGACCTGTGCAAAGGTGAATTTTATGCTAAACACTCAATGTTTAGAAAAACATCAAAACTAGAGTAACTTGTAAAACTAACTCTGTATCCATGATTATCACATTTTGACATACACTCAGCTTGTAACAGCAAATATGTTCACATTTTCACAAAATATACCATTACTCAACTTGTATCTGTAATTCCACATTTTTGCAGTTTCCACAGTGAAACTAAGTGTAGTTTCTCAGGAAAACTTAATTGTGGAAGCAAGAGTCAACATGCAACAGAGTTCAAAGGTATAATCTGTAACTTTTACTCAACCACCTGTCAAATATTCTCCTTCACCTTTAAAAATACCTTTTTAAAAGATCTTGTATCCTGTTAAATCTTCCCTTCATTGCAACAGTTTCCTAAAAAAGGCACAATGTGTTTATACTTCTGCATGCAGTAAATGGACTAGAAAATAAGGATTGTTTATTGAAGCCTCTTCCACCCAAAGCATCTCCTTAGGAGAGGTCCAAATGGAAAAAAAATATATAATACATAATAGCATTTTAACAGCAAATTGAGTCCTTATTTTTAGAAAGTCATTCTTGACAAAAAACACCGCACAGTCATACACACGCACACGCACACACACACAGGACACATGCAGGGTTCTCCCCAGAAAAGTATGGAAGCGGTGGTTCACATATATCCAAGGGAGTAGTGTTGGCAAGCCAAAACATGGCACCTTCATACAACATATTCCTAATCTGTATACAAAACTAAGAAAAAACCCTAAAGACTTCAGCCTGAAAAAAACCTGTCCGTTGTAATAGATAGTTTTATATCTGCTGCACTTAGAACTGACAACTGAGGTTTTGACGGGCGAGCTCTTGAGATGTGGGGAATGAAAACAAGCTACTGAATCTGACGAACGCTGCAGTTATCAGCTGTCCTGCTCCAGTGAGAACACTGCATGTAGTTAGAGAACAGAAGGGGTGAATAGTTAGTGCGCTCACTTAAGAATACAGCAACTGTTTTACCTTTTCCTTAAGAGCTGATAAAACTTAATATACATAATAAATAAAACCAAATCTCAACAGATCAATCATGATTTTTGTGTTTTCTCCCTGTTAGTGTAATGTATGGTATACACTGCCTAACTTGAAAAGTGGACACTTCACAACGTAGATAACATCACAGCACAGTGTCTGACTTTTTGGTACAAAGTGTGCTATTAAGCTTCTGAAAAAAGTCTTCATAAAATCCTTAAGCGTTCCATTAGATTACTGTATGCTGTTACTTTAGAACAAGCTGAACTGGACAATCATTACAGTGTTAAATATTCAAGTCACTTGGTACGTTAGAGCTGCAAGTTTTACCAGTGATGGGTATGAGGATATTTAGTTCTAACACATTACACAGTGCAGCAAAAACATCACTTTTTGGAGGGAACAATTATCTTTACGTCTTATTGTGAAGAATGCTTATGAGACCTTAGATAAATATTTAAAAATTGATAAAAGGATAAATCTCTGTAAATATATAATTTGATGCCTTATGTACTATTAAAGTTTCTGATTTTACACTTTATCCATCATAAAGATTTAGTTAGAAGGTAAGAAAACGCATATTTAGAGGTTATTTTATTTAGAAATTGGCCCGGGCATTTTTTTCCAATTTGTCTTTGCTAACGGTTCGCTAGACACCGAAGTATAAAACTATATACTCTTTCCTCTAAAAATTTCATTTAGAGCAATTCAGATGAATCCTAATGAAATGAGGATGCAGATAGATTTTAAGATAGTAAACAATGTGAAATTCCTCCTCTCTCCTCCCTGCATAACTTTTTTTTTTTTTTAAACTACGCAAACTTAAACCTTTATCCAAACATGATTATAAATTAGGTGAGATCTCCTCCCATTCTCCATCACAAAACCAAAGTCTTCCCAAAGAAGAAATGCAACGCATTTTCACTATTACAGTAAACTTAATGTAATAACTCAGGAAACATTTAGAGCGTGCACTACTGCAGACTTTTCCTCCCAATTGTAAACAAAGCTATCAAACACTGAGGATGTTGGTATTAAAGCTAAGGTTCATATAATAAAGAACTGGCCCATGACAAGCAGTTTACAAATGTTTCATCCTTTTCACATTATGCAGAATTTCAATATCATCCACAATGCTAGCACAATAACTGAAATGCAAGACTGAGCAAGTCTCTGCTTGCAAACACCATCTGACATTTCAGGGAAATATTCCTCTTGATGTGTATGCAACCTCCCCAGGTGTTAACAGAAACTGTGCACACACATCGAGACAGGAAAAATCCCTCCTCCAGAATTTTATCTTTCACATGCCTTTTTCAAATAAGAGAAAATATTCTGTTACTTAAATACAAAAGCCTGCAATAGTCACCTTCAACCGAGTCTTAAAAAGACATGCCTTTCTCTTCTAACAAAACTAAATCCCATGTGGCTGTGGGCATTTGAAAATGTATCCAAAAAATTAAGCCACAATTACCTGTACCTCATTAATTCATCAAAAGCAAAATATATATGTACCACACAACATACAAAAGTTACACGTTAAAAGTGCATATAATCCATTTGGCCCATTTCTTCAATTTACATTTGGTCATTCTATGCATCCTTTACTTTGCTATGTAACCGTACATGTGGGATATATTTTTCCATACACAATACTATTCCGTTTTCACATTGAACTCCTTGCCTCTCATTCAGTTCTGCATTAAATGTAAACTAGTGATGGACCGTAAAGAAACACAAGTAAGAGGTTTATTCTGTGTTTCTTTTCACCGTTTGGACAGCTTTGACACACACACAATAAGCATTACAAACTGTAATGAAAATACATTTTTGGGCCAAACCATTGCATATTTGCCCCACAATGAAAAATAAATTATGTTCAAAGCAGTATATTGCCATAAATAGCCTGTAGGCATTCGCTGAAGGTAAACAGGCTCTCCCTATACTTAGCACTTGCCTAGGGTACATTACGCGCCTCTGGTTCAAGTGCTTTCAATGAGAGGCTAGTTAAAACCTTCCAGTTAGCACAGGACCAAACTATAATAATCTTTTTTCTTCTGAAAATAATGGAAGATCCCTTTCAAAAATTAATCTTCAGTTATCAACTTTACTGCATTATGGAGCTAGTGCAATCCTGCAGAGCCTAGTCAAAAAGACAAGGCACATTAAAAAATAATAATAATAAAAAAAATCAAGATACATTAAACTATATGGACTAGAGTCATTGAAGATAATTTAAGGCCTTTCAGTGAATTAGAGTAATCAGTCTAATTTAAAGCTGAGGATTAAACCATAAATTATCCATCTGAAAAGCAAACAATAGGCTTTTTCAGCTTCTGTTCTGTGTACAAGGATAACAAAAACTCTTGTTATGGTTTGTGAAAACACCTCTGGACATGGAGGAGTAGAGTCAATTCAATTTCTCTAAGTTCATGGAAGATTTCATGACTGTTTTAGCCGTTTGCGTGGAATGCCAAACTGTGGACACTGTGCAGATGCTAGTGCGCGAAAGGCCTCTGCTACTAAGTGAGGGTGGGAGTGGATCATGGACTTCCAGCCTGCTGTTTCCATTATGTCTGTTGCTTGGCTGAAAACAAAAGTATTAAGAATAGTCACACAATTTTACAAAGCAAATGCACAAACACACAGTGGAGAAGAGCAGGGAAGGCAGGATTACTGCAGAAGAGCAACTGAACGTGACAGACAACAAACTTTACAAATGCCAATAACAATGCCTTTGGGAAGGAGCACCAAATTTGGGTATGCTAACATCACCAGGTGTAGGACACGGGCTACTTATCCTGCCCTAGTCAATATCAGCCAGACCTCAGATAGAGAATTGTGCCCTATACAGAGCGTAAGATAATTACCTTGGAATTGCACATGAAAAAACAAAAATGATAAGAGGATAGCTAGGAAAAAATGAGGTTTAGCATACAGAAGAGAAAACCAGGGGAAGACATGATAATCTCATTACATAGAAGAAATGATCAATTTGTAAGACAGCGAAGGATGACACGACGCATCAGTTTAAACTGCAGCAAGAATGATATAGTTCATGTACTAGAGAAGTTATGAAGACAGATTAGCTGGCTGACCGCAGAACCCTTCACTGGGAGATCGCAGTCTGAGTACCAGCAGATGATACTTGGATATTCACTCCTGCCTCAGTACAACATTACAGGCTACATTCACAATGGCTTTCAGTAACCATTGCCAATTTTTAACTGATACAACAGTAACCATAGGTGTCAGCCAGTATCACATTGATATCCAGGAAATAAGAAAACGATGTATATATAGTACTTCTAAAAGGTAAATGCAATATTTTGAAATAATATAAAACCATAAAATTTTACTCTGTACATGAAGAATACTACACTGATTGAGAGGCATGACACATTGACCACAGATAAATTTGTAATTTGGAACCAACAGCTTGTGCCTTGATCCCAGATTTCCATTGCCCTGCATTTTCATAAGCACCTCCATATTATGCCTGACAGTGTTCCTGAAATAAAGTTAGCATTTGACCTCTACACTATACAATCTCTCAAAAAAGCTTTCGCAGATTGTAATGCAAGCCTTTAATCTTCTGCTGCAAGTCAGTAAAGGTAAGTGCCTTGAGCAACAATAGCAAAGTCTGGACTCCCTAGTGCTCAGGGTCAGTTAAGCCAGGCCCTCTAAAATTACTTCAGCTAAAGCATCCACAATAAGTCAGGGAAATAAAGATGACCAGCATCTTTACTAGCAATTACCCAAGACAGAAGCAAACTAGTAAACTCCATGTCACACAAAGAGGAACACATCAACTAATCTACAGTGGTTATGTAGTTGATTTACATTTATTAGTTTTGGCTTTTTTTTTTTTAATGATTTTCCTTCTACCATTCACTTCTTTCTTATCATGCTCATTCATGACACCTGTGAAGAGCTCAAGTTCTTCAGGAAAAACACTAGATTTAAAGTAACTGGTATAGCACAAGCCTTTAACTGTTCTGGAGATTCTGATGGCAATAACTAAATCCCCTGCTGCTGTTTTACTATGTTTCAGCCCACCACTGGCCATTTTGAAGCTATCTTCTATTCCATGATTCATTTGAGCTGGTCTAAGCATATAGTGCAACCAGTGGTACAGTCTGAGCCACATAATCCCAACTTATTTCTTGGGCAGGCATGAGCACTTACGGACTCAGCCAGATCAGAGGGACCTGGCTGACCAGTTGTGTGGCCTCAGGAGTATTAGTGCTGAAATGCGGGAAGGTGCACAAACATGTTGCTGAAGGCAAAAAAAAAAGTGACTATCCCTCTGGCTTCTACAATGCTGCAGGCTCAGATTGATCTAAGCCTTGAAATCACACCCAGGTTGCCACTTGAAGGCTGCTGCCACTTTCCTCGCAAAGCCAACACATCCGTAGGAGAGGAATCAAAACTAACTGTTGTTGTGACCTCACGCTGGAGGGCAGTTAACTCCTCTTATCATCTGAAGTGGAAGTCACAATCCTAACTGTGGTAAAACCTGCTGAATCCTACTTTACCTACAGTGCATGACTGGCCTCAGTAGCGTGGAAATGAAGTAAGAGTCCTTAGATCCATAGTCTAGCAGAGTTTGTACAGAAGATCAGGAAGAAGGGAAACTTACTTGCTATTCCAGTTTTTCCCATCTTTACACCCAAGTTGTCTAAGAACACTGCACCTAGAAGAGAGAACTGTGCTAATATTGAGACGGTACACAAAACATAAGTACAAATATATTTGGAGTCTCATAAATATTACTTGCCTGTTAATAAAGTCTATTGCTTGTGCTTTTAACTGTTCAGCGCTGTGCAAATCTGCGAGGATAAGAATGTCAGCAACATTTTCTACCGAGAGGTTACTACAGAGTGCTTCCTCACACATGACCTTCAGCCGTTCCAGTGCATACTGATAAAAGAAAAAACTACACTAATCATTCTTCAAACTTATTCTTTCTACCGTTATTTCTACAGACAGTTTAATACAGGTCCAGCCACCATGAATACGTTTACTGCCTCTCAGGCTTAAAATCACACTGCTTCCAAACAGGTAATTCAGAATTCAATATGATGCAATTAAGAGTCCTCAAATGATAAGACATTAGATTAGACACAAACTGATCAAATGCTTTACTGGAAGAACTTTTATCAAAAAAAAAGTCACTTAGAAGTGTGTTTTCCTTCAGTTTGGTATGGGAGGAAGAGCAAGGAAGATATGAAGGCACTTTATCAAAATCATCATCAGATAGGTTTAAATCTCAAAGCAGAGGGCAAGAAATTATACAATGGAAAGTTTCGTGAAGCTGATCAAAGCAAAAATATATTGAGCTGTTTCATGAAGCTGATCAAAGAAAAAATATATTGGGCTGCTTGAAACTGGCTTGTTCTGAGGTTTCCCACTCCCCCATCTCCAATTTGTTTTTTAAACTTCTCATACCTTTGACAAAGCCTACCAGAAAATCGATGCAAAATAATTATGTTCCCTTATTACATTCTGCTTGAATGAACTGTGCTTTGATTTTGAAGGATGTCATACATTGAATAGTTTTCATTCAGCTGTATACACTTCTACAGAAATCTTCCCCATTCCATTTAATTTAGCACTCAGTTTTCAAGTATGAAAGGAATTTTAGATGCTTAAGTTGCATATATATATATATGTGTGTGTGTGTATATATAAGTAGTCAAGTTGCCACTCATACATTTGTATTAGCAACTGTACCATGCAACAAAGAAATATCATTGAAGAAATGTCAAATTCTTGGACTAGCTTCTATGTTTCTAGACCTATGCATTTTTACATCCATTTTATCATTATACTACTCCTCAGGATACTTCTATTTAGAGTACGTAAATAACAATTATAACAAGTCTGTAACCTACTAGGTAACGTAACAGGGAATATGCAGAACACCCATTTTTAGATTATTCCACATTCAGAAAGAATAGAAAAGTTTATAACAAATTTTGGACTGTTATAAAAAGCTAAAGGGACCTTCCAGCTCACTATCTTTATGCCATGCTATTGCAGGCAATTATATAACTGCATCTTAAAACATTCTCTACATTTATCAATGTCTTCAATAAAAGCTGGCATTGATAAAAAACACCGTTTCACCTTCACACTTGGGTGTACTAGAACTTGACAAAACACAATGAGCATAAAAACACAGAGATGAGATGCTGGCAATGAGATCTGAAGTGAATACAACTGGTAAGTCACCAAAGCCAGGGCAGTGCCAGTTCAAGAGTTCTTGAAGAAAATTGAACATAAATTGCCAAAAACAACTTTATAATTGTTTCTTTAAATCTACTACTGGGCTGACTTACATTGTTCAATAAGGTTGATTATGAGAACAGGCAGCTTCACCACTAATGATGTAATTACACAACCAATTTAGAAATCACCTAGGTAGTTTAAGAAATTGCTACAATCTCAGCTGAGAGTGAACAAGTTTGGTATTGCGCACTGTGAAAGGAGCATTTTCTGAGTTCTAAGCTACCTAAAACTCCTCAGGGAAAGACAACCGCGTGTTGTCTGAGGATAGCTACCTAAAATCTCAACCCTAGCTGTAAAGCTGTGAAAAGAAAAAACAAGGTATAGGGCCAAGTTTAAAAAAAGTTAGAAAATTAAATAATATGAAAGTGAATAATCTCAATTTAATTGTTGTGCTGTTTTAAGTCCTCTCATCTCAAAAATCACAGTAGAAGTATTTCGCTGAGTGACAATTTAAAGAGTAGACAAGATCCCAATACAGAAGAGATGAAAGATTAGAACTATAGTTTGTATGAAAGACAAAAAGATGAAAGCTCTGAAGTAACAGTAACTTTAGAAAACAATTCAAACACTTGAATTTATTCAAACACTTGTATAAATCGTCTTAAAGAATATAAAGACCTAGGATAAATTTTATTCAAGACTGATTTTTCCAAATCATATTAATGGTTCCTGATTTTTTATTTATTTATTTTAATGGAGAGTAAATGCAATTAACATCTGAAACACTTCTGAACAGCAAAGATTTACTGAAAGGCTTCTAAGCCTTATACTGATTTTAAAAAGTCTACCCTTCCATCTTTCTGCATTTCTGATGAGATCTTTCTTATGGTATTTTTAAAAAATTGAGATGAATATCAAACAAAAAAAAATATATATTTTTAAGAGGAGCATTCCACAAACAAACATTAGTTTTGAGACCTTAGGGTTACTTACTTTGTCTGCAGCTGCCAACAAATTGTCAGCCATTTTTTCAAGGTTTGGTGCTTTTCCTGTGTAAATGAATCTCATCATTTCTTTAAAAACTTCAGGGTCTACATCATTTATTTCCACACGGTTCTGGTAAATGGTAAAGAAGAATCATCATCAAAAACCACTGGAATTCAACGACATCTTTAAAACAAAGATATTGAATATATTCTTGCACGCTATGTTTTCACTTCACATCCATCATACAAGATCCTTACAATTTTAAACTAACATTCTACAATATTAAGCAGAAAGTAAATAAACAGTAGCTCTTAGTCAAACAGAAATTAATTGGGAAAGCTTACAAAAAGAAGTAATTGCATTTTCCTTCTAGAAATGTCTGTGTGAACTCTATTGCCCAGGCTGTACCTGTGGCAGTTTCAGGAACATTTGCAAGTATTGTTGAGTTTCCAACCTGACAATGATATGCTTGGAATACTAGAAATCAGAGTAGCAGAAAGAACAAAGAGCCACTTTCAGCTTAAGTCTGGATTTCTTTAAGTCTAGAAAAAAAAATCTAGAAATCTTTAAATCAAGAAATCCTAAGCAAATGCTTCTAATATTCTAATTCTGCCTGAGAAAGTTTCCATCCTGGGGAACTGCAGGGAGGAAAAACATCACATTTGTGAAAACTTGGTAGTATTGCAGCACCAAAGTCATCTGATAGATTCATACACGCAAGTGCTACAGTTGCAGCCTGCAAGATGAAATATTCATTCATTATAATCCTTTAGCGAGTTGATCAGTTCTCCTTGCCTCTTCATGTATTCTGCCTATAACCAAGCCCTTTTAGATACTCGTTTTTCATGAAAGAGATGAACAACTCTTTGCTGTAGGAGATATCGAGAGCATAAGAGCAGAAGCAGCTCTCTGTGCTGATTAAATAACTATCTATCCAAAACACTCATGGAGGTCAAGTGCTTGCAGAAACTGTGAATGAAAAGCACTTCACTGCCTTAGGGCTTAATGTGACTTATAATTCACTTGTTGTTCCTTCACATCCCTAGTGACCACACAAAACTTCAAAGTTTTGCCATATTGTATTAATCAAGTCAATTGACTTATGTGGGGGTAGAAGCTAAAGAAAAAAATGTGGCAGACACTGACAGATCAATTACATTAGTAGCTAATATTAGAAAGCAAAACAAAACAGCCTAGAGCAGATGCATATAAGAACAAGTCCATCAGAATCTTTCTACACAGAGAAATTCCCCCAGAACTCATTAGAAAAGCGTTCAGGAGTAGTACCCCCCTCTGCTCACACACTACTCACCTTCCTCTGGTTGCAACACTTCAAGTTTTCTGCACGTTTTCCCTTTTTTACGATGTACAAATATTTATGTGCAAAGTCTTCAGTAAGGCTTACCTTTTTGCTTTCCTCCATTTCATGCTCAAACATTGCATTAAAAACTGGAGATCGTGCTATAGCAAGAGATGTAAATATTAAATATCATCAGTTTTTAAGCTTTTAGCAATTTTAATAGCAAAATAATAGCAATACAAAAGTAGAAAGTACCTGCAAGGATAGATTTATGAGCTTTGAATTCTTGTCCTCCTACATAAAAACTGCAATCTGTAAATCTTGTTGTTTCCCAGAGATTCCCTAAATCTTCTGCTAGTCGACATTCAGGTACCTTCAAAGTGTTTGTATTAGACTGTCCTGATATATTTACTGAGTCTTGGACCACGCTTACCTAACAGAAAATCACAGCAAGACAACTCTTTCATAACTGAATGCCAATAAGAATTAGGTTACAGCACCTATTGCTACAAGTTCAGCAATTCCAAAGCAAAGCAAAAAACAGTGGTGTTTTTGGCATTAGGCCAGAACCATTTTACAGCTTGCTTTTAAGTAACATAAAACAAGTACAGTTTTACTTAGACTAACATTGTGCATTTATCCAACCAAAACAAAATACCACATAATAAAATTAGCAACAGTAAGTCAAGGAGAGACATGACACCATAAGTAAACAATACTATTTCAGAGATAAATTAACTGTTCACTCTTCACACATTTAATATATACAAAATAAAATTCTAAACAGATCATTAAGATCACAAGAGAACAAAAATTTTGTAAAAACAATCCACAGAAATTCTAAACAGTATGATATCCCTAATCAGTGGGTTCATACCTAACTTTCAAACTGATAACACAATCTAAGTGCAAGTAATATAGCTCCTTCATTAGCCTGTTTTGCTTTGTCACAGACGATTGTTTTTCCAAACAAGATTAAAAGCCATTATTTTAGAAGTCAACAGAATATAAGATCTAGTAGGAAATAACTAAAATAATAAATGAATACTCACAGGTTGTAATGTTTGTACAGAACTGGTTACATTTAAAAACGTGCATCTCAAGTGAATACATTGCCATTACCCTTCAGGTTTAAATCTTTCACACAGTAAATTTACAGGACAGTAGCATTCTTACTTGCTTTTTTCAAAAAAAATTTACATAAGTCCTTTAATCAGTCTGCTGGGAAAATAGAAGAACTCAGCAGGTTTTTTTTTTCTGTTGTCTGAGAGCACACGCCTGAGAATAAAACCTTCCTAAATAAGAGAGCCACGCTACAGGATCTCAATCACTGCATCACCCAAATACAGAAAATTAGGATTATATATTAAGAAAATGCTTACACTTAAAATCAGTGCTATGTTTGATATCCAGAAGCACAGCATCTGGAATAAATCTGGCATAATGCAAAAATAGCACAACTAAGCTTCACAGAAAGTCAGAGCAGTGCAAACAAAATACCAGATCAGAAGAGGATGATGATCCAATTAAAACAGCAGTTTGAGGATTTGAGTCATTGACTAATTCCCTCTCTCATCCCATACCCCCTTGTGAGAAGAAATTCCCTTATATTCTTCCATCTTTTAAAAAGAAAAAGCATCCCAAAGTACTCAAAATCTTCACTTTCACAGTAAGACTATACATTTCCAGCTTTCAAAGCTCTGTAGGCCTATGGTGTACTCTACTTCAGTTTTCACAGCACAATTTCAGGAAGTACGCATACGCACAAATGGAGCTTCAGCCTAGCAACACTTGTCCTTTGTTTTAAAAGGAAAGAGTTTTGCTTCTCTAGAGACTTCACTTTAAGTTCCTGCTCCAAGTTTTCCACACAGGAACCTTTCCCTGTTAGCTACAGACACTGCCTAGAAAGATCGGCTACATCTTTGTATTTATTCAAGCTGGTCCCTGATGATCTAGTATTTCATATATCACACATCCAGACAGTATGCTTAGAATCAACGTGTTGTTTTGTTTTTAAATGAACCACTTTAGACTGAGCTGAAATCCAATCTCATTAAAGCCACAGAACTTTTGAAAACTCATCTTAAGCTAACAATCATAAAACGTGTCCTTTTGTCAAACACATGATCCTCACTCCAGATACTTCAGAGCTGTGTTTGTAAGATCACTCACAAGAACGAAGGTATTTATCCCCTAAACTGCAAAAATGATGAGGAGATGCTAAAATGATTAGTGAACAACTCATCTTAAAGGAAACCGGCAATCTAGGCAGGACATCCAAGTACTATACAAGGTCAGATTCACTTTACTTCTTAGGAAGCTATGGAAGATGCAGCTTTTGCACTGCATATATGGATTAGGATTAATGTTTCTTTTTACATTGCATGCCCTCCTGCATAAGGGTGTACAAGAACGTACAAATTATGACTTGAACAAGTTTAGTGGGTGAGATGACAGACAACATGGAAAATGTACCTCATTTCTGTGGTTTTGAATCTGTGGTAGTCCAACAGTAAATAAGGTGTGATACTTTAGATAACAAGTTAAGAAAGCAGTCTAAAACCTCTGCAGATATTTTATTATTTTTTTTATAGCTTGTTTTATAACAAATTATCTCTAAAATTATGTAGCGACCTAATTCCAAAAAACAAACCGTAAGAGCTGTTTATTTACAAACCATTTATAACAAGGAAAACTTAAAATGACAAAATACTCAAGAGTATCTTTGCAGAACCATAAAACACTTGTTACATCTGCTTTTATCACCCAAATAATTGTATTCATAACAAATTTATCATGCAGCTAATTTAACTTGTCTAAGTGAAAATAAGATGAGCTATATTTGCAATATCTATTCTCAGGGGCCACATTTCAATTATTCTTTCTACATAGCATAATGACATATAATTAAATTGTAATCTTGCCAAGACAATTTTACACATTTCCTGTAAATACACAGATCAAAGCAAACTTATTAGCAGTTAAAACATCCATCATCCTCCTAAGCCACTAATCACTTCATGGCAGCAGAGATAGCCAGCCAATGTATACTTAACACACAGTACTTATATTGCGACTTTCTCTAGCTTCCATTTTTAACATATAATAAGCATTTTACTGAATTTTAATATGACAACATAAGTTACCAACAAAAAACAATATTATAAAAGTGACCTATAATACACCGTGAACTTATACCATAGCTCTCAATATTAATTATCAGTACTAAGGAACATCCTTCTACAGGATACTTACATTTGTTCAAAAAAAATACAACAGTTACTATAAAAATAAAGTATTTAATTTACTTGAAAAAGCTATTAACTGGCTAAAGCAATGAATAATATTACAACAATATAGATTCTAACTATTAGCTATGTTCTTTTTCTTTTTAATAATGTGAACCAGCAGACATTTCCTTTTTGCTTAACCAGTGAAGAACAATCCTATAATTTCAAACACAACCTATTTGAAGTGACCCCAGTAAAATGACACTTTACACATCGCTTATCAGCCACCTTTTCATAAATAATTTTACAGCTGACTTTAATGTAATTCTGGCAAATTCTTTGGAGTTGCAAAATAAGCCTGAATTGATTGCCTGAATCTAAGTTTCAACACATGTATCAAAAAATGAAACAATACAATGTAGACAATGCAACTAAATGTATCTCTTACCATACTTATCATTTGCGGAACACAACATTTATATTAGTGTTAAAATGAACATAAACACATAAAAAAAGTTTTTTTTTCCTTTTTAAAACTTATCACTGAAAAGTTTATACCTACCTCACAAAATAACGTAAGCTTGTCATCTGGTAAAAGACCATTAGCTTCATCTAGCAAAAAATCTCTTCGGATAAATTTCTTAAAACCCCAGTCCTTGCCTTGTACAAACCGATACGCTCTTTGGCTTTCTGATAAAAGACAGTTATGTACAAATAAAGCAAGTTAATAATATTAAAAAAAACAGTAACACCTTAAAAGTCTATACAAAGGGTAAGCGTTAAGGCAAAAATGATTTAATTTAACACTTTGGGATCATGTCTGTCACATTTTTAGGAAACAACTGATTAAAGTCGTGTTTTCTTTTTTTTTTTGGGGGGGGGGGGTGCTATGATGTAAAATTTTGATAGATCTTAGAAGAGCATGATCTGGAATTCAAACCATAGCATCTCCTTCTCCTTGGGCATCATCCAACATAAGAGTTTTTAGTTAAAGTTTAAAAAAAGCCAATGCATCAAAACAAACTGTTCACGGGGAAGTGCAATTACAATGAGCTTGTCATCACAAATGCATTCTGACAACACTTCTGCATTTGTCATAACAATCTGTTTTGACTTCTTCATGAAATGGAAAATCCTGTTTCACAGGTTCATATTATTTTGGAATACAGCAAAAGCATTAAATAAGCAAAACAGAAATAAAAGCTTTCAACTATTTCTCTGGTCACGAAAACATGCATTGACATTTATTTTTTAGCCATATGCTGTGAGTTGTTTTTTTTAAATCTATCAGTTTGCTGTGACCACACCACCTTTTTTTTTTAATCCTGTTCTAATGTCCACAGTCCATAAAAGGGTCCCTAGGGTGATATTAGTGCGAATACATGCACTCAGTAAAGTTAGTTATTCTGTACTGCATGTCTGCCCTAAGCTGGTCACTTGTTCCACTAAATGAATTACAGGAAAGAACACAATACTTTTATTTGCAAGTAAAACATGGCAAGTTATATTTAGAAAGACTGTTGAAAAGGAAAAGAAAAAGAATATTTCTGAAATAACATCAAAGAATTTAAAAAAATAAATCATCCCCACTTCTCCATAAATAGAGGGATTTTTCTTTAATTCCAAAAAATGCTGGACAAGAATCATTTCATCTGTTTTATGAATAGATATTTAAACTTAAAAATTCTTCACAGAAGGCTAAAGTCTGAAGTTTGTTATGGAAGTAAAGTATTTTTCAAGACAGAATCAAGTTAAAAAAGCACTCCTACAAATTCCAAAATAAAGACATCAGGAAAGTCCAACTTCTCAACTCTATAGTTAACTTAGTAGCATCACTGAAATATACAGTATATTAGATGGTCAAGTTTGTGTTAAAAAACAAACATATCACGCCAATTGTTCTCACTTTCAACAGCTGGATAAATGAGATTCACAACAGTTCTTTCACCGAAAGTAGATGAAAATGTCTTACTGGCGGCTTGTATTAACAAAAAACAAGGAAGAACAACTCAGGAACTGACAAGCTTCATCACTTGAAGTGGCAGTCTGTGCATGAATTATCAATTACCAAAGGACATCTAAAGTTGAGCATCATCATATGGTATAAATAAAACCAGAGCCTTTCCAGGAGCAGATGGTAAATGGCTGGAAAGTCCAAGAAATAAGATTTCTGTTGGTAATTTCCCAAAATGAAATGATGCTTAATTCCTGCAGTGCAAATACAGGACAGCTACTATTGAAGAAACTTAAGACATCTATTCTTCGGGTTTTTTTCTAGCACCTTGTGATTTTTAGCATTTAAAGGACAACTTGACAAATAATCTTCAGATCCCTCCCACCCTACATTGTATGGCCCTCATTTAGGGCAGCATTTTGGAAGAGGATGAATACAAAGTTAAATATGTATATTTATTTCTCTTCCAAAGAATCCAACTATTATAATATTTTTGGATTTGCACTCAGCTTTGTGGATTTACTTTAGATATTACAAGTGGGTCCAGTCATATAAGGAGAAAGTGGCACAGAGTTGCTATCTTGAACCAAAATGTTAAGACCCAATTTGCAGAGAGAGAAAAGGTAAACTAGAGGATGAAGAAATTATAGAGCTATTCAAAAAACAAAGCAAACCCTCCAGAAGACTTTGAACATAAGTACTGGAGAACTTGCAACATAACAGATGCTGCAAGGTCTCTTTAAGCCCTGGAGGAGGAAAAGGAAAAAAAGAAGACTGATTTTTCACACGCAGGATTAGCAACAGCACAAACCTGCTTGCATTAAGCCAGCATTAGACTGTTGTGCTAAATCAGGTTCATAGGTCAGACTGGAGATGGTAGAGTTTAGCATTACCTTGTATTTTGGCAAGCAGGCTAAAAAGACACTTCTACTTTCAGCTACTAGTTAATGCCCCCACAGTATACACTTACATTCTGCTAGTTTCAGATAATGACATGATTATGCTTTGGGAAATAGGCATTTATATTAAACTATTTTCCCAGAGATACACAAATACCTGAAAGGTGACTAGGGATTTCATTTCAGGAGGGCTCAATAAGAAAAGTACGTTCAAATAACTTCATTCAATGGAAAAGAAGGGAAAAAAAACAGCGAATACTCAACCTTTTTCATATTCGTCTGAACGGTACCCTACAGAAGTCACTCTACCATACAGGTATATAATTTTTCTAAATGTGTATTAAAATATTTCATTTGAATCTTAGACTAAATCCTTCTAGCATGTTTCACTTCTTCAGAGACCTTTCAGTATTTAGTGTAAAAAAAGAGTCCAGCTCTCAAAAGCACACGTCATGAGAAATCCATCTTTCCCAAAAAGTGCTTCCAGTCAAAGCTGTGCTTTTAAGTTTGAAAAAAGAGCCAAACATTTTTTGTATCAAGAGGCAATTAAATCAAATAAATTACTTCAAAGTCTTCTAGCTCCTTGGGTACATGACTCATGTCTTTAAACTGATTACGGTGTAAATCAGACGAAGTCAGATGAAAACATCATAAAAGTGTGTGTAAAAACAAAAAACCACTATGTGTTTACCCTAATTAACTATGGAAATCAAACACTTTCACTGTAGTTAGAAACAAGCAAACAGCTCTACTGACAGGAAGCAAGAATGATCTGCTAGAAAAGTTAGGTGACAAGAATCTGAAGCGATGGCAGTTAGCAATTCATTGTAATTTATACTGCTCAGGAGAAATTAACATAGCTCAGTGATCAGAAATGTGTGAAAAGATTTTAAATTAACTTTCTAAAAGGATATTTAAAAAGATATTTTCAAGTTTCTCTCAGTGTTAAACTCTGTTTAATTGAAAAAAATACAAAGCTAACTTTCTTTGGAAAGTTCTTATAGATCTGCAGGCACTACATTAAGATTCCCTTACCCATTGCTTTAGTTTCTTCTCTTTTAGCATTCAGCAGGGAAAATTTGAATTTTGCTCTGACTTCACTTTTTGGACAACTGACTAAAAGCAAATATAATGACAGGTAGTCTTTGCTTTCATCATCTAATCCCTTTGGATTCACTCTCAGGCACCTGAAAGAAATGCAGAAAATTTACATTTTTAAAGTCATAAACAGAATAAATTCAGATCTGTATTAATTTTTTAAGATACTACACGAGCTACTAATACAAGTGTTTCCCTCATGATTATTGAAACTATGAAACCAGCAGCAATCTGTACCTATAATGAAACTTCAAGAAATGTCTAAATTTTATTATTTATTCACAATTTGATTTTGCAGCTTCTGCTAGTGGGATAAAAAATAGGAAAAAAAGCAGTTGCCACAATAAAGACCTTACCACTTCATTTTGTCATTTGGCCCTGATGAAAAGGTAGAACTCTTTAGAACTTCACCCATTTCTTCTCGGCAGAAACTGAAGTTATTAATGGTCCACATGTAGGAAAATTTTACTACTTTAACCTGAACAAAAGATGTAGAAAAAATTCACTAAAATTTAGTTTGTATATCACGCATTAATTATGAGAATTAGATTATCAGCACAACTCAGTATTTTTAGGAATTGTTTTTAAATGGTTGTTATGACTAGAAAATAAAGCCATTGGAATTCATGCAATTTCACCTGTGTGTAACACCAGCTTTCAGCCACAGGTCCACTGGACATCTCCCCAGGAGGAGGTGGGGTGGGAACCCTTGACATTGCCACTTATTGCAGGTTATAGTATCAAAATAACAATCCAGACTTCAGTAATTCTCCTAAAAAAAAAAAAGAGGAAGCAATTCATGTATTTTTCTTTGGACACCCTCTGTAAGCGTGGAAAAATCAATGTTTTGATATCCATATGACTGTGTTTACTAAATGATGCAATGAAAATAAAACCTGAAAAGAAGTTAAAATTGTTTTGCTATTTAGACAAGCTAGGTGTCAAATATTCGTTGATGACCACTTGTACTACAAATCTGCAAGTTCAATCTTTGTGCAATACTTTATAAAAGCAAGCATCTATGCAGTGTACAATGCCACTAATGATGTTATTTCAACATCACCTTTTAAAATTATTACACCTTGATCATTCCAGTCATGTTATAACTTTCCTTGGGATCTTTTCCTTCGATTTGGAGGCTACCTAGGGCCTTGTGAGTGCTCAGTTATCAGTAGCTCTGCATTAGCTTTCCATAGACATGGCTCTGGAAGAGCACCTAGCCTTCTGGGAGTAGAATAGGTTCAAGTAATCCTAGGATTTTTCAAGGGAAGGTGAGAAAATAAACTTACTTTTAAAGTATTTTCTTCACATCTTTTATGGTTGCCTTGTATCTTTAATGCCAATAGATTTTATTGAAAATAATCACAATAATAATCACAACCACTAGCTGGCTGCCTGCTGAAGCACAGAGCTGAAACAGTTGAAGTCAACTTGCCAAATCTGAAGAACTTTCCAGTAACAAGTAAAGCAATCTTGTTACAGGTTACCACCAAGCACTGCAATTTCTCCTTCCCATCAGAAATTGAGTCACATGCCCAGATTCATCACATCTAACTAGACATGTAATTAGTCCGTCTACTTGCACAAGCCTTTTAAATAATTAATAAAAGAATACAGACATGTTAGAGTAGCTCTGGGTTACTGGTGACCCTCTTTTAGCTAGGCTTTGCTGTCATCTTCAGACAGATATCTGCCAGACACGTTGTTTCTCACTTAAGCAGCCCCATGAAGTTGCTAAAAAGAAGTGAAGCAAACCCTGGCCAAGCTGGATGAAAGTCACAATTAAACATTTTCTCTCAGTACAGAGTTTTTTTTAATTGTATCCTGCTATCATTAAAGAAGATCAGAAGACTACAACCTTCCTGGAACACTAGCTTCATCTTTTTACTTGCAAAAAAATGTATTATTTGCATTACTGGAAAGAGGTGGTTGCACATCACTGATCATGCTGGAACTTTCCAGAGATGGGCAATACACTTAGAAACAAGGTTTTATATAAATTTAGGTAAGAACACCCTGCAAGACCATACACAATTCAGTCACAATGAATGGAGAAGAATTCCCTTCCTATGGGGAGAAGAATTCTCTGTGAATCACAATGATCCTCACTGGATGCTTTCCTTCACGCCATTCTAGGACCTTTTCTCACTCACTTGCAATATTAATTAGCCCTCGTACATTAAAGCCTGCTGACATGGAAATCACTCTGGACGATGAACGTATAAAGCCTTGGGGAGAAAAACCATTCTCAGCTGTTGTCAGATGAGGAAAAAGATGCTATGCAGTCAGATGGAGCTCTCTGAAAAGAGATCAACTACAAGGCAAAAAATCATTGGATAAGACTCATGCAAGATGTGGATCACTGAGACATTCAAGTGTAATCAAAAATACAATTCAGCTGCCTCCTGTAAGAAATAATACTTTTCCTTCCAAATAAAACTTATGTTTACTTCTGGAAGTCTTTAGTATTTAATTAGTATTTTCTGTAGATGATAACTGGCGACAAACAGCCAATGTTAATTTCAGATAGTGGAACTCGCTTGCCCCATTTTATTTTTCTGTCATGTTCCTGAGCTCTTTCAGTACTTGAGACCAGCCAGCTCCTAGAAGTCCAGTAATTACAGAAGAGACAAGGTTGCCCAGAAGGGTTCACCAAACTGAAAAAGGCTTAAAGTAAGCTCTGTATAGCATCCCCTTCAGGAAGCACCCAGTGACCTGAGGCCAGCTACTGGTAGCTACCCGCTCCTGTCTCACAGCTAAACGAGCCCGACAAACGAGACAGTCTAAGCAAAGGTGGTTACTACCTGCCCCTCCATTATTTCCCCGTCTGTCTGTCTCTGTACCTGCTTCTACCTAGGGCATCTGTGCTTCAGAGACTCCTTCAACCAGCTGTGTGGCTTTTATTATTTACTACCATTTCTGGCAGCAGCCATGACCAAGCACGCTTTTCACATCCTTCAGAATGGCTTCAACTTTTTGTAGTTTCCAATTACCACATTAGGAGTGGACAACTGACTTTCCAGAGCTCCTGACATGTCTTTGAGGAACAGATTTGTATCTTACTGTATTTTTGGGCATGGATTCACTGAGCTGAGGGTTGCTGGCACCAAGCAGGCCTTGAGGGGACAGACTGAAAGCAGGCAGAAGGACGCACCTACATGCTCACCCCTTGTTCTGAGCTTTGCGCGGGGAAAAGAGTAAATACTACTTTGAAGAAAGTGTTTATGAATCATTCATTAGCCACTGTCATCAGCTTGCACAAAAAGGTCTTCAAGTACCAAACCGTCATCACAGCCTACCAGATGAAGCGGCCGGGAGCAGATGGAGCTGCAGCTGACAACCCCTGTCAGAGAAGGACGGGGTGGAATTAAACCAACGAAGTGCAGGAAGGAGGGCTTATTATCGACACGATGAAGCTACTTACTCACAGGGACAATTTTCAAGCTAGAACTAGCATTTACTCCTCTGCCTGCAATTGTGAACAAAGCATCGGAGGTGACAGGACATTATCACATCACATATCTGATAATTTTCAGGCAACGCCATGCCTGCCTGGACATGGCTCAACAAAGCAGCCCACACAAACACTTCCCTGTGAAGATGTCTGACCACTGGAGGGAACTTACACATCTACACTCACTTGGGAGCACTAAAAGAAGTTTTAGTGAACGAGGAAAAGTAATTTCCAGCTTTACAAAATGGAAATTAGAGATATTTTTGAAGTCCGTCAAGTAGCCTGATTTTTTTTTCCTTAGCGAAGTGATATACCCATACTGAACGTCATGCAATCATCGATGACTTACTCTGAGAATGCACTTTCATGGTCATACTTCAAAAGAGGGGAAAAGCCCAAAACTACGTTACTCAACCTGTACTTTCAGATCCTGAACATGACGGGCTTACCACTTCTCCTGGTCTCTTAAGGTATCGATGGTACCTGCTAACCGTTGTGCCCAACAGACTGGTCTCTCTAAAATCAGCATCTTCGCAGAGCTCAGTACTACTGGCAGAGCAGTAGTGGGAAGAGAAAAAAATGAGAAGCAAATCCTCAAAGCACATTTTATTTAATAGTTGAAGTAGCTTCCTGTTCAAAGAATTACTTGTATTAAGCTTCAAGCTATCTGATGTTAATTCCCTCTAATTACTCACACACAGAGTGTAAAGAAAATAGACTATCATCCATAAAATGTATACACACTGAATTTTATCAAAAGCTGTATAAGCTCTAACTTTTTTCCTGTTACTTTTAAAAAGAGATCTTCAAAAGTATTTTATACACCAATTTTATATAGAGTTTCAAACATTATCTTGTTTCCCTTCCCAGAAATTATTCCCATAAATTGAATATTTATCAAGATTATTCTAGAAAAAGTTACTTTTCAACCTCATAGCTATACAAAAACACATTGAGTCTTACACGCTGTGTTGGAATCAATGCGCTTGTATGCACAAAGAAAATACCACAGAGAGAAATCCTCTAATCCCTCAATAATAAACCTGCAAAACACTTCAAAACTTATTTCAAGAATTTCACTAAGCGATAACATCATATTTTGTGAGCTCTCACAGGTAAGAATGGAAGCTCAGTATAACTCCTATATCCTAGAATTTCTTTCATCAGAGCAGCTGTAGCTTAAGAGGTGCATACGAGCATGCGTGCATGCTAAGTAGTGACCATTGCAATGTCTTCTCTATTTCAGTACAGTATAATAGTCAGCAAATTACTGGCAGAACTGGACAAACTGCCTTCTGCAGAGCATCCAACAGACAGACAGACCCTGGAAGCTCAACCCAGCCTGCCAGAAGCTAACCACGGATCAATTCACCAAGTCAGTGACCCCATCCCGCTCCCTCAAAAGCGGGGAGGAAGCACGTTGGGAACTGGAAGCTCAGTCCCTGCTGATCCTTCCCTCAGCCACCCCTTCTTGCAGAGGCCTCCTCTCCGCGGCTGTGTTTTGGCACACCACAGGACTTCAGCACTCACCACATGATATAACTGAACAAGAGGCACAGCGTGGGCTGACTCAAGTCCTGTCCAGCAGCTGAGGAACAACGCAACATATAACAGGGAAGTCCGGTGTGCTCCCAAACCATTACAGGAGCAAGCTTCCAAAATGCCCCAGAAAGAGGCTGGGGAACCTGCCCTGCCTCAAACACCACGCATCTCTAACCAAGCTACTTCAGGCATTCATCAGCTAACAAGAACTAGAGCAACTTACCCAGAGTGACCAACACTAACATCATTTAGTAGTGTCTAAGGAAAGCCTAATAAATGGCCATGCCAACAAACCCCACATGCACGTATTATATACTCTGTATTTCAATGGTCAGTCTTTCCTGAAAGGGGCTGAACATCCCAAGGAATGAAAAGCTGCAATAAACTTGCTTTTTTTTTCTCCTTTGGAAATATTGATATTTCATCACTGACTGAGGTAAAGAGACTACTTTCTGAAGGTTAACTGGTGAATAACAACTTGTTTCTCCAACTTTTTATTCCTCATAAATACATAGTACAAAATAAAACAAATATATTTTGTCTACTTGTATAGACAAAACTTTCTTGGTTTTGATTTTTTGTTTTTTAATCTAGATGAATAAGTCTTCCATTCAATAGTCACCTTCCAAAAAAACATTCAAAATAAACATGCTCTAGCTACGGAGCTACAAATTTCATTTCCTTTAATTAAACTATCACTTGTGATTAAAAACTTGTTAGGATTTGTTATTCAAGAGATCTGTTTTATTTTGTAGATTACCGAGGTTGCAAATTCTTGGGAACATAATTGTGTTAAGGTCCACTGGATCTTTTCTTGGGTATGACAGAATACACTCATGAAGCTGAAGGAAACAAATATGAACCAGAGCAAAACGGGTAAGTCTGCAATGAAAGACATCTTCAGGCCCCAGACTGGGTCACATTTGCATCCCTCCTGACATAATCCTCCCGTTCATACTCACAGTTTTACATAACATTGACTTATAAAGGCCAAAACAGGTGGCCACCTGCCAGGTATTTCAGGGTTAAGCCCCGTGAAAGCCATGCGCCTTTCTGCTTGGTAGTAGTTCTTGTACAACACCTCCTACTGGCTGAGTCCAGCTTATCCACCGGCATGGAACTCCTGTAGCTCATTAAACTGGCTTCAATGCTGCTCAAATCCACACAAGGCACATTATCTTTCTCTCCAAACCCTAGAGACTTAAAAATATCATCCAGCTGAAGACAGTAGTTTACCATTTTTCTCTGTTTAAGAGTTGGTCTTGTAAGCCGATTATGCTTACAAAAAATCGTAAGACATTACTAGTAGAAAGAAAACTTTGTAAAAGATAGAATTGTTCCTTAATTGGCAGGATTTGCATCTCTCCACAATTGATCTTTATGAAAGAATCGCTGCACATTTCCTATTAGCTAACTGTATTAAACCAAATTTTCTGCTGGATGATACACAGCGCAATAACAGACATGTGAAAGGTCTATTAAGCTTAGGCAGCTTTCCAATTTATTCAGCAGCATCTTCTTCTCTGAGAACGGACTCAGGGTATACCCAAAGAATTATTTAAATACTGCGTTCAATATTTATTGAATTTAATCCCTATCTAGCACTGCAACATTTGAGTGCACAGAATTACTAATACTTAAACAATTGCAGGTGTTTTTTTTTTTTAATACATACATACACACACAGTTTTTCCACACCTCTGCCATCTCAAAGTTAGAAAAACTGTAGATTGAGCACATACTACATCTAACTTTATTTGCAACACTTCTAATATGCAAGTTTCCATTTCAGGGCAAACAGAAGGGAACAGCAGTTGAGTTACACACAGAAAATACCCTATAAAGACTTACTGGAGAAGTGAAAGGCCCATAATAGTTAAAAGGAAGGGGTTTTTTTTTGAACATCATACCAAAAATGCTTACTTAAGCATACGTTTCAATGGAAACACACAAACCTACACCAGTTTTGAGGCTTAAATCACAAGATCTAGGTGCTCCTAGCTGCTTCAGCATAAGGTCTCACCCATGCCACCCACCAGCTCCCCTGGAAGCCCCTGCCCACCAGCAGACACAAACACCCCTCAGCACCCACACTGTAAGCTAAATCCTAACTCCAGAGACAAAAAATACTCCCCTAGACTGTGACAACTGAGAAACTACGTTTACATCCCCCTGTCACCCCTGCTCCTGGGACAGTAAACTCCAGCAAAAAGATGGGGCGCACAGCTGGGGCAGAAACAGCTTAAAATAGCTGCAGCTAAGACAAGGAATTTAAAAGCACATCCTGAGGTGCTCCAGCAGAAGACCCCAGCAAGGCAAAACCAGGCACATGCAAAATGCACAGCTCCGCAAGTGGATGAGGTAGCAGCTGTAACTCGTAAAACTCAAGTCAGCAGCTCAAAATTAGCAAGATTACACTATTATTTGTAAGAACTAGAACCCACTATGCCATTTTTGTGCTCTTCTCTGAATTTTCTTTCCCATCTTAAGCCTCAAAAAAGTAAAGCTGAATTTTACCTAAGCCGAGAGAAAACCCAGTGCCTAGCAGACTTTGAACCGCAACTGCCTAGTCTACATCAGCCAAGCTCGTTAATAAAAATCCCTCAGCATTAGCTTTGCATTATTGTGCTATAATATAGGAAACCCCACATTAGATAACCTAGACTATTCCCTACAGGAGTCATCTATCCATTTCCCTTGAGAAGAAATGCAAAATTATTTCTTAGAGCATTTCAATTTCATTTTAGTCTAGCTTTATAGGACCCAAAAGATGGGCATTTCCACCACTATTCCTCTTGGGAAGCTATTCTATTTTAATAGTCTACTGCTGTCATTTTTTTCCCCGTGGTATACAGCCAAAGTGATCTTTCTCCCTCCTTAGTTTTACTCCATCACTCTTATTCAAACAAATCACTGGCATGTGAAAGTATATTGAATGAAGAATTATTTTTTCCAAATAATTCAATTACACACAACCAGAAGTTTACCAAATTGAAAATGGGAACCTTGATATTCTTTTTGCATAAAAAACTTCTTTGAAAGATTTAGTTAGTTGGGTGGGGGTCTTAAAAAAAAGACACATAGGATTAGCATAAAGCATTGGACTACATGCCCTAGAGACAGGTGCTTATTTGCTACAGAGAAGTTGTACAGAGCAACAGCAGCATAATGCTCTGCTCACTAAGCTTTGCAGATTGTTATTACCTGGAAAATTCACACTGAAGTGGTAACATTTGCTTTCGGCAGCCAAAAGCTTATACTCACAAATGTTATCAGATAGGCTTTTTTGATCATTCACTTCCCTGTTACCTATCGTGGCAAAGAGTGAACGAATTTGTGCACGCAGCTGCATCTTCATGGAAATTTTGTAAGAGATACAGCTCATCTCAGGCCTATTCAGTGACTCGTACCAAAACAGTCAAAAAAAAATACTACATCCTGTGCAAAAAGCAACAACTTACATTTATATGCCAGGAAACCAAGCAAAAACACCAAAAGCAAATTCTGTTAGAAAACCAGACTTCACTTGATGCTAGTTCACCTAAACAGTCTTCGAACAATTAATTTCAGTGAACTGGGTATTAAATGTCATCCACAGCAGCATCCTAGGAAAGGCAGGCAGGTCAAGAGGTAGAGCTGCACATTCACTCGCTTTGGTGAATTATGAAGTAGAAATCTGAAAGTGTAGCAATATGAACACCTGGTGAAAGTCTGCAAGACAAGCAGAAACAGTCCTAGAAAGACATCAACAAGTTCATACATGTACACAGGGTTAAAAAAAAAAAAAAAAGAAAAGAAAATCCTAAAGTTCTTATCCTACGGAAACTGGTTTCTAAAGCTCAAATACAGGTACACAATTTTTACTACTCTGTTGTTTCAAAACCAACCAGATATTAGTTTACTTCTACTTTTAGAAGTCAGAACAACTCAAAAATAATCTGCTTAAGATGCATTTTTCCACAAGAAAAGCCATTCAAACCTTTGCAGTTTCCTACTATTTCTCCTACTTACAGCAGTCTTATTTGCTCAAGACAGAAGAAATTTTCAAAGCATCTCTTACCTCTTTATAGACAGGTTGAACTAACTCAGCAGCAAAAAAAAACTTTTAAAACTATGGATTAAAGCAGAGTCAGGGCTAAGGGTAAGTAACATTAAAAAATGGTAAAAAAGTGATATTAAAATTGTTTTCCTTGCAAAGGTTAAACTCTTTTTAAAGAAATAATTGCTAAAAGACTCCTGTGGCTTTCAGTTTCCATTGGACCATCTGATGGGCACCGCACAAGAGGAGACCAGTTAGCAATGACCACTCTGGCTTTAGGCACTGAGCCCCAGCGCTTCTTCAGCTGCAGAGGCCGGACGTCACTGCTCTTGTTTTCAGCTTCAGTCTGCTTACCTGGGGCTGTGAGGGCAAGGGAGACGGGATGGTCCATGTCAGGCTGCCCTGCTGGAGAACTCCCCCAAAAGGCTAACATCGATTCACACAACAAAAATCTGTGCAAGTTTTTGAGGGTTCAACCTGAAGCCTAGGACTACATTCTAAGCAACAAGAAAAAATAGCGTCTTGCAAAAAGCCCTAGCTGCCAAGGTGTGAATACCTGAAATCTTACTTGTCATGAAATCTATCTTACTTGTCTGAAATCTATCTTGTCATGTTATGCAGGACATTTGCTCACTTTTTTCACCTACTTACACCACCAGTTTGTTCCTCTATGTGTAGGCTGCTTTACTGAAGTTTAAACACAGCAGTAAGGCAAACAACACCAGGGGGCTGGCAGAGGCCCCTTGGGGCGGCCTGGCTAATCCAGGCATGGTTAAACAGATCACAATTCGACAAAAGCAACTGGGGCTGATAAAAGACAGAGCTTGCTCGATTGTAGGACACTTCTTCAGCTGCCTTTGGGAGGCCGTTGCTGGCAACACACCCCACAAAACACCGCACACAGCCACCACCGTGGCCAGTGCTCTCCATCACAAGCCGTGCCTCCTGAGCACCTGCTGAAGCCCTCAGCACTAGCACCAGTAAATCAAATCCCTCCCAGTGCTTCCCTGCTGTCCTGGAACTGCTGGGCCTGTGAAGGTCTCTGCGAGCTACAGCCGTAGGTTTGCTTCATCTTCACTGACGTCAGGGAGGCAGGCAGAAAGCCGGAGCCGGCCTGCTGCTTCTCGCCTCTGCCACATCAGGGGCAGCCCCGCCGTGATTCACCCCGACACGGCTGCCTCATCAGCCGGGGAGCAGCGCGACGCCTGCCGTGCCGCTCCGGAAAGCTGCCTTCACAGAAAAGAAAAAGAAACAGGAGGGGAAAAAAAATGCAATCTACTATCAGGAAAGGAAGAAGCCAGCTCACACCAAACAGCAAGCCCATCTTCGCAAGCAACACGAAGTTTCTGTGAAGGGTATGAGGCTAGAGTTTATCAGATACACAGATAAAACACAGCCGATGATGTTATTGCCATGTATTTTTCCTCTCCCCACTCAGGGAGAGGTCTCTAACTGTCAGAGGATACAGCATATTTCCAAAAACAACTAATATTTAAATTCTTTAAAATGGTATCTGGCCTGTGAGAAATATTCAGAACTACTGACTACAGAACAAAATCTGATCTGACTTGATAATCTTACTACCGCAACTAACCACTGCAGCTAACTATGTAGACAGCATGCCACATTCAAAATTTCAGCAGGCTATTATCCATGGAAGCTTTACTCCTATTTCTACATATATCATGATTTTTGTTTATTTTTGGAGAGGAACCACATGTTAGGAGAACATTGAGGATGAGGCACCTTTTGCCATAAGCAATACAGGTGCCCCTGGACACAGAAGCCTCTCATAGAACATAACAGTGCAAATCCATTCTTCCAAACATTTGCTGTATCTCTTTTCTCAGGCCAACCACATGTCAAGTGTTTGTCTTCCAAAAATGTTTTAAGTATAATTACACAATTGATATTATTACACTCATCAACACAAATATTCTTCCATTTTTGATTTGTAAAGTTCGTTTCCTACATGCACAGAAGTAACAAGCATAATCTAGCTCAGCAGATTCTATAGACATCAGAAACATCGAAACAAGATCGCATCCCTTCTGCTCCTCTGAAGCCACACACACCAGCCACTACCAGCCCTAACTGTAAGCTCACATCAACTTCAGTGGCCGGCGCAGCAACATGCCATACATCAACCTACAATTACCCAAAGAAGCTAACTAGAGATTTCAGACCATTTGGTTTATAGTACAACATTTCCAGAACTGAAGTAGTATGACTCAAGTCTTTAAATGAGTTCATGCAGAGTGTAAGAAGAACTGAAGGCATGGAAAAAAAACACCTAAAAATAGGTACAAATCTGGTTGTACACAAATAACTGCTGCAATTATCTTCACACACAGCAGAGGCATGACATGAGTTGAAAGGACAATATTTTGTCATCTTTTACAACAACAGTTATTCAATTTGATACATAAATATCAGTGTGACCAGTAAATACCATGCTCATTAAAAGCAGTTAAAGAAGTTTAATGTTATCATAATATATTGCTCCACCCCAGAAGCTGAAACAAACTATATTAAGCACTGGCTTGCTAAATTCATTACAGAACCGTTCTGCTGATTTTATCTTCAAGAGTTTTGATTACAAACAAATGACACTGAAAATAAACCCAGTTAGCTAAGAATCCATCTGTTTTAAAATTAAAAAAAGCACCAAAGACTACTTGTTGTGTTGCTGAGGTAATGTCTACAGATTAGGTAATTCAGAGCCCTATTGTATTAAGTTCTGTGGACAGTAAACAAGCCCCTGCTCCAATGCATTTTAAGAAATTATTAGCTAACTAACACAAATCATTACACCCGTACACTAAGCACTCAAAGCAACAAGCGACTTGTACTTAGAATTCATTTCGAGTTCAGGTAGTGGGTGGGTGTTTGTTTTATTTTGTTTGTTTTGACTTAAACATTGAAAACGGTTATGCTTCATAGGCTACATGCAATGCTAATGGAGAAAACAGATTCATCAATTAGAAACTGAATAAAGAAAGCCAGGAAAATTAAAACTTTGGGGAAAGGTAGTTTTCCAAAGAAAGAGTCAACATGGAACAGAGAACTAGAAAGTATGACACCAGAGGAGAAAGTTACACCAGCTGCTCCTCCGGCCAGGAGGAGTTCTGCATCTACACGCAATTTCAGTTGTTCAGGAAGGAACGGCTGATGCAAATAACCTCAAACCTTTTTACAGACACCCAAGTCTAATTAATTTCCCAAGCATTTAATACACAACAAAACACGGCATTGCAAATAAATCAAGTGCGAGTCATCGCTCCCCCTCCTTCCCTTCACCTCCATTTGTAGCCCTGCTTCGGGACTGATTTTGCAAATGACTCGACAAAGCGTGAGCAGGCACCTGGGAGGGGATAAGCACTAAAGCAGCAATCAGGAAGGAGGACAAGGGAAAGCCTGGCTCCCAAGTTTCACCCTGCAATCCTCCCCACAGCACGGCATGAGCAGGTCCAGCAGCAAATCCTTCGCACCATGAGAACTTGGGCAGCTCCCCAGGTGCTGCAGACACGCACCCCAACACCAGCTGGGCCCTGGCCAAGAGCTACTCGGTGGCATTCTCCCTGGCACACCATTAGTTGGTCTTTCTCTAAAGCTGCAAGTTAAATTACATGTCAAGTGATAATTCACCTTTGAACTACACGAATTAAGTCACAATATAGTGCAAAGAGCAAACATTGCACACATGAAGGTGGACGGGACTGACACTGTTCAGTATTCAATTAGGTACTAATTAAAAGCTCAGCAGCTGTCCATCCTAAAGCAATAGTATAGCATGAGTACAGAGCAAACTAGAGCTTCAAATACTGCTTAGCAGCTAAGTCAGCTCAAGTTTTTTTTAAGAGATATAAATTTCCTTTACGAAATATTCACACATACACAAGATGTAAATTACCATTTTGCAAGTGCTCATAAAACCCGCCAGCTTCACTCCATAAATTTAGCAATGAAATCAAGGAAGAGCACATTAAAACATTTCTAACGCTAAAAGAAGCGGTTAAAAGCAAAGTACGCACAAGGAGCCTCTCTAATAGAGGTAAGAACTCAACACGGAAATCCTTTTCTCTGTTCACCTAGCGTTCAACTTGACATGAAGCCCACTTAAAATTATTTCATCCATCTTTAATCTCTGAGCAAACAGCATGGAAAAGAACCTAGCTTCTTTTCCGCTAAAGCAACTGTCCATTCTCAAACCATGAAGTGGGACACTGTATTACAATTGGTTTATGATTTCCCCATAAAAAAGACTAGTAACCAATTAAACTTGGCAAGTGTAACATTTGTCACAAAAATTAAAGGGCTTTGGGGAGATACAAGGTAGCATCATGGGTGAGCGATCTAATTCAGGGAATTTGAAGGTGTTACCTCTCCAGATTATTCCGTGTCAATGAGTTTCTGAATCAGCAGAAGGAGCATCTCGCCTTCCACTACATTTCCTAAACGCTAAATGCGAACACTGATCACAAGAACGTTGGCAGACACAACAAACTGCTTTGCGAGCATGCAGGCAAAGACCATAAAAAACCTTTATAGCCCACAAAGAATAGTTTTAAACCAAGTTACCAAAAACCACACAGGAAAGCTATTAACTTGGGTAAAACAGAGTTGTGAAAGTTGAGGGGGTTTCTGTTTAAGTTTACTCCAATACTGATCACCTGCCTGCCAAAATTCAACCACACCACACAAGTTGAACAGCACAACACACGTTATCTAGCGCAGGATGCGCACTACTTAAGAAAGCCACTGAGCTATGGCAAGTGGCCATCCTCTCTCCGTAACAACTACTACTACAAAATTGCCATTACAACCATACCTCCACCCCTCACACAGTTGCAACAGGTCTCTCATTTAATTAAGCACAAACTAAAGCAGAGGCTTCCTCCTTTTGTTTGAGGCGAGGATGCCAGTAAGCATACTTTTGGTATGGGTAGGACAAGGAAAAATAGAAATAAGTTGCCATAAAGAAATAAACCGGGAAGTTTCTCAAGGAATGAAAGCAGGAAAGAAATCTGCTGTGAATATGCAGGAATTCTGAAGAGGGAGGAAAGGTATGGAGAGCAGAGGTATGAAAGCCTTGAGGAGGCCATCTCCAAAGCAATGGAGCCAAGCTCCATCACGGCCTCACACGCACCACAACGTTAAGCAACCAGTGATGCAAGGGCATCTTCTATTTCATCCCAGAAAGGCCCCTGTGACGAAACAGAGCGTTGAATTATTGGGTTTTTCTTCCTCTTCAGTCCGATGAACTCCACAGAGCCGGGACAGGGCTGCATGTCCCTCCACCTTCGCTATGCTAATACGCTTCTGAAACCAGGTAAGTCGCACAGGTTAACGCATCCCCAATGCATTGTTTTGCTACCCTGTCATTAGTTGACTGTGTAGCTTCTGAGCTGATTTGATGGAGACAGTTAAGGAAGCACCATCTGGGTGACTCTTAAGAAGCCAAAGTGCTTTAGCATAAGCAGTGAGGGAGGACCTAAAAAAAAGTGGGAAGAGAAGTGACACGACACCGACACTTTTCAAAGCACTCGTGCTTTGATCAGGGCAGAGTATTGTGAAGATCACAGGATTTTACGATTACAAGCATCAAGTTCTTGCTCTCAGTTAGAGTAACAATCTCATGAAGATTTCCTTACTCTTAACCACGTTTTGTCAAGTACACAGAAGGCAAAATAGGCACGTAGTAGACTTTTTTCAAAGCAACAGAAACACCTGTAATAAACAAATGAGCCTGCCACAAAATATTGCCAGAGAAAAAACCCACAAATATCTACTTCTCACCAGCAGACAGAAAGAGAATGAGATGGGGTGGTTCTGTAAAACAAGACACATGGAAGTCTCCTTCTGAGCATGCCCCAGGACCTGGAAACAAGCTTGAAATTTCTAACTACGGTCACCTCCTCTACAGGGGCACAAGACAAAGAAAACAGTTATAGCAGATAGTGAAGAGACTGCACATGACGGAGTGGGAAAACCACAAACACAGACACAAAACCAAGAAAGAATAAATAAAAAAGGAAGTTGATGAGATCTATGTGCAAGTCTTAACTACATTATCTATTACTGCCCACAGCCATTTCTTTTTGACTTTAACTTGTGCTGTTAATAACTGGTTTGTCTCTCCTGTATGCTTATTTTTAAGTTTTTTTCAATGCATAAAAATTAACAGAGAAACACAACGTATTGTGAAAAGGAGAAAAGTAGTTTTTATAATATGTAATTTCAACTGACTGTCCAAGATGATTTGTCCAAGTGTTAGGACAGAAAAAAACGTGTTTTTTAAAAATCCATTTTATATTTGTTCTACAGCATCTACAAATTTTTAATAGCAACAAGTAGCTTACATTTCAAAACATAACTCTATTTTCACTGACAGTCTAAAAGCAAACTGAAGTTAAAAGTCTGGCAGAAAGCTGTTTCAAGGCAATACAACACCGAGGATATTTCTGGATATTTAAAATCTCAGGTTTCCAGAAGAGAGTTAAAAGTAGCTTCTGGTGATGTACCAAACCCTGCCGTGTTTGTAGCTTTATGTACAAAAGATATATTGCTTAAAAGTGATTTTCCCTGCCTGAATATCCGCTTACGGGGGTTGCAGGGGGCACACCACGCAGTAGGCAGCCGAGCATTGGTGTTTGTTCAAGATCTATACGCCAGAAGCACAGGAGGAGCCAGGTGAAATACTGAGGGCCTGCTAAGGCAACAGTGTCCGATTAAAAAGGGATTTTTGCTCCCAGAAATAACAAAAAGTTCCGGTAAAAACCGGAGAAGAACCCAAACTTTTTCTTTTTCCCCCGGAGCAGTGAAATAAACCCCATGGCAGCCGCACGCATAGCTCGGCTGCGGCGCCCCCGCGGCACCAGCCCCTGCAGCCGCCTGCGATACCCATCAGAACAGCGTTGGGGAGGCCAAGGGAAGGCCCGGCCCGGCTGCCGAGTTCGGAGCTTCCTCCCTTTGTGTCCGGGGGCCGGCCCGCTGCCTCCCGCAGCGCCTTCCCGGCGCGGCGCTACCCACTGGGTTGACCTGGCGGCCCGGGGGGGGAGGGGGTGCAGGTAACCCCGCACCGCGGCGGTCCCGCCGGCATTTCGGGGCGGCTTCGCCCCCTCCACCTCCTCCCCCCCCCCCCCCCAAACCCCCAGTGACGTCTCCCGTGACGCAATACCAACCGATGACATCACCGGCTGAAAACCGGCGTCAGCCGAGGCACAAAATGGAGCCCGGCCGCGGCCTCGCGGGGCCACCCACCGCCCCCGGGGCGTCCCCAACCCCGCCCCCGGGGGGCTCGCACCGGGCCGGGTCCTCCGGGAAGGCCCCGGGGACGCCGGCAGGGGGCACGACAAAGGCCTCCCGCCTCCCCCCAACCCCCGATCCCTCGGAGCCCCCGTCCATGCGCTACATACCGGGGCGCGGCGGCTCTCATAGCGCCGGGCCGGGGGCAGGCGGCCGGCGGTCAGCGGCGGGAGGCGGAAGCGGCGAGGCCGGGCGGTGGCGGAGCCGCATCGCGGCCCCTCGCGGCTCCCGTACGGCCCCGCCGAGGAGCCGCCGCTGAGCCGCCGCCGCACTTCCGGGCACGGAGGGGGCGGGGAGCGCCGCGCCGAGCCGAGCCCATCCGGGGACTCCGCGTGGCCGCGCCCCCGCCCGGGCGGGGCGGGGCGAGGGCGGCCTTTGGGGAGGGGGGGGGGTAGCCGTTGGCGTTGAGGTGGCGGCGGCTGAGGAGAACCTGGGGTGCGGCAACCCAGAGGTTCCCCATTGTCCCCCCCCCCCTCCTTAACGACTGTTTCAGGGTCCTCTCAGAGCTTCTCACGTCTTTTTATTTGTCTGTTTTTTTGTCTGTTTTCAGACGGGTTAACCTGAAAATTACCCTCGCCCTCTCCATCTCCTGCCAGGTGTTAGGACTGTGAGAAATAAAGTTGTGTGGAAAATTCCGCTAAGCTCCTGTGTCCAACAGTGGTTGTGCAGGCACAATGGGGAGTATGTTGTGCTGATATGGGGAAGGTCCCGCTGTCCCAAAATAAGGGGGATAGCTAAGAAGAACAGGACAAGCAATGTGAAATAAGTAAAAACAAAAAAATCTCTTGGCCCTCTAGTCACAAGAGAAGGGGAAAAAAAGGAAATTAACAGTCAAATAAAACGGTACATATATGGTATAGTAATAAGCATCGAGAAGTTTGTGAACCTGTGGTAATGAGGCGAATGTGGTAATGTGAACCTCTACCAATGAGGAAACCGTGGAGGAATCAGGCATCGGGTAATAGGGGATATAAGGTTATGATACGCTTTTGCTGGGCACTCCTGCTTGTAGTCCACCTACCATTTCGATCGCAAATAAAACTGCTTCACTGAGATCCTCGCCTGAACCTGTGTTACTGGCTGCAGAGTGTTTCTCATGGGACCTGAGGAGAAGCGGCCCACTTCCATTCCCTCCCACGTAACGTGCAGCACCCAGCACTAGTGAGAGTATATGGTCTTATCTGTTTCCCATAGTCCAGGTGGAATGAATTGCTCTAAATTGACATATTGCTTCTAAAAATGAAGGAAATTAAAATTCTAAATTCCATATGCAGTACTGCAGTCTTCTTTGTGGAGAATTGTAAATAAAACTTGTGTAAAACGCTTTTTTTTTCTTTCATTTTTTTTTCTGAGGCCTATAACCTTATGGATAATATTAGCTATGGACACAATTAAGACTCACTGAGACACAATTAAGGCTCACTGACACCTCAATTCTCTCCCTCGAGAACGAGCACTAATAATCCATACACACAGCACTGTGCTGGGTAAGGATACCCAGGCAAGGTCTCAAAATCAATACAGCTGCATTAGGGAGGCACATTGCCCTGGATCATTCATCCTGCAGAGAAGAACTGCACTGATGGGGCCATAATGCTTTTGGTAGCACTTGTTCACTCAGAACGATTTCAGGTACTTTTCCAATGTGGCACTGTGCTTTTGGATGGCTCAGCATTTTTTGTTTGGTTGGTTTATTTTGTTTCGTTCCAGCCCTTGAAGGAAATAGCTTCAGAGCCACAGCAAGTGTTTATTCCATTTAGCTGAAGAGGACACTTGGAGAAGGACTAGGCTGTTACCTTTTATAAAGCCCACTACTTAGAAGAATGTACATCTTGCCTTTGTTGTTTCTGTGAGACACAAGCAGAACAGACTGTCAGGATTCTTGGTATTGTGAGCTGAACAGTTCAGTGCTTGGAGTAGCTATTACAAAGGGGAAGGAAGTTAAAAAGGTCTGTTCTTTCACAAGACAGAACTAACTCTCCTTTACTAGGAATCAAGGGTGTGTTCCTGCTTCTAACTGAAAAGGCCATATGGGAATCTTATGATTTAAGCGGAGTAGTTTAGCACGTAGGGAAAGCAGTAGGCTAAGATCATTTCATATAGTAACTAACTACCACCTCCTTTAAATCCCACTTTAGAGGAAGTCTGCAATGATGGGTCATTAACAGCAGCTGTGAAAAACACATGCATCTTTGTCAACAGACAAAAGGTGAGAGTACAGCTCAGAAGTTTTTAGGCTGCCATCAAAGCATGCATCTCTTGGTTTAAGATCTTTTGCTTTCCCTCAGAGATGTAATATTCTGATGTGTGGGCAAATGCCACAGACAGGCGTGCAAATGGTTGCCAAGTAAAGCAACAAGCACTTTCCAGATCTGGGTCTCCAGCTGGTTTTCGCAGAAACTGAATTTATTTTCCTGTACTTTTTTCAACAACTGCTCAGTCTTATTCTCTGCTATTTCCATTTTCATATCCTGAGTTTGTTTCTCCACTCGGTGCCAAATTACAGTGTGCCAAACAGCACCAGCCTCTTGCATCACATCAAGGTGAAATACCATCAAGTCAGGATGCATCAGTATTGTTTGCATTATAGCAGCACTTAGCAGGTCAACTGAGATAAGTGGCCTTTTACACCAGACGTTTTACAAAGCATGCGACAAACAAAGAGTTTATAATCTAATTAGAAAAGACAGAAAATGGTAGAGAAAAACAAGGGTGACATGATTAACTACGCTTAGAGAGCAAAGATTGCAGCAGAGAGCAGGGAACCAAGCTTTCCTGAATCCGGAGTGAATGCCCTAGATCGTACTTTCTCTACTCAGGCAGAGGGCCCGCAAGAATATGCACATACAATATACGCTTTTTTTTTTTTTTTTTTTTTTTTTACTACTATCATATTCTTGAAAGCTTTTCAGGGAAAGGTAACATGTTACATTGCTGTCTATAAAGAGGTTAAAGCCAAAAAGAAGAAAAATGCCTCTGTAGATGTTCTTTCTTCTCATCTTCCACTGGGATAGAGCAATGTTTCCACTGCACTGCAGTGCTGCCTTCCTTCTCTGGAAGTTCTCATATTCCTCTATTGATACCTTCTTGAGGGTAGACTTTTTTATCAGCATAACTAACAATTATTAGGGGGTTCTTTATAGAATAAATTCATTTAAGAATGCTCATTGAAAGAATAAGAAAGCATATTAATACACAGTTATAAAAGGATTAGTATTTGGAGACTTTAAGTGCTCTAATCTGGGTAGACAATACAAGTTTTTGTCTTTCCAGGGTGATCAAGTTTCAGGCTGTCAGGATTTTCACCTTAGATAAATCCTTCAGCATAAAACTCGTCTGGCCTATATTAAACATCGGATTTCCTGTGCTACTATTTGAAACAGAGAAAGTAATCCAGGTTACTGACTGGATTTCCTCATCCTTGTTGTGTGATAAGTGGTGGACTGTATGAATTCAACTGCTGCACACGATGATGTTAACTCTCAGAATGTTTAAAATAGATTGGTTTCAGTATTAGGTGTCTGAGCAGTCCCACAGATTTAAGGGAAAGAGTAGCATATGTAAACACGCACTTAAATGATTTACACGTTGAAGTTACAAGTGAAAGTAATTCTCTACCCAATAGGTAACCACATTTCAGTTGTGAAATTATATATCCTAATTTCTGATCCATTATAAACTTCTTTGAGATCTTTTTGGTGTGAGGAAGCATTTTACACACATGCAAACGCATTGCTGCGATATGTTTTTGAGATTGAAAACTAGATTAAGATAATCTTTTTGAATGAAAGTCAATACTTGAATAGTAATTTCATCTAATTTCTTAAGCAAGTTAATCACTTTTATAACTGATGCTAGAAAAATCAATGATAAACCACCCAAGACTGTTAGTGTCACATGCTTTCTGTTTTTCTTTCCTCCCATGTCCAAATGAGAGTACCTTCTGAAAGAATCGTGATAAATCTGTAATAACTCTTTTTTTTTTCCCCCTACCCTATTTAGTTGTAAAAGAGCAACATTTCAAACATACTGCCAAGTTGTATGGTTGATTTTGCATTAAATAAATTCAGGGGATGATTTAGTTGATATGAGTCCCACTTTTATGGACAGTTTTAAAAGTGTATAATTTTTCATCAAAGACGTTTTTTAGTCTTTTTATAATGTAGCGGCTTACAAAATTGAATTGCTTTTTGGAATATGAAATTCCAGGGTATTAAGGCATTGCCCAACTTAGATTGACTTGTCACCTTATTTTTTTTAATATATTTTGCTTTTAGGTTTTCTTCCTTAAAAGAAAAATAATTAAACCTGTTAAGCTGCAACAAACTAATAATTTCTTACAGGTTAGTGATACAGCTCTAAAATTAAGCAGTAATGTTTCAAGAGAATGGTTCTTCACTTGAAAAACACTCTTCACTGGAAAATACATGCTGGGTTTGGCAGAAACGCTTTAGCAAGCATGCAGTTTCTTCTGAGGGAGACTGTCTGAAGTCTGTCTCTGTTTAGGTCTGTCTGTCACTGTTTAGGTGAAAATTTTGATCTCCTGTCTTTTCCATCACTAATAAGACCTTAATCACCAAGCTATTCACTTAAGAATATGCAATAGGAATATTCTCTGTTCTTCTCTGCTTCTACTTTGTATAAATAAGCTTTGATGTTAGCAGAGACTTGAACTTGGGACTTCCAATTTTTGCCTGAGCTCAGCAGCTGTTCTGTCTGAGCTTCCCCTTCTTCTTTAATTAAAAACAAATAAACACATCAAAATTTTCATCCGAAAGGTGAAATAGGAAAACATTTGAGTTTTCTAGCTTTCACAAGATGGGCAAATATTTCCTACAAAATTTTAGTTAGCTTTACAACGCATTTTTGTTCAAGGGAAGCTTATATGTTAACAGCACCTGTATTTTTTCTCCCTCAGTAGAAGCCTGATGTGTTAATACAGGAAGTTATTAAATAGAATTTGCTTTATATTGTCATGCTCTTCATCCTCAGTTTCTCTTTTGTGTTCGCTGTATTCTCTAGAACATCTTAAATGAGATAGTAAGGACTTCAAAGCAGGTATCATATCTTTCTATGGATATTTATTTAATGCATTGTGGAAGAGAACTCATTGAAAAGTGGTTGCAGCAGTACATGACATTATTTTTTTCTGCAGAATATCCTACTGTAAATCATTGACCACCTTTGGTTAGTTACTCCTCAGTATTCTCTAACACATTATCACCAGTTTCTTGTCCAAAAAAAACTCATATTCCTTTCAGTCATCCATCCCTACGAATCTTCTACCTTTTCCTTATCTTTCCTTCATGTACATATACACCATTGAATTCATTCATATTTGCTAGAACTCCACAGCTGTGTCTGTATAACTGTGTGCTCTGTCCCAGGTTCTTTCTACTTTAATCTCTCATCACTGCAGTCTCTCAGGGCTATTGCAGTGTCACTGAGGTGATCACAAATAAGATGGCAAACCTGTGGTATTATTTTATATGCTCGATAAGACACATCCCTTACAGCTACTTCTGCTTCCAAGTTCACGTTCCCTGCTGCGAATCATGAAATATTTGCAGCTCTTTTTACAATAAACAAGCCTTTTCCCACACACACACGTACAACGAGACTTTTTTCATAATGAGAACTGATAGGCAGTCTAAATACAGGAATAATTACTGTTAGCTGCATATGCAATTAAGAACAAGAGCTACTAAAGCCCTTTTGCTTTGTTCAGTTTTCTTTAGAAATACGGTTTCCCAGGCTGTAACTTGGAAACTAAATACATCCCTGGATGTGATAGATTTTTTACAATATTCCCCAGTGGGAAAGATGATGGTGATTTTTTGTGAATTTTGTAGAAGACTTGTTAAAGGATGAGAAAACCTTTTTTAAATTATTATTTATTTTTTTTTTGCAAATCAGCATTCCTCTCTTCTCCCAAAGAAAAGTACAACTGAAATCTGTATTTTGAAATGTAATACTGAATCCTTCCTCCTCTACTCTCTCCTGCTCTCCAATAAACAAACACAAGAAGCATACATTTCTACACACTTTCTGTTTCATTGGGTATGGAAGCTTTTTATACCAGAAAACAATCATAAAGAGCACATTTTGTTTTGTGGCTTATATTCATGTATTTGATAATGAATCCAAATGCATACTCTTTGTTTTCATTTCAATACCAAGTAACTATTAAAATGCCTTTAAAAGTCACTTTCAAAAGAGAAGCAGAAGCATGAAGTTCTGAATTTTATATGGGCCCAAACTTTATCATTTATAAATTCAGATAAAACCAACATCTGAAAAGAATTCAGTTGGCTCTGAGAGAGTACAAATAGATTCACAGAAGAGTCAATAGATTCTTCACTGAAAGATCACATTGCTAAGTCACATTTAGAAGGGAAAAACCACACCTGAATACAGAATGTAAGGAAGACAAGTTGTTTTGAACTCTGTTACCCTTTTTGTTTTTGAGATTTCTATGGTGTTGCCTCTTGAAATGTCCTCTTGCTTCCAAACTGATAAACAAAATCCTTAATTGTACTGCTCACAAGAGTACTTTTAAACATCAGTATTCCCCAAAGTCTCTAGAGCTTCATGCCAGGGCTTGGCTCAGTTGTCTCTAGTCATAAAAGCCCAATCCTTCTTTTAATTTAGCATTTTATAGGGTTGATCTATTTTGTCATATTTTGCAAAACAAACATTTTTAGTGTGGAGTTCCGAGCAGTAAAAATATAACTCTTAATAATGACTAAAATAAACCTGGACTGCCGTTTTGGTAAATATCTATTTTTATGCCTGCCAAACATACGGGACAGGTAGCTGCATCTCCAAGAAATACTGAAGATTTGTATAATAAGTGAATCACTTCATTATGAATAAAAGTAGGGCTATATAGCCCATCCTGAATACCAGAGGAAAAAAAAAATCACACACCTTTCAGGATTATCTGAAAGATACCAATACAAATGCTAAATGTAAAGTTGAAAAAACAAAACATTGTGATTTCTAATAGAGTTTTCCTTGATATTTGAAGTTTTGAAGTAGCAACCTTTTTCATATTAAGACAATGCACAGTTTTGTTATCCATTTTTATTTATTTTTGTGTCTGTTTAAATTTAACACCTTTTTACATGTCAGTGTTCACTTTAAGTTCTGTAGTTCTCATTAGCACAGATTTTACACGGTTGATGATTTTATCTCGTTCAGTCCTTGCTGACAAGCATTTTGCGTCTCAAGACATGTCATGATTCATAAGCTGAATAGCCTCCTTTTGCTCTGGGATTTGAGAGACCAGCTCAGGAGCATCCTATTCCTACAGCAAAAGCTCAGATGAATAATGTAGTATGAGTAGAGTGTATCAGTCAGAGAGGGAGGTACTCTGTTAGTGCAGATAGCTTAAAACTGCTAGTCAGGAAAAGGTAGATTAAAGCAGATAATGGTCTTCTGAGTCAGATTTTGTCTGGCATAAGAAATATATAGTGATAAAACAGTGTTAGAATCATTTTGAAGTACTGTAATTGGATACAACTTTCATTTAAGATTTTAGCTTTCAACTGCTTTACCAAATTTACATAACACAAATGCTAATTGGTGAAGAAAATTATACAGTAAGCTCTCATTCACATTATGCTCAGAGAAGTTCAAAATTCCACTTTTTTATCAAAAGGTGAGTCGCATTTTTTTTAAAACAGTCTGTTGACACCATTGATTTGGAAAATGTGAGATTTGCAGTAATTACTCATCATGACAGTATATTTGCATGCAGATTTCATTCTATGTCTATTTGTGTTAAATAAAAATAACTTTAAAGAGTTTTCCCATATGTATATTAAAAAAACGATTTTCTTGCAACTCAGGGTTAAGTTGCTTAATTTCTTTCGACTCCTTCTTGTTTTATACCTTCACTATTTTATCTGAAATACTTGAAGCTTAAAGTCTGAGCTTTTCCTATGTCTGTATTATGTCTGAGTATCTTTGCTGGTTTCAACAGTATTATCCATAGTGGTGTAGAAGCTTGTTCAGTAATGGTCATGTCCAAAAAGCAGGAACTGACCATGGAACAATTGCCTCATACTGTATTTAAATTCAGAGCAAAAAAATACTGGTGATAAACACCAGAAAAATAGCAGAGTGGACAGATGTCTTGCACTTCACTAGTTGCATGATTAAGAACTGGAATCATGGAAACACAGAATGGTTTGGGTTGGAAGGGACCTTAAAGACCATCTCATTCCAAACCCTGCCATGGGCAGCGACACCTCCCACCAGATCAGGTTGCCCAAAGCCCCATCCAGCCTGGCCTTCAATACCTCCAGGGATGGGGCAGCCATAGCTTCTCTGGGCAGCCTGTGCCAGGCCTCACCACCCTCACAGTAAAGAATCTAATATCTAATCTAAATCAAAATCTACCCTTTTTTAGTCTAAAACCATTACTCTCTGTCCTATCACTATGCCCCCTGACAAAGAGGCCCTTTCCTGTAGGCCCCCTTTAGGTACTGGAAGGCCTCTGTAAGGTCTGCCTGGGGTCTTCTCTTCTCCAGGCTGAACAACCTCAATTCCCTCAGCCTGTCTCCATTGGAGAGGTGCTCCAGGCCTTTGACCATCCTCGTGGCCTTCTTTGGACTCGTTGTAATACATCTATGACCTTCTTGTGCTGGGGGCCCCAGAGTTGAACGCAGGGCTCCAGGTGGGGCCTCAGGAGATCAGTGCGGAGGGGGAGAATCCCCTCCCTGGCCCTGCTGGCCACGCTGCTTTTGGTGCAGTCCAGGGTACAGTTGGATTTTTAGGCTGCAAGCGTACATTGCGGGCTCATGTCGAGCTTCTCATCAACCACCACCCCCAGGTCCTTCTCCTCAGGGCTGCTCTCAGTTCATTCTCCACCCAGCCTGTATTTGTGCTTGGGATTGCCCCAGCCCAGATGCAGGACCGTGCACTTGGCCTTGTTGAACCTCATGAGGCTTGCACAGGCCCAGCTCTAAGCCTGCCCAGGTCCCTCTGGATGCCATCCCTTCTCTCCGGCGTGTCGACCGCACCACACAGCTTGGTGTCATCAGCAAACCTGCTGAGAGTGCACTCAATCCTGCTGTCCATGTCACTGACAAAGATGTTAAACAGCATGTTAGGTATCTCTTGAGTTTCAATTTTTCAAGTTGTTTTTACAAGCATACAAAGTAGTTAAAAAAATAAATAAAATAAAAGCACTAGAGATGTTCCTCCTGGATGACTACTTTGAATTGCCTTTGAGTGCCAAACCAGACTTGAAAATGAAGTGTGTTACCTCAAAGTCACTGACAATCATAAACGAAATTCTAAAAAATATCTTCTAAGAACACAGTCAAAGATTGGATTTGTCATCTAAAACATCTGTTCAGTCCTGTGAGTTTTAAGGTAACAGAAGATGACAGCATCATCTCCTCAAACTGGAAAGATACAAAGGAAGCCATGATCTCATAAATATAGAATAGCTTGAGGCTATCCAGGGTTCTCTGAGTCATATTTCCCTAATGATAATTTTAAGGTCACTGCAGAATATGATCAGTTTATTTTGAGAGGCAAGAAATAAATCAGAAGCAATACCTGGCAAGAAAGAAACAGAGATCAATTGGCACAATACATAACTTGAGCTCAGTTAATCAAAATGCCTTTTGAAATACTTTTGATTTGTAGCTTTGGTATTCTGTTGTTCTTGAAATTTGTTTTAATTTTTCATCCGGTACTCTGTGAAGGAGTCTATCAATTCCATGTCTGGATAGAGAATGATTAGTTTTATTACTTTGATCAGTCTTTGTTGACAAAGTAAGCTTTATCAACCATTACTGAGATTAATTTTTGCTACATATTATCATCAGTCTAGCTTCTCTGAAATCTCTTTTGAGCACCTGCATGTAAGTAGTTAGTTTGCATCAACAGGGGAAAAAAAAAAAAAAGTCAAAACACTGTAGAAAAACTTGATATCTGCAATTTAAAAGAGAACATGCCTGTCAGCTATGATGAAGACAGTTTATGATCTAACGTGAAACATCACTTCTGAATAGTTCTAACTACTGGTTTTCAAGACATAAGGTACTTTCTAAACTCATGGTATGGCATCCTCAGCTTTTACCCTCGTGAGCTCAGAACTGCCTTCATTCCTCTGCCCTGAAGTTAAGAGAGTTAACCATGCTTTTACTCCATTGGTGCTGTCTGCTTCTGGTAAATTGACTTTTGAAATATCTAACTTGAAAGCTCATTCTAGGCAAACTTTAGATAATTATCCTTTCCAAGACTAGTTTTCATTAGCTAATCCTAGCTATTAACAATGTGATCTCTTTTCCAGTAAAGGGAAAGAATTCCCTTCTAAGTGCCAGCTGTTTATCTCAGTTAATATTGCCTTTCACTTGCTTCCCATAATTCCTCAACTACTCATATACTTAGAGGTGAGTAGGCCTTATCTCATACCTATGTGCACCTTGTCTCAAATGCTTTTACCAGGGCTTGGGAATTTGGCTTTTCTCCACTTAAATGAACAATCACAAGAGAAACTTAAAAAGCAACTAATTCATGAGAGCTCCTCATCAGTGTCAAATATATTTACTTGTGACAGCTGAGAGGTGTTTCTGTTGGCTTATTTAAAAGATAAGGCTATCAATGTTTTTCTTTGAAATAAATATTGACAAGTGTTTTGCATTCAATTAGTCACTTTATCAGAGTATTTCAATTATTTAATGGTCATTACTACTTGTTCTTCTATCTGCACTGAGTAATGGAGTACAGATATACAACAGGACCTCCAGAAAAAGTACACAAGAGCAGAGGTTTGAGCAAACGCATTTGCACAGATAAGGGATGCCCCAGAGGACTTGGCCCCAGAGCTTCAGAGTATAGAGCTGCCAGAATGGTTTCTGGGAGCAGTTAGGGACCATGCTGAAAGCGAAAATTCTGTGCTCCTGTTAGTACAACATTTCAGGTCATACCAAAATTGCAATTATATGATATGGCATGCTGGTTAATAAAGCCTTAATGAGCTCTTCTTAGACCCAGGGCAATCTCAGAAGTGTACTGTGTGCCGTTTTGTATGCTATTGCAGATCTTTGTGACTTACCTGAAATAAAGGAAATTAAGAATGACATTAACGTGAGCAGTGAAGATGAGGCTTGGGCTGAGTAGCAATAATAACTGAAGAGCTTCAACACTTGTGGCTTTTGAAATTTGAAACGAGTCTTTCAAGGAAGTATTACATAGGGTAGAACTTGGATGAGAAGCACAAGCTGCACCAGAGAAGCATGTAGATGAAATGCCACAAATGTATATGCATAGGACTCAGCCATTTGCCAGAGTTGTAGGATTCTTGTACGTAATGGATAAAGAACAATTTGATGATAAAGCTTGAGCTGTTACTATTCGGCGCTCCCTAGATGAAGTTTGATGTCGGTGAGTAGATTCATGACACCTACAACATGGCAGGAAAAGCAATTAATAAGACAATAATGCAACACCTACAGGTGGGACAACTAATCACCTGGGTATCCAGACCAAAAAGAACTTGCACAATATCAAAAACAAGAATTAAATCTTACCATAAACTGACCTGATCATGAAAACTATTATGAGAAAATGAAGACAAAGTCGTGATTTTCTTTTATTTTTCTGTACTTCCCCATTGGGAAGCAAGGAAACAAAATGATTGACACTATTACTAGGAATAACTCCTGAAATACTGGAATGAGTAATAAGTGTCTGATAAGAACTATGACCTGAGGCAGAATGAGGCTGTAGAGTGGAAAGGATCAAAACATTAATAGCCATTAGTGCAGAACAAATACAAATGTTCAAGGTAAAGGAACCGGGAAGCAGAACACGCTGACACCATAAGAGAAAGCAGACATTGTGGCTCAATGTGTCTGCAAGAGAAACCAGGAAGAACAATATTTAGCCTGAAAATATTATTGAGAGTTGCGTGAAAAAAGAAAGTATCCCACTGCTTGTTCCCTAAAGGAAACAAAAGTTGAAGCACATGTGAGCACGTATAGAGGCTATAAATGAAAGAAGAACTGATGTTGTGTGACAAGATCCTCTCTAGTGGTCCCTGTATGCACTCTAATTTTATAGAAAAGCTGCTGTTTTTGCCACTCTGCTCTTAAACCAGTGACCAGCTGGGTTCTGGCTGGCTGGCAGAGCTGCGATTTTATTGTAGCAACACTGATAAGCAACTGTGTTAGAAAGGAGATGTGAAGAGAAGAGAAATTTAGCATCTTGAGACCAGTGGATAACTACTGACTATTAAAAAAATTCCTCACAAGAAGATATATTGTTGCCTGAATTTTTTAAAAACTCCCAAAACAGCTGAGTAAACAATTTCAGGTTGCCCCATCGTAGAAATGGTTCACTTTTTTTTTCTAAATAAAATTGTATGATTTCATTATCTTCTATTTTTTATTTATTTGTTTTAAAGTTAATTCTAAAATGTTTCGTAATGAAAAGCCAAATCAAAACAATTGTATGACATAGGAACAGGACGCTTCCGCTATTCAAAAACGTGTTGACTTCTGACATTACCTGACATTTTTTAGACATGCCTAGACAAAATTTGACTTGAAATCAGAAATAATTTTTAAATCTGTTCAACATTTTGGTAGATACGTGAGTGTTTGGCCAAGGGAATCAGGAAATGTGCCACAATAATGAAAAAAACATGCCTTGATAGTGAGTAGTGGGCAGAAATGACTGCTCTGGAGTAAGGAAAAGATTTCCACATGAGAGAGACAGCACAAAGCCTGTGTTGTCAAGGCTGTCTAAGAGAACCAGGGAGTTTGCAAGTCCTCTGCTCGTCAGTGTTTATAAAAACAAAGCTCTCTGTGAATTACTGTGCTACTTTCACACCTCACAGTCTTACAAATCCCAGTCTTTGTGCTAACAAAATCTCACAAGTGACACAATTATAAAAGTACAGTGACAAACATTAAAACTGACAGGATATAAAGTGTTCTCAGTTCTGTAACTTGGATATAAACTAGAAGCTAAGAAGATGGCACATGTTTCTGCACTTGAAAAACTTACCCCAGAATCTTCTTTCACGGACAGCTTGAGAAGACAAATTGTACTGGAGTTTTTCAATCTGTCACAGTAGAGGACAGCTTCTGAGCTGTAGATGCCTTCAAATGAATCATATATCATTTTATGTGAGAATTTATAAACCTTTCTCTTTCAGTTAGTTTTTTTTCTCTCTTTGAATATCAGAAACACACCATCCAGCTCTAATCCAGTACATGCTACCAAAAAAAAACCCATACAAATCCAAACCAAGTGTTGGAGCACCCCATTAGGTGAATTTTTTATAATCTCTTATCCTAGTTCTCTCTTCAAAATTAAAATGTCATGATAGAGCAAAGTGAAGAAGCTTCCATTCTTTAATGGGAACCCCAGGCTGAACATGATGGCCTTTGTGGAGCTGGAGTCCACGCTCGGTGGATCTCATTAGCTTCTGTTATGGCTCAGCCCCAGCAGGCAGCTCAGCACCACCCAGCCGCTCGCTCACTCTCCCCAGATGGAAAGGGGAAGAGAATCAGAAAGGCAAAAGTGCAAGAACTCACGGGGTGAGATAAGGACAGCTTACTAGGTAAAGCAAAAGCTGTGCACACAAGCAAAGCAAACCAAGGAATCCATTCGCTGCTTCCCATCGGCAGGCAGGTGTTCAGCTGCATCCAGGAAGGCAGGGCTCATCATGCAGAACAGTTTCTTGGGAAGACAAATGCCATCACTCTGAATGACCCCCCTTTTCCTCCTTTTTTAGCCCAGTGTTATTGCTGAGCATGACTCCCCATGGTGTGGGACATCCCTTTGGGCAGCCTGGGCCAGCTGTCCTGGCTGTGTCCCCCCAGCCCCAGCTGGCAGGGCAGCACGAGGAGCTGAGCAGTCCTTGGCTCTGGATGAGCCCTGCTCTGCAGCAACTGAAACATTGCTGTGTTATTGCTGCTATTTTCATCAAAAATCCAAAACACAGCATTGTGTGAGCCTCTACAAAGAAAATTAACTCTATTATCCCAGCCAAAGTCATTACAGTATAAAACTACATTACAGTTGAGAGGTTATTGTCTCTCTCTTCAGAAGAAAGAATATGTATAAGACCCTACACAATAGGTTAGTTTTAAGATTTATGAAAACTCTGCTGACCACTGACTTGAAATATGTGAATTTAACCTTAAAGTTTTCCCTGCTTAGGAGAAATCTGCCTCAGTGCACAAGGATGATAGAATCTAGTCACGCTCTGGCATGATGCACAGAAACTTCTGAAAGAGCACAATGTTTTCTGAGCTAATGATGCAGTGCGAACATAACTTCCTTGGTGGATGCTTATTCAGTACTCATCTGTGATCATCTGTAGGGTAGGGCTGTATTTTCATATGAAATCTGTTCTAACATAATCTCACAGGTGACAGCCTTTGAAGTTTGGCAAACTCCTTAAAAGCAATTATTTTACAACTCATTTTATTCTCATTGTAATTTCTCATCAGGAACTGTGCTAACTGCAGTTTTTATTTTCTCTTTCCTTGAGGACAGTTTATATTATTTTCAGTTAAGCATTTTGATTAACTGAATCGCTAAGGCTTTTCATGATGTGTGTGTATAATGACATTCATGTTTTATAAATGTGGAAGCTGAAGAATGCTGAAGGAAAGTGACTGTGAGAGTAAGTGGCACGGTCAGTGGCAGGGCTGGGAATAGAAACCTAAGATCTTTACTGCCAGTTCCACTCCAGCTGATGGACACCACTGTTCCACGGGGGGAACAACACATCCCCACACAGACCTATGTAACAACAACTTCAGCAGAGCAAAATCAGGCATTAAAAGATATGAAATGACAAACGAGGGATGCTTATTAGTTTCAGTCTATAGGTGATCTGTATCTTTCCAACCACTCTGTTCTTACCCCTACCTTAGTCGAAGCAGAGCACCTTCTTTTCCCACAGGCCCGAAGTTGTGTATCACTGCCCGATTCCAGTTCAGCTGCAAGAGCCTATCTTATCCCAGAGAGCTACAGCCCATTCAGACTAGCTGTAAAACATCTAAATAGATTTGTTTAAAAGCTCTTGCTGATGCAGGGTCATAACCCTTCCCTACCGCTCCTTACTTTTCAGTAATTTACTGAATTTTATTTTCAAATCACTATCCTTGAGGTTTTGTACAGATAGTACAACAGGCAATACATTAAGTCACTTACAGTATTTTCTTGTAACTTTATGGCAAAATTGTAGAAGATAATACTTCAGAAGTGTTTTGGAGAAAATTTAAAAATGTAGATCTTAGTGCTGTTTCTTTTGTAGTTTCCAGTTACAAGAATCTACAAGAAATGGACAGGTATATAATTCAGCAAATTATCAAAAATATTACATTTTTATTGAAGTGAGAGAGGAGAGACATAGTGGGACTTGAAGGAAAGGAAATGTGTGGTGGAGTTGTTATGAAGGTATGTAACACAATGCTCTTCCTTTGGGTTCAAAATTTGAAAGTGTAGTCAATTAGGATTTTAATCTCCTAACACCAGATCAGAAAAAGACTTTTGTTCCAGCTGCAAGCTATCAGTTTTGCATAAACTGCATTTGTTAGTTAAGATGCTGTCTGTCTGCATGTAGGTAGCAGAAAGCCACCATAATCATTATCACAGCTCTGGATAATTCAACAGAAGTGCAGTTTGCACCTATGACTGATCTAGACCAGATACATGCGGCAAAATGTTTTGCTAGTGTACAGAGAAGGTGTTAATGCTTGTGGAGTCATGGCTCAAGTATCATCCAGACATGGTTCTGCTTCCACACCCTTTCTGGCTCATTCCATTAATCTATCTCTGAACAGTTTTTTCAGTATGTCCCTAAGTTACCTCTTAGCCCGTCTAGGTGGCTGACACTTGGACTGTTCGCAGCTGTTGGCCTATTCTTGCTCCTCTGTTTTCATTTGAATGAGTCTCATTCTCAATGGATGTGCTGTGCTTGTTCCTTCTGTCTCCAGTATAAGATCATTTCACCTCAAAAATCTGTAGGCCAGTAGGATCCTTATTCAAGGTGATAGGAAGAATTAAGTTCCTCATACTGGAGACAGGCAAATAAGAAGTCAGTAAAATTGCTGGGGATGTTCTCTGAGCATGTTAAAAGTTTTAATTAGAAGAGCTACTTCCTGAGCTTTTACCCCATCTGCTCCTGGGCAGGTCTAGGTGTTTCTTTTAGAAATATACTCCTGCAACCTCTACATCCCTAGCATGCAGAGCTTGCTGACCCCTTATCAGCATGTTAGGTTGATGAAACCCGTGCAGCAGTCTTTGTTAGTGTTTGGGGGAGGGAGGTGAGCTGGGTTGTGCAGAAAAGCCGCATGAAATGAGCTTAGACGTTAAATAACAAGTTTCAGCCCAGAGTTAGATTTTTATGCATGAATTATAAACCTCCTGTAATAGAAACTGTAAGGGAAATTCAAATAGACTATTAATTGTAGCAGTGCCGATATATTAAGATGAATAAGATTTTCTAAAGGTACAAACTAAGCAATTTCAGTCCCTTTTACTCGCTTCATTAGAACTGAATTCTATGTAGGTGCGTTTTCAATAAATGTGCATGCTGATTTAAGAGCTCCTGTATTGGAGCCACTCACCTCTGCCAAGGCTCAGAAAGCCTGGTGTTCGTAATGCCACCGGAGTTATACTGCCATTACGTGCTCCAGTATGCCTTTGGCTTCGTATAATCTTCATCTGACCTGCGGTAAGTGCATGCTGACTCTTCTCACTCTCAAGAAAATTAAGTGAGATTAAGTCTTCTAAAGGCTTCTGCAGCCTCTTGGCTGTTTTAGAAAATGGCACAGTTCAGCTGCTCGTGATATTTTGTTCCCTTGACAAAACTGTTTTGAGGAAATGCTGAAACTTCTCCTTTGAGCAAGGCAGTTTCAGTTGTGCTTGGTCAACCTGAAATCCCAGCTGAAATTTCAAACCCAGACAGAGAAAATCAATCCAGTATTGTCCCTGGCATGGTGTCTCTGTCACACGGTGAGGGGAGAAAGCTGTTTAAGTTCCTTCTCTCCCTGGTTCAAAGATTTGAGTCTCAGTTGAGACTCTTGTCATAGCATTCACTTCACCTGGTGGTCCACTTTCTTTTATAATTATAAATTACACAAACTAGAACCATTCTTAGAAAAGACCCTAAAAAAAGGAAATGAGGGTTCACTTTACAACCTAGTTAAGAATTTCTTTGAGTGGAAGCTCTCTTACCCATTGCTCATTCTGCAGGAATAGGTTGACTGAAGTTGACAGTACACAGAGTGGATAGGTATAAATATGGTAACCAGAAATCAAAGCAAAAACCAGAGAAGACAACATAAATTTATATTCCTATACACATTTACAAAGAACACGCAGCAGAATTGTAAATTGAACTAAGAACTCTGTCTAGAAAAGCCATTCTTGGCATTGGAAGTAGAGAATAATTCTGTTTTCATGAAAAATCATCTAGAATGTGTTCTTTCTAGCTGTGGATGTGATAATAAGGTTCTTTTATTCCATCACGGGTTCTTCTGTGCTCTTGCCATGCCAAGCCTCTGCATATGTCACTGTAAACAGATTTTTTTTAGTGACATCATTGTAGAGTGTTTGCAATGATTGTATATCTGGCTGCTTAGGTGTGTTTGGGTAACAGGCACATCTGCCAGAAACAACAGAGTGAAAAATATTCATCAGCTTAAATGGTTCTATATATTTCTTGGATATTCTTTTTCTCATGGGAAGTATTTTCATAGACTTCCTTTAAAGGAATGAAGTGCTTGGACAACCTAGGGGGACAGAAAAAACTTCCTCTGACTAAGCATCCCTAAATGATTAAACATCATTTTCAGAATGCACAAAAATATCCACTACTTCATTTGCCTTGTTCCATAAAGTATTGTTTCTGCCAACCAGCTCTTCCCTTGGCTTCTCTGAAAAACGCAATCACATTGTGAGGTCAGTTACTGAAAAAATAAGGAAACCCATCGATGGAATAAAAAGAGTAATCAGCTTTGTAACAGATGAAAATAGACTATAACAAAAGGAAGAAAACTATTTCTCTTTCATGTTTTTCAACATTTTTGTACGCTGTGATTAAGGTGAACCCTGAGCAGTGTTTATTGCTGCCTGTTGAGGAGCATATACACCACAGCAGTTTCTCACTATTAGCAGTTTGAGTTCCTGGTCTCTTTTTTCCAAAGACTGAAAATAAAAACTGTGGTTTCTAGACACTGGGCGAGGGTCTGGTCTGAAAGAGGCAATGGTGTCCATCAATGCAAGAGCACTGTCAGGAGTCATTTGTACTGGCACCAGCTACGCTGCTTCTGCGTTGTTTCTTGCTCATTTTCTCTGCACAGGAATCAGGGAGCTTTCTCGTAACTGCTATTCATTACAGTTCTCTTCTGGAAAAATACCGGTAATTTAAAGGTTAATAAATGCTGATGTCACTGTAATTAGAGCAGAGGAAAAACATTTCTGTAATTACTGTTAATGCTTTCTTGCTGTTCAACCAATAAGGTATGGCTCCCAGTCTGATACAGGAGGCAGGTGTAGAGATCTGTGTGAGCGAGAACTTGTGACAGGGCCATCACACTAGTGCAGAGTGATGCCTGAGTCACTTTGGAGCATGTGGAAAATTGGTTCTTAAGCAACCCACACTGGGAAAAATAGAAGCCCAAAATGTCAAGGATGAGCACAGCATAAAAATGTATTTTATGGAACTGGCTAGCCTGGAAAAAACATTCAAGACGTCGTTAATCAGAAATCATTTTTTTTTATTTTCACTATACTACATTACAGAAAAACCCTTTACTTTAAGAGGTTTGCATTTTCAAAAATAGTGATACCGCAGAGCTGTACAGACAGAGGAGCCTGTGCTAGTGCCCCCAGTGACAGGGCTGGAAGTTGGTCATGCACGGATCATTATTCCTTCATTGAAAGAAGGAAAGACCTACTTCAAAATACTCTGTTATTTAGAAGCCTTGCCATTTTGACTTCAGATTTTTAGGTTTCCCAGGTCCAACCTTACATTTCACCAGCTGTAGTCTGTCCTATATGGCTGACTTGATCATGGTGGAGATTTCTATATTCTGAAGAATACATATTTTCAAATCACTTTTACTACAGACCTTACTGATCATATTGTTTTAGTCTAGTCTACTGGTTTCCTTTATGGACTGTAGATGGTTCTAATTAGTCAGTTATAGTGGTCTCTAAGCTGGGCCTAAAAACTTTATTCACCTCCTTCTGCCTTTTGAAAAGTTTTAATGTCTGCCTTCATCTTATTATGTTTATTTCTTCTGCTGTTTTATTCTGCTTTTTGAGGATCATTTTCTAATTTTAAATGCTGATCAGCAAGACTTGCTGGTCAAGGTATGTGTTCCTAAAATGACTTCTTTGGATTTGTCTACATTATATTTGTACAAAGCCATAATGCGGACTCCCATTTATGAGTGTAAAGCAAAGTTTTCATAGGGTAGCGTAATCCTGCAGGGTATAGAAATACTTTCTTTGCTATTTGTTTCCAGTGTAGATGAGACTTTGTAGTTATAAAGATTTCTTTAGTGTTTAATGAGAATAAAAAGAGAATAGTTTGCATTGTAGAACTTGTTTCAAGAAATTGTAAGAAATCGTTTTGCATGTCTGCCAAGTGGCTGGGTAATATGCAAGCACTGGAAGTCACTCACTTCTGGGTGACTTATGCCCTTGATTTTCTTCAGCATTGAATATATTTGCTTTTCACACACAAGCAAATCTTTTTTTTTTTTTTTTTTTTTTTTTGTATATGTATATATAATGGTTGGAAATTGAAAATTCTTTTTTTTTTTTTTTACAAGATAAAGTATGCATTTGCACACAACAGACACCTTAAGAAAAAAACAAACTACAAAAAAAGTCTTCATATGATTCATATGAGTTTTGCTACCTTTAACGGGGTAGCATTTGCACAATTGCTAATGAAAGTCTCTACTCTGATAGACCCAGAAATCATCAAGCTACCACTGAGCAAGCTGATGCAGTGCTAGGGCAGAGTGCGGCACTGTGAAGACGCACTGCCTTCTTTCTTTAAAGCAATGCAGCGCTGTTAGCAAGGCGCTGTGCTTGGGCTAATTAGCTCTGTCCTGCAGAGCTGACTCATTCAGTAGTAGCTCAGGTATCTCTGGCTTGTAGTATTGTACAGTGCATATGTGCCCTAAGAAACTAATCAATAAAGTGCAGAAAAGAAGAATAAAACTTAAAAGAAGCCATCACTATTTTTACTGTAAAATATATCCCAAATTCCCTTTCGTAGACCCGTTATTAGTCACCTCCTAGCTTGCACGTGTCACAGTAGATGTGGGTTTTTAGAAAGGAGTTTGCAGAAAAGCAGCCGTATGTTTCAGCCCAAAGCTGGGATCCCCTGAAGGAGCCTGGAATGAGAGAAGCAGCAAGTGCAGGTGAAGGTGAGAAGCACCGGAGAGGAGCTGGATGATGTGATGATAGACAGGAGCAGATTACAGGAAAAGTTCCATTGCAAAGGGAACAAGCCTGCTAGGTTAGGAGGAAGATAAATAGGCCTTTGAAACTTCAAATCTTCTCCTTTCCAATTTAACATATGAAAGTGAATTATGTCTAAATGCTTATGGGGATCTAAAACTGAAAAATAGCCAAGGTTCTCTCCTTTTTTTCAATTTACCAGTAGCTCAGTTTTCACTTTGAAATACAGGTGTCAAGCAAAATTCTCATAATGCGATCTTTACATTTTAGCAAGACGAGTTCTCCAGAGATTATAATTACAACAGCAAGTATTGCTTTCTTGTAGCATCACTGCAGTGGTCAGGACTCTTGTGCGGACTCTTAGAATGCTGTACCAAAATGCTCCTACGGGATTTTAATCACATGGAACTGTAAATTGATATACTTCAGCAGTACCAAGTAAAACGTAATACTGAAACTGCATCCATGAGTATATAATTCTGTGCTACTTATAAGGAGACTAAGCTGGTCGATTTTTCCTGGTGTCATGTCTGTGGTCTGCATTAAATTGTGATGGTGATTAAAAACCTGAGGGACCTGAGACCTTTGTGGCCTCAGGCTTAGTATGGGCTTTTTTAATACAGGCCAAACTGAAGAGGAATAATTATAACATCTGAGTACTTAGCAAGTTTATTATCTCTTGTTCTTCTGAATCTTTATTTTGACTGAACTTGACACAGAGTATGGACCAAACAGGTTAGACATTTCAAACAGAAACAGAAATTGGAGGAGTCATACCTTTTTTTCCTTTTTTCTTTTAAGATAGAAGAGTTTTTGACAATTTGGTTACTAAATGCATGGGAGAATTAATTATATCCTTTTTATCTGAACCAAACTCATATCTTCAGAAACCAAGGATCCTGCCCTTCAGTTAACTACAATTGCAATAATTTAATATAAATGATAAATTAACCAGTTTAGTACAATGAAAAGATCATTGTTCACAAGGTGGTCTCATCCCTGCACTTTTAGGTTCAATTTCCAGCTCCAGCTTTTTCTAGCTATCACTTCTGTTTAAACCACATCAGGCTAACTTGAAAATAATTATAGACATGTAATGTGGCAAAGCTGCTTGACCAGAAATCACGACTCCTCTTCACTCCCTTTTTCTCACAGGACTAGGTCCTAACACTCTATGTCCAGCCAGACTTTGCCTCTGGCCAACAGGTTGACTAATGGTTCTGACCTTATGTTTTCTTTCTGTCTCAAGGGCAAGGCATCACATGGCAGATAGGTGGGCAAGATGTGGAACAAAGCTGTACCAGAAACTGGAATTGTCATGTTAGATAATCAACATTATTTACATTGCTATAAAATTTAAGAAAGTGGTGGCTACAAAGAGATCCTCCTGGCTGAGAGCCATTCCCACTCTTGTCCAGGAGTCCCTACTCGTACTTTTGAAGGATAGTTTGCTGGAGGTATTAGTGTCTAAGAGCTCTTATGCCTTGTTAAATCTTAAATAGCATACATTTTTCCTCTCCTTATTGCTGTTGTCCTTTACTTCTTGTTCTCCTTACTCCCCTAACCCCAGATTTGTGAAAACTGGGACAATATGCAGCTAATGGTTCTCTGTCAAGTCCTTGCACACAATGTATCCCTGCCTTGTTCTAATTATGAGATGTTTCATTTCAATTTGGTACAGTAGAGAAAATGTACAGATGTAGAGGAAATGTACAGATCCCATATTGATTGGCATGAACTTCTTAAAGGAAAATATGTACTGGGTTTAATGCACATGTTGATGGAAAACAGCGTTTCATTTTCTCAAGTTCACAACTAGTGGCAATGAACTCTGAGAGCTGTTTAAAACAATGAAATAGTTTTGTAGAAGAAATTGCATGAGCTAAATCACCAGGTAGCTGTAAAACCACTAAGTGTTCGTTATTGCTCCTCCTCTGAACCTCTGAATAACGTTTTTAGTTCTTTTTTAAATGCCCATACTTCAAGATTATTTCAGCATCTTCATGTTCAGTTCTTTATCTAGCAGCAAGAGGGATAATTTGCCCACAAAATCTTTGCAGCTTCATGGTGAGTAAGAATAGTAGTAAGAATAGTTTGCTACTGCAATTAAAGGTGAAAATAATTTATTTTAAATTTCTAAATACTGGGCATAAACTTGCAAACAGCTGTATAATCACTCCAAGAATCTACATGAGTTTTCAAAGGTCCAGGTACTAGCATAAAAAAAGGAAAATGAGAGGTAATGTACTTAGTTTCTGTAATACCTAATTTCTTAAGACTGCTATGAACAATTCTGGGTTTATGATAAGGAGAATTGTCAAAATAGGCAAAAAGATTCTGTGCCATTTATTGTTATCTGAAATCAAGCTTCATAAATATTTTTACATGCACATTTGTTAAGTGTAATAGTTACTCCAGCTGAAATGATTTTCTCCTTCATCTACCTTATATATCTAAGCAGTTTAGGAAAAATGATTTTTTGTTTGTTTGTTTCTGTCTTAACATGATAGTTGCACAATATTTTTCATGTCAAAAACTCCCAAAGCTCTTAGTAATTTATTAAAAAACAAACAAACAACAACAAACCAGGAACTCTGTCCAAAGAGAGGAAAATTTAGCAAAAAGCATGGGATAAAAACCTGTTAATAATGTTTCTGCTATGAAGCGATGCCTTCTGTGCCTTTCAACTGGCACTATTTCCCTTGCCAAATGACTGCTCTGTTTGCATGTGCTTGCTTTTGCCTCTTCTTTCTAGCTAGGAAATGCTGCTGTGACTGTATTAATAGTGCAGCCAAATGGTTAATCTCAGGAAGGGAAAAGAAGTTTTCATGTAATTGGATGAGAGTATCTTCCTCTGGCTGAAAGTTTAGCTTGTGGCCATTTATAACTTTCTATTTTCAGCTGATATCTGAATCCTTGTTCTCTACATGGAGAATGCTGCTTTCTGTTGATATTCCCCTGTAATTGAGATGGGGGGGTTGATCGTTGAACGTGTAATTGTGCATCAATATTAGGCCCCTACATTTCTCAGGGTTACGTTCACTTCTATCAAACTCTTTACTGAAAATACTGAGTGTGTTCAGTAGGCCTATAGATCCCTTAATATGACTTATCTGACTATCAGAGATCCATAGACTACACTTCATGAACAACTACCTGAAACCATAAAACTGTACGAAATGCAAGAATATTTAGCACAAATTTCCATTACAAATGTATTAAATTATTCAATAGTGTAGTATCATGCTGTTTCTGTATCCCAAATTAAAAGAATTTACTTATCTGTAAAATAATAGTAGAAACAGTGAGTAATCCACTCTATTTGGAATTAGTATTTTACTCCACACCATGACTGTTAAACTGAAAAAAAAAGCAAAGAGCTATTTCTTATTTTTCTGAGCACCATTGGATGTTACTTTCCATACTTTTCACTGCAGGGAAATGATTGTTTCCTACAACATATGAGCTTGTATCTGATTATAACAAAATATCTTTGACTTTATGTTCCTAACTAAGGTTCAGTATATGTCATGAAATCACAGCCTCTTTCTCTCTTCACTTTAATGCAGCTAAAAAGAGGCAATTAAGATGAGGAAATAAATGTGAATTTCACAAGAAACTGCAGCAGCCTGAAGTGCCCTCTGTTCACAACCTCATAACAAAAATGTGTTTTAATTCAGTGAGCTCCAAAGGTTGTACTGGATGCACAGAATGAATCTACCTCATGCTGGAGACCCCTTGTTAGTAAAGATAGCTGTGTAAATACTCTTTGGTGTCAAGTCAGGGAGAAAAGTGTAAACCCAGGATCAAATCATGTTAAATGGCTCCCCGCTGCTATTTAAGCCATGAGGACTGTAGCTAGTTATATATTTTGATGGACATAAGGCACAGCCTTGAGTAGGAGAACTTATTGCAGGACGTAAGTATTATACACAAGAAACTGGCTCGTCCTTTATTTTAGTAGCAATTTTGTCATAACTTTTCCTATGGAAGAATGTGCAGGTTCCCCCAAATGAGTTTAAACTTGAAACAGTTTCTCAGGTACAGATTTGCTCTAACCATCACTTTCATTCTCTTCTTGTGTATGTGGTGGGCTGCATTTCTTTTTAATGACACTTGGCTACATCTGTCACTAGGCATTTAACCTTTTTTTGAAAATTGATGTGTGAGAAGACCTTTTCTGAGCTAGCAGAGCTTGCTTTCAAAACTCAGTGAGTTCCCAGTCATACAAGCCCTCTGTAAGATTAATTCAAGTCAATAGAGGATTTAAAAGTGAAAGGGGAGAAAAATCAGGTCAGCAAGAAATATGAATAGAATGATTAAATCAGTGGGAAATGCTGTGGTAAAAGACAGAGGATTCCAATTCCAGTTATTATAGATTGGGAGGCTGAGATGCTTAATAGCAAGGAAGGAGAGTATTGCTGGAGAATTGGATTGAATTGGCAGAGTACATCCAATCAGTCTCCTTCTAATAGATGGGTTGAATATGTAATGTAATGTGATAAAAGTGTTTGGTCTCTTTGCTTTTTAATAGGACTTCTGTGAATTTAGTCCAGATAAAAAGATCATTTTTGTTTCCTCTTGCCCAAACTGAGCAAACTTCATTCATCATGTCCTGTTCAGGACGGTGAAAACTAAGTCCTGATGTGATGGCCAGAGCCAGAGTCCATATCACTGGTTTTCCCTTGCTAGCAATGTTTTCAAGATGATGGTTTGTTGTCTTTTAAGCCCTAGCTCTTCCAATAATAACATTTCCAACTGCACTGAAAATGGATACAGACAGAAAGGAGTGCAATTTAGGTATTCTGGGAAGAGTTAAAGTTGAAATGAAAATCATGGCTTGTAAAACTTGTGTATAAGAGAAATACCTAGTCTTGCTAAGAGTGCTGTCAGCTGTGTTTTGTCTCATGAGAAGTATTCCCTGGAGTTTTGTCATCTGTGGATCAGATAGACATGCTAGGGCTGAGACTGACTTATTGCAGACATGCACAAGGTTACAAACCCAATGGATCCCCAAACTTCACTGGGGAATCTGGTCACTCCCTCAGTATAAATATTCAGCAGTAGAGGATGAGACAGACTTTCTCACAGTGGCGTTATAGATGCACTGAGCATGATGGTGTTTTACCTCTGTTCCTAGGTGGTACAGCACTGTCACCCTGTAGAAACCAGAGATTAAAAAGTCTGTGTTGGCCTGTATTCCCCACACTGCATGGAGGAAAAGCTATCTGAAGTAACTGAGGGCACAGAAGGAACAGAGGATGCTGGAATTAAAGTTTAATGACAAAGATACACATACATGCCCTGAAGATCTGACTCATATCGCTGTCATCTGGCACTTCAGAGTGCTGTGCAGCAGAGTGTGAATCTGTGACATGCTATTTACTCCTTCTTATGTTAACTCCTTGCGTGGGCACGACTTGTGTGTGTGTTTATATATATGTGTGTATATGGACTTGGCTATCATCGCTGCATGGGAAGTGAGTGGAGAGCAGCCAGAGATCCAGAAATATTTAGCCCAGCTTATTGTACACTAGCTTCCTTATGTAGACAGACCCTACTCTAATCAATTAAAGCCACCATAAGTATGAATGTTTCTGGAGAGTTTCATGAAGTTAAATAAATCTGAGTAAACCACGTTAATTTTTCCATTTGTCCCCTGTAGGTGAGCCCTAAATATTTTCACCATTTTTTTTTCTAACAGCTTTGACAAATACTTCATGAGTCCAGTTTCCTGATGTCAGAACAGGACTGAGATCTGCAACCCACATCAAAGCAAACTTGTGGGATTTTTCTTGGCAGTGCTTCTCATAGTTATGGATGCTAAGCTGTAATAATGTGCTTAGCAGTGTAAGAGGCGGTAAGAGTGACACTTCCTGGCCCAAGGAGTGTTCAGTCTAACAATAGTCAGACAGCACAAACCGTGCTGGGAGACCTGCGGAAGGTGCTTCTTAGAGAAATGTTTCTTTTTTAAAATAATGGTCAGGCACCTGACAAAATTTACATTAACATTGGTTAGTATTCGGGGCTTCAAGATAGACGAGAGTTTAGAGAAGGGATTTGGCTCCTGTGCAGATTTTATTCTCCACATGCAGAGGGATCGGATCATTCTGCCATTGATGCTATAGTCATAGAGACTCCTTCCATCTTTTTTTTATTTTTTTATTTGATTTTTTCCTTTTTTTTTTTAATGTGTTATTTGAGCTTGCTTATTGATCTGTGCCCTTTACATTTTTCACAGTGATTAACAGGCTGCTCACAAATGCAGAGGAGTTTACTTACTGCCAAACATGTCATTAGTACAGTACTTTAGGCCCTCCATTGCATACCGAGGAAGTTTTGTTGGCCTTACATCGATGTCAGATATTGCTGTACCAAAAATCATCTCCAAGAAAATAAGCTTCTTTAATTTATGGTTTTCAGTAAGTCCTTGAAAGTAAAATTGATATATTTGGGCTCTTACTTCCTCTTTCTTATTTATATGGATATGTGTTGGATTAACACATCTTTCTCTATTAGTGATCATCTGTCTTCTGTTATATAACTTTGGTTTTGAAGGGACAGTTCTCTTACTAGCAAAAGGTGCCTGAAGTCAAAAGTGAAAAACTTTCAGGTGCAGTGACTGCATATTGATAAGCTGTTTGGGGCTAGTCTGGGGACAGATTCCACATGAAGAAATAATTTGGCATGTGCTTAGCTTTTATTTGGAATGGATTTATTATGCAGTGAGAAGTGAACAAATTTGACTCAAGACTCAAGTTAATTTCCAGTGAGGTTGATGAAATTTCCACATTAGGAACTGGAACAGGAATAAAGAGGTAACAAGAAGGTCTTTGGGGTAAAGCTGATGATTACAACATACCTCCCCTTGCTTTAATTCTTTTGCCCTGTCTGAGCCTTTGTTTCAGGTATAGATTCTGTGCTTGCTGTATTTTAGGCTGGATTCTGGAAGCTGCTGAGAGCTCATGGTTTCCCATTGCATATAGGAGACAAACCAGTTCTCAGCACACCGTAGCTGGCTTTTTTATTCTGATTACTCTAAAGAAAATTGATCTCCTATTTAAAGTAATGTATACATTTGCTAAGCTTGATAGGACACATCCAGTCCAGACTCCATCAAAGGAATATGTTGCTGTTGTTTAAGTGTCAAGTTAGTAGATCTGTAGCTTTACTCAGATGACAGTAGTCATGATTTGTCATAATTAGAGAATATTAATTACAAACTTCTCCTCAGTCTATTTATTCTGAAATAGGCAAAGACTACTGATAATGACCAATTGCTTAGGGACTGGTTTGTGCTACCATTCCTCTCTGTGTTACTGCCATTGCCTTAGGCCTTGCCTGCACTGGGTGGCTTCAGCTGGCAACGCTCTTGCATAAGAGCTTCTAAAAGATCTTCTGTAACTCATCTGCTTTTGGTTCAGAGAGTCCTCACTGAGACTGGTTTTACCTGCAGATGTCATGCAGGGTTGTAAATGAGTGTTTTGTTTCCTCCTGTACAGTGGTTGAGTGGGAGTTCATTTACAGCACACCGTGGGACGCCTGTCTGGGGTTGTGAAATTCTTAGGATCAATTCAGCTGATCCCCTGCACCCCATGTCAAGCTCTTTTCCACAAACCCAGTGTTCATGTTAAACTTGTATATCAGATTCTCTTTAAAAGATGAAAATAGTGCCTGTGCAGTTACCTTTTTATAGTAATCTGAACTACTCTTTTTTTTTTGTGATTTCTGACTTGTTTTTCAGTGGAAACGGCAATTCCTGGAAGGTTGTGTTTCTAGCTACTTCGATGCAGACAATTGCAGTTAATTAAAGCTGAATGTGTTCTGATGACAGGAACCATACTGAAATGGGGCAGAGCGTGGGCCAAGGCCCTTTGTGACCAAAGCAACCACAGCAAGTCTCAGCTTGGTGCGTTTCATCGCGGTGCGCCTGTGAGCATCTCAGCAGAGCTGTGCAGGCTTTGACTTGCTGATTGCCGAAGCTATCCCCTCGCTGTCGGGCAGCACAGATCACTCAGCAGATCCGAGCCGGCTGCGTTTGTTCCACGGGCTGCATGATGCTGTACGCATCCAAGCCAGGCGCCTGCAGCCCATGCTCGTGAGTGGGTGGCAGAGCTTTGACAACAGAGCCCGCAGAGGAAATACGAATACAATGTGGGAAGAGGGCCGGTGGCTCAGCTGTACTGAAATGAATCACCAATTCAAGTTCGATCTTTCATTTTCAGGCTGGCAGGGGTGAGGAGTGCTGATAAGGCAACATATTCAGCTGGTGCAAAATGTGTCTCTTTTCACTGTATCTCAGCTGTTCTCCATTGTGAGGTGCATCCGACTTCCCGTGACTGGGTTGATGATTCAGTCTGAGAGCTTTGTGGGCTGTGATGAAAGGGGAAGTCCAAGGCTGTGAGAAAAAAAAAAAAGAGGAGGAATCTTCATTTTTTTTGGAGAGGGGCAGGGAAGACAGGTTTTGAGGTATAGTAATTGAAAATAGAAGGCAAAATATACTTCGCTGTAACAAGTGTTGCTCTTCATTGCTCTTCCTTTGTGCTTTCCTGTCAGAAGAAATTCAGTGATGGGCTTACAAATAGATTGTATTTTTACTAAAGAGATACTGTTGTTGACAAAGTTTTTTATTTCAACTTATAAAACTAGACAAACTCATGTTCAATCTGTAACATACCAAAATTAACATGAGAATGGGTCACTGCAGCTGCTAAAACTTGGCCGTGTAAGTCCACAGAGTCAGATTTAGTGGTGTTTTATTTTTTTTTTTAAGATACTTGCATATTACTTGGTTTTCTTTTATTATTATTATTATTATTATTATTATTTTATTTTAAAAATTGATGGGATAATAAAGATATCATGCATTTCTATGAAGCAATGGATAAAGTTTAGCCCTCACAGTGGCAGTGAGGCATTCTAAATGACCTAGAGAAACATAAAGGGGTTTGTGTATTGACTCTTTAACATGCTATGTTACAGTTTGGGCATCACTTTGGGATACTGGCCAAAGGCATTGACATCCAGAGCCTTCATGGTCACACCAAAGCAGAAACCAGCAGGAAGTTAGCAAGGTTACTGTGTTGCAAGTGCAGGCAAATAATTCACAACTGAGAGTTTTGTTTCTCCAAGAACATTTTACTTTCCTTAATTCAAAGATCATAAGATAGTCTAGCAGATTAAAAAAAAAAAAAAAAAAAAAAAAAAAAAACCAACATTCAAAGTACATAAAAGAGCAAGTTAGAGGCTGCAGTGCAGGTCACCGAAACGTATGTACATAAAAGGTAAGGCTGATGGTAGCAGTAATGAATTTATTCTCTTATTCTGCTGATCCTTACAAGCTCGCCTGGACATTTTGTATGAGAGAGAAGAGGGCTGTTGATGTGGAACCCCTAGAAGCATGTCTCAAAGCTTTCCAGATGACACAGAGCTGTAGTTCCTAATGGGTTGTTATCTTCTCTCTCATCTTTGATTTGTAGTCTCTGCTTGTCCTTGCCAAAAACATCAACATCACGATCTCACAGTTGGCAAGACCACGAAGTTTTTGCTTGTCACTCCACTCCAGAATTGTTCTAGTGACGCAAAGTGACTAGTGTAAGTTGTTATCTGGCTCTGCTTTGTTTTAACCTGATGGCATTAAGAGGAGATTGAAATAATACAGTAAAGCTTCAAACATACCACCACTCACAGTTTAAGAAACCACATTTAACTCATGCATAAGCTATCACTGTGGAGCATGGTTTTCAGCAAGAAGCAGGTCGATCTGTTCACCTGGCTGCATATTCTATTGAGCTGCTGGTGTCTGAAATTTTTGGTGGCTGACTGCAAGATGGACCCAGAGAAGACAGATCAGCTTCTCTCCCAGACTAACAGCCAAGCTTGCAATGTCTGAAACCTGTCTGTCTCTACACTTAAATTTCTATGGTGATTTCCAGAGTCCAAAATAGAACATGGAGACTCTCTGCTGCATAACTGCCTCCATCAAAAAACAATTGATACTGCAAAGTGTGCTTACGTACATATGGATGTGCATGTGTGCACCTGAAAGACTTTTATTTTTCAGAGAGAAAGTTATAAAATTTGCGTTTTTAAAGGCAGTTCCCATTATTCAGGAAAAAAATGAAGGGTGCTGATTTTACAACATTAAGCTATCCTGCTCTAAGGAGGGAAAGAAACATGGCACGAATCTATTGAAAGCTGGGAAGTTTACAAAGGAATGATCCCACAGCTTCTAGCAACAGCAGCTGTGCTGCGACACACAGAGTGATGTACCAGTTGTCTGATCGATAGGTTTTACTTCTAGGACTATTATTTCTTGGCAGCCAACCTAATGTAATTATGTATGTTTTCCTGCAACAAGCAAACACTTTATGTGGTTGAGGAAACAGCTGCAGTACACTGAAGAGCTCATTTGCATAAATATGAAAATATAGTTACAGAATTACAAAATTACATATTGTGTAGAGTTGCATGTTAACATCAAAGATTATAAATACCTATAGGGATTATAAATACCTAAAATGCCCTTTTTTATTTAAAATGAAAGAATATTTAGGCTTTTTGAATATTGAAAGACAGTTTTTCATTTGACTTTTTAGGAGTGTGACTCTTTAGTTTAAAAATAGCTTTTAATACAACTGTGAGCTGGAGAGGCATGGGGAAACCTTCAGTAAGGGAATGCCAAAGCAAATAAAATTTGCCTCATTTCTTTCAAACTTAAACTGGGCTCCTTGTTTTTAAATTCCCAAACAAGTTTCTGAAGTAACTTAGTAAAAGTTCTCATGTATGAACTGCCTTATTTTTTATCACAGAAATGAAACTCCAGGTTGCAAGTAACCTGAAGGCTGTTAATACATGACCAGGGATATTTGCTGAGTAGTTCTATCAGCTTCTTTCAGGGAAAAAATAGTGACAGCATAAGCATCTGTGCAGTTGTGTGTCAAAAAACAGATCCTCTGCAGCCAAATTTAAAAGGTTTGTTTCAGTCCCTCCTCTGCTTCACACAAGTGAAGTGCCCCCCAGGAGAGATGGCAATGCAAAGCAAAAATGGGAATCTAAAAATCTGGAGAATACAGAGACTGCATCAGCCTACAATACCCAAAATTATGTGTGGAATTACAGCATTGCACTGGGATGGTTGATTTGCTGTCCCATGCAGGGGCAGCTTGGCAGGGACACCTCCAGAAGAAGTCACAGCTGAAGGTGTCTGTAGGCTGATGTGTTAGTAGGAGCTTGGCACCTATTTTGGGTTACGATAAGACAAGGAGGCTGTAAACTGCACACACATCTGCAGTGTGGGTCCTCTCTGCTTACAAATCCAGAGACCTGTGTGTTCACAGTGACTTCAGCACAGAACAGTGCTGACATAGTGAAATGGGTCCAACTGAAGCTTTAGGTGCCATCCCCATAGAAATGCATTGTTTTGATTCCTTGGGTGGTTTTATGGAGATATGATTGATGTGGTTGGTTTCAGCTGACAGATTCAGTAGTGCAATTTGTTGTGCTCTTCATGAAGTAAGATCAGAAGAGTGCTCTGAATGTCCTGGCAGCATGATGAAATCAGTTCAAGCTCATCTACTCATGGCGTTTCAAAATATGTTGCCACTTTTTCCTCCGGTTGCTCATTCTGCCCATCTGGTGGAGTCTACAGCTCCCGCTGGCAGCAGAAAAACTGGCCTCAGTACCGAGGCTGATTTATTTATTCATTTTTCTCTGTATTGCCTTTAAGTTGTAACTTGTATCTAGACATGACATTGAGGCAGTTCAGGAGCGTGGACATGACCTGTTGAGTGATGCTGCAGCTCTGAGAACCTGCTAATCTCAGAGGGGAAGTTCACCTCCTACCCCTGCCTCTTGGTTTCTTCATTGGTTTCTTCCTTTCACCAGCCTTTGTGAACAGATCTGACATATACCAGGAAGGATATTACCAGTGTTTCTGCCGAACCACCATGAGTTCAGTGGCTGGAGAGCAAGTGAGAGGCAGAGGAAGAAGGAGGAGGAGGGTAGCAGCCCTCCCGTGGGCGAGTTGTCAGACTGGCCTATTCAGGTGTCTGGGTCTGCAACATAACCCCACCGACACCTTCAGGAAAAAGGGTGGGACCAAAAGCTGGAGGAACAAAGCGTCCAAGGCTCTCAGCGCCATCTCCAGCCCTTCTGTCAGCAGATTGTTAGTTTGCATTGGCACTTTGGCCCTTGAGGGGATAAACTCTTGCCAGTCAACTAATACATACTTCCCTCCTTGGGAGGAAGGTGCTGGACCTCGTAGATGTGAAAATGTGGTGCTGAGACCTGGCTGAGAGGAGAGAACTGAACAAGCCCATACTTCATGTGAGGACATGCTCCCAGCTGCCCTGAAAGGGCGAAGTACATGTGTATAGCTTCGGTGCTAAAGCACTTTTACAGGGAAAACTCCCACTTTCTGTTTCAGAACAGCTGAAGAGCCTCTTCTGGCTGTGGGCCTGAACCTGAACAGACAATGATGGTAGGCTGACAAAAAACACTTTCTTGGGTTGGTTGGTTTGTTTGTTTTCATTTAAGAATAGTAACTGATCACACAACCCACTTTTCTTATGACACTGCAAATAAAGGGATTACAGTTGTGGAGGATAGATTTGTACTTAATCCCACTGAAGTAATGAGTTTTTAATACTGAGATTTAATAGGAGTAGAGGCAGGCTTCTAGAGAATCTGAAGTAAGACTGAATGCTAACAATTTTACAAAACTTAGTCAGATAAGGCTAATCTTTTGCTGAGGAAGACTGAGGCTGAAGAGTATAGGAAATGCTGATAGTCTTTGGGGCAATAAAAAAAATATGTGAATGTAATGTTTGCTGACCATGAATCTTGAGCATTGAAATACACTGTCATGTTAGGTTTTCCAAGTTTAGATTGGAAATTAGGATTAGAGGTGAGATGTGCAGTTATCAAAGCCTTGTACTTGTTAACACTATGATCGTTTTGTATTTGCAAGCATTTTGAACTAATTCTTATGGAAAATGCATTCTTTGGAGGCAAAACTGGTTTAGGGCATACATAGGCTGCTTGTCCTCTAATTTCCTTCTGAGCACTGAACCTACACAGTTGTAACAACAGAAGGTGAAGGAAGGAATGGGGTGGGGGAGATTAGAAACTTCTTTTAATTGGCTACAGAGAAAAAGTAAGGGTGCAGATCCACATCATCTTGAATTTGTTGGTCCCAGGACATGCTCTCTCACCTGTTTATTCTTTGACACTTTCTTTGTGCCAGCAGTGATGCACAGGAAGCTGATTCATCTAAAATTTCTTATGGCAAAAAAAGAGGTTAAGGTGTGATGGATATGCTTCCTTATTAGCATGTAAGTATGCAATGAGCAAATTTGTTTGCTCAAAACCCTGTTGATACTGCTGAAGCTGCAGTCTGATGAAAAAAATCAGTGGAGCTTCAGACCATTACCTGCTCCAGTGTGAACTTGCTCTGCTCTTACAAATTCCTTAAAGAAAATGTTGACCAGTCAACTCTCTACTGGCAGGCTTCAGGCTAGATCAGATGTCATCTTTCTTCACTGACAGTGTATGAAGCTGCCGTGAAAGTTAACAAACTCTGACACATATCAGTTGGGCAGAAGTAGACCCATGTGCCTACGCATGATACAGGGCGGCCTCGTCCTGGTGGATAATGAGGGAGGACACCGAGCTGGTGCTAATTTATCACGAATAAAGGCACGAATTGCTGTTTGCATGGCACAAAGCCTCTTCCTCCATAGCTGTGTCAGCAGAGCCTCCTGGTGGAGATGCAGCACATACCAGCAGAAGGAGCTGCTGCTGTCCTTACCTGCACGGGCACTGCTTGCCTTGCCTTGCCCAGGGGCTTCTCCTGGCAGGCTGAAGTGCCAGGGGCATTGCGCGGCTGTAATCAGGTGCAAATGCAGCAGGTCAAACGCAGCATGAGGCCATGGCTTGGCAATCACTGCAAAAACACGTGTTGCAATCCACAGTTACAAACTCTTTGCTTAAAAACGCTGTCTGCATGGCTCAAAAAAAAAAATGCTTGCTGTCAACTTCCCTGTAATCACAGCTGCTGGTAGTGGTGTTGGGGAGGGGAGGGTGTATTGGAGGCGTTGTGCTTGTGGCAGGAAGCATGTGCAAAGCTTCCTGACCCTTATCTCTTTGCCTTGATATTTAGGTGCCTTCAGGAATTGATATAATTTCAGAGTAAAAAGGTCTCCCTGAAGGAAACTGTATTTTCTTGGTTGTTGGGCTGGAAGCAATGCTTCTGTGAATGACCTGCTTGCATAGCTCAGTGTGATTTTCAGGACTGAGAAGGGTGAATGAATGCTGAAAACCCCTGGTTTAGAATGGCAAGTTACTGAGGTGAGCTGGAAACCTGCAAAAGGGTCCAGATTTGGTTTTGGGCTGAAGGAGGTTTTGTGGCAGATAGACTGGAACCATTAGGTTTTGATAATAAGCTAAAAAGAACTGTTCTAGGAGACTATAAGGCTAAGAATGGTGTGGAACTAAAGAGAATAAGTGAAAAAAGTGAGCAATATCAGTTAAAATCATATGTATGGAGGTATATGAAGTGGCATTACTTAATATAATGCCGATAAGTAATGTAGACAAATCAATGTACCTACAACAAGGAAAGACAAGTGAAGTAGTAGCAATTCTCTTGCTGCTCAAAAAGGGGAGCAGAAATCTGTATATGTATTCAAAGAGCATTAATCTATTCAATATGCCTCCTGGGTACTCTTACAGCTCTTACAAGCTGCAGGAAAGTGTATCTGGCTTCAGAAGAGGATGCTTGTGCTTTTCAGTTGATCTTGCTGAGACGAATAAACAAATAGGGCTGGGAGAATGGAAATGGTAGGTAGGTAGGGTCTTTTTGGAATTTAAACAAGTGAATTACTCAGTATGGAAAGACAGTGTCTGAGAATTGATGGAACCCTGCGGACTCACTATAAAGACCAGATATATATGAAAGAACGATAACGTGAGAACTGAAGCTGAAAAGGCACACAGGTTTAAAGTGAAGCTGAAAATGCAACAGGATTGTGTCTTGTACTCCAAGTTGTTTGAAACTCTCAAGCATAAGCTTCTTAATATTTGCTGGAAGAAGACATGCTAAAGATTACCAGCCTGAAGGTATTAGGGTATGCAAGGCATTAGAAATGGTAATTATCATGACCTCATACATAAATAATCATTTAATAATACAGCTGATTGCTAGAGCCCAGTCAGTGTGCTGTCAGTGTAGAAAATACAAGATGAAAATTTCTAGAAGCGGGAAATGTCTTCAATCTAAGAACTTATAAAGAAAGGAAGCTTTGAAAAACAAAATGGCAAACATTATCAGGTTCCATAAGAGGCAATGAAGTTCACTAGGAGATGCTGAAAAAGAACCTGTAGGCAGGCTTTCAGAGTTTGCAAAAGGGGAATGTTAATGGTAAGCTTATAAACAGAGCCAGACGGGGTTTTGATAATACTGGAAAATATCATTTCCTACCAGTACACTGCTGGTATCTATTCAGGTCAGTTGACTTCTAATTAGGTTCCCAAATGTGAATGCAAAGCTCTAATTTTAGTTGTATTCATGTTTGAAAAATTAGACTTAATCCATACAATTATTTAAATGTCTGTTGGTTACCTTGTTTATTACTCTGTTTTCTGAAATCTCATCAGTTTTCTGGTTAGCATCTATTCTGGCACTATTTCCAGAACCAATGTCTCTGTGGTGTAAGACGTGTAATAACTGGTAATTTGCTGTGCAGTTTGACAATAATTATTCATAGCTTTAGCATTTGCAACTTGATAGCCTATTGTAACAATATTGTCTAAAAGGTTCTTAAATAAACAATTCTGTAACTAAGCAATCATAATGAATTTACATAATGTGTGTTAAGTACATTTAATTTTTAATTTAAATGTAACTCCATTTAGAGTACCTCTGAAATCATTAATGGAAAGACAATGAAAAGTCATGAATGCTGTTAATTGTGAGTAGAAGGCTATTTTTAGTCTCTGTTCCCCACAACCACAGAATACTTGCATAAAAAAGAAAATTGTTTGTTTCTGATAATAGGTCCTAGATCCTAGGTGGAGATTTCTACAGCAGAGATATTTTAACGGGGCAGTGCATATCCAGGTAAGACAAGAATTTCATGGAAAATTCTAACACTTGATTACAAATGTTGTAGTTTGTTGTAAAAATTGTAGATTTTGCTTTTTAATTTCTAAATTATCTCAAATACTTAGAATGAAGTTGGTGGAAGAGTTAAACAAGGTAGTATTGAATAAAACATAGATGTTTACATGTCTAAAGTAAAATTTTTCATATTTTCTAATCTAACCAGTCTTTTCTGAGAGCAATACTAAGCTAGAAATGAATTGTCCAAGGTGTGAGTTTGTTTGGGGTGGTGGTGGTTGCTTTTTTTTGTTTGTTTGTTTGTTGTTTTTTTTAAAGCATGCATAACCACATTCTCACACTACCCTGTGAGTAGTCACAATTCAATGAATTAAGTTAGCTAGATATAGAATTTTGTGTTGGGTCAAGTCTTGTAATAATAATTTCAGAATTTGTTTCCGTATGTTTTTTGCTGTCTTCTGATTTTTGCTTATTACTGGGAGGTCAACAGGGGCTTTGGTAGCTACTCTGTTAGATTCATTTTGTTTCAGACCTCAAACCAGTAACGTCTGCTTAACATTGTACATGAATTCCCCGCAGTTTCCTTGCAGGGTAGTAGGATTGTTGAAGTCTTTGCATTGTACAATTGTTCTACAGGAGATGTTTTTTTCCTGAGGACGCTATTTTGTGTTGAAGAATAACTTCTTAGTTATATGAAAGAAACTTCTATACTTTCCATTGTTCACTGAAATTTCCAATTAGTGTCCACATCAGTTGGAGCTGGTGAGAGTTCTCTGTGAATTACAACATTGTGTTGAACTGCAGCAGTCCTGAAGGTGCTGTGTCAGAAGATCCAAAGCACTTCTCCCAAGCATAAATCTGTAATTGCATTTATTATAACACTCGAAATTGAGATTTCCTTAGATTTTTTTTTTCTAATGAGTTTTTTTTTTTTTGTGTGTGTGTCCTCTCTTTATATTGAGGATCAATATACATATGGTGCCCAGAGGGTACATTTGTTTATGTTATGGAACATCTCACGAGCCGTCATTTCCAAGCTGCTGGTCTGCAAAGCCAAGCTGAGTAGATTCTCTAGTTTTCTTTTAAATGTCACTGACTTCATTTCAGGCTTCATTTCAGGTTTTTGTTGTTTCTGTTTGTTGTTGTTTTGCTTTTTTTTTTTTTTTTTTTTTAAGTATCTTGACAGCTACCTTTCTCTCTGTCTCTCTTTATTCATTTAGTATTTCTCTATAGCTTATAATCTCCCCCATAAAGATTGAAGGGCTATCCTCTTCTCACTCCTCCAAGGTAGAGAAATCCCGTAGTAGTTTGGGATATTAGAAGGTAGGCTATTGAAATAAATGACTGAATGTGTTGGATTATTTTGCATGTGATTAGTGACTTATGAGTGACTTCAGAAATGACCACATCTGATCATTACTTTTACTCCCCCTGTCCTCATGGACACTGCGTCAGAGTTTGCATAAGGGAGCAGGATGAGGTCTCTGCACTCCTTCAAGACGTCTCTGCACTCCTTATAATCATCTAGTAGAGGGTGGGCAGTTGGATAGTTCTCAGTACCCAAATGGCATCTGGAAGACACTGAAGTGAGGAAGACTCAGCATTGTCTGACTGCATGGGAGCTTTCCACTCCAGGGTAACTGACATGCTTAAATGGAAGGCAGAGCAGTCCAAAAGGAAGTAACTCTGCAGCCCAGATTTGGCAAGTCATGCCAAAGAATTTCTAAAGCAGATGTTGCATTCAGATGTTTCACCTTCCTCTGCAGAAGTATGTCACGGTCATGCAAGTGACCTATTGCTTTTTCTTATGACCTTGAGGTTTCCACTTGCTTTCCAGAGACTGTTCTTCTGGGCTGGACATGACTTTTGTGAACCTGTTATCTTATTCTACCCTAATTCAGCAATCATGTACTTCTTTTCCTCCCATTGTGTTCATAGTTACACCTAAATGTTCACCCTGTGCTTCATTGGGGCAGCAATAGATGAGAGACAACCTACAAGTACCATACTGCAGCAGAGGAAGTTCTAGCTCCCTTTAGAAAAGCACGGAAGGCCTCCACCTTCTTATTTAACAGTGCATCACCTACTCCGGATCTCAGACTCAATATAAGAACTCCTTAAGTAGTGTTTGAGGATGGTTACTACTAATTCAGTAACTAATATCATGTAATCAGTCTCTAAAGTCAAGACTGAGGCTACTGATGTCAGTAACAGATCATTCATTCATTCATTTTAGAGTTACTGAATCAGTGTGGTTGGTATTTAGCTTGCGGAGGTGAAAAAGCTAACTCAGCCTTCATATACAGTGTTAACTGGGATTCTAACCAGGATCCATTGTTTTATATTGCATTAGCGATTGATTCCAGGGAAATACTCCTGACTCTTTTGACTCTCTTGACTCTCTTCCTATTCTTCTCAATTAAAGATGGCCATATGAGTTGACACAAATGGAAGAATTGAAGAGAGGTAAGTGATAATGGTGGGAAATTCCTGTTGTCTATCTGTTTCTGCCAAGCTTCTTTTCCTTCAGATCTATTTCAGAAGGTCCCTTCTGCCAGTGTTGCATGGGCCTGTTCTAAACATGGAGGGCTGAAACCTTCCACAATGAGTGAAGTGCAAATGAGAGGCTTGTGGCATTGGGAACTTCTTGCAATGCTAATTGCTAACTTCCTGCAAAGTTAAACTGATTAAATAGTAAAAGAGCTACTACACCAAACCTAACTTTTATTCTGTCCATCTTGGATAATGCATCCTTTTTTAAAAAATATCTTAACACTAAATCCTGCTTAATTTAAAACACAAGCCATATAATCCTTTCTAAATACTACTCAAGTCAGCTGGATTTTGTTGGGGCGTAGGAGGAAGGGAGAATTGCCTCTTGTGAGGACTTGTTCTTAAAACAAACTGCTGTTTGAGTGAAAGAAGTGGAGTTGAATAGATCACACTCTAAAAGGAGATCTAGTTATAAATTTTCCATGGACAGGCTTTCTTAGCCTGAGAGTACTCCTGTATTCTTTCCTTCCACCCTGAGGTTGTAATAACAGTTTTATATCTGGTGGAGAACCTGTTTAACTACCAGAGGCTGGAAAACCACTCCTCTTTATAAACAGAGTGACTGCTGAAATAGTTGATATACTCTTCCTCTGGCATTTTGACTTTAACGTGTATGGTGTTCAAGTTTAATTTTTAAGCTGAGTTTCTTTTTAAAAGGCTGAATTTTATATTCTTTTATATCGTTATATCCTTGCATAAAAATATGTAAGTACATAAAATATTCTTATATTCTTGCATTCAGAGGTATTCAGTATATTCCAATATCTAGAATTCGTATTTGTTATATTTGTAACATTTATATATTTATGAATTTGAAAGCCCAAATAGTTCAGAAATTATTTGAGATACCGTAGTGGCATTTTGCTTTTTCTTAGCTTTAGGTAGCAGCAATGTTGAGAAAACATCAACAATCAGAAAAGCAAAAAAAATTCTGTCACCAGTCAGCAATGTTTCTATGCAAGGTGATGTCTGTGGCTTATAACATACCTTCTGGATATCCCATCCCTGGAAGTGTTAAAGGCCAGGCTGGATGGGGCTTTGAGCAGCCTGGTCTGGTGGGAGGTGTCCCTGCCCATGGGACAGATAAAGTAGACAGCACATAGATAAAGTAGACAGATGTCCTGCGCAGAAAATCTCTGCTTTAAGCTGAGGAAATGGATTTTGCTGTAGGCTTGATTTGGATTGGATCAACAATGGTGCTGGTCCTCTGGGCTTATTCCTTCCTGACTAGCTCTGGATACCAAAAATGAATAACCTCTTTGGTCTCCAAATCAGGCAGACAATGTGCTAGCATGACTAATCTCTCTGCAGTAGTCTCCTCCTGAAGGGAGGCTGGGAAGGGAAGGAATCCTGGAGCAGGAGCAGTCATTCATTTCCATCTACTCTTCTAGGAATCGCAGAGAATAAATGCTTACCAAAGACTAGCTTGTTGATTGATTTTTGAACCTACCCATAGTACACTGACTTAGAGAAGTTACAAACTGGGGAACTCAGTCTTTTTCCAAAATAAACTTCATATGGTACCTCCTTTCTTGTCTCTTTCTTTTAATAGTCAGAGCATCTGTTCTAGTAAGGACCTGAAAGAAATGCCCCTTTTAACTATTGTTGAGTCTTAAGGAATCTCTTCCTTCATCCCATGTGAAAAACTTATTAAAGTTAAGCAACATGAGACTTGAGAATGCAAAAATCTTGGTATCTATGGCTGAGAAGTCTATCTGCAATCTGCAATGATTTAGGATAAGGATTTCTAGCCTGGATCTGTTTTGTTGCATATTGTAACTTGTACAGCTAGGTTTGCACAGACAACTTGTTCCAATAGATCATTTCTCTCTGTTACTGTCTCTAGATTTGTTCTGTTGTAGAACTCTTGGAATTTTTTTTCCTTTTTTTTTTTTTTTTTCAGGTGAGAAATGTAATAAGCTCACATCAAAGCTGTTCTTTCATCTGTCTGTTTTGACTCTCAAGATGAGTCAGAGGACACCCACACATACGCTTAAATCAGATCCACTGTTGTGAGTAGATTTGGACCATCCATTAAAGAAAAGACTCCACAAAGAAGGCTGACAAACTAGCCAGGCATCTGATTAGGCACAGAATAATTTCAATGGCTAATCAAATGAATGAATCCTTACTTGATTACATCTCAGTTTTGTATCAGCTAATCACGAAACCAGAAAATACACTAATGGATGCTGGTTTCTTATAGCACCTGTTCACAGGTACAATTGCTGTAATTTGGGAAGGAGAAGGGAGGGGGCAGCACTGATTTCCTAATCAAGAGCTGAGACAAGTAGCAAGCTCTAATATTTTTAATGCAATAGGTCGTTTTCTCCAGAAGAAAATCATAACTTTTCCAGGACTTGGAGCTAAGCAAGCAGTAGGATGCTGTGATCACTCCCCCACATCCCAGAGTGCACATTTTTTTTACACATATATGTTGCTCCTCAGGAAACCTGCTGCATCACATGGTGAAAAGAGGCATGCTTGGGACATTCTCAAAAAGTAAGACACCTCTCAGGTCTTCTTCCATACTCACTACCCCGCAGATATCAGCAGGGGCAAGAAAGGCCCTTGCAGAAAAATAGAATGAAGTGTGTGTGTGTGTGCGTGTGTTTGCATATGTCTTGTTCTTTGGTACTCCTGGTTTCTCAGGGGTTTTAGTCTCAGATAAACAGATCACAAGTATCACGTGGGGGGTGGGGGATGAAGATTTCTGAATGCCCTCCACCAAGGTCTCTGACTTAAAAGAGCAAAAGTCCTTAGGAATGATTTTAGTCTTTGGAAAGTCCCATTGTGCTAGGTGATAGTACAGGAAGCAGCAGTCCCTGCCCCTGAGACCCTACTTTGCAAGACTGTGGATGTTTTATTTTCATATATAAAGGTAGCAGAGGGAGAATGTTGGGGGGGGGGGGGGGGGCGGGAAGTAGACAAAAACATTGGATTCAGCTTTTAATATAGCCTGGAACTGACAGCTCTTCATTGTATGGATATGAGTTTTGGTACTAAATTGTGAACAAGATCTGACATCTGTCTCCACAGTGACTTCCACAAAACAAAATAATTCTGGAAGTTTTTATTTGCTATGTTGCCTCTTGTAAACTACCTCATGAGAAACAGATGGAAAAAACAGGTGGGCCTTGATTCCTGAAAAGTAGCTCCAATGCTTACAGGAAGATAGCCAGCCTCCTTCTGCTGTACAGCCCCACAGTTTCACTAGTGTCAGGATTGCCGTGTTGAGTTTGGGCTAGTGCATTAGGCTGAAATGATTGCTAACAGAGCACAGTGCTTAGAGGAATGGCATTAAAACATCTGCCAATCAATACTGTCCATTTCTTTGAAGAACTCTTAGTTTAATGCTGCTTACCTACATACACAGTATCTCCAAAGTCTAAGTAGAGAAAATAGAGAGACCAAGGGCAGCTGGATTAGCAGTATTAAGCATGGTCAATCTACTGCATGCATTTTAAAGGATTCTGTGAAAGTAGAGCCCTAGATTCTCTGCAGCGTAAATCAGGGTAGATCCATTCAAATTGGCAGAACTGTGATGATTTATACAGGCTGAGGACTGTCCCCAAGCCTTCCAGCAACTGCTATTTTAAATGGTAGCTTTTGATCTGTCTTTTAAAATACTGAGCCACCAGACAGAATGCATTTAAATTATCAGTGGTGATCAATATATGAGATATATCATAAATCTTTCGTAAACACCATTCAACTGAATTTCCTGTATTGGCTTAAAATACATTCATCTTGAATCTTCTTTAACTTTTCATACAAGCTCATAAATTGTGGGAAAATAAATAGTATTTGAAAAGACAAACTTAGATAAACACTTCATTAAAAAGGTAGGATGTTACTATTTTTCATTTTGTTGCTTGTTTGTCTAAAAATAAATAAATAAAACAAATACACTATCTGAAGTGTCTAAAGTTATCGGAGGGTAAAACTGATTTGCTAGAATCACATCTGGTGTTGTGTTTAGGATTTTTTCCTACCTCCAGGCTTAAAAGAAGGCAATGAAGGGCCCATTCTGCAAGGAACTGAACCCTTTATCAGAGGAGCTAAGTAAACTTGTGACCTCTTTTAGAGGCATTAAAGAATGCCTAGTACCTCAAAGCAGATGCTTGCCATTTCTCAGGATCTTTACATTGTATGAATAGAAGTATAACTGTGTTCACAGTCATAAGCATGTTTTTTTTTAATTATTCTATTTGTTTGTGATATGAATCTGAATAAGATGTTCAGGATATATGGAAGATTTTTTACTGTAAAACAGTAATGCTGTTCTTGAAGAATTTCAGAGGTGTAGGAAGGAAAATGTTTTCGTGCTGTCATAACTTGAAGCGTTGCCTTCATACTCCTGGCCTACTTAGATCTTCTTCACTTTGGTCTTTTGCCTGGGTACCTGAGGCCACTACCTTCTGTGCTGCATAGACCACTGGTTCTCACAACCGTGCTTCTAATTCTGAACACCATGCTTCTTCACTACCCTTCTTCCTGTCCTTTCATATCTGGACATCTCTTATCATGATGCTCTGACCATTGTGCTAGTGCTAATCATTTCATGTCTTCCAGAACTGCCTATCCCTCATCAATATCAGGAATATTTTCTTAGGGATGATTTTCAAGGTCATTGCTCTTGCTCGGTTCAAATTCCTCTCCTCCATTTCTTTCACAAGGAATTGAAGAAATAATTTCTGAGCTTGCTTTCCTAGAGATTCTTTAGAAAGCAGAGGAAGGAAAGGAGTAAGCCAACTGATAAATATTGGGAGGCTTTGTCTATGTTCTATCCCCTTCATCTTCTTGCACACTAACAGAGAAATAAGAAGTGACAGGGGAAAGGAATGACTGTTAGCTACAGTTTTGAGATGTGATGTCCACGAGCACCCTCAGTTGCATACTTGCTCCTTGTAGAGAAAATAATCCACCGGCGTGCTGACCGAATAATTTGCTTTACGCAGTACCTAGCAAACAGCAGTCATGGACCAGAACCCTCTGTGCTTGCTGCTCTGTTAACAAAAGGAAAAATGTTTAGAAGACGGTCATCGCTACCAGAGCCTACATCCAGAGTGTAAGGCAGGAGACAACAGATGGAGATGGACAGATGGCAAAGTGCAAAGAAACTACTAAACAGTTGATAAGCGTGAAGGCAAACGGTATCAGCACACCAGCTGCCTAACATTTGTCCTTTATAGGTGTCAAGCCAAGGAATGGTGTAAGAATGGTTTTGAAGGATAATGGGATAGCTCTGTGGATGCTTAGGGAAAAGACATCCCAAGTGGTGATGGCAGCAGGGAATGGCTTATCTCAAAACGCTGCTAACATCCAGTGGAGGCAGGAGTTGTCATTTCCAGTGAGAGACAGGCTATGAATGGCATGAAAATGAGAACAGGTAAGTTATATTTAATGTTGCCAAGAAGTGGGATCTGTGAAGGGATGATAAGGGTCAGTGCAAAAAGAATGAAGACTTACTGTGTAGATATAAATGAGGTAAGACTCACTTTCAAGACAAAATATATTGAAATACCTGCTGAAAGCTAAAAATCTGAATGAGTTTTAGCATGCTATTAGAAATACAGTTTCAGTTTTTGTATAGAAAGAATCAGCAAGGTTTTAGCAAATCTAAGGCTCCCCTTTCTTGCTTTGAGTGAGAGAAAAAACACCACAAAGGTCAAGAAAAGGAGTAGAAGGGTTACATCTGTTGGACGAAGGAGGCTAACAGCAGGATTTTAGTCATGTTTAGTGTAACATAACAGCTAAACATTTGTGAGGAAATGTCAGAGAGAAAATACAAGATTTGCTGTGTAATAGACAAAGAAGATTTCTATGCTACTTGGATGGCAGTCCATGTAAAGAGATCGCAATGAATTTGTGAATATTTGTGATGAATTTTGATCACAAATAAAATTACACAGAGAAAAGGAAAAAGTGACCAAGGCCAGTTGTTAGGGAAACCCTTTGAAGAAGCTGAAGTCCTGAGAAGAAGGACCCTTTAAAGGACACACTAAGTGAACAGAAGACAGTGGTGGGTGTTGGTGGAGGATGAGATTTCATGAAATGCGGTAACTTACATTGCAGAAGTCGATATACTCCCTTGATGGTTAAATGGCTCCACTGGGAGAACCTGAGAACTTGGCCTTGCACAGATGATGCGTGTTATTTTTTGTTGTCTTTTATTCTCTGTGACTTTTCTCTTTCTCTCTATTTATTTATGAGAGACTGCATATCAGCTAGTCCCTTTAACTGCAGCTGCTCACCCTTCTGAGGTGTTTTGAGAGTGGAATAGATTAAGGATTTAAGCACAGGTGATAGAGGCATTGATTGAATAAGCAGAAATGTAGTATTTATAACACAAGCATATTGGCCTTTGGGTAGATAAATGGTTCATAAAATTCAGTGCAGCATAATGTGAAATAATGTAGCCAATTACTAAAAGAATAAGCATGAAGATTGCAGTCTAAATAGGAACACAACATGGAATTCATATTAAGAAAAGAACCTAAAAGGGACTGCAGATAATAGAGTAAACCATTAGCACTATTTCCTGGTAACAATAACAAAAATGAAAAAGAGCAAACAAGTTTCTGAAATATAGCTCTGGCAACGTGGCATATAAAGCTGCAGAAATTATTCTGGTGTGCTACCAGTCTCTAGAAAACAGCACTCAGGTTCAGCCACTTAATTATGGGAAGACACTGAAAAGGTGCAGCAGGGGGCTGCCCAAGATGTTTTAGTAACCTAGACATGATATATGAAGAAAGTTTCCTCTATAGCTAAGGAAAGGGAGATTAAAGGAGGATTCTTATGCAAGCATGCAAGATTCTGAACAAATGGGAAAGGATCAATACTAAAATACAATTGTTATGTCATGTGAAAAGTTAAAATGAGAGATTTTGGATTAATGGTAAGGAAGAAAATTCACACAGTTTTTCGAGCAGGAGAGGACAAATTTATACTGATGTTGGAAATGGAAACAACTTTGTATGGGCCCACCTGGGAACTAGAAATTGTCAAAGAACTAACTATAAATGTGTAGGAGAGATTAATAACATTCTTTGTCTTATTTTTAAAGGAATAAATCATGAACCAAGTTTTAGTTATTAAATCTGCTACATATTGATAAAGAAGTCCCCACGCGACAGACAAATGCAAACAGATATCTATCAGCTGAACACTTAAGACTGTAATTGCCTGGAGACAGAGTTTTACTCTCAGCTACCTGAAAGAGAATTTGGTCTGTCTGTCAAAGGAGACAATAATATATAGAATATATATATATATATATATATATATATATATATATATATATATATAACAAATTTTCAGGTTCTAAATACCTACAGCTATGAGGGTTCCCAGTATAAGCAGCTGGACTCCTTGTGTGGGGTGATCTCTTAAAAGTAAACCAGCCTGGAGCTTTTATTCTAAGAGGTAATAGGGAAACCTGTCCACAATGCTGAACCTGAAAACCAAAATCAATTTAAATATGCATGGCATTTCTATCACCCAGATGTCATTTCTTCAGTTTAGTCCCTCAGCTGATACCGCACTTGTACAAATACCTTCAGCTTACTGGAGGTATTGGATTTTCTTTGTTTCCAGACCTGTACTTTGCTCAGCTTACCTTTTTTAGTGATTTACAGTAACTCTGAGTACCCTCCCACAACAACAAAGGGAGGGAATCTGGGCACCTCTTCCATAGAGAAGAACGATGTAGCTCCATCAGTATCTCTGCTCTACCTCTTATCCTGGTCCAACTCCATTTTTTTTTATTTTTTATTTTTCTCCTAATTAAGTGAATTTAGTGGTGGAAAGAAGAAGGTGGTATGAAAAAGTATAGAAGAATGGTAAGAATGGTAGTGGTGGAGATGTGTACCACCTCAGCGTTTCTGAGGGAACCAGTACATTCAGACTTCCCTATCTTCCTTCAGCAAACGAATTGGTTGCTTCTTTTTCCTTCTGGCCAAAGGTATTGCTAGGTAACTAGAGCAGCATACTAGTGAACTAAAGATGCTCCCATTACTGATGACAAAAAAGCCTGTAGTATGAGTAAATGATAGGAGAAATTATAGAAGAATGCATTAAGTAAAATGTGCAATGGATATTGTGTGTTTTTTAAAGGACAGACAAGTTTTGGTTGAACATTAAAATAATCTAGATCTTTAATGAGTTGGTATCAAAGGTCTATGCACTGATGGTTTGCCTTCATTAAAGTAAATTTAGGGTAACTACAAAAATCAAAGGAATTCCTCTGTGCTGAATTCTTGTGGGAGAAGCCCACACTAAATCTGTTAACTCTTAGTGACATGATACTATTCACTTTAATGGGACAGGTAAGCCTCAAGTGTAAAGGTCTGCAGGAATTATCTCAAGACATTTCCTTAAATGCTCTCAAGCTTTTCCTCTCAAGTTGCTGAAAGCTTTGTTTGAATTACTGATGAAAATATTTAGCCTATTAGTTTAGATGCAACTAAAGAAACAGATTTTAGCACTTGTATTAGAATCATGGTGAAACATGCTATTATTATTCAGACCTTGGTCATTAAAACATTGGACAGTACCACATGCAGTCAGCATTTTTACAGATATACAGGTATACAGCAGTCTCATACACTTGGACATGCGTTGCCATTTATTTTGCTGGCATTATGAAAGACAATTTGTTCCAAAAAACAGGGGTGGGTTGTTAAAGTTTAAAAGCGATATTGAGATGTCGTGCTGAGGGCAGATGAGGAGGAAAAAATATATATTTTTTTTTTGGTCTGTTTGTCTGGATTTGGATAATAACATCTGCAGAACAAGAATAGATGACCTACCAAGAGGGAATTCTCTAATCATATCCACAAAATGTGAATTTGATTGAAAATACAGATATCTAAATATTTTTGTAGCATATATTCTAATGTATGGAAACACCAACGTAAATATATACACATATATATATATATATATATATATATATATATATATATAAAGCTATAAACTCCCTGTACTGCTGTTGGTGGCTGTGGAGACTAAAGTCTTTTGCAAATGCTTACTTTCAGGTGAAATACGGTATTCTAGCATTTAGCTTCCACTCAGCCCTGAAGGGCTGCCTTCTTATCTTCCCTTCTTTGTTGACACTGCCAAGAATTGGACCATTTACACTGATGCTTTTGCTTGCTTGAAGTGGTTCTATTCCCAGCCAACAAGCAGACAAGTTAGACTCCTGCTATTTAGTCAAGCTTCCTTACCTCTTTGGCAGACATTTCGTCTGGAGGTAGCTCCAAAGTGCTCATCACACATCCTCTGTGTCCCCAAAGATCTACCAGTGAATCAGGCATTCCCCATTGTTCCTGAGGCTTACACGGACTAGACCACTGCTCTTTGTTTTCTTCTTGGGGTTGGGATCTGGATATAGTCTTCATGACATAGGGCAAGTCAAGAGAACTTTTCAGTGTTATTATCTACCAAATGCATGTAGTGGCAACTACTTACATCACATGCTTTTTCTTAAGCACATTTTTTTTTTTGGTCAGAGATTTATATTAAAAGTATTTGATGTTTTGGAGGGTTCTGTTACAAAATAACTGAGATATATGTAGTACTCTTAACATTAAAACATTTTTATATTTTCCATGTCTTCTAGCAGCTTTATGCAGAATAGGGGTTGCCCAAAGAAATGTGAAATATACTCTAAAACTATTTTTCCCACACAGTAAAGTAATAAGTTGTTACATTACTCACAGGTCCAATTTTAAATTTAAATATAATTTCATTTAATTTTACTTTGCAATCGGGTAAATTAATGAGAGAGAATCAAAACAATATGCTGTAATTACATTTGGAAATTATTCCTTCTGTCCTTCAAGAGTGTTCTTTCTGTTTAAGATATTGAAATTTGGTGTCTAAATATAAATTGCAGTAACATCTGCTACTAATTGCTGGTTTAAATAATATAGACAGATCTTCAGGTATTTCATGCTTTTGAAAGGAGGCTTTGAGTAGGAGGTTCTGAGTCAAAGGTTACAAAAAATTTCATGCTGCTAAAAATAGCTAGTATACCACTTGTGTTCTTGATCTAAATTATCTTTTACATAAAGGATTCTGCAAAGTATAGTTGCTTTAACTTATTTTAATTGGAAAGAAGAACCAGTTTGTATGCCTTTTAGATTTGCTGTTCATCAGTGCACATGAACGCAGTGTAGGCAAATGTTAGAACAGTTTACGCCAAGACCCAAAATATTCTACTTCATCCTCAGGATCTCAGATTTTCAGCACAGATCCTTGTGTTTTCCAAAATTTGAAGTCTTCTAATTGGTTACACTGTTAATTATTATCCCACGAAAAGAAGTCAGTTAGACAAATAAATCAGCTAAAGTGACTTCGGTGTCCAGCAAATGAGCCATGGTCCAAAAATGAATCCTACAAACTCTTTCATAAAAAACATAATTTTGTCCATCTATCCTCTCCCACTCCAGGAATCTATGTAATCCACAATTTAGTTTAGTTATGGGAGGCAGCATCTTCAGTTGTCTCAGTCTGATGCCTACTGATACCTTGCACTGGAGGACACACACAACAGCCATTCCCTTCTCAGTTGAAACTGCCCTGTTTTTGTCTCCTCTCTCTTCTGGAGCAGAACCTGGTGGGTCTGACTCTTTTCTTTCACACTGGGTTTATGCTCCTAATCCCACTGACTGCAAAGGCAACTCGGTTCTCTATTTTAATTCAAAAAAGGGTTTTTAGCATATGCCAAACTCTAAACATGTTAGTAACTCCCCCAAATTCTTAATCCTATGTGGATAGTTACTTGCCCTCCTTTCAGTATGGGAAAGCTTGGCTGAAGAAATGGATTTATGTTTTGCTGTGAAGGGATTAAGTTTTGTGATTATTCTGACCTTTCCAAGGAATGAGTTATCTTGCTTCTAATCTGTTCAACCACCTGTATAAAAGAGCTATGAATTCAACCTCATAGAGTCCACACAACCTACAAATGATTCATTGTTCCAGCCAGTAACATTTATTAGTATTCCTGAAAGAATCTCCTCCCTCCCCATCCCACTGACCCCAGGCCACCTTCATGCAAGCCTGCACTTCATTTATTGTCAGAAACTCTGAGAAACAAATCTAAGCAAAACAAATTATGACCTGATCTCTCTCTGGTCTTTTCAGTACTTTCTCCACTCAGGCACAAGAATGAATTTGAAAACTATGAGGAATCATGAAACGCATCAGTAGTGCCTCATGTACCAAACAGTCATAAGCTGATCATGGACAAAAAATACTTCAGCCCTGCTAAGAAAATATATGCACTGATCCAGATTCTGCACGCATTTTTGATTATTGGCCTCATACACTGCAAGATTTTCCATTGTCTTGTATGGAAAACTATTCCAAGCATGTCTGGCAGTAGCTCGGATCAAGTATAATTTTTTCTTCCATAGCCAAAATGCACCATCTGACATCTACACATTGGACATTCAAGAGAGAAGCTTGTACTATCCAGCATGAAAATCCTTACATGAGGTGTCAATTGTGATAAAAAAAATTAAATAGCTCAGCCTCCCGCACAGTGGAGGGGAATACCTTCAGCCTTCCGGCAGCAAACCTCTCTGTTAGAAACTAGCCTACCAACACTAATTAGTTCTGTGCTGTACTGATAGCTACATGATCACTCTGAATCATGCAAGTGTAGCAGTTACTAAATCATCTTTACCTACAGTCAAATATCTGCACTCAAAAGAAACAGGCCTGCTGTCAACAGCTTTTGGAGAAGGCCTTCATTGGTAAGCAGCAATCCGACCAGTTACTGTGGGCCCTCTTTCATGCTTTCTCTTTTAGTATGGAAGTAAATACACACTGTATTACCACAGTTAAGCAAGAGCAGAGTACATCTCAAGTTGAAGTTTTGGAGAAATGTCTTTAAGGTGCTGCACAGGCCCTGGGTGCAGGCAAGGTCAGGCTGAGCAGTGTGGCAGTGGAGCCCTGTGCTAGAAGGAACTCCTGCAGTCAGGCTCTGGTTTAGTCCTGCCAGGCTGAAGGCTTGTAGGCAGGAAATTCATCCCAGCCAATGTGCAGACTGAGAAATAAGGCTGTTCTTAGACAACACCTCTGTGTGAGGTTCACCTGGAAAGCTATTCAGGAAGCATCTTTTCCTGTTGCTTGCAGATGGTTATGGGTTTGCGATGATGTCTGCAGATCCCCCAGCATGGGTGCTGATTATTAAGAAATCTCTGTCGGATTCTGTAAGGAATGTACTTGTGAGGGAATGAGAAGAATTTTCATGTCTTATGTAGCCACTGCTACCACCAACTGGTTTCCATCATGAACTTCCAAAGGCTGTTACTTACCAGACTAAGTACCTTAGGAGGACTGCAGTTCTAGTGTGGGTCTTTTTCATCTTCAGCCTTCAAAGTAAAACGTGGCTCATGAGAGGAGTTAGCGGGAAAAACATTCTTTTGCTTCCACTCATTATTTAATGTTTAATAAGGCACTAAAACTGTATAATAGTTTTACATCTTCCTTTAAAATGTAAAGGAATTCTGGTTGAAAGCAGGGCTGAGAGATGCAAGGATAAATACAGTTTCAGTAGAAACTGGTCATCTAAATTCAGAGAGATGTGAGGAGTCCTTTTTAGGAGATTTGAAAAAATAATGCTTTCTGCCTTGCTAAATTTCATGAGGAAATGAGGAAGCTGGTAAATGATATATCTATCTTCCCCTGTTATTTCTAACAAGATAAAAGATTGCTTTGAAAAAAAATACAGATAACAATTAATAATTCAAAAATCACATCACTCCAGATTTTACCTTCTCAGCCACCTGTTCCTATGTTTGTTTTTTTAAAAAATCATTTTAGTTTGAAATCTAATTGTTTGGACAGTAGTGCTCCCACAGTTGTTATTACTTACCTATCATTCACTCTGTTTTATTTTTAATGCATGTTGTGTTACGCTGTGCTGATACTATATCGTTTCAATTGTGGTTGTTTTATTTTTTGTTATTTTTTTTCCTACCTCTGCACAGGGAATATAGATTATTGTATTGCTTCATTGGATCCTAGAAAGGTCTGTCTTTTATGATTGCTTAAAATCGGTATACAGAGTAGAAAATGGCACTGCATATTTCAAAACAGTAATTTTAGTCACTGAGGCTATGGTAATGAATGTTGGAGGTTTGAATGCTCTGATAAAGATAGTATCACTTCTGCAGGATACACAAATCATCACGTATTCCCATGTAGTGGCAGAAACACAGCAGCCACTGCTCTCTTTCACTCTCTCCCTCCCCTTCTTCTCCCTCTTTCTCTGTTGTTTAGAAAAGTAGGGATATTCCCAAACTTAAAAGCAATGTTGCTTTAAATGTTTACAATCTTGACACCATCAAAACAAAGGCTTTAAACTCTATTAAAGCCACTGAAATATAAGCACATGCATAACTTAGGGACATAAATATTTCCTCAGAGTTTGTGAATAAATTATGACAGAAGACAACAGAAGATGCTTAAATTTACACTTGATGGTCCATTTTCTTCTTGCTGCCTTACACTTTCTGTGCTATTATTAATTTTTCATATGACCTACTCTAAATTTCTTGCTATCTAAGCCTCTGTGAAGACCTAGACAACATTCAGGGAGGTATTTTGGCACAGGTTTTAGTTTATTCTTTAAACAATCATTTAAGTTTAGGGTAATTTTTGTCAAGTGCTTCCATCTCATTGAACTCAGTGCAACTTTAAGCCCACAAACTAAGTAATTTTGGTTCATATTTTCTTTAACTGGGGGTCTAGGTTGTGAGTACATGTCTTCTGGGAGTTACTTTCTCACTTACCACTTCTGGTGCCAGGCAGCCTACCATCCCCTCTGCTGCTATTTACTACCACCCTTCAGGTGAGTGTGTGTGGGCATTTTCTAGATCTAGTTTAAGTCCAAGGAACATGATTTTATTAGACAGCTTGAATGCTGATTAATTCACATGCTTTGGTTGAAATTAAGGCAGTAAAACTTTTTAAAATGTTTAAATGTACCTATTTGTAGTGAGAAATTGGTTTACATTGCCCAAATTAGAAGCTGATAGTTTTCTTCTGTTTTTTAAACTGTGTTTCTGCAGCAGTACAGGTGTTCATTGCTTGAACATGTTCATCTTCAAGCAAGAAGCTCAGAAGGTGACTACCTCTGACAGGGAGGTAACTGTAAGCAGCATTGCACCTTGGGGAGGGTATCGTAACTTCAGAGTGCTCTGCCTTGCAAAGAGTAATAAAATGCTTTAACATTGACTGATAGAGATGGACAGTATTTTTGGAACTGAAAGTGGATCTATATTTTGTATTTCCAAGAGTTCAGAGGACTGCTGGATCACAGATTTGTGTCTGGTTATTTCCAGAGAGCTGTGATGGGCACAAGCCTGAGATGTGGCCTTTGCAAGCTTTCCTACAAACAGATGTGTTTGGATCTAGGGATCTTAATGTAATCACGATCTGAGCACCACATGACCTTTATTTCTGTGAGAAGGTTTGACCTTTGAGTAGGTCAAGATTTAAATACAGCTTTTCATGTTAGTTCATATATTTGACCTTATACATTTTTTTTCTTTTTCTTTTTTTCCAAAGAAATGTTCTTCAAACTACATCTTTCGAGCCTGGTAGCATTTGTATCAAATTCACCTGGAGCTTCCATTGCCCTAGAAGCTGACTGAAATGTGGGTCAAGTCTGACATCAAGTGGTCAGATGCACGCTGTTCCCAATGGGACAATTACAGTGCCTCTCCTCCTGTCTTATGAAGAACCTCCACTTCCACTTTTTCTCTCCATGTTTTTTCTTCTTAACATGATTTCTTAGCGCTCTTCCTGCTTTGGTTTCCACCAAGGTCATGGACTGTCATTGCTGACAAATACGTGAAGGATCACATTAGTCTTTCGTTAAGCTACTGCAGCTGCTGAATCAGTCAGCAGGATGTTGGGATTATGTAAATAAAGTCTTCATGACATAAAAGTGCAGATAAGACCTTTACATGCACTGCTTTGTTTTCCCAATAAACCCTAACAAGATCTATGTCTTTTTAAAAGTACTCCCAGCTCTTGAGATGCTGAGCCTGCCATCTGTGCAGGTTTGGAGGCTTACAATAACTGCAAGAGCTCTGCAAGTGCTCACACAGTGCTTCCTGTTGTTGAAACACCTTGCAAACACTAATTCAATAATTCTTGTCATTCCATTCTGGAGAAAGTTAATGAAATTATTAATTCCGTGTTATAGGAGAGGAAATAGAGAGAGAGACCAGAGGGAATTTAAGTGTTTGGCTTGAGACCTCAGGTTTTTCTATGTACTGGCATGCTGGGATGCTACATTCATGTTTCAATGGAATTTGTATCCGTGTTGACTCAAGAGGTACATCAGGAACACAAGGTTTGTGTTTGGCCCCTTGTGCTCCCTTCCTCCAGCGTGGGGTGTTATCCTTCAGTGGCCAGAGGGACATTTTTTCATCTGTCTTCTCAATGCTCAGCAGACTTACTTTGACCTGTTCAAGCAACAACAAATGATGGGCCATAAGTTGTACTACATAAACTTTTTATCTGCACAACCGACTCACTTTTCACTGGAAGAGTAGTGTATGTCTATATCCGCTGCATAAAACAGACAGTACAAAGATCAGCAGTTATACTTACTTTATAACTATAGAGTCAGCAATGCAAATTCAAATTTTCAGTTTCTCCCATAAATGCCACAGCTTGATAAGATTTGCCATCATGTTTACATCTTTGGACCTATGAACTAGCTGTTAGCAGGTGGCACCATTGTTTAAATTCATCTCAGAGGTGAACTTGTTCACTTCAGTGTCTTTCCTTCTGGGGTAAATTTGACTTTTTTGTCCGGAGTAGCAGTTTCACAAGGATCTTTACCTGACATAAGCCAGTATTGCTGCTAAAACAAATATAGCCCTTCCCCTGCTTCAGCATGGCTGTTTTTTGCAGCTCCACAGTGAACTGGATTGGGAAATTGTTATAAAAACAACAACAAAAAATAAACAACAAAAATTCCACCAAGATCTGTGCATATTTTATTCATAATCTCAACCACTTTCTAGAGATCCACAGTAATTTAATTCAGTGTCTAATGGTCACCTTATCGTCTGTGAGCAGAACTTCCGGATTAAACTATATTTCTTATGATAAACAGCAGTTTTTCTGTGAGGTAAATGGTCATGGTTCACTTTCCCAGTATGTTATCAGTCTGGGCAACCCAGATCATTGCGGAGAATGGATATCCAGTGTATTTGATTCAAAAGCCCCGTAGCCTGCTTACCTCGGAATACATGATTCAGCTCTATGTTTAAAAACAAAAATGTGTTTGTCTGGAATGTTCAGTGCTGTACCTTTATTATTATTAATGCTATTATTATTATTATACAAGTTCTATTTTAATATATCTGGGTACATTTCAGTTGCCATCTAACTAATCTTGAATTCTTTATCTTTAGCCTTCTATAATTTCAGTGCCTAGACAAAATTGTGGTGATTTCACATAATAGTTAAAGGCATACTTATGCATACCATTTTCATGGATGGTTCCTACTAAAAATTAATTACTAAAATAATTCTTATAATTTAATTTTGTTTCTGTTTAAATTCTAAGTGTATAATTTGTACTAAATCATGCTATCAATGAAGTACCAAATCTATATAGATCATTGGGATCCATAGTGCAAAATCTATGAAGCACCACAAAGATGACAGCCTTTGCCCCAGGTAGCTGGTATTTTTAAAGAGATGGGAATGAAAAAGTCTTCAAGCAAATGACCACAGAAGAGAGACTTCAAAATTTCTCTTCAAACACATTTTCAGATCACTTTACAACTTAAAAGCCATCCAGGGCATGAAATGTCATGTCTGCCAATTCCATTCGGGGTAAAAATAAGCTCAGAGTAAACCTCCTTTCTTACTATTATGGCCATCTGATTCTCATAAAATATTTCTACTGAGCCACACAGTAGGCATTTTAAACTGATACAGAATTTTTTTTATCGGGTAAAACCTAGCCACTACAGAAAATGTACTGAATAGGACTGTGGAGCATTTTAAAAGGGCATTTTTACAAGGCACCTATTGATGCTAGACTGGTGAGTGTGCTGAGGTTCACCATACAAAGTAAACTCAGTGGCCAAATTGCAAAGCTATGTGACCCAAGCTGCATCTTACGAGCTTTGAAAGGAATTTTGGCCAGAGTTCACAACTGTGGAGTTTATTGCAGCTCATAAAAAAAATGTACAGTAATTTTAGACAAATATGGGCATTTTTATGCTGAACAGACTATTCAGCATGTGTGTGCATTTTTAGCAAAACAAATAATTCTCTTGTTTAAAAACAAACAAAAAAAACACTACATATGTTGCAGAACTATACTTACCATTCTTTATTTTAAAGTCATACACAAATGGTTTGTTCTGCTCTGATTAGCTTATTAGTAAATGTTGGATCTGAAAAGCAGTTTTGGGGCATTGTCTGTCAACTTAGTGGAAATTAGGACAGTGAGTGCCTTCAATAGTCTTTGTTCATTAAACCATATCCCTGCAGATGTTCAGTGTTTAAACGTTTCTTTAGCTCTTCTGAAGCATTCTCATTTTTTCAGCTAATGAGGAATGTGTGACTGTATACTGTTCACAGAGTCATTTATTAAAGATGCAAAGGAGGCAGTCTTGTTACTCAAAAGACTGACACCTTTCCTCTGAATATATTATACCCATAAGTGCTAATTCACATTTACAAGCCCTCCAAGAGAAAGATGAGTGAGCTGAAACAATCTATAGAAATTTCCACTCTCAGGAGAGCCCTGTGAGCATGTTCTTGCAAACCAAGAAATCATTAGTCCCATGGGGAATTCAGCCATAGTCAGCTGTGCTTTTTGTGTGAAGAAGGGTTCACACCTGGGCTCCCTCTGCCAGCTTTTAACTTAAATTACTGTAGGTGTTTACCAAAGTTAGCATATCGTGTATCTGCAGACAAGTAATGAAAGGGCAGGCTATGTTTTTTCGTTTAAACCTCTGGTATCTTTGAGGCAGAACTCCTAACTGAATGGCAAACTAGATGCTGTTGTAAATGGAAATCTATCTCTTAGTACTGAAGTCAACAATTTCTTACTGACACTGTGCTCTCATCACGAGCAGAAATGCTGTATTTATTTAGAAATGAAAGCAAAGACAGTTGTACTTACTTGAAGTGCAGTTAGGAGTAATGGGCCCAGCTAGGGATGACAGAGTACTCTAATAGATTAGCCAGGGAAACGTGCCTTATCTGCTTCTCTTTGGAGAGCTTTCTACTGAATTGATCAACAAGGTGCTAGTGTTACTCCTTAAGACTAATTTCTTCTTCAAATCATGCACATCATTAGTCAACAGGATGGATGGAAAGGTGGTGAGGTAGTTGTTTGTGCTTCTAAGTAGGTATTCATTATGCATGTAACTGTACTTTGTTGGAATTCTTGATCTCCTAACTCCAGTTTGTGTTTTTTACTGTAGCCACTTCCAGTCTGGTTAGAAATTTGTTTATTCATAGATAGTGTTGTTTTTGCTGTTTAATTTAAAGTGAAAATATGAAATTCAAAAATCTGTTTTCATCAGTTTTACCCACTTTGACACACTTGTATCTTGAAAGTACAGACTAACCAACAAGAGAAAAAATATATAATACCCCTGAAATATGTAAAATTAACCCATGTGTCATACTTTATCTTGCTGCATATTATCATGTAATCATGTTTTCTTCTGTACTTACATATAACAGAATGTATTGCAGTGAAAAATTAAGATAGCACTATAATGCGTAAAAATGTTAGTTGATAGTAATATAACTGGTCATTGGTACAATATGTTCTTTATGGAAACATAAAACAGACATAGGTTGATAGTACAAAGAAAGGGGCAGTTGCTGTAGTTCAGTATATTAAAAATGATAGCATATCAGATACGGCAATTACACTAGCCATCAATCTTCAATAGTTTGTGAAGAATACTGCTAAAATGCAGTGAAGCTTTATAAGATTTGTGTTCACAGAGTGTAAAATATAACAGATGCTACAATATTTAGATGCCTGCTGGCATTTACTTTTACCCTACACAGCTCATTTCAGTTATATGAAAATTTTATGTGCTCTGTAACCTCACTGAAATAGAAACATATTTGTAAAGAGCCCACAATGGAACAGAGCATTTTCAAGATATACAGTATTTGATCTGTTTAATAAGGTACGAAAGAGAAAAAATTAACTGTTGGATTAAATTACTATTAGATTACTATTAAATTACTATTAATACAGAAATGTTGGTACATATGATGCCTTCTAATCTGGACTCTCTGCCAGATATGTGTTACTCAAAACTGGCTGGAGAGTCCATGCAGCCATTGTTCGGTGCATAGTGAAATCTTATGGGACTGATCACTGAAAGTCAAAACTAATGAAATAAGACAGGAAAAGGAAGTTCTTTTAGTTTACTATTTATTTCAGCTGGGAAACATGACAGATAGCTTTCTTTGTGAAATACGAATCTTTCATAATAGCTGCCAGGGATGCTGCAATCTCTTGAAAGTCTGAAGATTACTGGAGGACTGTGAAATTGGGACCTAGATGTACTTGCTAATTAATATTGCCTTTTGGAAGGGTGCCCAGAAGTACCTTTCGGTATCAAGCGATGTAAGTCACCATGCTTCTAGTCTTGTAGGCCAATGTGCTTTCATTGCATCACATCTCTTACATTATTTACCTTTTCCTAGTTTCCACTGGGGCTACTGTATTACAAAAATTTGATAGTGGAGTATGCCTGATGTAATTCTGATAATCACTGGACTGTTATACTAAAAAAAAAATTAAGGAATTAGGGTCAAAGACATCCTCTCTAACTTAAGAACCATTCCCAAGGTTTGACCTTGTAGACGTCTGACACGTTATTTGATCAGGAGGAAGAATTCACTCAACCCAGACATTCAAAGGGGCACCAAAACTTGCAAAAGCATTTGAACTGGCAGTTTGTCCATATGACATTTGGCTTGGTTTCTTTTCAGTTTTAGGTTTCATGAACTGTTTTTTCATGTCGTAACCTGGCAAATCTGCAAGTGTTGGGCCTGCAGGAAACCAAAAGGCTCTGTCTGTTTTTCAGGGAGGGATTGTAACACAGCCCTGTTCAAAAAGCCACAATAACTCTTAGGTAATTGTAAGGGGGTTTTGTTGTTGTTATTGTTGTTTTTAACTGTTAATATTTAATATTGTTAAGAACAGACTTGCTCTTACTGAGGTTAGTGTCTGAAATTTTTCTTATTCCAAAAGTTTGACTTTTCACCAACAGTACTGAAAGCATTTAGGCCATTTTTATTTTATCTTTTAGAGCAACTTAAATTTTTTAGTTCCTGTTTACAAATCAGATCTCTTGACATATATGAAGCCAAAACATTTTTTATTCTTCTACTAGACCATAAATCATAATATGGCAGAAGACATCTCACTTTGAGTGAGTTGACTGGAAACAAGGGATAGCTGGGCCTTGTACTATATTTCTGCTGTGAGCTTGAGCTCCTCAAGCTTTATAAAGGTATCTCAGAGACTCTTCCCCTTTACAAGTTCAGGGTACTTTACTGAGTCACTGCAACTTGACAATACACATGATAACCAAGATACGTTATTGCTGGAGTCATCCAAGCTGCGTGTACTGTAAATCAAAACAGCATTTTGAAGTGAGGTTGCACTTGTATTTCATCTGCTGCATACATACAAAGAGTACAAGCATCTAGCCACAGCTAAATCTGCTAAATTTAAGGCCTGGCTGTTCTGCTGCAAAGCAATCAACCAACCGTTTTCTAGCCTCAACTAACACATTTGGATATTAGGAAGCAGTATAATTTCATTTTGTGCTTCTGCAAAATCAAATTGTGTCCAGGTTAAGGACAAAAGACATGTCAATTTCCCTGTGAGATGACATAAGTTGATTCTATAAATGTCAGATAATATTGAACAGTCTATTCATTACATTAATTTTGAAATGTAATCTAAACTTATTTGGAAATATAGATGATTAACAGTTGTTTGTGGTTATTATAACATACTTTTATAATAGACTTAACACTGAAATTGGTGAAATCTCTGGTGTAAGTGAAGTGTAGAAAAGCCAATCAGTTCAGAGAACTTTGGTATTCAGTATTTCTTGATGAATTAAAAGTATTCTCAGTATTCAGACAGTTATATGAACTATAACAGCTATATGAAAATATGTTTTTCAATAGCCAGAGAGTCAGTCAATGTGTGAATTCATACCATCTCACCTGGAATATAAAAAATAAAATTATACAGAGATATATGTCAACTTTGTCAAATGTCTCCCACTCTTCTCTGGTGACTGCGGTGTGTTGGCTGCAGTACACCTGGTTGAAGTGGGAACAGCTCTGCATGCAGTTTCTAGAGGCCACTGTGGCTTCAGGCTGATGGGATGTCATTTTTGCCCTTCTCATGGTTGCTATTCCTGCTGCTCCATCCAAGCGGTGATTTGCCCAGGTGGCACTGGCAGCAGCAGCAGATGGCCTGGCAGGTGGTGGTTAGAGAAGTTGGAGAAGTATTTTGATATTCTTCTCATGTGCCCCAATTCCTTCACCACAGCCTTGCCCAGTAAAGGTGAAGGAGAGCTTGATCACTGCCCTCAGAAGGATCCCAGCTCCAAGGGGGAGCTGTGCCCCAAGAAGCAGGTGAGGTTCCTATCACCTCGACACACCAGCCTCCTGCCTGCTCAACCTGCAACCCCATGCCACCAACTTCCATGCTGCACCTAGCTGCGACTAGTGGTATGTACTAGTGGCTACCAGTAGTTGCTGTATGTATACCTGGCTACATCTATGAGCCTCACTGCCACCTATTTTTAGGACCCCTCAGAATAATAAGTGAGGTATCTTTCTCTAGTTCGTGTCCTTCTTCCATTTCCCCAGTCCAGCCCCAAAGCCTCGGGAGCTCTCTGCTCTCAGCCATTTGCCTAACCTCCACAAACTTCTTGCCTGGTAGCTGTGCTCCAGGAAAGGTGCAGCTGTAGGGGAGCTAAAGCTGTATGTAGCACTCTAACTCTGGATCTGCCAGCCTGGTCCCCTGAGCATCTTTCCATTGACTTCTGTGGGTTTCATTTGAGGCCTTTATTCAGATAATATGCTGGAGTAAATCTGTTACTCAGAGATCGCATCCCAAGGGGCAAAGTTTTCCCTGCTTCACATTCCATGACAAATCCATTCTGAATCCTTTTATTATTAATAATAGACAGCAAATTCTGATCTCAGAGTTCCTGAGGTACAGTCAGTGATATCTGTGTAATTTAAATCAAACCCGTTCTTGCAGGTTTAAGTGAGTTCTAAAGATTTTATCAGTGCAATTTCCCTGTGCAGCTTGGCAAGCTAGCACATAATTAGAGATAAGAGCCAAGAACCTTAGAAGTGCAAGAGGTGAAACTAACCTTTGCTAATGAAGGATATCATGCAAATAGCATTTGATTTTTTTTGTGCGTATATCTGATGCTACAACTGAACAAGGTAGAGTTGCTCAATGTTTAATGGTGACTTCTGTGACAGCATAGGTCTTTCTTATTGAGAGTGTGATTGTGACAAATATTGCACAGATGCAAGGGAAAAAAGGTTCTGTCTGTTGAATAGCAACAAACCTGCCCTCTCTTCAAATTAGCTCAACCTTTCCCACTAAGAAAAATACTAAAATGGTAACTACTTCTTCCGCAATCAGAGTAGCAGCACAGAGAATGCTGCCCTTCACCTACATGAGTCTCCTGTGAGGCTGTATATGCCCCCCAAATGCAAGACATTGGAAATAGTCAGTGGAAGTTATAATTTTTTCCCTAAAGTCAGCTTTATCCTAAGGTTCTGGATCATAAGCATGACCCCCCCCCCCATGTCTGCCATTGCTCAGAAACAGCTCTCTGCTGATGCTATTCCAGTAATTTCAAAAATTTTAAATCTGCACAAATTTCCTGCAGTTCTTTTTAAAGTTTTTCAGAGAAGGCACCTGCACTAATGCCAGAGGAGGTTTTAATACTAGCAGGGAAGGCAAGATAGTTGTAAGGTTGGGCTGTGTTAATGCCAAGGAATTTGATAAGATCGCTAATAGTATCCCCGTGAGTCCAAAGGTGTTTATAAAACCATTGTTACTTTCACGATACTGTAGATATGGACATGATATGCATGAGTTAATGTGTAATTGAAGGTATAAGGTACCCTGACTGTATTGCATGTAAATTCAGTGTGATGGCTTGAATTATCAACAGGCTCTGAGATATTCCCCAGGTTGATATCTTCCAGCAGCTATGGGTTCAATGGTATTGTGCCAGGCCAAGGAGACTGTATGAATAGATAACAAGACAATAACAAGTTGCTGGCTAGGTTTTCTTTGTTTCTGCGTTTCATAAGAGTAATTCGGAGTAATTCAAGTTGGAAAGGACCTCAAGAGGTCTCCAGTCCAAACTCCCGCTCAGAGCAAGGTCAGCTGTAGAGTTAGACCAGTGTGCTCAGTTATGTTTGCTTTTAGAGCATTTTAGAGACTGTGTATATGAGCTGTAATTCCAAGTTACTGCTAAGTTCCAGCCATGCTTTCATGCCTTCTGAAGAGAGAAGTTAATTGCAGGAGTAGGGTGGCTACACTGTTGTTGCTTTTTACGCTTACAATTTCCCTCGTGCAATCTAATTAACATCTTGCAAACTCTGAACATTTCTTCCACTTGTGCTCATGTAGGCATAAATATCCTGAGAGCAAAGTATCTTAATCTTGGCCAAGATAATTATGTGGTTTCCCTGTTATAAGAGTAGCTGATTGTCTCCTGTCTCTGCAACATCTCAGAATATTTGTATAAGAGAGGAAAGTGCTATTATTTCCATTTTACAGATGGGCTAACTAAAATTGTATGAGGTTTAAGAAGTCTGAAGTCCCATCCTTATCTTTGTTTGGCACTGGAGTAATTCTGATTCAAACTTTCAGCCATATGAAACCTGGGGTAGAGTGGGAGATGCAATAAATCGATTTAGGAGCAATAGCCACTCTTTAACAATGTGCTTCAGGAAAATCTGCAGAAATTAAGTTGGAGTAATGCAGGCATACCTACCTTTATCTCTTCCACAAACCTAAAAAAGACAACAGAAAATCCAACCAGTAATGTAGCACTTTTTGAACAACAGATTTATTTTCAATTAAAAATAACCTCCTTCTTTTGGTCTATACACTCTTTAGGAGAAAAGCAATCTCTGTATTAAAATTTGTTAGACAGTGTGTCCTAGTCTGTGTGAGGTACGCCAGTGTTAAGAATAAGAAATGACAGTGTGACTTTAGGACAAGGGAGAGAATAAATAGCCAAGTACTAACTGTAAAGGGTAAATTTCCTTTGCTCTGTAAGAGCTGAACAACTAGGGAGTTCTGAGAGTAATCTGCAGAAGATATTTTTTGTTTTCGTCTGTGTAGCAATGACTACAATACACAGAGGAACCCGCTTCCCTTGCTGTCAATTACAACATATCATTGCTGCTGTCCTGCGCAACTGGGTCAAGAGTTGTGATATGCAGCACTGGTATGAGCAGCTAAGGTGGGTGGAAATTTTATTAGCTGTCTGTAAGAAATTGTTTTGTTTGGGAAATCAGAAAATAAAACACAATGAAGACTCTTAAGGAGTATTTGACAGTGATTTAAAACAGACTCCTAAAAAGGGAAGGCCATCGATACTGTACACAACAAACAGAACGAATAGATGTGGGGAAATAGATTTATTATCTCCACTTGGCGGCCTCCAAACTTAAGGTTCTTGTTTAAATGCTGAGTCAAAACTAGGATTCATTACTTCTTTGCTTGAAATGTTTCTGTTGTGGAGTGAAATGTGGTCAGCAGCCAGAGCTGGTCTTCAAATGAAGTTCTGGATAAGTGCTGTGTCTGTAAGGGGGGCTAGCCTCCAGGTGGACCCTCCAAACTGTCCTCATGTGGCTGGACAGCTGGGTCTACAGATTCCGTGCACATTTCTAAGCTTTCCTGATTGCTGACAAAAAGTAAGTTTCAATTTAGGCCCACCAAAATAAAAGAAGTGTAATAATATTTGTATTACATACAAAGCTTTGTTCAGCCTCTCTTTGGATAGGGGGGTAGGTTTGTGCACTACATCTCCTGGCCTTTTGTGACCAAAAAGCACACTCTAACCAAGAGAAAAAGAGGCCTGATAAACTATGCATTTGCTATAAATGATTTAATCTTGCTTTATGAATCTTTTGTTCACATTTCGTTTTGTTTTCTCAGTTCTAATAGACCTGAGTAGTTCTGCAAGCTGTGCTCTCACGTGCTACAAAGGTACCATACCATTTCAGTAGCAGACTTGTTTGCTGCTGAGAAAATAGTTGTTAAGAAATCATATAACAACCACTGCTGATCCCTAAAGGGGTTTGCTTCTCCCACTTGCTATTATCTAAATCGGATGTTTTCTGGAAAGACAAGCTGAATAAATAAAATAATGCCAGCAAGGCTGGAGTGCTAAGGAATCAAAGATTCTGACTTCTCCATTTTAATGTTGCTGTGACTTCACTGAGCTCAGTGGAGTTATTCTGGCTTTAAATGTAAGCCCTGGGGTCCAAAACGCTACAGGGGAAGAAGCTGTCTGCTCCCATTTCAACAAGAGGAAGGCCACAGCATGACTTTATTTACATAAACTGTCTACCAGATGGAAAGAAACCCTGGGGAAAGGCAGGCACTCCCTTCCCCCATCCCTCCTGATATGCGGGGTTTGGGAGAAGGCTCCATCTGATCAAAGTGCCTACCTAATTTCTTCCTGCGGCACCCTAGGAGTCACTATATACATTTCAGACTTGCTTAGTGGGACTAAACTGCCTAAGAGGAGAACGATTTTTCAGACCAGATGGACCAAACCCACTCGACATGGCTTTTACTCAGTGCAGCCATGCACTGCTGGCTCTGTGCTGAGGACCCTTCTTCACTAGAAGGACCTGGAAAGAGCACCAGCAGAGTTAGGACTGCCCTTAGCTACCCATAAATTGAAATCATTTGAGATTTCAGCTTCATTAGGGAGCAGAGTCTGAGAGGTGTACCAGACCCTGCACTGGGAGTCAGCAGACGAAGGAGGGAGGAGGAAAGGATGGTCACCCGTTGGATATTGCCAGTTTTAGAGGTCAGCATGTGGCTAACATGCTCCTTACAGCACTGATTTTTATTCATATAGATATAGTTTTACTATGTCTGCCAGAGCAGATTTTTCCTCATCTTTTAAACATATTTTTCCCTGTTTCATACATGGCCTTGTGTTTGGCTGAGGCTACACTGTCTGTGGAGGGCACCTTAGGTGGTGGCCAGGGCAATGCAGACTGCAGCCCCTGCCCCAGGTTGCATGAAGGCTCAGGTATCATCCCACACATGGCAGGGGTAAAGGTGCCCGAACTAAGTCTGCAGAGCTGAACTTCTGGTGCTTCGTCTTCACAGCATAAAGATGGTGGAGCCCAGGACTCAGGATAAAAAGTGGCTCTTGCAACTGCAGACCACTTCTTCGTTGCTCTTGCTCCCATGACAGCTTCAGCAGAGGTCAGCAGAGAATTTGATATCTGATAAAACGTGGCTGTTTGCTGAATTCTAATTGGAAGGTGTAAGGGGTTTTGTTTCTATTTGGTTTTCCTTTCATCAACTCATCTGTCTAGGATCTCTCTTTCTGGAAACAGAAAGGGTGAAGAATTTAGTTTAATACACCATTTAAATTCCATAAACAAGACAGAAATCTAGTAGCAGGCAGAGAATATATATAGCAGCAATAAAACTTCTCTGAAAGAATTGCAGCAGCAGCTAGGGAATGCTAATAAGGGTTTCTTTGCCTGTGAAGTAACATTTACAGGCCTAGGTTGGCTTGATTTTCATTTAATAAAACACTACATTAATATAATCATGATTATATAGTGAAGAGAAAACACTTTGGAAACATTTTGACTCTCTTCAATAATTACCTCTCTGTCTAGCAGTACCATTGCATTGAAGAGATAGGAGGAGAGTGGCTGATTTCAGTTTTAAATAAACTTATACCTTAATCGGACTTGATACATAAACTTTCAGGTAAAAGATTTGATGAACTTATTTTTTAATTAAAAAAAATATAAATTCTAACCAATGTCTCCTGGTCAAGCCTATCCCAAGCCATACACAACCTCCCCACAAGGTGCAGGGTAGTTCTATGGAGCAGTCTGGGATGCTGAGAGAAGTGACCTGAGATGGACAGTGCTATCTCGTCTTCTTATCTTGGCCAGGTTTGCAGCTGGCATTTAGCTTTCCTGTCCCAGAGGAGGGTAGGGAGGGGAAGTGGAAATTACAGCCCCGAATGGGCAAGGAGGGCAAAAGCTGACCTGGATGCTCACTGCTGCCTCGCACACCAGGCCACAGCTTTGTGTTGGCACGGGTCTAGGCTGGCCACAGCAGTGTCACCTGTCTGCAGCCATAGATATCTGCCAGAATTTCTAAGCTGTTGGTGTCTCAAAACCAAGAAAGCACAGAGAAACTCCTCAGTAAACAGAACTAATCATATGCTGGGAATTCACAGTGAAAATGTGACATAACTGAGTGTTGCCTTCTAATGCTACAACCTTTTTCAGAAACAGAAGTTATGAAAAAAAAAAAGATATTAAAAACCTAATGAATATAAGGAACTCACTGTTTACTTGAGTGACAATATATGATCCTGGCATCGATATAACACATCTTGCCGCAATTAAAGACAGTAGTCTACCTAAACAATTTGACTTTATTATACATTTCAGGTTTTTGGTGTATATCTTGTTAATTGTGGTAAGTTAGCAGAGAGAAACAAGCTAATCCATGTGAAAAGACTGCTTCCCCTTGGTTCCTGCCAGCTTGCCTACTGGCAGTTTCCTGTTTAATCTGCTGCTTCATTTTTTTACTCCTCTCTTGCCAGCAATTATATTTCATTGGTGACTGTTGCAGTATAGAGTTGGAGGTGAGCGCTGCTACTTTACCTGAGAAGCAGTATTTCATACTGTATATCACTTCTCAATATATAGAATCTGGAAAATGAGTAATTTCTCATTTTATTTCCAGCATAATTTACTATGCTGAAGGAACAGTGCTGTCAACTTCTGTTGAAGGTGGGATGCGGGTTGCTTCATATCTAAAGGCTTGCCTTGCTTCTGTGTCCTCTCTCAGGTAAGTTAAACACGTAACACATTACACTTCCAAAACAATTGTATAGTTTCTGGTCATCTCATTTTGTAGGTTTGCCAAAGGAGCTATGACTTATTCTTTCCCAGAAAATAAATAAATAAATTATATATATATATATATATATATGGAAACACAGCTCTTACTGCAGAATGTGACCTTATCAGCCTGAGTGATCCAAGCCTCCAGGATTTTGCTCAGTGTTCATCCTGTTCAAGGAAGCATTTTGGATAAGAGCAGGACTGAGGTCTGGGATCTGGCCATCACAATCATTTTCAAGGGGAAGTTTCACATGCATAAAATTAAAATATGCCAGCAGCAAATGTAACAGAGATTGCTCCCTGCCCATCCTCCATGTTGGACTGCCATGCATGCAGCCTCCCTGACTTCTTGGCATTATCACAGGCTGTCAGGCAAATTTTTTGTTACTGGGGCCCTGGGGATTGACCTAGGACAAAAATGTTCCCTGACCCTGGATTATTTTAGGAAGCCTCAAATTTCTGGTTCGCTGCTGGGGTTTCAGAGAATTTGAAGGCATTTGGAGACACTAAAACAGAGTGAGGTTTTCATGGTTGCAAAATGAGATTCCAGACCTTTTATTTCTTGTATATTTTTTTCCAAGTTCAAATCAAAAGTACTACTCAACATTTGCATTCTCTGGCTATCTTTAGTCTCTACCGTGATTGTTCCTCTACTTGTTTTATGTAGATAAGTTAACTTGTATCATCATACCTTTAACACTTAGAAGTGGTTGTTCAAGCCCAGATATGAAAAATTGTACATAAAAAAAAATAAATCTGGCTTTCTGTGCTATAGTCACTTCTGAAACAGGACAGAGTCATTAAGAGCCACTAAAACTGAGAGACATGAACTTGAAAAATGTGTCTCAAGTCTTGCCTTTATCAAATAATTTTTCCCTTAATGCTTCCTTTCTTCCGGGTGCGGATGGGTATGAACCTAATCTTTATATTTTTCATGAAAAGAGAACAGATCTTTGAAGTAACCTATTGCTTAGTGGTTTCAGCTTTAGGAATACCATAGATTTCATTATGGAAACTGCTTAATGAACACTTATTAATTTATGTCTGTGGCAGGGTGTCTTTAGCTACTTAGAAATCACTTGACTCAGTCTCCCAGGATTTTGATAGCTCTTATGGTCTCCTTTGGTGAGATTTGTGTGCCAGGACATAGGGGACATCCACTAAGACTTCATCATATCCTTATATTATCCCCTTTACAGTGAGGATGAGTCAGATATATGCATGGAGGAAGATGTGTGGTGCGCCATGACATAGGCAAATCCCAAACCAATGAACTCAAGCAGCACTGAAATAGTGCTTGGCTTTCTTCTCCCAGCTAGGTATCATAACCACTGCTGTCAGCAGGACACATAACTCTCCTGCTTTGCTCTCAAACGTTGCCACACAACAGCAAAAGTCACACAGGATAGCCGGAGTGTTACAAACATCCTGATGCCCAATAGGAGCACTGGTCGCTCTTCAGTCATTACAGAAGCATGAGAAAGTCATTTAAAGTAGCTTTGCTTGTAAGGATGAACTAAATTTGTAATAAGCACAGCTTTGCTCCATTTGGTGTGCCAGCAGTTTGTTGTGGTCACTGTAATACTGTCTCCTTCGCTTCTCTATCAAGCTGGTGTAATGTGGCCTTGTTTGATGCAAGAAATATCTTTTTGTTTGATGGTGCAATTAAGAACAAGATTCATTTTGGGGTGGGAAACGACCTTTTCTGTCAGTGGCAATGATTTGTGCTACTCATCCTTTGCACTTTCTGTGATGTCATGGTTCCATGCAAACCTACAGCCCATAGCATTAAGAGAATTGAACTGGAACCTGTGTTTCCTATAGGATAAAAGCAAAATAACTCAGCTATTGCTTTTTATTTGCAGAAAATGGGGAATGGCCATGGAGACTGCACATCTCAATAGCCAGAAACCTGTTTTTTGCACACGTGCATTATAGAGGCACAGAACCTGGTTGGTAGTGATGGGGCATTCCTTTCCTAATCCACCTCATTTTGTGCCTCTATATGTGTTTCTGTTGCTCTCAGTGTGGTTTATGTGAATCCCAAAATGGATCTGAACTCAGGCCCTGGCCATGCTACACCACCCTGTTCCCTCTGCCTTGTCCTGCAAGAAGTTGTTCAGTTGATGTTGCAGTAAACACGTTGTACATCAGTAGGTGGATGGCAAAGCAGTAACCAAATTGCTGCAGTAATATATATATATATATGCTACATATATATATATATATTTATATATATATATATGCTATTTTCAAAGCATTTTGAATGGCCTATTAGATGTAAAAAGAGCTTGGAGAGAGCATTTAAAAGGGTAAACCTTTAGGAGAAGAGTTATGCATTGTTGCTTTAAAACTAGAATTGACCACTTGGAACAGTGTGTGTTGGCCACATCTCTTGCCTTTTATTGAGCCTAGAGGAATTTAAAAAATATTTCATTGGCATTAAAGCTGATAGATTCTTTCCATTAAGCAAAGTGAAGCAAGTAAAATGCCACACAGCTAGTAGCATTGCAGTGGTGTAGATGCTAAAATATAAAAGGTGTTTCAGCTGGGGTCCTATTGTGCCAGGTATTCATAATCTGAAAAGGTTTTGAAGCTTCTCATTAAAGATGATGAGAGTTGCCAGTGCCCAGCAGCTCATGAAATGAAGGACTGAGTCCAAATTATTTCAGTTATATCTTGTAAATGAATTTCTGTTGTCTTTTACACAGATTTTCAGTAAATAAACTAATACTTATAATACTTGTTAACCAGACTACTGACACTATCAGCCACTTGCCTGAATAAACTCAAAAATACTTTGAATAATACATTAAATATGACTATATTTACTATGAATATGCTATAATCTATATAGAATAAAGATCTTTTTAAGTTTGCTAGATAAGAAATGCTTTTATCTCAGTATTAATGAGTCAAACATAATTTTATCTGAACATTTGATCTAAATTAACTGTCTTCTGAGGTGATTATGTTGCTTAGATTTCTACTTTTTTTTTTTTTTTTTTTTTTTACAGGTGGACCATGCATTTCCCTGCAGCTTAGTTTGCTGATATTTGATTTGTGGTGATAGAAATCATATACAAGCTGGCTTGTTGTTTTTAATGAACTGGATGTGTCATATAATGGAATTGCTAGGTTTGTGTTAAATTACAGCTTTGGGACTCATTATTGTGAGATGTTATCCACTTTGAACTGGCTTATTTTATCACAAAGAAAGAAATTGAATTTGCTTAAGATGGCAAATGCAGCAATAGATGGGTTGGTTGGTGGGTATTTTGGGGCACCCTGTTGAGCTAATATATATTTTATCTGATCTAATTCACATTCTGCTCAGAAGATGCATACACCCACACATATGTCAAATTCCATGCAAAAGAAGCCTAAAGCAAACAACAGCCACAATATGTTGTTAAATGGTTAAATGGTGCTCTTAAGCTATTGGTCTTTGACCATTTCAACTGTAAATTCATGAGATCTTTTCCTTAGGGCATTTTGTTCCAATTTTCAGTAATGTGCATGCCAAAGCTAATGATGCATTTCTTCCTTCACATATTTAGCTTCTGCGCGTGTAAGTATTTCAGCACATACACAGAAGCAGTTATCAGGCGTTGACGTTTAAGTGTGTGCAGCAGGGTAAATTGTGTAAAAGCCAAAAAATTATATTTCCTTTGACAATTGCAGGCTTGGAAAATGAAGCCTCTGTGTGCCTTTCTTGTCATTTCTTTTGCTTTGAAAAACATGATGAGCTTTCAGCCTAATGTAGTGATGATATATGGGAAAATTAAATAATTTTGTTTACTGAAATAATTTCAGCTGCTCCGTGCGACAATGTATAAAAACACTGTCACACGTTAACAGAAACTGTAGACACATGATGAACATTTCTTCTACTCAAACAGTTTAAATCAAAGAAAAAGGAGTTTGTTTCAAAGGTGATTTTAGGCAAATGCCGAAGGAATGCAAATTGGCTATAAACTGGTGTGGCATATGCTTTCGTTTGGCTTCTCCTTAGCTTCCTGTTACAACAGTGCTGGCTTCTGTAAATATTTTAGGCATATAATATGTTAACATACGACAAATATGTTAAATATGAACAAATTCTGCAGCAAATTAAGCTAGTTAGAGAGCCTCTGAGACGTCTACCAGTCTAAAGCAGTGTAAGGAGTGGTAGCCAAAAAGGGAGGAAAACATACAAGAAAGCAGAGGGAAGCAGGATTTCTTCCTTGATAGAGCATCCCACCTCTGGCTTACATGTAGAGTGGTTCAGTCGCAGAGTGCATCGCTGTAATGCTTTCCAGAGGCAGTAAGCTCACACGGCTGTGGGCAGGAGTCTGGGGTCCCCCAGGAAGGCAGGACACCACGTTACGCAGAGTGTTGTGCTGTGCTGTGCAGATGTGCACTCCCTTGGCCCACTCGATGCTATGCACACACATCTATCCAGAGCTTCCATCTCTCCAGAGCACGTGTACTGGCTTCCAGGAGCGATGCCTCGGTGATTTCAATTTTTATGTAGAGATGTTTGAGTCACTGCGGTTAAAGTCAGAGTTTTATAATAAATGAAGGTTTACTGATAGCTATGGGGTCTCAAGTCTAAAATATCACATTAAGGTTGTTCTTTTTTTTTTTTTTTCTTTCCTCTAAGGTTGTTCTTTTTGTTTTTGTTCTTTTCAATTTCTTTTCAACTACCCTCCTCCTAAAATAAAGCCAATAAGCAACAATAAATATTTTTCTTTCAGAGCGTGTTTAGTAACTCATTTTAAATGATTCTTCTCTCTGCGATCCAGCATCACATACTATAAAGAGGGAAGACATACTGGCTATTTGCCCTCTGCATATCTTAATATTTAGGCTGGATTGTAATGCTGAAGCTTACATCAAACCCTGTGCAGTTAATTTGCTTTTGTTGAAATAACCTTTAAATTATCCCTCCCTTAAATAGACTTTTATTTTTTGCATATTGATGAGTGATCTATTCCATTCAAATATGGTATGGTGTTTATATCCTCTCTCCCCTCATCTTGACAACCATTATTCAATAGATAGCATAGCATATACTATATAGAATGACTTTTTTTCCTTACTTTGCTTTCCTGTCTTAAGAAAGTTCCAATTTTGCATGACCTTGGTTCTAGAGGCCTTGATTTACATTACATTAACAGGTTTATGGAGTTACTTTATAGTTTGCTTTATTGCTGAAAAACAGAACAGTTTTACTAGTAGAATTTACTGTTCATTTTTTTCCCAATTGTTTTTGGCATATGTTCATGTTTTGCATTTCACATCACTGTTACTAGCAATTACTTTGCTTCCTTTTTTTTTTTTTTTTTTTTTTTTTTAAATAGAGGATAAATGAGCATTTGGTATTTTTCTTTAGTAGAGACTGAGTAGAGTTGAAAGATCTCCTAAGATGGGGAGAATACTGTAGGTATGATTAATAGCATCATCATTGTAACAAAATTTAGTTAGAAGGACTTATACAACTGATAAAGTGTCATGCACTTCTACTAAACTGCAATCTAAGTGAACTGTATTTCAGGTTTTTATATCCTCATTTCTGTCCTCTGTAAAGATATTACTGTAAGATTCGTACAAGAGTCTTTATAGTCTTACTATAAGCAGTGAAAGTTAAATCAGTTCTTTTTGCATGAAATATTGTTTGTCAGTATAAGAAATAAGTAATTACACTTTTGATAAAGGAATAAATTAGTTCACTAAGTACATTCATTACAAACTGAAGTTGAGACTAGAAGAGATCTTTTCAAGAATGAGAAGAAATTTAGTTTAAAATAAAGAAGTCTGTCCTTGAAATATAAATGAGTATTTGCAGCAGATAAAGCCTACAATCTTTTGCATTGTAAGTAGACCATAGATCTTGCATTATTTAATCAGAGAAAATAAAAACATAAGTTAGAGACTAAAAAGTGACCTTTTGTTGGTAATTAAAAATATCTCTGTCTTAGGCTACTTGACCCAACTCCTTGGGGAAATTGAAATATTGCATTTTAATTTCATGCGTGTGTGTTTTCATCAAAACTGATAAATTCATGTAAAACTTCTTTTCAAAACTTTCTCATATAGAAAGAAGTATTTCTTGGGTTTCACTGTTTCACTTGTCTTGCTTATGTCTTTTCTCCTTTTATGTTATCAGACTGTTGCATTGCTTTGCCTCGAATACACCCTGGATTTTTTAAAAGCAAAATAGTACATATTTTCAAATAACTCTGTAATCCCAATATTGCAGAGCACATCTCCCAGTCAGATAAGTGGATTGCTTTTTAGGAGCTGTGAGCATCATTTCCAACTCTTCACTGAGTTGGTCATCTGCATTATTTTCCCTTTCTTTCTGCTGTTTCCTTTTCTGTTCATAGTCTGCTGTATTTGCAGACACTAAACCTTTCAGATGGAGTTGTTTTGCCCAGTGTGTTGGCATGGTGGGGCTTCAGTCTTTGTGACAGTGTTTATAGGCAACAAAAGTAGAATAGTAAATAGACTCCACTAAATTATTGATTCTCATTACAGATTCTCATCTTGGCACTCCAAGCAGGGTGCTTATCCAGAAATATTTATTGTGCATATTAATTAGGGAAGGCTGAATGAAAATGAAAACTAAAAGATCCTTCACTTTAGTACTTCTTTTTATCTTACCTATTATCTGGCTTGGTTGAGCTGGATGAACTGACATCTCTGTTGTTTCTGTATTCTGACCCCTAAAAGGGGGTGTGCACAGCTGGCTTCTCACTTCAGCTGGCTGAGCCACAGAGGAAGGAATAGTGTTGCTTCATCTGTTCTTACTGCCGCTTGTACATTTTTGGCAGTTTCCTTGGCTTTATGCTGAGTCCTTGTACTCTTATTTCCTCTACTACCAAGGCGGAGAATATGATACGTATTGAGTTGGTAAGTACCTAGTTTTGACTTCACGCATTGATTCACAGAAGTGACACTGTGCAGACCCAGATACTCATGTAGGATATTATCTAATCGTTCTTGCAGAAGAAGCTCTATAAAAGCTATGGTTCGTACTACTTCATCAGCCTTCTACTGAAAGATGGAATGGGCTTAAAATTAAGATCCCCTTACATAATAGAAGTCATAATGAAGGGTATGGCTCATAAATTTCAATTGTTAAATTGTCTCAGTGGGAAAGGTGACTTGACATTCCCATATTTTAAGGATTTAAAATCCAAATTCAACAATAATGGTAGAGAGTTTAATTATCAGCTTATATTAAGACTTGAATACACGAGGGGCATTTCCAATTTTCTTTATGTGAGCCATAAGCCTTTGACTGAAGATTTGCCTACCTCCAAAGATACAAATTCTGAATGTATTTTTATTGTGTGCTTGCTGCTTGTAAAAAATACACCTTATAGATGCACTTAGCCTACAAACAACAACAACAAAACCAAATCACAACCAACAAAAAACAACTGAATCTAGCCATGTAAAAAGAAGGTGAAAATCTCAGTTAAACATTTTTTTTTTTTAAATGTTCACATTTACACAAAATGTCTTCCAGGAGCATATGACACGTAAGGGTTTTGAGAGTACTTAAAGAGGCCACTAAATGGCCATTAGGCAAAGTAAGCAGCAATACTCCCATCAGAGCAGGAAGAAGCATCTACGTACAGGCCAGGGGAGTTTGAAAGGGAGACCCTCTGCCTTTCCACTCTGACATACAGGAACTCTTGGAGGTGCCTCAGAGCTCACTGTGTTAAAGATGGCAACATCCATAACAGAGCAAACATTGCTGTTGTTCAACACAAAACTGATGTGTTTGATATTTATCGGTGCAATCTAAGATTGAAAGTCTTACTATTGCAAAAAGTCCCTGTATGGCTTGTCCATTTTGGGGGATGGAGCCTGTGGCTTTGTCTAGGTTTAGAAAGCATTGATCACATCATGGGTGCTCCTGTAATATAAATAAATAGTAATTGCAACAGTAATAGTGTAACGCTGCAGAAAGTGATAGTGTGTTTGTAACCACTGCTGAAACAGGGGTAGTGAGTGATGACCATGTTTAGCCAGACTGCTGATGCAGGAATACAGAAACTGGAAAGATATCAACCAGCCTGATTTAAGACTTGGAGAGAGTACAGAGCTGTGAGATTGATAGCACAGAAAGGAATCTTTTGGTTGAGGTCCATGGCCTGCATCAGAGCTTTTGGGATTGATAGCACACGGCACTATCAATCTCACAGCAGCAAATGGGACGACTATTCTCCATGAAGAATGGGCCATATTAAATACCCTGACATCCACTAGATTGAGAACTGCAAAATGACTGAGGAAGAGTACATGTTTGCAGAGATAATACAGTGCTGATTCTTCATGTAGTTTGTTTTGCACCAAAAAAGCATCAGTGGCTATTCCAAGCTCAGCTCAGCTCATAGAAGCTGCAAATTGTGCTGGAAATAATAATAAAAAGCATAAAAATGCATACAGGATAGGAATAGAGGGAAGATGTAAAGGAGAGTGGCTACTTAAAAAAAAAAAAAAGTGTCAAAAATAAGCAACGCAGCTTACTGTGATCTGTTTACCATTTTCCATCTGTGTTTCATTGCATATTTTAAATATTACATCCCATGCCTTTTCACGATGCATATTTTGTTCAGAAACTGGAGCAGAAACTTTTTTTTTTTTTTGGTATCCTGTGCTCTGATTTTTCTTGTTTTATGAGGCTTGCGAACCTGAAAGCTAAATCCAATTTAAATAGACATGTCTTGCTTCAGGTCTGTGGAATTACTTGCATGAGTTTGCTTGCATGTATTATTTCATATATTTATTTAACACAGCCCTATATTCTTCTTCAATAATCCTGTTATATATAACATTATTCCATGAGACAAATATTATTTACTCACTTTAACATTTCAAGAGTTGTGAAAATCACTTTCTTCCCTGTGTGGACACAGTTGCCTTACCAAACATTGCTGCTCACAACACTAGCAGATGCATTGCTAAATGAGCATAAGTACCTCATGTGTGAAATGATTCAGATAGTAGCAAAACGGAGACAAAGCCATTAAAAGACACAATCCAAGCAGTAAAAACTGTTGTTGCCTTCCAACAGTAGAGAAATGCATGAACGGTAGAAGATCGCCCTGAATACCCTGAAATTTGGAGGTTATTTTGGAGGTTTGTTATTTGTATTATCCTTACAATTTATCAATGTTTTTGGATGCTTAGCATAAAAATAGGGAAGAAGTATCAGAACTTTTTCAATTTTTTTTTTTCTAAAACTTTGTTCAGAAGTCTGTGAAAACCTGACTGTTTCCTAAATGTATCTTTTGAAGAATATGAAAGCAAATAGAAATGTTTATACTAAACAAGGAGTAGCCAATTGCTCTTGTTGGAGAAAACTTTCAACTGTCAATAACATGTTACTAGATCTCAATGTTCATGTGTGATATTATTTCTTTTCCTCCTTTTTATACCTCAGCTTTTTTTTTTTTTTTTTTTTTTTTTTACTAGTTTTTAGTCATTTCCTTAAATCTTGGTTTAGGAGGCTACAGAATTACTTATATTCTAAATCTGCTAGGCTTGACTTTGATGGTATGACTCTTCCCTTAAACCCTTTTGGAAAATATGAGGGTCTTAAAACATGGTGCACCTCACTCGAGGCAAGTTCTCATTTCCAGTGACTCAGGGCAGGACTAAAATGAAAGGATGGTAAGCGACAAAGACTGTACCTTTTATCTGAGAAATCAGTATTTCCAGCATAGGTAATAAGAATTCTAGATCATGTTAAAAAAATAGTTTATTGTTCAGGTTTACTGTATTATTTGGTTGGAAGTATTTTTTAAAGTATTCAATTTTATTTTTTATTTTTTTGAAGGAAATTGAATGGCTATTATAGGTTTACTTACCGTAATGTACTGACAAAAACCGAAGTACAGTTAGAAACAATTTTGAACATATACCTGTCCATGAAATACTTGTGAGGGTCTCTCAATAAGCCCAAATACCTGGGGGTAACTGACTGCTGGTCTCCTAATTCAATAAGAAAAGTAAACTGTTGCTTCCTGATCATTAAGGTAATAGAGGTAATCATATTTAGATTCTTAGAAGACATTTCATAACAGTCCGAAAGGGATTTTGAAGTCAAAGGTAAAAACTAAAGTCAGCTGAAGTAGTTTTAGTGCTTATGTGTCACAAATTCAGCTTTAGTGTCACAAATTCAGGCTTCGTAAAAAACATTGGGGAGAGGCTTATGCTGAAGCACAAATGTTACGTTAGTGTCAAATTGTGACAGATTGAAATAATAGACCTGTGCAGAGGTAGGATGTAGTTGGCATCAGCAGAATATGCCCCTTAATTATAGACTGAATCTCCAAGTAGTAATGCTAACATCAACTGAGTGCATAAAGAAAAAAAAAAAATCCCATGTGTACAGTATAGCTCATTTGGGAAGACATCTAGATTATGGGACCTACCAATGACAAATGAAATTCAGTCCAGGTAAATGAATAAACAATGAAAACAAAAGCTATTCATAAACTGGAAAATGTGCTGATATCTAGACAAATAAAGCAATCTGGGTATTTCTGCATTAAAATAATCCCCAAAGTATTCATCCCAATGTGTACTGGCAATGAAAAACAAATCAAGTAGTGGAGTGAATTGAATTACTTGTCCTCTGCAGCATAAATCAAAAGGAGATCCAGGCATTTTTATTGCACCATATGGTAGAGCTGGCCATTATCTAGAGTACTGTTTATAATACTACTCACATCAAAGTAGAAAAGTTATAATTGCTAGACAAGGCAAATCACAAAGCAACCCAGAACAAGAAAAGTGTTAATCTAATCTTCATTAACAGAGAAAAATAGAATGACCATTCAAGTTACCTACAGGGAAAGGGAAAAGAGAAAATAAATAATTGAATTTATCAATCTGGATCTTCTGGTGAGTGAAAAAAAAATAAAATAAAATAAGAAATTAAAGTTGAACACAGATGAAGAAAATGGAAAACCAAGAGAAAGTTTCAACAAAGCTTCATATTCACACAAATTATACATTTAATTATATGTGTTGTTCCAGACAGTGGTAAGCAAAGGGAGGTGGCATTACCTGCAGTTCTCACACATGCCTGAAGCATACCAGAGATGGGCATACTGACCGAATGACCTTGTGAGCTGGATGCAAGGCACCAGTGCATGAATACAGCTTTGTCTCCAACATAACTGTTTTTAAAGAGTTAATACTCTTTAAATTTCAAACACCAATGGTTCTACTGGAAGAGGTATGAATAAATGAAATTACGATACGGTAATTTTTGAACATAATGCTGACTATGTCTTTAATATGAAATTCATCTTCTACTTCTTGCATTTCCTCATAGCCTTACCTAACTTCACACCATATACTTGCACAGTCCTAGAAACTAGAGGTGATTGAGCTTGCTTCTGCCCAGAAGACCAGTGGGGTCTTGAGCTGGATCTGTTCCCTGCTGCAGGTTTGCTTGATCATAACTCTGGAGGTCACTGGGCCTCTAGCAAAAAAGAAGCAACTCAGTAAATAGAAGAGGCCAATACAGAAAGGTTTAAGGACCAAGTCACTCTGCTAAATATCATCTGGTAGGGACAGACCTGCGTAGCTGCTGGAGAGATTAATTGCAGCTGTCGAGCTGGTTAGAGACCTTACAGAGTCAACAGAGGAACAGCTGAAAGGGAACTGGTGGCCCCTCGCAAGGTCAGACAGGTATGCAGAGACCCTGTCAGTACCACCATCAGGTCTCGTTATCCCAAGTCCTCTTGGTAGAAAGGTGCTCATGCAGCTGGCCTGTGAGAGCAGGTGAAGCTGAACAGGAATAAGATTAAGGCTACAGACTGATTTAAAAGGCCTTGCAGCATGATTGTTCTGCTGTGTGCTTTGGTGCACCTATCTTTGTACGCACTGCTGTTGTCTTTGTGCTGGAGTCACACAGTAAATATTATAGAGCACTTTAAGTCCCATTCACCTTTCCACTTTTAAACTGCCACTTGGCCTCTTCCTTTAAAAACTCATCAGGCATCCACTGTTTCGGTTTGTCCTGCTTTGCCTTTGTGCCCTAGGGAGGGCTTGCTGATATAGTTTGCTGATTGCAACTGCCTCAGGATTGCTGAGTTTGCCTATTTTAAAGTTATAGCCACAGATTTAGGAACTTGTGCACTGAAATAGCTCATCAAAGTATGTAGATGGGAAAGAGATTACCTTCCCTTTCCACCACATGGAGCAAATTGAAATGTGTGGAGTTTCCAGATACTGAGTTTTCTCTCCTATGGAAGCACTTGGCTTACACAAGCCTGTTAGAACTAGAAGGAATATTAAACATGTTTCTGCTGAGCATAATTAAACTTATTAGATACTTGATGAACTGTATTGTCCTATGCTAGACTAAAGACTGCATGGAATAAAATAAATGAAAGAGGATGTAGGAGTGAAAAGAAATTAACATTGAACACCTCCATTAAATTCAGTTAAAAATTGTTGTTCTTCAGTGTATTTAACAATGTTCTGGAGATGGAAAATGAAGTGTCTCGTTGGCTAAAATTAAAACATTGGAAATCTGCTAGGATATCACAGGCAACGTAGCTACCTGAGCATATATCACAATTATAGCAGTGACCTGATAATTAAACTTCTGTTTAAAGCGTGAAACCTATTGCAAATAATAGGACACTGGAACTTCTGTAGGTGAAATGACAAATAGAAGCAAATATTTTTATTCCTTATTTGTATACACTTTGGTTAAAACAAATAAACAAACAAATAAAAACAACCAAATCAAACAAACAAACAAACAAAAAAAAACAACACAAACTCTACAAAGTTAAAACTCAATTCAGTGTTGTGCTTTGTATTCCCAACAGTAATATCTGTTGTTTTTTGCATCAATAAACACATTAATCAGAAGGAGGAAAACTGAAAACATTATTCAATGATCCAATAAGATTATATAATATGAAGATAGTAATGAACAAAAAATGATAGATTAATGAAAACTGTGATAACATAAAAAATGTAGCCTTCCAATACACTGCTTATGGAATTTGAATGGGTTTCAGAATTTAAGCATGAAAAATTACTCTTGTTATCCTATTTTAAGAGTCCTCTGAGATTTTATGATATAAATTTATAGCACAGTACTTAAATATTGAATGAATTTATACCTTTTTTTTTTCTGACATGAGAGGGACCCCCTAATTAAAATAATGCACCATACATCTGCCAGAAGTATGTCAATTCTTTCCTACAGTTGTTAAAGCTTTTATTTTTTTGCAGTGAAACATAACTCAGATTATCATCTTAAAGGTTATTTCTCATTGTAGAGGTTTTACTGTCCACTCCTACTTTTTCTCGTACATTTTTTTTTTTAATGTTTATTCTCGTTGCATATTTTCATTTCATATAAACTGACAAACTGTTTGCTGGAGATTTTTTTGCGGGGGAACATTTAGCAATTTTTTTTGTTTGCCCAATTTAAAAAGCGCTTTAAGTTTTAATGAAAAGGGAATTGCAACAAAAAGCAAGAATGCTTCTGATTGAAAACACATAAAACTACTTTGGTAGTGGTGTATTTTGGTATTGGTGTTTGTTTTTCAGAAAACTTCCATTCCAACTGCATTTTCTCAAGCTGTGGAACAGACTTTGATGTTATTGTGCTAGGAATTGTATGCGTGTGTCCTTAGACTTCGATCTAGGTGGCTTTCCATGTCTCTATTGTCTCTATTAGACAATAATATTTTCAGCTGATCTTCTGAAAACAAGGCTTATGCAGTCATACTGTTCCTGTGGAAACCTGCTAACAGCTTTTAAACACATTGGCCAACCAAAGTTGACAGAGGAATCAGTGATTACTCCTAGATGTTTTATGGAAATAGGTGGTGAAGTAAAGAAAAGGCATTTCCAGTTTGAAAAGGCATTTGTCTGTGGGATATTGAAATGCTTACATGGGATCATATAAGCGTTCTGGGTATAAGAAGAGTTTCTGAATAAATATGAAATAAAAATCCACACACAACCAGACTTCCTTAGTTCTGATAATGATAATGCATTTCGTTTATATAAAGTATTGTACTTTTTTTTTTCTTTCCGTTTATTTGTACGCATATCTAAAAATATGCAATCTTTACATTCAAATGAAAAAGAGACACAGTGGCAGGCTAGGCAAGCTAAATTCTGTCCTGTAAGACAGAGTCATCTAAAATTTATTTTCCAAGTTCTGATACAAAAATAACAACAAACCCCTCTTTACCTCACACCATCTCACTTTGATTTAAAGTGAAGATATTGCTCCAGTTCCTCCAGCTTCTTTAAAATCACACACACATACCCCTTTAAGTAGATGACTTTGAATTACAAAAAACATTTGGTAAAGATGGATTTTTAGACTACTGGAGCTTAAGATCTTCTGGTAGATTTCATCACCAACACATGTTCTTCTAAACCTATACTAGTCCTGAAAAGCTGATGCAATGAATTTATGCTTCCTAGAAAAATCAAACTGAAAGTTTCTGTTTTCATTGTAACTCCATTGACTTCCATGGGTTTTCTGTTGATTTATGTGAATATAAATGAAATCAGAGAGGACCCAGTAGAATATGTTGTAGTTTACACAAAAAGGATTTATTGCAAGGGTCATCAAAAGAATTTTTCAACATAATTTATAGAACTGTTTACTGACTATATCTGACCTTCAAAATTGCTATTAAATATTCACTCTAAGGACTGCTCTGTATATTTAACTAAAACCTCAGTTTTGAAAGGTTGCCCAGCATGTTTCTACCTATTGTTTTCCTCACAGTTTCAATGGAAGACAAAAATTAATATCTAAGGAATACACCTACTTAAAGCTGACAATGAGAATTCCAATAATTTTAAAATGAATAGTCCTATTTTATGACTTTAATTGATGACATGATCCAATGCACTAGATTAGGCACTACTTTATTCTTTCCCATTTCCACGATGTGTCCTCATAATCATTATGTGTCTGAAAATTTGTCCTGACTATGATAGAGTTAACTAAATACTGCTGGTGTGTGTACCCATTGTGTGATTGAGGTCTACACTTCTTTGTAGAGTAGAAAACATTCCCTGTGATTTTATTAGGAAAAAAGTTTTCTTTAACCATATGTTAGTCAGAATATGATACTGCCATGCTTTTGTAGGGTAGAAACAACCTCTGGAAAAAATGTTAGAACATATTAGCTAATCCTTTTCAGTGATGCATTTTTACAGCCTAATCAAGAAAAACCCCAGGAGGGAAGGAGAGGTTTGTGAGATGGATCTGTGCCCCGTGTGGTTTTTCAAATGGATTAAAAGTCCATTTTATTAACAGAGTGCAGTGTAGTATGAAATAAACCTGAAAGCATATGGTTTTGCCCTGCCAGAGAGCCATAGGTTGATGTTCTCGTGATTTTCCCACTCCCAGCCTCCCTCTGCCAAGATCCAGCAGCGCTGGGCTAACAGCTGGACCTCACTGCTCCTGGATTTTTGAGGTTACAGAAGTGGCAGTGAGCTGGATGGGACAGTGGTGCCGGAGTGCCTGAGCCAAGCTCTTTATCCAAGGCTGGAGAGGATGAGAGTGGAAGAGCTTCAGAGGTGGTGCCACGTGATTTTGGTTTTTTTTTGTGGGCTTGTGTCTTTGCAGGCTGAAGGGCAGGAAGCTCCCCTTCTTCAGTCCTTCTCTGGTTACTGTGGATAGTCCTTGGGTGGGGTGTGCCAGTTATTTGTAAATTAAATTTTATAAGGGAACATTTTCATATGCTTTCTTCCCCATTAATAGAACAGCTTTCTCTCTTGAAAGGAAAACAAAAAACAAAAAAACCTACAGAGTTTTATCTCAAGAGCTGCAAGTGAATCTGCAAGATAAAGTTAAGTTCTGGTTGATCTGCCAGGGTCCGGGGATTACTCCTAGCGTTCAGTCTTTCCATGAGCCTCTGCTGTTTTCCCCACAGCTGCCAAGGCCATCAGGAATGGGTTTCGCTTTCTTTGAAGTGAAGTGCCGTGTGTGGCTCCCATAAAAGGCAGCTGACAGCTCCTTCTTCTCAAACCAGGGGAATGCCAACGTGGATATCTATTCAAGCTATTCAAAACATCCTTATCCATGTTGCAAAATAAGCCCAAGATTTCCTCACATGTATCACATAAAATATCCCACATAGTTCCCTGGATCTCTGTTCTATTCCTTAACACTTCCTCCTAGAGCTTCAAAAGCGTTTTAAATTAAGTCAGTTGCAGCTGCTCTGTCAGGAATTCACTAAGCACTGCAGCCACTGAAGCAATTAAAAAAATTGCACAGAAGGTAATTAAAAGCCTTACTGGTTCTTGCTATTAGACTGACATTTTAAATGCCTCTAGATGTTTTATTGTGCCAATAACCTATTTCCCTAGTCTCAAAGAGAAATACAACTGACATCAGTAATTTACTAAAATATTCTACAGGTATCATAACGTTCCAAGTAGAAATCTATATTAAATTACTACAATTTTCTGTTCTGCACAGTCCTTGCTGCACAACTTAATGAAACAGTGGTTATTTGTTAATGGGTATTGGAGCTTAGTCTCTTATTCTCATTCCCAACAGTGGGCTCTGTAATATTTGTATGACTTGTACACAAAGAGATGCATTCTGGTTATCATGTGGGCTGCAGGGAGTCAGGCAGAGATTTGCCTTTTTTATGCACAATAATATAGCAGAAGTCCTGGTGTATTGCACAGGGTGATTCTCTGTTCCCTTCCCAACCCCAGGTGTACTCAAAAAGGAAAGCTAGCAGGATATTAGGCAGTTTGCTGTCTTTCAATTCTAGGTCCGGAGACTTCGTAAAGATGCAGGGAAAATATTTTACTATAACATTTTCCACCTAATAGCCTCAAAATGTGAATGAGCTAATCCAAAACTTCTTCCTAGTGCAAATGAGCTACTATTACTCATCCCTGAAAGGAAGTTATGAGAAAACCACATGACAGAAGATAACTGGAAGTTGCCTAAAGTCATTCAGCAATTTACTTAGGGTAACGTAAATAAAATCCAGGTCTCTTGACTTTTTCCCCTTGATTTATTTTGTATATCCCATTGGAACATAGAATCTAGCCAGATTTCATGTGTGTTATACTTAGCTGCAGAGTGTACTGAAGTAAGACTATATCAAATTGCTTTGTATTATAGATGGTATAATTTTTGAACGATAAAGATTAACAGAAATTATTCTGATGTGTAAGCGTGAGGACCAGAATTAATGATGAACTTTCAACTTTCATTCCACTTTTTCTCTCCTGAGTGGCTGATTCCTTAGCCTTAATGCTGTGTAAAAAGGAGTATTTTTGGAAGGAATTTCAGCACTAAGCAAACCCACACATATTTCTGTGACCCATGAGAAAGCCTACATAGGCTAGTTTACATTGACCTCTGTGGTGTCTTGATTGGTGTCCTGCTGATCAATGCTACATGTCTCTACAGTTTGCATCAACAGGAATGTAAAATTGCAAAACTCTCTTGGCACTAATCTCTGAAGCCACGTCTAATTCTCTTTTATAATGAGGCATTGAATTATTCCATACAGTGAGATGCCTGTCAGTTTGTAGCATAGCTCCATGGATGCTGTATGCCACCAGAGATAAACAATCAGTAGGATTGATCAGGCAGGCAATCAGTTAAACAAATCTGAGTAGAAAAAAATACACACATACACTGCTGAAGATGAAATAGATATTTTGATAAAGTTACATAATGAAAATGTTTGATGTATGAATTCAGTGACTGGTGCTACCTAATTAATGGAGAGTTATTTTTGCATAAACAATTAATTTTCTAGAGGAGGCAAGTCTAGGGATCAGAACATTGGGATCCATGCTCAGCTCCCCCATTTTGCAACAGATTTGGCCTTCAGTCATTTAGTTTCTCCTCCCTCTAGCATCCCCACTACCCACTACAACTACTTTGTGTTTCAGAACAAAAAAAAATGGTGCAAAACAACTTTATCCTGAAATGCTGGGATATTCTAAATGTAACTGCATTTAGAAAGTATTTTTTTAAATACTATGGTTGTTGAGACCCTCATAATAAATGAAATGACATAAGGTTACAAAAGTCTACAGATGAAATACTGCCCATGAGAAACAATAATACTAGCGTTGTGGTAGTAATATATTTTACCCCAGTTGCTAAGACTTTAAAAAGTGCTTGTCTTGGCCTCGAGACACTACTGATGTCTCTTTAAAAGCACAGTCTAGGTCTGAAGGCAAATCCTGAACACTTCACCAGGCACAGGCCATACCCCACTAACCCTGCAACTTCTCCCTGTCTTGCAAGGTACACCTCCTTTGGGCTAGGGTATCCCGATCTGTCATGATCTCATACCATTAATCCAGTAGTGATTCAGACACTTTGGCCAGTCAGATCTGCTCTGCTGTTAAGTCAATCTGATTTTATGGACTTTGAAGGACACTGAAATGGACATTTGATCACAAAGTTAGTATGTTCTCATTTTGCTATGTCTTGGTTTAAATATCATTGCTTAAAGCCACAGGTTGAGATATATTATTTTCTGTGTTTAACTACACCTTGTCCAGCACATAATTTCCTTGGATTTATTTATGCTCATATAAATTCCCAGCTGCTTTACAGAACCCTTTTTTTAATCTCATCTGCCACAAAGAATCTCACCAAAATTCAAGTTTTCTTAAAAAAATTATCATTGTCCTCTACTCAGGTTAAAGTGTATTGCATTGGCAGTAGTGGGAAGGCTGAATCCTCAGTGTGTCAATGATCCCATGCAGTCTGAATTTGGTAGGAGCAACACTGTAAAATAAATAAATAAGTCAGTGAGTTTGCTCGTTTCTTTTTAAGATGACAGGGAGGAATCCCGTGAAACTGGACTTCTCAGCTCTGTTGTTTTCACATATAGAAAAGACACCTCTGAGAAACAGTAGTTCCTTCTGAGCTTTGTACCACAGAAAGTAGCACATCTGAAGTCACCAGCCAGCTGCTTGTAGTGCCTCTGCTTGCCAGCAGCTCTCTCCCCATCAGCCTGCTGACTGAGCTGCTTGTGGGATTTCTCCAAATGAATCACTTAGTGTGGGCAGCTTAAATAATAATGGATTCTCATCAAGCAGGTGGGGGAGCACAGTTGGGTTTAGTAGAGGATGTGTCTGCAGCAGAAGGGAATTTGGTTTTACAAGGATCAGAATCCAAAGCTCTGAGACAGGTTTTCCTGTTTAGCATGTGACATGAAAGTCTGAGACAAAGTCTGCTGCTTTAAAGCTTAAAAAACATTTTAAATAGGAAACTTTTTTATGATTAAGTTTAACTGAGTAATAGTCTAAGACTGTTTGGATGGAAAACATAGCTGTTTATGTGGAATTGTAAAGTTGTGAGCTGATTCACTGACATGCAGTGTAATTTGTGATTAAGGTTATCTGCAATATCTAACCTTTTAGTAAATGCCAGCTGCATAATGACTGTCAGTTTTTTCTCCTCAGGTATTACACTGCAGAAGGCTCTATCTGACCATAAGAATCTATTTAATAAGATTCTAATGGGAAATGACCAGTATCTGAGCACCACAGATTAAAAGTGACAATGCTAATTGACTGCAGAGGTATCTACATGAAGAGGGACCAGAAAAATCATTTAAGTCTAAATGAAATTGGACTCATTTGATATTTGAAAAAAGCATTACATTCCTCTTGTGTTTAGCAGTGTGAATTAATTGCTCCATGTGTCAGAGAGAAATGGTTTCTATGTAGCAATAGGCTAAGATTGGTGGGGAGTGAAGAACATTAACTTGAAGGCTTTAGAAATACTTATTAGTTTACTAAAATTACAAGTATACAGGAAGGTTTGTATTGTATGGAATTCTGATGTTGAGGAATGAAATGATATTTTGTATATGTGAAGATCAAACTCTAGAAAACATTTAATAATCTGATTGTGTGGGTTTGTGATTGTTAGGAAAACAAATGGGGAGCACAACCACATTTCTGCCCTGAAGATGTAAATTTAAGCCCCTTTTTCCTTAGATAGCTTTTTAAGAAACATTTTTCAAGTAAATAAAACATGGAAATAAAAATCCCAGGTGTTTTATAAAGTGTAATTGATAGGAATCTTAACAATAAAAAAATGATCATACATGACATATGTTTGTCACATCTCAAAAATGACTCAATCATTGGGTATCATTGCCTAATTTCTATATAATTTGCTGTGCACAAATCTTGATTTTGCATTCAGTTAAGCAGGTTGCAATATAAATTAATTTCTCTACCTAATTTTTCATATGTCTAAGAAGGGAATCAGGCACACTGCATTGATTTCTAGGAATTTGTTTTGTGCATGGAAAAGGCAACATTTTCATATTTAGATGCACTAAAAATTCATGCTATTTTTTTAATGTTAGACATCCTTTAAAAGTCCCAAGGAAAAAACAAAAATTCTCTTGTAGTGTGGTTCCATGTACTTCAAAATTGTATGTGAAAGTAATTGTAATACAGAAAAGGCTTAGAGGTTCAATGCACGCCCCCTCACTCCCTGAAATCTAATCAAATTCTCTTCAGCAAAAGAGAAAGGTCTTGTATATTACAGCAGCATGAGTCGTTTTTCCTGATTTTATTTTGTTTTATATCAAAATGAGTGTTTCGGTTCTATCTGGTTGTTTTTAAAACCTATGTGAATGCAAGAAAAATTGCCAATGAATTCAACACAGAATGCAGAGGGTTAATACAGAAAACAGTTATGCATGTGCTTAACTTCATGTGACCAATTTTGTTGAAGATGGAGGAACGTGTGACATGGTTCAAAATAAATGGATCCATAAGTCTTTGCAAAATCATCTGTTTAGCGTCTCTGGTGGAAAATAAAGAAGGAAAGAAGCACAGTAATTTTACAGGAATATGCACTGAAGAATGCACTGCTTTTCACTGACCCTGCTGTATCCCCTGCTCCTACCTGAGAAAGTATGCAATACACTCTGTGGGACATTCTGCCAATACAAGGAATGAAATAAAGAAGAGAAACAAAAAATAATAATTCTAAATTCTTTAAAATACTGTAATTTTGTGTTATTGTACAATTTTCAGATTAAGTTTCAGGTAATTTATTTTTTAATGTAGCTGCTTTTGTGTTCTGTTTATAGAATGCATAGTATTAAGGTAAAATGAAGAAAACCTTACAGTTCAGAAGACAGATTACATTTACTTTTATGCAAGAGTTGGTAGATCATTTGTATAACTGCTGCAATGTAAAATAATAATCCACAATTATTTGCACAGCATGAATTTGGGAAACATATTAAAACAATCAGCATGAAAGTGAACTGTAGAATGTATTGGACTTAAACATATGACCTAATTCTTCCTTTATGTCAGTTTTAGGCTAATATAACTATTGCTGTACAAATAAAAACAAAGAAAAATTCACTGATTTTAGTGCAGCTGGTTCTTAGATAAGTGAAAATGTTTAGACTTCTGATCTGAGGTCTTTAGTTTGAAGTAAAATACACAGTGTTTTTCTGGCCTTTGATTTTTTTTGTAGTTAAAAATAAGTCAGTAGAGTGCTAAAGAAAAAAGTGTGTGAATGTTTGTACAAATTATGTAACTTTTGTTAAATTTGATCATAAAGGCCTTTGAGGTCTTTCTGTTTCACAAACTGAAAGCTTTTTGAAGCTGGTCTGCATAATTCAGTCAAATATAGATACCATATAGCTGGATATTTATATTTTTTATTCAGCAAATATTTTTGAAGTTATGTCCTTGCATTCAGCTCACTAGTAACTTGGTTTAGCCCTGTTGAGGCTTAAATACTGAACTCCAGTGTCAGATTTTACATAGGAAATCTATAAACTGCTACTTACTCATTTCTGATATTGGAATGAATATTTTTGAAAACTGGCTAGATAGAAAAGTAGTTGGATTGACTCATATGTTTTCTGCAAAGGCCAAAATTGCCCATGTTTTATTCTAGAGGAAAGTACTAATTGACTAGTGGGACTAACTTTGTGAAATAAGTCATGTGGTTTTATCTCCACAAGTATTCTCTATACTTTACCTCCTTTTCATCCTTTGGCAAGCCAGGACTAACTATAAAACGTGTTTCTTGTAATATTTTATGGTAGATTACACCTCAACAATTTTTGTGGTTGCTGATGACAACCTCCTTTTCTTTCTCAACTTAAAGCAGAGATAAGAAGTTGTTTCGTGTCTTTTTGTGCTTATATGTTAGCACAAGATGTAACTGTAGACAGAAACAAGAATACATTAGCACAAGTGCGAGATCTGTACGAAAGTGCGAGACATAGTTCCTCAAAATGATATTTGGTAAGCATGGTGGAACAGATTTAAAAAATGTGACAGAGCAAAAATTGTAAAAGATTTTATTTTGGGGAGTTAGTCAGTTTTAAAAGTCTTCTCTTAAAGTGAACGTAAAGCAGAGATCATATATTTCTCCTTGCAATATAGTGGAGGGGAAAGGAGAGGTTGAATACAAAGATAAGAAAGACTGCTTTTTCTGAAGATCACCACTATGGAGAGGAATGTGTGTCTGCACAGATTTGCACAAATAGCTCCAGCAGACAGCATATAGATAAATCATTTTTAATACCACAGGATACAGCAAAAACTAGTTCTGTTATTTTTTTTCCCTTTTTTATCTTCCTCAATTTATATAGGAAAAATGCATGTATCCATTAATAATATGGTTTTCTTTTTATTTTTTTAAATGTCGATATTGTGCCAGAATCATTTTTAACCTCACTGTAGAATCCATCAGTGTCAATAGATATAAGAATGCTTTCAATTTTATTTTTGTTTCCAACAACTTACCATTTTGACATGTAAAGAAGAGTCATTTTGTAAAATTCTAAACTTTTACAAAGGTAAGAAATGGCAAAATAATAACAACATTTGTCTTCTGTCAGGAAATATTGACATGGTATTACTACAGCAAAATTGGTTTGTGTTGTGAAGTGTGTCTCATAGATAAATCAGATTTGAGACTTTTTAAAGCTAACTAAATTGTACTTTAGTAGCGATATATATAAGGATATCAAGACACGGGGTACTGAATTTTCTCTCCCTCTTTCTCCATTTTTCTTTCCCCCTTTTAATTTCTCTCTCCTTTTTTTTTCTTTTACTCTCTCTCTCTCTTTCTTTCTGTCTTGCAAAAGCTGGATAAGAGCAATTCAGTCTGTGAAAAGCGGTTCCTGCTCTTTATCTGCCTTCACTCTTTTTACACTTGTCTCTAATGTGATTGAATATGTCATGAGCATACAGTGCATGCCTCAAGCCTCATAAACAAGCAGTGGCAAGATAACTTCTACAGATTTATTGAAAGATGCCTTTTCCTTGTCAGATTAATTATATATCATTCTAGTATGTTAGGATAAGCACGTTTATATTTTCACATAATTAAAATATGGGTGAGACACAAGTAGCCAAAATGGCTTTGTAAAATCTTTATAGACACATGCGGTTTATCACACTCTGCACTGAATACTTCTTCTGCCTGAGATGTACAGCTTTGTGAAGGACTTGCAGAAGATTTGGAAAGTACTACTCCTTGTGGTCATGCTTTACTGAGAGTTGCTAAGCTGACATCTGGCTGAGCATCTTCTTGCTTCAGGGCATCCTCCATGCCGTCATAGGAGGTGCTGGCCACTTTGCTAACTTCACGGTTTGAACGGGTTTCTTCATGCCTTGCCCTGCAGAACACCAATGGTTTTCCCCCATGAACTTGAGAGGAACAGCAGCAAACAATTAGCAGTTCTTTAATACTAGAAAATATCCATCTGCTCTTGGCACAACTGTTTGTCAACATACAAATAGCTACGCTACCAGCAAATGGAGCAATTTTCTGCATCTGGCTCATGCTTTCTTTCCTCCCTGTGCAAGTGGAATTTGCAGTTCAGTAAAAGGAATTAATGTAGTTGCAAAAATGTCTGGTTTTGCCACATTATCTTAAAAGGAGTATTTCAAAAAAAAAAAAAAGGAAACATGAAGATATTTATTTATTTATTTATTTGCACTGGAGTACACTTTCCCACTCAAAGAGAGGTAGATAACATATCTGATGGGCTGTGTTTAATTTTGCATTGTGTAATTAGTTACCTGCTGGAGTTTCTCACAGCTTTTCCATTCACTTGTATAAAGGCTAATCCTAACTAAGAAACAAGTCACTCTGTGACCAGTGGAACTTATGAAGCTTCGTTTCCTGCAGCTCCCTCCCATGTGGTTTCTCTAGTGTCTAATAGCTTGGTTGAGTTCACACTGCAGGTTTTCCCATAATAAGATACCCAGATTAGTTTCCTTCCATTTGATTTTCTGTTTTCACAGAACAAGTAGAAATTTATTTTAGATTTAACACAATATGGAAATAAAAGTATCTTTTTTTTTTTTAATGTTGGTGTTTTACAGTAGCCTCAAAACTTCATTTTACTTTTTCCCCATTCTCTGATAATAAATGCCATTAGCTGTGTATTGGATACAGCAGTAGTGCTTAAACACCTGTAGTTGCCCTTGGTTTTGCATTTGGGTTTTCTGAAACACTGCAGTATTTCTGAGTAGTTGGAAGAGGGAAATAACCATTGTTTCCTCAAATATCAACATATGGTAATTTGGAAAACTGTTTGTTTTTTAGGATAACCTTTGCTGTTTGGAATAGAGAAGATGATGTACTTTCAATAATTGCTATAAAGAATGTTTGGAATTTCAAGTCCTGGGATTAGGAAGCCTTCACACCTTTGACAGTTAAGGCAGACATCAAACCCTGTGGAAGAAAGTCCGGGCTGGCCCAAGTTCTGCTAGGAAAGGCACATGCTGAGTTACGTATTTCTGTCTGGCATCTCCCTGCCAAAATTCTGTTTACTTGCATTAATGTGGAAGTAGCACCTACTCTGAGTGTCCCTTACATGCTGAATCAATGAACCCTGAGGTTTATAATATAATCAATATACAACTTAGTAAGTGACTGATAAGTCTGATTCAGTAAGCATGTGTTATATTTTGGATTCCTGGAAAATTTGGTCAATGGATTTTGATCCTCTGCAGAAGACTTGTCTGCTTTCAGTTAGTTTTGCTTGAATCCAGAGAAATTTCATGGTTTCCAGTTGTTTTGTGGCAGGCTGTGACTAGGGGAAATAAGGAGAATGTGTAGTTTTGATGTGAGTTGCCTTTAATGCACTTATTAAACATATCCATACTAGTGATAGATTGAAAACATTTACAGAAATAAAAGGGACCAGGCTCCAAGGGGTTCTCAGACTTGCTCCACTTGAAACTGGAATTATTATCTCTTGCAGCAGCCAGGTGATACTGCAGAAATGCTGGTGGATCCCAGTTGGCCAAGCTCAGATCTCATAACAATTTCATTCAGTTTCAAACCCACTGACTTCTGTGGTTTCTGTTTTAAATTGGCATAGCTAAGATATGCTCTTGTCCTAAGAATTCAATGTTTGTGTAAAGTGATTTGGGAACTGAGTGCTTTGCAAGTGAATTCCTTGTGTGACAGTGACAGAGATCTTCAGGATCCTGAGGAAAATGCCATACTGGACAGAAAGGATATGGGCATAATGTCTTACAAATGGACCTTCTTGTCATTACTAGATTTTTGCAGATGTCTGTGCTTGTTATCAAACTCCTTCCCAATGTGGAAAAGTAAACATAGTCTCCGTGGGACAGATGTTTTCTTCTGTAAACTGCAACAGATCCCAGGGGATAAAAATCCTAGTGTGCAGGACTTCCATGCTTTGGCTCTCAAGGCTGGTAGGTAGTCTCTGTTATTGGTGTAAATTTCTCTGAAATTTGGAGCTCTTAAACTAGGGAAGCGCTCGGGTCCATTTTGGCTCACTATGAAAGGGGGAGCCCTAGGTATTTTGGAGCCAGGTCATGCCTGCACAATGGAGTTTGAATATGTTGATTTTCTCCTAATCACAAACTTGTCACATGCCACACAGGTTACTTCTTTGATTTATGGGAACGTTCTTGAGAGGATAGTTGATGCTTGTCACATCATTAAGATAACTGTGGTTCGGGAGTTGTTCAGCTGCTTGATAATACGTTGGAATATTTGTCGGCTCTTATTTCCCTGGAATGGATACTAACCAAGAAGATTTTACCAGAAAATTTTTGTTCTAATAACATCAATAATAATCAAAGTTACTACCAGCAATGCCTAATTTACATTTATTAGAACTATCATATAGCAGTAAATCACCAATATTATATATAATTATATAGCAGCACCAGACATTATTTCCTTCCTGTTAGCAATTGCTGCTGGAGGTCTTGGACAAGACAAGCTGAAGTCAATTCACCCAATTTCCACCTTCTAGGAGAGTAGGTGGTGGTATCCACCTCGCTGGGAGCGTGCTCCTTCTCTCTGCAGCACCGTTTTCATGGAGCTTGGAGAACTGAGAGAGGCTCCTTCTGCCCCTTGCTTGAACTCTGTGAACATTTCTCTGGGATTGATTTAAAAGCAAAATAAATAAATAAATAAATAAATAAATAAATCTCTTGTGTGCGTAAGTATTTGGTTGTTTGAGCAAACATGATGTTAGAATGTAAAAAGCAGGCTGATAGTCTGCCTAGGTTCATTGGAAAAAGTGAGTTTGAGGTGTTTTTCAGTACATTTCCCTGAAGAAAGCGTAGCTCTTCCCTTAAGTTATGTATTAAGACTTCTCTCCAATAAAAGGTCAAGTGCAGCCTCACAAGACATGTGAAGACACAGTCTAGATTAAGAAACATACACTTGATATATTCAGATGCAATAGCAGAAAAGAAGAAGTTAGACAGGAATTTCAAGCTACACATTTAGAGAGTTTCTTCCCCTCCTTGCAGCTGCTCCCATTACCTTGTTATTGCCTCTATGGATCTCAGAGATGGATACTCTAAGAGTGGCTGAATTTTTCCAGTTGTTTCAGATGAAATGGTATGAATAGGAAACTGTCTTCCTTCAGCATACATTTCTGAGTGCAGAAAGAATGATAGAGCACGGAAACTGTTTCTTGCTGATCAATAAATTAAATAAATACATGAATAAAACCCTACCTTAAACATCTTAACTGCCAAAGAAGAGAAGAAGGTCAGGACCTCTCAATCTTAAAAATGGGTACAATTCTGATAATACAAAGCTTCAGTCTTCAATCTGAGGTTACCAAGATGAATCCTGAGGCTCCAGATTTCCATAAAATCACTGTGTCCTACCTCTCTACAGTGTTCAAAACAGAGGACTGTTGGGTGGCCACCTCGTAGAAATTGAAGCAATACAAAATAATTAAGAAAAAAGGAAAAAAAAAAAAAAAAACCAGGAAAAAAAAGCAGACAGCGAGTGATAAGGACATTTTGCATTAGTCACTAAGAGCTTAATGCCTTGAAATATTGTGCCCAGGCTTTGCTTCTAGACGTTTAAACACATGTAAACCACACAGCAAATCATTACGTTGCCAATGGGTGTTCTGAGCCATCATAAGATTTCTCAAGCATTTTCATTACTTTCTTTTCAGGGGGTTATAAGCAGCATGAATTAAAGAATAGATTTTTGTAACAGTAGCCACTTTTTTAATTTTACATATGACAACTCTCTTTTAATTTCTCATTCACACCAACAGAGCCTGGTGCAGAGGTGTTGTGCACATGCCGTGGGCAGGCTCCACAAACACATAACTCACTCCGTACAAACTAGAGAGGAAGCCAAGCTCTACATCACAGTCAACATAGTGGGCAGACAATGCCATACAAAAAATGATATCAGTTTTAAAGGTAGATAGTGTGTTTCTCTAATGGATTTTAGTTACCTATTTATGTTTGGTGGGCTTTCCTCAGACATGTCTAGGGCTTCCAGGAAATAACTGATAAAAATGTTGTACATATGTAAAAAGAAAAAAAAAAAAAAAAGAAGAAGAAAAGAAAAAAAGAAAAAAAAAGAAAAAAAAAAAAACTACATCAGCCCTGGAAGCTGATGATCAGAGCAAGCTGCAGCCTGGCCCTGGCTGGGGAGCCCCAGTCCCAGCACCCATTCTGCAGCAGCTCTCTGGTTGGTACCGGTGTGACGATGTTATGGTACTTATGCCAGGAGCTCACAGTTTCAGCGTCTTCACACATTGACAGTGTGCATCCCTTTTTACTAAAACCCTGCACTAGAATCTAAACCTTAAATTCAGCCATTGTTCGCCTAAATATACAACCTCATGTTTCATTCAGGCTTACTTCAGTGGGGCTGTTTCTCACTGATTGCAGCTGAATGGCAGACAAATCAAGCTTATTATGTTTAAGGGATGTGAATATTTTTATTTTATTATTATTTTCTCTTTTTTTTTTTTTCAGTGGGCCTGATTCCAAAGTGGTACCATTTGCACCAGAGTATACAGGGAGCAATCACCTTGCTGCTCATCATTATTCACCTGGCAGCTAAACCAGGCTCTCGTTCATCGTAGTGAAAAGTGCCCGAGCCCCTGAATAATCAGAATAACGTGGTGGAGTATTTACCAGAGCAGGAGTCCATAACAACAGTAGGTTTAAAACACACAAAAAGGAGATTTTTTAGAAAGAAATTTTTCACTCAGAGGGTGGAGAGGCCCTGGCACAGGCTGCCCAGAGAAGCTGTGGCTGCCCCGTCTCTGGAGGTGTTCAAGGCCAGGCTGCACGGGGCTGTGGACAACCTGATCTAGTGGGTGGCATCCCTGCCCGTGGCAGGGGGGTGGAACTACATGATCTTTAAAGTCCCTTCCAATCCAAGCCATTCTATGATGTTATGATTTATTTCACCAAACATGTTATTTAAATTTGCCAGAAGAGGCTGAGGATATTAAATGTTTTTAAGTGAATTGGGTAAGACCAAAAAAATCCATGGAAAATAGGTATTTTAAGGATTAAGAAATATGCAGGAAACACCTTTTGCATAGGAGACTTGGGCAGGTGTGTTCAAGGGAGTGAATCCTCACCTTGTGCTGGGGCCTCCTGAGGCTGGGTCCCCACAGGGCAATGCAAGCTAGAAAATCCCATGGGATGCACAGAGGGGAGAGCTGCCGTGTGCTGGGTGGTGGGAAGTCTTACGTGCTGCTGTACGCATTTGCACACCTCATGGCACCAGCAGAAGTGTTTACAGACCTGGGAAACCTTCAGCGATAGGGGACAAGTTGAGACTTGACTGCCTAAATCCTTTCCTGCATCCAGAGCTAGAAAACTCTTCAAGGTCATAGTAGAAGATGACAGCTGACATCTCTTACCCACTGGGACCATCCTACTTTTATGATTAATGGCTTAAATTTTTTATTGAAAAAAAAAAAGTTTTATCTTTGATAAAGCTTGCTCTTTATTTATAAAATTCCTAGCATAAATAAAGTCTGGTTACTGTAAACCTAAAAAACACAAGGCTTTAAAGACATTTTTGTCAGATCATGGTAAGAACAACCTTGATGTGGTTTGCCAAGCTTTGAATTATAATGTATGTCATCAGTAATGTAAGTTGTTATAATTTACTTCTGACATTAAGATCTTGCTTTTGGGCATATAGTTGCAAATGTATCCAATTCACTTCCTTACTTTCTAAATGCCCTTCATGTTTCAGTAAGACAATCCAATCAAAACTAAAGACCAAATGCACTGTAAAACAAATCAAGCATACAAACAATTCTTAAGCATGCCTCTTGTACTTTCAGTTGCTTGCCCAAGGCTTCTGAACTTCTTAAGCTATGTAATCATGAAGCATACAGAAGTTTCCAAAGGAAACATTTATACCGTATATTTTATATGTTGCTCAGGTTGGAATTTATGAAAAGAAAATCACATACGTAAGAATTTATCGTAAATCTAACCAGCCTGGCCTAAAGCTCACCAGCACAGAACATCCTCATTCAGAAGGGTTTCATTCTGATTTTTGTATTTAAAATAAAAAGTTTTGTGATGACAGTGCTTTGGAGGTGACTAACTGCTAAGGGGTATGCAACCTCTCATGAAACAGAAGTCCCCCATGAGCAGAGATACTTTAATTTAATGATAGTCATAAAGCTGATTTTTAAAGCTATAAAAGTCACCAATTCTCTGTCTTCAGCCTTAGGCGGAATCCCATATTCTGCATGTGCTTTCCGTCAAAACCACATGCTTGCAAAACCCTCTAAACCTCTGGAAGAAACCAGACCTCCAAAAAGCAGCCACAAGGACAGGGTTGTGCACCAACGGACAAGTCACCACGGAGTGGACAGAAGTAAACACAGGAATCCTAACTGACCTCCCTGGTTTGGGGTTTAAGCTGAAAAAGAAGTGGATGAGATTTTCACTGTGAGATAACCATTCTCCTGCCCTGTTTAGCTGCAAATAATTAAATGAGTTTCAGTAAATGTGACATAAGATCAGATCCCAAGAGCTTCTGCCAAAAAGCACTCATAAGGCATGAATTAAATAAAGGTTGAAGTACTTTTAGCCAATCCGCTGGTTTCTCACACAAAGACAGGAGCTTCTTCATTTAGGAACCTGACATTTTGTGCGAGTTCTGCCGAGCAGAACAGATCTCACCAGTTAAGGCGGTAATGAAGGAGCGATGGTGGTATTTGCACTTGACTCGAATGTCGGCATAAATTCTGCTCCTCGTGCAGAGCAGCGCGACTTCCCTGAAATAAAGCATATTTCAGCCTCATTAACCAATTTAAGAGCTAAAATGAAACGAGATAAATTTAACCTAAATCCATCATAACCAGGCTGGCTGTAAGAATTAGCAACTCTGTGTCCATGAGGATACTTCCTGTAGCTGTTCCTGGAAAGTAATCTATTCTGAGATCTTTTTTTAATGGGCCCAGCTAGCCACAAAATTTTCATTATAAATACTCAAATCAGATATATAGACTTCTGCTTTGTGAATGTTACTGGCACCCATGACAACTTGCAGTCTTCCTGCATTAGGGATTCAGGCAATAATTCAATTTTAATGTATTAAAATGCTACTTTTACCATTTAGTCACCAACAGAGAATTAGAACAATAAACACATTTCTAAAATAATTAGTGTGGATTAGAATAGCCTTTATTTCAAACTGTAGATTTTAATTGTGTTCACAGTGCACAATTGAAACTGTTAAAATATTTTCAATTTTCAACAAGATGGCCAGCCAAAGTAGAGGGCTGAGAAATAATAATTGTAATTAAAACCTTGAAAGGATGTTACGTTTGCTACATTATTTGTTATGAGAACTGCGTCATATTTCTCAGGGCTCAGCCTTTTGGGATTTGCCAAATAGGTGAAGTTTTTTCATAAATTAATTAATTTTCTCTCAGTATTAGTACAACCAAATGTAATACTCGAAATAACCTCTTTCTAAGGGGTCACCTCTATGTGACACCCCTGTATTGGTGTCATCAAAATTAATAGGAAAACTTGCCTTAAGCTTAATTGGTATTTTAATGCCTACATTTTTAAATTACTTGAACACTTTCTTAATTAAACTGGAACATTAAAAATGAAACTGCTTTTTATTTTATGCTGTTTTCTTAATATTAAAATATTTCAAAGATAATTGCAATCCATATGGAAGGTGCTTTTTTAAAAAAAAAAAAAAGTTTTTACTCGATACTACATGTTAATTATTTAAAAGAAACAACTGGAAAAAAAAAAAAAAAAAAAAAAAAGGAAAAAAGTAATGGGTAGTCCAAAGGCCAGCAATGATTTCACTCGAATGATTGAACATAGCAATTGTTTTTCAGCTGTATAGATAATAACCCCATTGTGGATTTGTATTTCATTTACTGACTATATCTTTAATATCTACATGGAGAGATGCTGCTGTGGTTGTTAAGACATTTTGGGAAACACTCTTTCTATCGGCATTGTCACAAGCTAAAGGTTCAGAGACCTTAAGCTGATGGCTCAAACTCATCTTGCCAAAGCAACAGAGTGAAAAAATGTATCTGTTATTTGTACTGGTCATTTTAAAGAAAATGAAGTGAATGATGAGATTTTTCAATGTCAATAAAGTCATTCTTTCCCTCAGCTTACAATATTTGTGGTGCTTTATTTAGTGAATAACTTCTGACATCTTTCTAATGTATGGATCATTTATTTTGTAGATGTATTTTAACATCCAACATCCTCACTCGCTATCCTGAAATAAACCATGTTCAGCAAATAAACCATATACTTGTTCACAGAACAATATTGCAGTTAGGGATGGAAACGTGTTATTGAGCTTAAATTAATGCACCAATCCATTAGACATTTTCAAACTATGTGCCTGTATTTGTTGGAAACAGAATGGTAACTGATTGCAATAAAAAGCCTTTTATGTTCCCATATAAGCACATCTAAGCCACCTCAGGTTCCAGCTTGCCCTGTCTGGAGGATCTACAGGAGCACAAAGATGAAATGGGAACTGTGAGAAAAGGTGTTTGGGACAAAACATCTTCCCAAGGGGACCTCCCTCCATACACGTATACCCCAGGGCAGGACATGCCTATTACCCCACCACATTTCTCCTCCCAGGTGCACCAGGGCCAGCTCAGAGTGACCCCACTAGGTCTGTGGTTTTCCAGCTTTATGTCCGTACAAGCGAGGCCAGAATCAGGCCCTGGTTTCTCCCAGTGCCCTGAATCAGTCTGGGCATCCGGGGCCGGGGCTCACAGGAGTCTACCAAGCTGCAGGAGGTATTCCCATCTTTTCTTCAGAATGTATTTAAACCTGGTATCTGCTTAAAGAAGAACACATTGCTCGTGCCAATTAAACAACTGGGTCATTCTTTTTGTTCCATTAGAAATTTCTTTTTCTTTTATTTTCACTTCTAACGGCCCAGCTATGTGCATAATAGTGCATAGCGAATAAAGAAGGCTGTTTGCTAGACTGAGCTCTGAAATTATAAATACCCTCTGATTCTGTAGGCAAGGAATATTCTTCAGATAAATTTGCACTCCTCCATCTTTAAAGTGGAGACAAAATGGATTTTCTTTCATCTGCCGAGCTCAGAGCCCATCCTGCCCCTCCTTTTCTAAACCTGCTTTTTGCAGAATTGCCTGAGCTTTTTCCAGGGAGAAGCAGGAAAAAAAAAAAAAGCAGAATTGAAAGAGAGACAAAGCAAAAGTGCTGGTCCACCAGCTGACCACATCCACCTCCTGCCCTGCACATCTTGCACCCAGCGATGCACCCAGGGTCGTTGGCACTGCTGCCCTCATACTGCCCTGGGCAGAGGCAGTGACGTTGGGTTTGCTGGTTCTTGCTGTGCTTCTCTTCCTACTCCTTAGCCAGCAAAACAGCTCGGATAGCTGGAGTGCCCAGAAAGGGCCTCTCCTTCCCCCCCAATTAATTACGCAGCTGAGTCCTTGGTCTTTGATGTAGCTGCTGTGAATACTGATAAAACTTGAGGAGCTTTAGAGCATGGAAGTTGCTGCAGACAGTTTTTCTCGTTGTTTGTGTGCCAATATCGAGTCAGCAATTATCCTAAACCCTTATTGCAAGTCAGTGCAAAATAAAGGAGAAATTTCTCAGTAATCATTTTTTATAAGACCCTTCCACAACATTCCCGGTCCACATACAAATTCATGTGTGCTTGCTGGGTTTTATGGCATTCCTGGAATTACTACATGGAATGTTTTTAGTGATATTTCAGGTGCTGGGGAGATACCCCGATAACTTCAGCGCTTCGGAGGGAAGGGCTTGTCCACCCAGACACTTGTGACCATGCAGTGCCTAGCATCACTGGCAGAATTTAACTTTCTGCCTGATATTGTGTCTTCTGGCATTTGCAATAGTATGGCTCTGCAACACACTGGAAAAAAAGGTTCTGCACTTAAAAATGCCACAGGAGTGAAGATGAAGCAAGTAAATACAGGCGCCCAGCTGTTGGAAGCGAAAGCAGTACAAAACGGGGGACGGGGAGCCAGAATTAGCATTCTCCTCACACACCCGCCGCCTTCTCTAATCACAGTGCAGGCATTATCAGTGAGCGTCGAATCTTTGTATTATTTCCAAGTTTCCCCTATTGTCAGTCATTGTGACAAAGTGCAGGACGATCTGACACAATGATGAATCACTCCCGACATTGAGTTTTCACTTGGCTGTCAGGCGATCTCAGTAGGCTGCGTCACCTGAAAATGCCACAAGACTCAAATTGCGTTGTGCTTCAGAACAAAACCGGAGCTTGGGACAAACTCCACTGATTCAGGACATAAACGAGGGAGTCTGGAGGGCTGGCTCGGGTCCCTCTTATCCAGGAGATCTCTGTGTTTTTCCGGTGTGAAGGAAATCACAGGATTTATTAAAACGTCTTGCATGCAAAACAGGAGGATGTGTTGTTTAGGTTTTCAAATAAATTCCTGCATGGAAGGACTCGTACTGTGTGCATTTATTAAAATACTCTGTTCAAGATGTAATTCTTAGCAATGCGTAGGGTGTTTTATCCTAATAGTTTTGGTTGTATAGATAAAAATGAGTTTCTTTCAGTTTCTTTTTCCTGTGTGGCAAAAATATGTAGCAAGCTTTTCATTTTCTCTGTGAAGCAGGTAAGATGTAGCAGTGCTGGTGACTGATTGATGTATAGTCAAATGCAAATATGCTTGTTTAAGTACATGCCTTGCCTTCATGTATATTTGCTTGTTGGTGCTATTGTAAGTCCAGCCCAGAAGAACATTGCTCTCTCCCACATTATTATTCACAAAGGCAGCTTTCTGAGTTATTTCTGTTCTTGCACAATATTCATGATAGCAATTTGATACCTTAGCAGTTTCAAGGTTATCAAGTGATTGAAAATCCTACTGCTTACTTCAAGGTGTAACATATAAACTCTACTGCCATCCATTCTAGTAATATAATAGTTTTTCTTAGTGCCTTTCATGAACTGCTGATTTAAAGTGTAAGCGAACTTCAGAAAGGGCTTATCAGCCCCAGACTTCGTCAGCGCTGCTCCGCCATGGAGCACAGTCCCTTGAGTTTGTATCGCTGCATGTAGCACTTGAGCAAGCAATATTTAATCTCCTTCAGAGATATTGATACATCAGCTCCCGAATGAGGACATTAAACCGCAGTCATAATGAGAAACAAAGAAGAGGTTATTCATCTCACGTGTTGAAGGGCTAGCCTCCTTTGATATGAATCTCATGAGGGAGAATTGCAGGTTGTAGATCACGGGGTTTAACTTCACACTGAAGAGTAGACACAGAGCCACACGATACAGCAGTGTTTGGTAATGACAAACAAATAAATGTCATCGCATGCTTAATGAGGACATTGAAGAAAAGCCCATCATTTCTCAACCTGTTTGGAGGCTCCCAGCCACCCACCGAATTTTGGCTCCGGATGTAGTTTGGGTGGTTTCGGATTGGCGGATAGTGTTGCTTGATGGGGTTTACATGGTGGCATCTGCTTAAGTAACAGATGTCTGTGCCACTAAGGTGCTATGTTCTCACTTTTTATACGGAGAGAAATTGCTTCTCAAAGAGTTTTTATTGTCTTTATGCAAATTAAAATACAAAATTCCTCTCCTTAAAGGATCCTCATTATAACAAGAATCTTAAATAATCATAAATACATATGCAGCCTCATAAAATCTTTTGCTCTTTGGATATCAAGGAAGTTCCTTATGCGATGCCAATTGTGCATGAAATTAGTTTGTATTTCATCTACCAGTAAGAAGATACTAGCTTTTATTTTGTGAAGCCCCACTGGATTTCTAAACAAATAGTGCAGAATAGTTGTTTGTGTCAAAGTATTTCAAGGAGAAAATTTTGCATTCTGTTTTTTACGCAGTGCTGAAGAGGAAGATAGAGTTCTGTACTTATTCCCTAGAAGCCTAGTGAAAGGAATATATGTGCTTTTTATCTTTCCTTTGCCAGTTTTCTTTAGTAGGCAAATGCGTGACGTCTTTACGGATTCATTTTTTAACCAGGGATTTAAGTCTGTGAAGGAGTCATGCCTAGAAAATGACACCCACAGATGCCAGCCTATTTAGGGCCAAGTGTGAAGGTGCCCGAGTCCTTACGTTCCTGGTTCATCTCACATAACTTTGCGTCAGATATGACTGAGTGTCTTGCACAGCTATGGATTCCCCATCCATTTTGATTATTTCCAGTGACAGAGAGGGAAGAAAGATTTTTTCCTTCATTTATATATTCACAAAGAACAGCAGCATTGCTCCATAGCATGGCACTGTCAGGAAAGACAAAAGGAAGGGCTCCTAAGAGGGGACGGCCCCATCTGAGTGAGCCAAACCCTGGAGCAGATGACGTACTGCAGCAGGTTATTTGGGGATTTTCTCTTATAGGCTACTTGTGATGGGGCAACAGTCCCTGAGCTGGACAGAGTGAGCTATCCCTGTTGAGGAGAGGAAGAAGGATGTGCTAACGCCAGCCTAGAGCATTTACTGGCCACTCCCAGGCCCTCTGCAGAAAAGCATGTGGGTTTCAATCGGCATTGGAAAACACCTACCCATGTCCTCACCACCCCCAGGCAGAACAAATTACCCACTGAAGTGACAACTTGCCCACCCTCATCCCTCCCAGCTGCCCCCAGGAAAGTGTGAGCATTCATGTGCCTCCTCTCCCTTCGTGTGGGCTCAACCATCACCAAAATTGTGGGGAACTTGGGAGAAATAGCTAAAGTCTTGTAGAAAAAGGAGCCTGGATCATTTCTGGTCTTGTCATGCAGTGTGTGCTTATTTTTGTCCATTTAGAATATGTCGCATTAAGGGAAAATAAATAGAAAAAGAAGGTGAGGTGATCAGAAATGTGATTGTCAATTTTTTCCCACCTGTGTGATGTGATGCGTTAGGAGTCAGAAAGCAAAATCTGTTCAGTGTTTCAAGAGGTAAACCTTATTTTAAACAGACATTTCTGATATGACCTTTTCCTAACAGTATTTTTTCATATATCTGCCCAGTAGACTGAGTACAGAGGTGGTGGATGTGCGCTGTATTATTAACCTAGTGGCAACAACATTAATAACATAGAAGGGTGCTTTATTCTACTGCTAGTGCTCGCATCTGTTTCACAAACATTACCAAGATAATCACATTCTTCCTGCATCTGCTTTGCTTTAGCTCACACAGATAATTCAAGGGTAATGCACCTTGTCTGAGCTAATTCTAAAAACATGCCTCAAACACAACAAAAAGTGCTTGGTGGGTATTTTGACCAAATGCACTACATCAAAGTAAGCGAGTAAACTGTAAATGTTTTGAATAAACTTGGACAAAAATAGGCATTTTTCCAGCCATGTTTCTACCATTAGTTGTTCAAAGTCCAAGCACCGCCTTTGTGTGAATGCAGAGCAAAATGCTGGGCAACCTGTAGGGCAGCCGGCTGCTCAAGTCACAGGTAAGGGGTAAAATTTACAGCAGTGCCCCAGAGACATACACTCAGGTCTGAGATGGGGGCTGGAACTAGTACCTGACCCTCTCAGATAGCCCGCAGGCTTTCGGTAGAGCTGATATGGGATCACCTACACAGGATGGCAGCTTTGAGACCATACACATACTATGAACAAGCTCAGAGACCTCTGGGTTCAAGTCGCTGGGACTTTGCCCAGTGGATTCACACATTTAGTCCTGAAAAGCAGGATCGTGCAGATGATTTTCAAAAATGAGGTTAAATAGGCAAAATTAATAAATATAGTAAATGATGTACTAAATAACAGAATGTTTGTTGTTCATTGAAAATCAGTCAGAGGTCAGACCTCTGAAGGAAGCCTTGAATTCTCAGTGAAGCTGTGCTTGTTGCATACCAGATATATCAAACCCTGCTTTGTCTTCATATGATGAAGAAACATCAGTGACCATTACTATCAGCAGCTCCTGTAAGGTACTGTGATCAAGCAATAATATTAGGTGTCAGAAGCTTGAAATGACTTCATTAGAGGCAGGAAAGAAGAGAATTTATGAAGGCATCATTAGCATTTTCCTTTTTTAACGACATGCAAATTCCTTGCAGGAACATATGCCGAGAGTCCTCCGTTAGCACTTGCAACCAAGAGGAGTCTCTTCCTCAACACTGACTACCGCCTGTCGTCTTACAGAAAGGGTGCCATATGCTTCCAGAGAGCTCACACCACACCAAGCATCACTCCATTCATAAGCTTGATTTGTTCTAATAATAAGTTCTTTTAAACGTTGCTTCTCCCAAATAACAGGTATTAGAAAATCAGTTAAAAATTATTATTATTCGCATTTGCAAATAAATTCATTAAACAGACTTGATTGGAAAAGTTTAACTTGCATTTGATTGATGTTATTTTAAAGTGCCTACCAATATAAAAGAGCTAAGAATAATGAGGATTTCCCAACCAACTCCTGAAGCTCCAAAGCCAGAAGAGACAGTTCTGAATCCTTCCTAAAATAATACCAGTTTGTGTGTAGCAGATCAACATTTATGCATTTGGAAACTCAAGATAGCAAAGAGGGGTCTGCAACAGGCCATTTTTCCTCATCTTTCAATGCTAAAATACAGAACTGGGTATTTGAAAGCAGACAGAAGAAAATGAACAGAGAAAACATGTATGTTTGTCTCCACTAGGAAAATATTTAATACTTATTGAAGTTATATAATATTTAAGTGATCCATGAGTTACCTTCTCATTACACTAATAAATGCTCCCAAATCTGCAGCATCTGCAGCACTAATTGGACTTAAAGAGAGACCTTGCTTTATCTGTATCATGTGGAAGGGCATTTGGCCCAAGGTTAAGTACTGCTTAAAAGGTAAGAACACAGACTGGATTTGCTTCTTCAGCCCAGCCAGCACTGACTTCTGGGGGCTACCTTCTAATTTAGCCCAGAGTAAGCATGAGTTAATTTACGTCTATTATATTTTTCCTCTGCTCTCACTTGTTCACATCACTGATACTCTGCTCCATGCCTTTCCATCTCTGTTGTCCTCCCTGTTTTGCTGTCCATATATTTTTAACTCAAGATTGTTATATAATTGCTATAATTCCTCTCAGAAAGCCAATAAAATTCCATCAATAATTAATCATTTAAATTAAAAGAAATACGTGACAGGAAAACTTTGAGCATCCTTAGTGGTATTTGGATGTTGTCCAAATGAAATCATGCCAGGGACTGTTCATGCCCTAAGTGGGAATTGTTCATGGCCTGCAGGACCAAGGAGTGAGGCAGGACGAAAGGCTGGATCCCTCTGCTGCTTATAGGAAAGAGATTTTAAAATGTCTTGTTGACGCTTGCACACAAAACACTGCCCTGTCATTGGGAATAATAGGCAACGAATTGTTACAGTCATTAGGGAGCTGAAAATGAGAAGTACAGGAAACAGCAATTAAGCAATTTCAAGCCTAAATCATAACAGCGCAAGAGAAACTCCCCAGACGCCTTTGCAGCCTTTCAAATAATCACTGGGTAAGTTTTGCCAGGAAAAGAAAAAAAAAAAAAAAAAAAGAAAATCAATGAGTATATTCATGAAAACACAGAACAGCAAAATCAAATTAGGTGAGGGGAAGTTCCCAATGGAGAGGAAGGGAAAGGACGTACATAGGCTGCACAGTCCCCATGCTGAGGGACCCGGTGGTGCAGGAGCCCTGCCCAGTGCCTGCCCAGGGACCTCCTCATTACAGGCAACCTCTCTGCCTGAGGATGAAGGAACACTGGGGTTTAACAGGCATGACATTTCTTGTGGTTACTTTGGTGATAACCTGAGCAGAAGCCACAGCACTGCTCCTAGCCTAGCCTCATTTTCTGCCAAGCGCCATTAGCCATGTGAGTATTGAGTCTAGGAGTCTTGTCCTGAAATCTTAAACTTGTTTCTAAACTAACTTCATGTCTCGGTTAAGCAGGAATGTGCCTGGGGGCTGGACTCTGCACATACCTTGTGTCTGTCAGCATAATATCTGGCCCCAAATGATCCCTTTTGAACCACTTTGTGCAGCCCCAGGAAGCCCAGTGTTTCTGAGGAAAGCTGGGTTTGCAGACACGCGCAGCCATCTGGGCAGCATTTGTGCAGATGGGCTCATAGTTTCTTAGGGAAATGAACCCATTACACATGGGCATATTTCTTTGCACCTAATGTGAAATACTTCTTGTCAGACATGAGTCGCTTTGTGACCAGTGGGGCTATGATGCAGTGAAGAGCCTGAGCATCCATTTATCTTTAATACCATAAGCAGAAACTCATGGAAACCATTAGAAAAGAAAAAAGAACCAAATAAGAGACAGCTAACTGTATGAAGTCTCAAATCTTAGCTCCAGGTAGCGCAATCAGCAGAATATCTACTTCTTCCCATTTGCATGATTAATTGACATCTTGTTAACTGCTCATTAGGGACAACGCAAATCAGCGCAGAACAAAATAAACACATTGCAACGGAGAAGAGGGCCTCTAATTGTGAATTATACTGGGAACAAAATGGGGTTTTAAAACACATTTCAGGAGTCAATCTGTGCAGCGTGCGAGGTAAGATGCTGAAGGAGAACTTGGTGAAGAGCTGCCCCAGAGCACCTGCAGCCGCCTGTGCTCCTGCCCCAACCCTGATGGGTTCCAGCCTGTGCTTTGTGTCCAACTGGTGATCTGAAGAGCAAAAACATGCGCACACACAAAAAAGTAATCTTAGACAGGTATTCAAGCTTATTGATTGAAGTAATTGATGTATTACTCCAATGAATTTCTTGGTCAATTTATATGGACCTCTGACTGCTCGGGTTTACATGTGGATGAGACTTCAAGTTAAGCCATGCAACATCCTTGTCCTAGTGATGAAGACTCTGCTGCAAAGCTACATGTAAATATTCCTCCTCTATGTGCAGTGTTTATATCTAATATATAAAGTGCCTGCCTTACAGTGGTAGCAGTGCTGAGGGCAGAAGCCAGCAGTGTCACAGTATGCAGACACCCAACACTTCACCCCCTCTGAGAGTTCCCCGGATCCCCTCTCCCTGCACCTAGGGCAGAAGCCCAACCCTTCAACAGAGCCATGGGCGACTCTTCCTAGCCACGGGTGGATGAGTTCAGTGGTTTGTAGGGATGTGCTGAAAAAATGCAGCTCCCTACACTAGTGGCTCATGCCCCAGAGCAGCGGGCCAAGGTTGTGCCTTCCTGTCCTGCCTGGCCAGGAGAGGAAACAACCACCTAATAGCAGTGGCAACATGAGACTTTTCTTCTCCCTGTTGCAGCCTGGCAGCTCCAGTGGGGATTCTGTGCTAAATGGCATCTTCTTTCCACACACCGCAGAGTAATTTAATTTGTTTTCTTTCCTGCTTGTTTTGTATTGCAGCAGCAGAAAGGACAACGACTGATAAAGGGAGGAAGAGAGAGCTGCAACAGTGATTTTCCATTTTATTTATGGCGATATATATAAAAATAGATCTCAGAGCTGACAGCTTTGTTGCTTCTCACTGCTGGGCTGGCACGTGGAGCTGCACCTCCACCCCAAGCACAGGGGTGGGCACAGGGCTGGACCCCCTGCGCAGGGCAACTCTCAAGAAAGCAAAGGTGAGAACAAAACAGCCAACAATTTACAGCTTATTTCTAGTGGAGGAGAAGCCTCCAGCTAAATCTTGCTTTCCTAATGCTGAAGTCAAAGGGACGAATCCTGTAAATGGTGAGAGAGAGAACTGGGAACTGGAGACAGCAAAGTCCCCCTGAAGGAAAATGTGAGAAATATCATTACAGATGGAAACAGCAGCATCTGGCTTCTATTACAGCCTTTCCTGAATAGCATCCTATTTGCGTGAGAGCTGAGCAATGAATCGTGCTTTTTGACCGAAAAAAACTTGCTGAAAGAGATGATGAACATTTCAAAATCAATGGCCAGAACAACTGGTGATGTACGAGTGCCAGTGACCACCCCCTTGAGAAAAGCAAACGAAATCTGGTGGGGTGAAACACAGGCAAGTAAAGTTGCCATGCTATCATTAGCTTTCCTTTTGAAAGCCACTCTGACAGACATGCACCCGTTATTGACTGTACTGTCTATACCCCTGTCTATGGGTCCTATTTTATTAGGGGAAAAAAAAATAAAAAGAATGCAAGCAAACGTTGAGCAGGAACAATCGAATGGCAAATGAGACAGAACAGTTATTACTTCTTTTTAACTTAGGGGAGGTGTTCACAAACAGAGAAAAAGAATATATAAGAATCTTCTCAAATAGGGACAACAGTATTTAAGCACATGGATTTATGTTTTCTATTGCACACCACTGGAGGAAGCTGTTTATACACCCCTTTCCATGAATACTGCAGGTGCGATGCAAGTCCTGCCACACTTGGCTAAACTTCAGATATCCCCAAGGGACTGCATGAGGGAATGACTTTGATGGATCGTGGTTGCTCTTGAAACCGAGCTGGGAGAGATTAGCGTGTCTCAGGCAGAAAGACTCCGCTCACCTGATTTTTTTGTTCTGATGAGATAATTTTTCTAATTAACCTCAATAACATTCCAGACACACGGCCCTATCCCACATAGATGGAAATACATTTTCAAATGGACATTTCTCTCTTAACCATGTTTGCTAGTACTGAATACATTGTTTTAACACTTTGGCTGCCAACCAGTTCATTGGGAATCTAAAGCTGAACATTTGCAACAGAAACAGAGGTTGCCCCCAAGAAATCTGCCCTCCCATGGGCACCAATGGGCTGTACACACACTCATTGAGCAAGGAGAGCAACAGGGACTTAAGAGCAGCCTTACAGGATCAGGTGCAAATTTCTATTTGTTTCTCTCCTGATAACAATCCAGGCAGTCGGCAGCACTGTCCCTCTTTGGGCTGGGCCTGTGAGACTGAAAATGATTTGAAAGCCACCATGGTGGTATCTGGTCCTTTGGAAGCGCTTGGTGCCTGACCTTGTCCCTCCCCACTGCCTGGTTAGGAACAGGAAGGACCATCTCACAGACCCCTGAATTCACTCTGGAAGCAATATGAGTTATTCCTCCTTGCTCCCACCTGCTTCATTAAAAAAAACAATAAACAAACCAAAAACCAGAAAAAACACAAGTGCCCAGCCAGTGCTGCTCCAGGTTTACAAAGCTCTCCTGAGCCCCCTGCCTCTCACCTGACTTTACACCAGCAATGATTTTTTGCTGTGTAGATCTGGAAAAGCAGTTGTCCACTTCCCAAAAGGAGCCATGGAACCTCTGACAAAGAATGAGTAACTCCTCAGTCATCATCTCACTACCTCCTTTGCACCAGCTGCAAGTGCTGTTTTGACAGCCTTCCCAGGACGCTTGCTGGAGGTGGTGGTTTCCTCTGATACCCGAGTGATACCAAAGCTTGCTGAGAATGCAGTATAAAAATAATCATTGTCTAGGTTCATAAGCAGTGAATGTGAATTTATTTCTAAGTATTGATCATATTTCCAAGTCTCTGACTGTAGTCAAACCAACGGAGCTGTGTTTAAAACATCATTTTATAAACTTTCTTGCAAGCAGAACAACTGAGAACTAATATAGGCAACAACCTTTATTTTCCTCAGCACTTGAGACTTTAGATTTAGGGAGAAGGTTTAGCAGGATATTTGGCACCAACTAAACAGAATTTAAGGAAGGGGCAATGTTTATGTGAATTCTGATAATTAAGACAAATTTTAAAGTTCTCTCTTTTATTTTTAATCTCTTCAGAGGCGATGCCAGTATCTTATTATCAATCTGCCTTACCTCTTCTCATAGGAAGATGCTACTCCAGGTTCTGCTGCAGCTGAGCTCATACAAAGCCCACTGCTGGGAGTCCACTCTCACATGAGTCCATAGGCTCTTTACCACATCTCCAGGCATTGCTCTGGGGGAGCAATATTTCTCCAGGCAGAAAGGATCATTCCGTGAGATTAACTTTCTATACCTGTAGCAAGTCTTTTGTGTAATTCTTCCCAAACAGACAATGACACTGTCCATTTCTGACCCAGGCCTGGAAGACTGTAAAATAAAAGTTTTGAAAACTAAAACATGCCACTAGTCAAAAGTAGTCTAATTCTTTTAAAAATTATTCACGCTGCTGGATGAACATGCTAGTAGGGAGGTACCATCAAGTCCCAAAGACATTCATCATGACAGTTCACAAAATAATTTGCAAAAAATTCAGGCTTGATACCATCTATATATATTTTTCGCTCACCAGGTAACACAATTCTGGGAATGCGTTGTACTCTTCCAGACACACTTTGGTATGGGGTTTCATTTCATTTTCTTTATTTCTGAGTCATACAGCCTTTCTGCCTTGTCAGCCTCTGCCATAACTTCTAAAGGACACAGGCAGAAGAAGAACAG